>NC_134587.1:6798750-7482500 GCF_037038515.1 Microtus pennsylvanicus
TGTCCTAGGACAGTTGCTAACACAGCGATGCTCTTTTTAAAGTGCCGGCGGTGCACACAAAGAAGATGGTTATCTCAGAAGAGAAGATGTTCTTTGCTTCTCACACAGAGGAGGAAGTGTCCGTCACAGGTATCTGGCGATTTGGAACTTGAGAGCTTGAGGCGGAGTTTTAAATAGCCTTTTTGTCCCCGTCTTGCCTAACGTGGGATGCTGTGGATGTGTCTGTCTCCTTGTGTCTCCCCGTCGTCTTTTTCCTTTCATGTCTTTTAGCTTTAACTTTTTTGTATTTCTTGGTATTCTTAGTAAATTACAATTGCCATCCACAACATGATCTATCAGTAATTAAAGATGTGTACTTTTTTTTTTCAAAAGTCCCCGAGGTGCAAAAGAAAACTCTCACTGAGGAGAAAATTCACGTTGCGGTTTCCAAAAAGATTGAACCACCGCCCAAAGGTATCAGTAATTCATCCTAAGTTTAAGATGTTCTTGAGAAAAATCCACAGTCCATATCTAGCTACGCTGATATGAAGTATCAGAATTAGTTACACAGTTAACAGGCCTAGGGTCTGTGTGAACAGAGAAGTCACTGGAGAGAGGAGTGGAAAGACCAGGCATGACATGCTTGGGGATCCTTCCCCTGTCTCTGGACACTTAAAATACAGTGACATTTGTATTTGGACATAAGGCATAATGAAACCCCTCACACCAGCTCCCCGAAGCCTTTTTTCAAATGTGAATGATTCTCTCCATTAGGAGCTTAACATACCAGAAGTATTGAAACTAAGTTTTGTAAACTTGCGATTTAATTAAGTTATATTAGAAATCCCTTAATACTCAAAACACACAGTTTCCTTTTTTCTGCAATTACCAGTCTGTGTGAGAGTATCGGTTACAACAGTAGCTGGTGTGTCAGTATTGACTCCACCACAGTCACCAGGGGGCAAGGTAGCGAAATCCCAGCACTCAGCTAGGGCTACATAGGAAGACACTTTATGGAAGAAGGAAAGGAGGAAGAAAGAGATAGAAGGGTAAAGGGATGGAGGAGGGAAACACGCTAGACTCTACGCCAAGGTCCCATTCTCTTTCCTGAGCTAAACTTAAGATATAACAATATTTACCATCACCTGAGACAGTTGTTCTCACGCACTGACTTTAAATGTAGAGTTCTTCCATCTATTTCTGAGAAAGTAGAAACTCCTGCCACTCAAAGTGACAAATAGGTTTCCCTTTTCTACTTAGCCTTTCAGCTATCTACACATATTTTATCTTTATTTTATTTACTTATTTATTTGGTTTGGTTTTTTTGAGACAGGGTTTTTCTGTAGCTTTGGAGTCTGTCCTGGAACTAGCTCTTGTAGACCAGGCTGGCCTCGAACTCAGAGTTCCACCTGCCTCTGCCTCTCAAGTGCTGGGATTAAAGGCGTGCGCCACCACCACTGCCTGTTTTTTTCAGTTCCTAATCTATAGTTTCTTGCATCCAACTGGCTTAAAGGGGGAATATCTACTCTTGACTCCTATCTTATAAGAATGCACATCTTGTCAAGATGAGCAGTTTCTCAAACATAGTACATTTCTCTTCAAGTCCCGGAACCACCTAAAAAACAAGTTGCAGAAGAAGTGGTCCCTGTTCCCGTCCCTAAGAAGGTGGAACCTCCAGCGGCCAAAGGTAGAAGAACATTTCTTGGGTTCTATCTTCTTGGATCTTGTGTGTATGTGTGTGTGACCTGTATATTAACCAGAATGTTATCAGTAGACAATCTTTCATATGCTTATCTCCTTATCTACTGTTTGGTTACTTTGTTGTCACATGTGTTAGTAACTGTTCCAGATGCCAGACATCCTAACCGGGCATTTGTCTGCCCTGTGTCATATGTGTGATGTCTACCTGGTATTGATGTACTAAACATTCCATGCTTCCCCAAGTAGAACGTACTAAATTACTTTTTAATTCTTAAGCTCTTAACGAGGCTTTATGCTTGACTATAATCTTGAATGTCTCAGAAGGAGACTGTAACATTCGACACCATTTCAACAATGTTATCTTTAAAGTTCCTGAGGCTCCCAAGAAACCTGTGCCAGAGGAGAAGAAGCCAGTTCCTATTCCCAAGAAGAAAGAGCCAGCGGCTCCTCCCCAAGGTATGCAGAACCACCAGTGGAGACAGCCATGGCCACAGGGGCCAGCTCGGCTCTGCACAGGCTTCATCTGTGCCGTGTTGTCCTTGACTCTTGTCTCTTTGACATGTTCCTCGTTCTTGTTATATATTATTTATGATTCTGAACTTTCCTAAGGCATGTGTTATTAAAAGAAGTAACTATGTCAAATTGCTACCTTAAATTTTTAATGTCATCCTTAAGGAGGATTGCGAAATATCCTCTATGAACATGTTTATCGAACAGAGCATCTCTTGTTCACTCTTGCATGTGACTTCTTCGTTAAGACATCGTTACTGTCTGTTGTGAGGAGTCTGTGGGGAGGCAGAGGCAACTGGAGGGGGTTGGCAGAAGTGAGTGTCACCTAGACACAGATGAACCCAAAGTCCGTGATGGCAAGTCTTCAATAGGACAGATCTTTGACCTTTATTTTCCCTGTATGAATTGAAATTAATTAAACTTACTGCAAACACTTGAGTACATTCTAAGTGACAGAATTTCTTACAGAAAAACACCTACGCATTTACAACATTTTGTGACATAGAGGTCCCCAAAGCCATTGGCACACTGTCCTACTGAAAGACCTGTTCCAGAGAGTGATCCTGTCTTGATTATCCTTTAGTAACCAGAAATAGAAACTCAGAATGCTGTCAGCGTAAAAAGTTACATGAACAACCATATTCCACAGCATTGTAGCTGTAGTTCAAAGGTCATAAAGTGCTACGATTTATCCCCTCTTCAAAACAAAGTATGAAGAGATCTTTTCTATCTGGTCTACTCACACTCTGCCTTATTGGTATAATCCCAGACGGGTTTGTGTTCATCAGATCACACCAAGGGGAGTAAAGAGGAAGCTAAGTCAGTTAAACGCTGGCCTTGACTGTTCAGTACTCAGAACTCACCTCTATTTAAATTTAAAAGCAAAAAGCCATGGTGGAGCAGTCATGTAATCGCAGAATTGGGGAGTAAGAGAGTAGAGACAATTGGCATTCCCTGGGACTCACTGGTCACTGAGTCTCTAGCCTACTTGCCAAAATCCAGGCCAGTAGGGGACCCTGTCTAAAGAAAAAAAAAAGCAAGTGTATTGCACCTGAAAAATAACACCCCAAGGTTATTGCTACCCTCCCAAAACACATACATACACATCTATACACACATGTACACACACCATACTAATATGTAAGAATGAATTCTGTACACATTTCTGTTACATAACACATTTTAGTCATTTAAATGCTTCTAAAACATTGCACATAGCCATTACTATATTGTGACTTTGAAATGGGATCTTTCTTCATTGTACCAGTGCAGTCTGTAATATCAATGTGCTGTGTGTCACTTTGGGGGTGTGTCTGTATCCATTCATGGACAGGAAACATGCCTGTACTGACTGGCTATTTTAAACTTTAAGTCCCAGAGGCTCCAAAGAAACCTGCTCCTGAAGAGAAGGTTCCTGTGGCAAAGAAGAAGGAGGCCCCTCCAGCTAAAGGTAGGGTGACTTTCCTAGTAAACAAGCCCACGTTTACATCTCGAGTGCAAAGCAGTTTGTGTTTATCTGCTAATTGAGTTTGTTCTATTCCAAGTATTGTCGGGGTTTCTGTCCTGCCCGGTTCCCACAATCGTTAAGTCCCGAAGAAATCACACAGAGTTATAAACATTACATTAGTTATAAACTGATTGGCCCATTAGCTCAGGCTTCTTATTAACTCTCATAACTTATATTAGCCTATTATTCTTGTCTATGCTAGCCATGTGGCTCGGAACCTTATTCAGCAAGGCAGTCACATCTTCTTCTGTAGCTGGGTCATGACTGCAGACCAAGCTTTCCTCTTCCCAGAATTCTCCTGTTCTTGTCGCCCTGCCTCTACTTCCTGCCTAGTTGCCCCCCCCCACCCCCATACTTCGTGCCTGGTTACTGGCCAATCAGTGTTTCATTAAAATACAATTGACAGGGTAAAAACCATTGTTCCATAGCATTCAAGTGGTTGTTTTATGGCCAGTGACAATGGGACAAGCTTCTGTCTACCTGTCTAGTCTCTTTCAAAATAATGAATTCGCTGCTTTGAAAAATATAAACCCAGTTCTACAAATGTCTTTTCAAGTTCCCGAAGTGCAGAAGAAAGTTGTCACCGAAGAAAAAATAACCATCATTACTCAGAGAGAGGAATCCCCACCACCAGCAGGTACCCCATCTCCATGAAATAACCATAACTTTCCCCCAAACTTCTTTAATTGCATGCCTTCATCCGCCGGCCTGCCTGTTCCATGTGCATTTGCCTTTATAAGATTTAAAAAAAAAATTCTTCTTCAAGTGCCAGAAATACCAAAGAAGAAAGTTCCTGAAGAAAAAAGACCTGTTTCTCGAAAAGAAGAAGCTCCCCCACCAAAAGGTATCATCAGGCCTTTGTACAAAAGCTGTCTTTTACAGGGTCATGCTTCCAGGCAAAGATGGCGCGGTGTGGGTGGGTGTGCTGTGTGCTGGGCTTCCGTGGGAGAGTGTCAGAGCTCTAAATGTACGTAATGTTTCTAAAGTGCCAGCTCCACCTAAGAAACCTGTCCCCGAGGAGATTGTCCCAGCTCCCATCCCTAAGAAAGCTCCTCCCCGAGGTAGGATTGACGTCAGTCTTCTAGAGACCTCTTCTGTCGTGCGTGCTTGGGTTCTTGCTCTGTCCGTCGAGTCTGTTTCTGTGCTGCCCTTCTTGGTCTCGTTTCTGAGAGACTTTCGTGGGCGTGTTCTTGGGGTGTGTAATTTCTTTGTCCACTTTGCTCATGAATGTGACATACTGCAAGGCGTCCCCAAACTCGAGGGAGAAAGGGAATTTGTACAATTCTTGGTTCTTAAGCTCCAACACTGATGCTTTTCTTAAAGCTGAAGTCTCTAAGAAAACTGTCGTGGAAGAGAAGAGGCTTGCTGTGGAAGAGAAACTGTCGGTGGCAGTTCCTCAGAGAGTGGAAGTCATGCGACATGAAGGTATAACCGGAGGGGAAGAAGGCCCATGTTGGTATGCGCCTGTGGAGTCTTCTTTAGGATGTTAATGTTTTCATTGCGATCTGTTTTTATCTTGTGTGCGTGTTGAAATTCATCTGACTGCTGCTATAGTCTTCTGGAACTATCTTTTGCATCTACCTCACTCTTGGGTCATTCTTAAGAAGTGAATAAGGTGTTGAAAAGGAGATCACTTGGAATTTGGACACTCTGGGGGATAATTTACACATCTCCCTCAGTCTTGGGCTTCATTCTCCTCTTGTCTTACATCTCTTTCCCTCTTGTAGTTAGAAAGTCCCAAGTCCTGAGCAGATAGGAGAATCTTCATCCATCTGCAGTGAACACGTGGCCACTGGACGTGTCCCAGCACACTGAGTTTTAAATCAAGTCTTATCTTTTAACCTATCTACAGAGGAGGCGTGGTCCTACTCTGAAGAAGAGGAGCGCGTGTCTGTGTCGGTGTATAGGGAAGAGGAAAGAGATGAGGAGGAAGCAGAGATCACCGAATACGAAGGTAAATGGCAGAGGTCCATGAGGGATGATAAAAGCTGTCCCTCAGGCGAGGCACAGAGTCATCTATGGGCTTAGTACATGTTCCTCTTAAATCAAAATACAAGATTCAAGAGCATCCATTACACAAGAGTAAACACCCGATGACGTTCTTTTCCATCTCTTCTTTGGCTATTTGGAGGAAATGGCTCTGTAGCTCCGGATAACTAAAGGGGGCAGGCATCCTCATGTGGCTTCTGCCTTTCATGAGGCAGGACTTGGCTTCAGTGTGCTAGGCAGATAGAGGGACGTCACCTTGGTTGCCTGATAAGTCAGTGTTTTTCAAACTGTGTGTTCCACAACACACAAACAGGAATGTCATCCTGTACACATGTGTGTGTATATATATATACATATATATGTATATATATATATATATATGCACACACATGCAAACCAGATGTGAAAGTCCTGTTAAATATTATTCTTACAAGGAGCAACTTTCTTTAATGTTTTCTATTTTGCTTTAGTCTCCTCCTGTAAAAGTACAAGAGCTGGTCCACTCCATGGACTGTCCGGTTCCTAACTCACTCTTTAAAAAGATACAAAAATATATATATATGATACATTACCTTCCGGAAGTCAAAGGCATATTTTTCCAAAACAATGAATAGAAGGAGCTTTTCCTCAAACCCATGTATAGAAAAAGCCATCATGTAATATCTGTCATTAGGCAGACTTCTCAAGATGTCCCAGCAGCTAACATGACAACTCCCATGCTTTTAAAGATTGAAACAATAGACTTTATCATGTTATAATTCCCATTTGGTGAAATAAAGCACTATAGGTTTCCTACTAAAATCTCACACTCTATCTAGCACTGTATATCCAAAGGAGTACTTCTAAGTAGGGACAAGAAAACGGTTTAAAAGAAAATGGTGCATTTATTACCAACTCGACTTCCTCCCTAATGTTAAGTAGCTTATCAGCACCTTGGCTGTTCTCCAGCACATCTCTGGCTAATAAAAGGTGATTCTTCATACCTCCTTTCTCCACCTAGAAGAAAACTGTGGACAAGCCATGACTCCCAAACAAACCTACCCATTTGGGTGTGTTTCCTACAATAGACCGCAGGAGTTGGCGTGGGTTTAAAGATCCATCCTCCCTAGAAATGTTCAGGAAACCCAGCAAAGCAGGCACATGGAACATTCTCATCTCCCACCCCTGTGACGATTTCAGTTCCTGAGGCAGGATGCTGCATGCTTCCTTTAGTTTCCAAACTCCAAGGAAGGGAGAGCAAGATGCTCATTGACTCTTGGGTCCGCATTAAGCTGGAAAGATAGGTGGGCTTTTAGGTTTCTTTTTATTTTAGGCAGCTCCTCGTGTGTTTTTAATTAGCCCTGTTTGTCCTTTAATAAACTTCACACACACAAGCTCAAACATCACATGAAATCTCTTGTCTCTTCTACCATAGCTACCCCATAAAACTGGGGAGTGAACTATGTGTCTGTCCTTCTGCCTTCAAATCTAGAGTGTTTGTTAGTTTTTTTTCCCATAGCTTTAAATCCTTATGTTCCTGTTGGATTGGTCACTGGAACCTTTTTTTCTTTTTGTCGTGCTCATGTCCTGTGTTTCCTATGAATTCTATCCTTATTGTCTTTATAATAGGCACTAAATTAGTGAAGCCCATGCTCTTTATTAAGGCATATGCTCGGATTCAAATATTCTTTGGCTATTTTAAACGGAAACAATCAAGGATTTAGCAAATGCTAAAGTTACGGCAATGTTGCTTACTCTCCTGAAGTGAAAAGTTACAATAAAAATTAAACGTGAAATCTCTACAACTTTTCTTCTTTGAAATTAATGTCCTTAAAGTGATGGAAGAGCCCGAGGACTATGTGGTGGAAGAGAAACTGCACTTTATCTCCAAGAGAGTGGAAGTCGAGCCAGTCAAAGGTAGACCAACTCTTCATCTTCCCTCTGCGTTGGTTTGTTCTATCCTTTATGGTCTCTTATGTCTAATTTACCATCCGTATTAGAAATATCAGTAAATAACATGACTAATAAAAAGGTCTCTTATGTGTTTATCGAAAAAAATCGGTGCATTTTCTACAAGTATATTTTATAATCTTTTCAAGTGCCTGAGAAGCAGGAAAAGAAAATTATACCAAAACCAAAAGTTCCGGCTAAAATTGAGGAGCCTCCAGCACCTAAAGGTACATTTCCTCTCACAGAAGTGTAATATTGTCTGTCTTGACATCTATAATGGCACCTCTGTGTATCACTAAGGTTTTGTCAGAATTTGTCTACACTTTGCTAGTGTAGTTATTAATGTTGGTGTGTGTGTGATCTTTACAAAAAGGGAGTTATGTATCTTCCCCATAATAAAACTTTCTAACAGAATTCAAACTGATCTTCTTAATCTTTCCCAAGTTCCTGAGCCACCAAAGAAAATTGTACCAGAGAAGAAAGTTCCCGCACCAGCTCCTAAAAAAGAAAAGGTGCCACCAGCCAAAGGTATATTGGGAATCATTTTGCTCTTAAGTAATACTTCACTCCCTATCTTGAAGTAAAATTGACATGTTTGTCAACTCTTGATCACACTGGCAAGAGATTAAGTGTGTGTGTGTTTCGGGGCTTTTGGCACCATGTTTGACTTCATTGCCCAATGTTTTCAAAGCCCCTGAAGAACCAAAAAAACCAGTTCCAGAAAGGAAAGTTCCTGCAGAAGTGGTTGAGATAGAAGAACCTCCCCCAACCAAAGGTAAATGACATCCCTAAAAGGAGAAAGAAAAAACCAAGAGCACTGTCTTCTTTCTTCCTCTGGCTACCATCCATTGGGCCATAATTTTTCTGTGTAGATTGTTAGTGTCTGTCTGTGATGGTTGCGGTGTTATGGTTGTGATGTTTTGTTGAGTGTGCCTTAAAAATTCTTCTATTCTAAAATCACAGTACTTTCTGGCAAGTAGATATGTGTGTATGAATATATGTATTATATATGTTATATATGTCATGTATGTATTATATACGTATGTACGTATTCTACTCTAAACGTTACAGTGTGCTAATGCTAAAATTATCTTCCAAGTGACAGAGAGGCACATGAAAATTACTCAAGAAGAGAAAGTTCTTGTAGCTGTGACTAAAAAAGAGGAGCCTCCCAGAGCAAGAGGTACAGCAGTCTTTCCATGTCAGCATGACAGATGCTTCGGTGGCTCCCATATGTCAATACTGCCTTGTCTTACTTCATAAGTACACTAACTATGGGGTACAGAGGGAAGGGTGGTCTCTGTCTTCCTTTAAAATGTTGTGGAATGTCTGAAGTTCAGGGCGTGTTGAGTCTTCTGTGTCTGAGTGGTTCGTACTCTCTGTGGTCTGAATGAAGCGAATGGTTCTTTAAAATGAAATCTGTCTTTAAAGTGCCAGAGGAACCTAAGAAAGTTGTCCCTGAAGAAAAGTTCCCCAAACTCAAACCCAGAAGAGAGGCGGAGCCACCAGCTAAAGGTATAATGACTCTTTAGTGGGATAGAAATAAGCTTTAGGTATTGAAATGGGTGGAGTAGAACCCGAATAGTCAGGGAATCTGATTTAAATGGATCTCAAAGGTGAAATAAGCTAGCCATTGCACATCACTGAACAAATAGACATCCTGATTCTAGAAAGTTCCTTTTCTCTACTCTGCCCCCAAATATGCAGAGTTTACATCAAACGGTGTTTGTCATCATGTGTCTGTCTGGTCCATATATTAAACTTGTCTGTCTGGATGTATGCTTCATGTGGTAATCCTTGGCGAATTATTTTTCATTGACTCAATATTCTTTTCTGTCCCTGAGGAGCCTTGGGGGCAGGGAATAGAACTAAGGTGAGGATATTGTCTGTGAAATTCAAGTTTCTTTAAGGTCATACCTAGTTTTGTGGTCATTGTTGCCGCTTGTCTCTCTTACGTTCTTACAAAGCCCTGAGCATCTTGAAGCACAGTGACTTCTTTATAGGTATATGGAGCAATGTTGACTTTCAGGCCCACTGAATTTTTTTTTTTTGCTTGCAATTTTAGTGAAAGTTGATAGGTGCATCATGTTTGATTTTCTTCTTGGGTTTTTCATGCAAAAGCTCTCTTAACACAATTATTTCTAGACTCTTGTGATTTACTTTTAATAATTATTCTTTTAAAGTGACTGAAGTCAGAAAAAGAGCCGTTAAAGAAGAAAAGGTGTCCATCGAAGTTCCAAAGAGAGAGCCCCGACCCACTAAAGGTACATTGCGTTTTGATTCACTAGAAAGCATAGAGCTGTGTGTCTCTTTGTCTGCTAGATGCCAATGTATCCCCTCTACTTTCCTTGCTTACTGCTGACTGGAGCCAAAGACGTGAACATTTGACATCACAGTTAGTCATTGTGCCTCTCATGACACTTCTTCCAACAAAAGATAACCAAGGTCACCCATAGCCAGTGTAGGAGACAGTCGTAAAGGAATGAAATCAAAATACATTGCCACTAAATGGGCCTCAAATAAAACGCTGCCTGATGTCACTATTATTCCAGAAGTGACTGTAACAGAAGAGAAGAAATGGTCTTATGCCCGAGAAGAAGAAACTGTCTCAGAATACCGGGAAGTGGAGTACGATGATTACGAAGGCTATGAGGAATACACGGAGTTTGGGGAATATGAACCCACAGAAGAGTATGACCAGTACGAAGAATATGCAGAGCGTGAACTTGAGCATTATGAGGAGTATAAGGAGCATGAAGAATATGTCACAGGTATGACCAAACTTTAGCCCAGGTTAAATGTGCATAGAACCTGTTAGGATGAAGGTCAAGGTAGAAGAACTTCATGCCATTGAGTAAATTCAACATTTTAAATCACTTCAGGAGGGGAAATAGCTCTATAAATCTTAAGGTTATTGTTAGGTTTCACTACCCACAGGGCTTCCAACATCACAATCTAACAATGACTGCTTTTCTGGTGAGGACAAAGCATTGTTTTTAACCTGATGGAGATAATGTGTGTGCACATATAGCTCTGACCCTTGTAAACAGAGACTGTGTTTTCATTTCCTGGATACCCAGACCTGAATAATCACACAAAAACTATATTAATTACCACACTGTTTGGCTAATGGCTGAGGTATATTTCTACCTAGCCCTTACAACTTAAATTAACTTATTTCTATTATTTTATATTTTACCACGAGGCTTGTGGTTTGTTATGTCATATCTTGCTTCTTGAGCGGTTACATAGCGTCAACTTGATTCTGCCTTCTTTCTCCCTGCATTCAGTTTAGTTTTCCCACCTAGCTATATTCTGCTCTGCCATAGGTCTTAAGGCGCTTCTTTATTAACCAATGGTAATAAAACATATTCATAGCATACAGAGGAGAATCCCACATCAGACTCTAGACCACTTTCTTTATTCTAAAATAAATAATAAATCCATATGAATAAATTCTGACTAGAAATTTGAAATGAGCCCATATCCTTCTTGAGGTTTTTCTTTGTGTCTTTGAGACAATTCTGCATATTTTCACTGGTGACATTAAACACCAGTGTCTCAGACAGAAAAGGTTGATCACAAGTTGACTATCTGAAATGAAATGGGAATTTTGAGGCATTCTCATGGCCTAATTAAAGGGAGTGCCAATGAGGAAAGGGAATGTTATCTTGCTTAAGGCTCTCATAGCCTAGTGAAGTTGGAACACGAATTCTTATTCTAGAGATTGTGGTTGCACTGTGAACATAAAAGGTCAATTATTTCAATTAACTGATTCCATTTAAGGATTGATTTTGAAATCTACCCTACAGTCTAACACTAAATACTTTATATGCTTTTAAAGAACCCAAGAAGCCTATTCCAGCAAAACCTGCCCAAGAACCAGTGCCTGCCAAACCCAAGGCCCCACCACCAAAAGGTAGAGTGAGAACATTGTCAGTTACAAAACCTCTTGTTTTCTTCGTCTCTGCAATGTGGAGATGCATGGAAGTGGGTGTGTATAACTGTGGGGTGGGCAGGGGTGGGGGACGGACACACGGGACTGTTATGTTGTGTGTTCTATTTCTTAACATTTTATTCTCACTCAAACATGAGTTTGGGTTTGTAAATCTCTTACTATTGGTCCTTTTAAAGTGCTGAAGAAAGCTGTTCCTGAAGAAAAAGCACCTGTGCCCATTCAAAAGAAACTCAAACCTATACCACCCAAAGGTACATGATAGAGCAGTAACTGTCCCAAGCAATATTGTCACCTTCGTGATGCGACTCAGTAGTATCTGCCAGTCTTTGGGCTTTCTGGGTGTATTGTCTGGTCCCATGTCTTAGGAGCCAGGTCTTTGGGCTTTCTGGGTGTATTGTCTGGTCCCATGTCTTAGGAGCCAGGTCTTTGGGCTTTGTTGATGTTTATTCTCTGATATTCGGGAGCTTCTTGGTAATATTCTTCCATAATTAATATCTTTAAAGCTCCCGAAGAACCGAAGAAAGTTGTTGAAGAGAAAATACAAATTTCAATTACCAAACGTGAAAAGCAGCAGGTGACTGAGCCAGCTGCCAAAGGTATACCAACCTTTCCCCAGAATGTAGCCTCTTGCCTGTCTCAGGTTACATGTCTCCAGTGTTACCCCTAAGATTATTTCAAAATACTTCTACAATCTTGTAGATAGTGACTGCTCATTGACCATGACCATAAAACACTGTCAAATACAATACTTTTGTTTTAATGCAGTGACCATTTAACATATTCTTAATATAGTTAAATTAATATAATGATATGCTATTATCCACTAAAAATGGTTACTATTTACTCTAAAATCACTTTGAAAACTTTTTAAAAAGCTAATTCAACATCCAGGTTTTCTTTCTTTATGTTAAGCAACTTCCTTGCAATCTTAGGAAGCATGCTAACCCAGAAGTAAATTGACCTTCTTAGAATGTCTCCAGTGAGTAGAAGCATAGGAGAAAGACCCTTCAATTAGGCTCTGTGACTGCAAACTTGCTGGAGTACTTCTATGGGTTTACCTGGCTGTGAGATTCAGAATCCATCCCATAAAAAATAAAACAACAAAGTTTCTCCCAAAGAAAATTACATATTCTACTTATAGACATCTATAAAATCATTCTCTTTAAAGTAAAGAAAGCTAGAAATGGTTAAATGACCTATTTCTGACTCTAAAACTCCCTTGTACTTAATATTTCAAGTGCCCATGAAGCCCAAGAAAGTTGTCCCAGAGGCAAAAGTACCTGCCCCTAAAAAGGAAGTGGCGGCAGCTGTTAGAGGTACCTCCTATTGCTTGTTCTAGTGTGTTGTTCATCTTTGCTGTTTAATTCATGTTCAGTTCTATGGATGAAGTCACTCTGTGGGAAAGATAAAGCCCATCCTTTCTTTTGTTATAAGGGGGTCTGCACTCTTATAGCGTCTTGATTTTATCGAGCAATTGGAACATATCCAACTTAAAGATAATATCTTTAAAGTGCCAGGGGTGCCTAAAAAACTGGAACCAGAAGAGGTGGTTGCCTACAAAGAGGAAGTGGAAACCCACGAAGAAGAATATATTGTAGAGGAGGAGGAGGAGGAATATGTCCACGAAGAGGAGTATGTCCATGAAGAAGAATACATCCATGAAGAAGAATACATCCATGAAGAGGAGTACGTCCACGAAGAGGAGTACGTCCACGAAGAGGAAGAGTACCTGCGCGAAGAGGAGGAGCTCATCGTCGAGGAAGAAGTGGTGCCGGTGACACCAGCCAAAGGTAGTCGATGGCTGCCGTGAAACAGAAAGGAAGCAGCGCATTGGAGCTTGGGTGTTTGGCTTAGTCAGATCCTGGGGGATGTGATGCCTGTGTGTGCCTTTCACATTCTGTGTCTTCCGCACGTTTTCACATCTTATTGTTATCTTTAAAGTGCCTGAGGTACCCAAGAAACCTGTTCCAGAAGCGAAAAAACCTGTTCCTGTTCCCAAAAAGAAGGAAGTGCCACCCGCCAAAGGTACACACCACTCACACGTATGCACCTAGACAGCTTCATCTGTCTTCAGCTGGTTACCTCTTTTCTGGCTACCGCGACCCGTGTGTGGCTACTAAAACGTTACATGTGCTTGATGTATGTGTTGTTTTTCATAGTCAGAACTTAACTATCAACACTGTCTTTAAAGTGCCTGAGATTCCCAAGAAGCCAGAGGAAAAAGTTCCTGTGCCTGTCCCTAAAAAGGAGAAGGCTCCGCCTGCCAAAGGTACAGCTCTCTCTGCAGCCATTTACCTCTGTGGTATAACTTGGTGAGCCGTAGCCATCCCTGCCCTGGGGCGATGTTAATAATAATAAACGTTAATAACCATGTCAATAACCAAAACAAGAACCACTCAGCTGGTCCCAGAAGCTTGCTGCCATGTATTCATCTCTGAATGTGGCCATTGGAGCCTGCTTCTGTTTAACACTCATGTCTTCTTCAGTGGGGAATTCATAATGAACAATCAGTTCTTCGTAATAAAACGGCCAACACCGAAGGCCAAGGCTTTTGTGCTGTCTTTGTCACTGGTCCGCGTTTGTTTGTTGGGTTTTATTGTGATGCTCCTGCACGTCTAAAGTCTTGCTTTGTGGTTTAATTATTAGTTTCTATCTTAAAGTGAGATTGTTGGCACATCTGTGATAATTTAGTTGTCTCTAAGTCACTAGAATCCTCCATGATTGGAAAACTGTGACATTGACCTTATTTCCTGTCTTTTAAGTTCCGGAAGTGCCCAAGAAGCCTGTACCAGAAGAAAAACCAGCAGTACCCGTTGCCAAAAAGGTGGAAGCGCCACCAGCCAAAGGTATATGACCTTTCACGGGCATACAATTTTAGATTTGTGTGAAAAGAAAATATGTAATCAGTTCAATACTATGTTCTTTAGGTGATGTTAAATGCCTCTATAGTATTATCTCTTTACAAAAACAGATTTTTTTTTGTTTTTAAAATGAAATGCTGCTTACAATTTTTTAACTATAATATTTATTGCCGTATCTTCATCTTTTCTGGACTATGCTTGAGCTCTGTGTTTTTGTATTGTGTAAAACTTTGCCTAAATCATTTCTTTAAAGTGCCAGAAGTGCCCAAGAAGCCTGTGCCTGAGAAGAAGGTGCCGGTGCCTGCTCCTAAGAAAGCAGAGGCTCCACCTGCAAAAGGTATTGTTTCATCATTTCTGTACCCAGGGAGAAATCTCAAGTTAGCGTCCATTCATAAGAAAATGTCTCTGTACTAACTCTGTCTGTGAAAGTGTTTTTCTAAAAAATAAAATGTCTTCCATATGATGTGAGCCTTTATCATGTCTATGGCTGTAAAACACTGTGAAAGGACACATTCTTAAAGACAAATGATATCCTTAAAGTGCCAGAGGTCCCCAAGAAGCTCATCCCAGAAGAAAAGAAACCAGCACCTGTTCTGAAAAAAATGGAAGCTCCACCCCCCAAAGGTACATTAATCTTGGGCAACACCAGGGCACAAACGGAATGTAATGGGTGTTGTTCCGTCTCACTAATTGTGCTTGCTTGACATTGTGTACGCTGGTGATAATTGTGTTCAAAGAATATTGGCTTTTCATGCTGTCTTGCTGCCGAGAATATTTTACGTAAACATGGAATTTGTACAATTGCATAAATATCTTTAAAGTGCCAAAGAAGCGGGAAGTGGTCTCAGTTCCTGTGGCTCTGCCACGGGAAGAAGAAGAAGAAGAAGCTCCATTTGAGGAAGAGGTTGCTCCTGAAGAGGAAATCCCTCTCGAGGAAGAGGAAGTTCCGCCTGAGGAAGAGGAAGTTCCTCCTGAAGAAGAGGAAGTTCCACTAGAGGAAGAGGAAATTCTACCTGAGGAAGAAGTTCCACCTGAGGAAGAGGAAGCCCTTCCAGAAATTAGCCCTAAGGTGCCAAGACCTGCACCAGGTACAGCAGTTCTTGGGATCAAGACCTCTTTATGTAGGCTTCTGCCTTCCCTCTTGTTAAAACCATCTGTCTTGTCTATGATTCTTTGCTGAGTTGTCATCAAATCCTTAGAAAACTTCCCAGACACACCTTTCATCCTGCCTATGGCAATTGTTTTCTATGTCTGTCCCTTGTCAATTATCTGCATGTCTTAATTGTAGTCGATGTTTGTTTGTGGTCCTGTCCTCAGATGTCTTTTGTTATAGATCCAGTATTGTTATGTGGTCCTTAATGTCTTTAAATGAAATGTTTTTAAGTGCCAAAGAAAACTGTACCTGAGAAGAAAGTCCCTGTGCCTGTTCCTAAGAAAGTGGAGCCTCCTCCACCTCCCAAAGGTATACCCTGCCCCAGGATGATCCCATAGCCTGTACCATAGCCTTATCAGATGGGTACACCCTGCCCCAGAGTGATCACACAGCCCGCACCATAACTTTATTAGATGGGTATCCCCTGCCCCAGAGTGACCACACAGCCCATATTTTAGCTTTATCAGATGGGTTTCAGAAAGAAATCACACATAAAATGGACAGCCAAATTTTACTTTTAAAACTGATGAGGACACTGATAGCCATTTATTTCTATTAGATGTTTTTCACACAATATTTTTTGCATGAAAGGTTAATGGCAGTATTATCATAAAACTACTACAAAATGCCTACTTCACTTGCTATAATTTTATTAAGCCATACAATGTTTCATATAGATCTTTTGAACATCTAAATAATCTTTAGGAAAAATTTTCTGAAAAATACATAAATTCATGCTGATAAATTTCATCTTTCATTCATTTGTGATATCAGGCTAAGAAGAAAATATGATGTACTCATCAGAACATTGGGTAATTAATAGTTTATGTCAAACACTGAGCAATAGCTTATGTCTTAGAAAACATGTATATATAAATGAAAGCACAAGTTTGGACTTTAACCTTGACTTTGAACTTTGCTGTTCTGCTCTGAAAGAGTCCTTTAGCCAATCTGAGCCTTAGTTTGCTCTTTCATAAAATAGGGATAGAAACAAATCCCAGTGGATTCTAATGTTATTGTAAAGATAAAATAAGACAAAGTATATTGTAATATCATTGAATGAGAATTAATATTTAAATTCACAGAGCAGGTCATGGTACAGTACTTAGGAAGTATATTCATACCCTAAAGTGCAATAATATTTCCCAAAAAAGTCATAATGGCATTATACTTAAGTAAGTATAATGTTTCTGTCAGGCTGTATGGTCCCATAATATTTTCAGATAATTATTAACTAAGCTCTTAGCTTAAGTTTAAGTCCATGAAATGATAGTGTCTAGGCTCAGGTAGCCAGCCATTTGCTGATCCTTCCCCAGTCATCTCTTGATGGACTGCAGCTAGCATTCCATCCCTCTTCTGAGTGAATGCTATATGATGCTCTTCCTGTGTGTGGAGTCTTCTTGTTTTCTTTCTTGCTCTTCA
This sequence comes from Microtus pennsylvanicus, assembly GCF_037038515.1. Lineage (NCBI taxonomy): Eukaryota > Metazoa > Chordata > Mammalia > Rodentia > Cricetidae > Microtus > Microtus pennsylvanicus. Next base: position 6,815,760 of record NC_134587.1, read on the forward strand.
AAAACACATTCTTATCATGAAATGGTGTCTTTAAAGTGCCTGAGATCAAGAAGAAAGTGCCAGAGAAGAAAGTAGTTGTTCCCAAGAAAGAGGAGGCTCCTCCCACCAAAGGTACATCACCTCTAATGTTCTTGCATCCCCAAGCACGTCAGATACCTTCTTTCCTTCACCCGTCAAGTCAAAACGCCCTGTCCAGTATTTGTGAAAGTAGCTTCTGTCATCATTGTGTACATTGTCCTTGTGTTTGTGAGACTGAAATTTCAAAATATCTTTAAAGTTCCTGTGGTGCCCAAGAAACCTGAACCAGAAAAGAAGTTGCCTCCCCCAAGCCTTAAGAAAGCAGTGGCTCCTCCCGCCAAAGGTACATGGCTATCAACTGTGCTCTTGTTGACCTGGGTGTCATCCACACAGGATGCTCAGCCATGTTTGCATTTCCTATGATGTCACTGATGTTGGTCACTGTGCCTCCGTTGTTCCCATGTTGGTGCTCTGTTCGTTTTCCACTTTGTGTGAGTGTATTTTTTGCCATGTTTCTCCTCTGTATGTTATTTCTGAAAATTACAATGTCAGGTGTTCTATATCCTTAAGGAGCCAGAAGTGATCTTATAATTCTTCCTTTAAAGAAGGGGAGAACCCAGCTACAAAAGATAGTCTCAGGATGTTCCAAGCCTCTTCATTCGCTTCTTAACCGTGATGTGTCAGGGCTTCGTCTTCTGTGTGCTCTGCTGTTTACTCTCTTGGGCTGAAAAAAAAAATTGGTCTTTAAGAATCTCATTTTAGCTCTTGAGATTTAAGTGCCTAAAACAATCCATCTCTTTTAAGTTCCTGAGGTACCTAAGAAGGTGGAAGAAAGGCGGATCATCCCCCATAAAGAAGAGGAAGTCCCTCCAGCTGAAGGTAGATGGCTTCCTAAGAAAACAGTGTTTCTAAGCATCCTTGTCTTATCATTATCTCATTTGAGGAGGAGATAATATACATTTCACTCTATAACAATAGACCTTCTAGCTCTGATAGAAAGTGAGTCTAGAAGGAATTGGGCAGGCCAACTCATTCCAGTTGATTCTCATTCTTGCATGTTTAGCCTATTTGTGACATAGTTCATTGAAAACATTGAAATGGACCCACTAACTTCTTTATTCTTCTCTCACTAGTTTTGTGAAATGTCAATGTTTTCTCTTTTGTGTGTGGGTACTATGGGGAATGTCTCACCCAGTGCCTTCGGTAGGAGTCATGAACTAAGCTTTTTCCAGAACAATCTCAGATAAACCTGACTAATTGGCACGGAGAATCTGACTTCTGTTCCTAAATAATTGCTTGACTCTAAACGCCTTTCCACCTCACTAAAAAAATAATAATCCCCAACTAAATCCTCCAGAGCCCCTTCTAGCTCCATATTGGAAAGTGCCTAACATGTTTTATAGACTCAGCAAATTTTATTTCCAGATTAGTGAATGTTCATGAGCATTTAGCAGGCTGAGTGTTTGTCTAGATGCTTTAATTTTCGTCTAACATTCAAAGGCTTTTTAAAAAGTAATTTACAAAATAATCTGTTTCAAGTGTATGAGGAAGCTGAAGAACCCATTCCAGAAGAGATCCCAGAAGAACCACCTAGCGTAGAAGAAGAGGAGGTAGTAGAGGAAGAGGAGGCGGAGGAAGAGGAGGAAGAGGTGGTGGTGGTGCCCCCTAGAGGTATACAACCACTTTCATGAGTTGGACATTCCAAACCCTTATGGCTTCAAATCTCAGAGCTGTCAACGTAATAATCATCCGCCATAAGCTTTTCTTGTATCATACCAATGAGGCCTGAAGAGTTCTCAGTCCCCATAGCTGAAGCTCTGTGACCCTGCCATTTCCCTAACTTTTCCTTCTTTACCGGCAATCTGACTATAAATGAGGGAAAATTGTTCTAATATTACACTTTAATCCTTCCTCCTAGATTGCAATCCTCAATTTTGCTTTCAGCTCAAATGCTGGAGAACAATCTATTTGTGTGGTGAAATCATTCACTTTTGAGAGTTAATTCTTAAATCATCCCTTAAGACTTTGAAATATTTGCATAGTGTTTACTCTTGGGGGTTTCTAAAAATCTTGCCCTAGGTGAGGTATTATCTTTTAGGTTGCTAATACTTTCCTAAAGCACGTCAGTGTTTTGTATTGTTTTGTTTGTATTTTGATAATTGGGTGTTTTTTTTGTCATTGCACGTGAATTTTTTTTCACCGTGTCTGTAAATATCTTTTAAGCGCCTGAAGTGGCTAAGAAGGAAGTGCCTGCAGCACCCACTCCTGTCCCTAAGAAAGCGGAAGCACCCCCCACTAAAGGTATAGCAAGCCCCAGTGAATTCTGTCACTTTTCTCACCCCAGTGGTCTTCTTTCTAAAGAGCTCTTGGTCTTCCTGCATTTTTTCCTTAAGTAACTGTTCGAGCAAACTGACTAATGACAAGTAAAACGCCACTCATCATTGCCTTGGGTTCCCTATAGTATCACACGGTAGATGATGGCTCCATCTGGTACACTGTGTGGATTATTTTAGAGATCTCTGACTTCATATAGCTGGAAATTCTGATGCCTTATCATGATCTCTCAATATTTAAGAACATAGCAATTAATCTTTTTTACCTTCATTCTATCCCTAGACTTCATTTTATTATGTAACTAAAAATTTCATTATTGTAATATTATTCTCTGTGCATCCTATTTTATACAGAAAAAAATGATCTATTCTGGCACTTGGATAATAATTTTGAAGAGCTTCATGTCCTTTTTACCATGATTTAACCTGGGAATTTAAGGTTTTAAAATTGTCCTTCTTTGTTCAGTAATTGTTCCAGAAAACATCTTCAGCAATTATGGTATACAACCACAATGATGGCAGACTTGTCAGCAAATGAAATAGTGCCCAGTAGTTCCTAAGGCCTAGGTCAGGGACCAGATTATCTAGGATGATAATCAGGTTGAAAAACATCTTCATCAAATTAAAAATAATAAAATTAGGCCTAGGTTGATAACATCTGATGTTTTAAAAATAGTAAAGCTTCTTAGTGGGCATATGTTGGCTTCTAGGGATCCAGATAGCACAAGAGAGTGTTTGGGAAAGTATCCCTATTACCTGTGAAAGGGTTGCCCAACTGCACACATCGACTTCCTAGATGCGTTAATGACATAACTTGATTCTGATGTTTTTATTCATGTGTGTCATTGAGCATTGTCATCTAACTAAGGCACCTAATATCTTTAAAGTGACAAAGAAAATTCCTGAAGAGAAAGTTCCTGCTCCTGTCCAGAAAAAAGAGGCCCCACCAGCCAAAGGTACACTTTCTCTTTTAAACCAAACGCCTTCCGTCATCGTTCTTCACTAAGCTGTCTATGGTTTTTGTCCATCTGTCTTATTTTTGATGTCCAGTGTACAAGCTTACTCTTGGTGGTCTTAAATATTAAAACTCTTATCTTTAAAGTTCCCGAAGTACCAAAGAAAGTTCCAGAAAAGAAAGTCCCAGAAAAGAAAGTTCCAGAAAAGAAAATTCCCGAAAAGAAAGTCCCTGTGCCCAAAAAGGAAGCTGTTCCCCCTGCTAAAGGTATTTTGGGGAAATTCTTTGCTCTTCTTGTCCTTTCATGGAAGTCTTCTTTTAGGTATTTTTCTTACACTTTGAATTGACATCTGTTTCATCTTATGATTCAAAAAATCAGTCTCTTAAAGTCGATGCTCTTTCAGGGAGAGCTGTTTTTGAAGAAAAAATATCAGTTGCCTACCAGCAAGAAGAAATAGTCCAAGAAAGAATAGAGCTAGAACTTGTGGAAGCAAAAGTGGAAGCGGTTTCTGAAGAAGAAGAATTCCACGAGGTCAAGGAATACTTCGAAGAGGAGGAGTTCCATGAGGTGGAGGAATTTATCAGGGTGGAAGAGCGCAGGTTCCAAGAGGAACACAAAGTTGAAGAAGTCCACAGGGTCGTTGAGTTTTTAGAGGCTGAAGAAGTGGAAGTATATGAAAAACCCAAAATTCCACCTAAAAAAGGTATAGGGGACTCTGTAGATAATACACATTGTTATATCTTTCTCTTATCCATTTAATTTTCAAAGTACTTTGCATGTTCAGTTCAGCCCATTAGCCCCACAAACTACTTTAAGCATGAGTTTAAGCTGTTTAATTCAGAAACTGTTAAGGTTTAGAGACTAAACACACAAAGTGGTTAATTTTCACAGACATGAGAATTATGTATGATACTGACGTAGCTCCATGATCCATATATCACTATATGAATATGTGGATTTTTTTTCATCGTCCAGCGAGCATTATATGATTACCACAGGTACCAACAGGTACCACAGGTACACACCAACAGGTATCCCCCATTCAGAGACACACTTCTCGGTTCATTGAATAGCTTATATTCTCATCAAAGCAACCATTGCCTTGTTCACAATTGAGTTACCTGTGCACTAACTAATAATTACTTGTTAAAAGCTTTTGCAATTTTATGATTATCTTCATTGGAGAAATAATGAACTAAGTGAAGCATTGGTCATGGTGCCCAAATTCTAGTAAATTCTAAGGGCAAAATAAAGTGTCCATACATAGTCTACAGCACCACTCCAGACTGTAAATGGAGACTGCCCTTTTGTTCTCCAGCCACCCAGACCCGAATAATCACACAGAAACTATATTAATTACAACACTGTTTAACCAATGGCTTAGGCATATTCCTAGATAGCTCTTGCATCTTAAATTAACCCATTTCTATTCATCTGTGTATCACCACAAGACTGTGGTGTACCAGTAAGGTTCATGACATCTCCCTGGCTCTGCCTTCTTTCTGCCTGCATCAGTTTAGTTTTCCCGCCTAGCTCTGTTCTGTTCTGCCATAGGCCAAAGCAGCTTCTTTTTAACTAATGGTAATAAGACATATTTACATCATACAGAGGGGAATACCACATCACCAGACCATGCGTAAATAAATGTTTGTATAATATAATGGAATATGTATGTTTTATATAGCAATGTATTGTATAAATAATAAAATCACAACTTGATTTAAGCAGGAATAGTATAAATTCAGAAACTACAAACTCTTTTATAAACCCTCATTGTACAATATTAATGTAGGTAGTGAGTCGTCATATTTTATGGGTCTATTCTAAACCAAAACACTAATATCTTTGAAGGACCTGAGGTGTCTGAGAAAGCCATCCCTCCCAAAAAACCACCCTTTAAAGTTGTTCCTCGCAAAGAGCCACCAGCTAAAGGTATTTCACGGCTCAGCAATACTGACATAACTGTGTCGGGTTGCTCTTTGGGGGCTTTACAAGTTTGTGCTCCGCGTGGTGATTTTCTTCTGTGTTTTGTGTTAGGTGAATGTCAAAATAATTATCTTTAAAGTGAACAGTCTGCAAACATAGATACCATTGTTGTTTCCCTGAAACAGCAAAACCCAAACACCTACTGACCAAAGTGTAAACTTGGGCATCCTTCGGTGCTGTTTGATTGTTCACCGATGTGCTTATTGGTAGACCTCCATTTCCCTATTCACTATTAAAGTTTTGAGCTGCTAGCTATATTGTAAATATGTGGCAGTGCCCCCCCCCCTTTATTCGTTTTCTGCCTCTTTGCTACAATATATCATTTGAGGTTATATCTTGAAAGTCAATGAGTGTGTAAGGAAGTAATCTCTGAAGAGAAAGCTGCAATTATCCTACCAGAACAAGCAGAACCAGCAGCAGATGCCGTGTGCTGTCGGTTGTTGATGTCAAGTTTTTGTGGATCTAACTTGGGGAGTTCCACGTACTTGTATGGTCATGCTTGTTGTCCAAAGTCGCCTCTGCAAGTGCTGTCTTGTGTGTGCTAAACCATGTCTATTTGATGATGTGACTCTGTCCTGTTTTCATTACATGTCTCTTATATTCTGCTTGCTAAGATATCTTTGAGTGCTTAAAAATAAAGGGAATTATCCCTGCTGTCTTTAAAGTGCCTGAGGTGACCAAGAAAGTGGTGGCTGAAGAAAAAGTCCGTGTTCCTGAAGAACCCAAGGCTCCACCACCTAAAGGTACCTACCTCTGCTAGTTCCCACCAGCTGTAAATCCCTATGCTTCCCTTTCCACAGAGGAGAGAAAGACCACTCTTCCCCCAGGACCACAAGATGGCTGCGAATGACAGAAATTGCAATTTATATTTCATCCTACAATCTTCCCTGTTTTGACTCTCCTCTAGGGAAAGACATCAAAAGCCTAAAGGTCTTTCTTATTTTGACTCTTTTTATTCAGTAATTAAACAACATTGGTCCCTCAGCTTTTCTTCCCTATGGAATTGACATTGGAATCTCTGCCTCATGGCATGAGAATTAAGTTCTAAGTAACAGCAGAAAATACTACTGACCCCCAAGAATGAGATGTCTCTCATATGAATAGCTAGTAAAGCAGTTGGGAGACACAGAGCACACACATGGACTTAACATTTGCACATTCCACTTGATAGCTCCCTCCCCTTTACTCTTGATATTTTATACTTAATTTTGACAATCTTGAAAATAAGACAAGTAAATATCTTTAAAGCACCCGAAGTACCTAAGAAAATCACTCCTGAAGAAAAGGTCCGCGAAGCCGTTCCGAAAAAGCCTGAAGTTCCGCCACCTAAAGGTACACACAGATGCTAACCCCGGTGTGAAATGACTCTGTGGTTGAGTTTCTATGGTGTAGAGTGAACAAGTGTTCCATCAAATCTTGGTGGTTTAAATTTTTATAGTCTTAATATCCTATATATGTTAGTAATAGTAATGTGCACACTAATATCTTTAAAGTTCCTGAGGTGCCTGAGAAAATTATTCAAGAAGAAAAATTACCAGTTGTTCTTCCCGAAGACACAGAGATATACAGTGAGTGCAGACACACTGGTGGATGTCCTTCGTCTCATCTGTGTTCTGAATCCACTGTGTCTGTCGACACAGCATTAAAATGCAAATCTACTAATATCCTATAAAAACCATGCATGCTAAAAGTGTTGACTAAAATCAAGTCGTCTGAATGTCCGTTAGCCTGAGACAAGTTACGTTTCTTCATCAATTTAAAAACTAAGCTCTTCTGTGCTTCTAGCATTATCCAACCTTAGAAAAGTCATTGTCCCATGAAATTTCCTAGTCTCTTCTGTGTATAAACATCCCTTCATCTTATTTCCCAGACCATGAGGTAACTTACTTTAACTCCAAATAATAATGTCGTTGAATTTTGCAAAATCAAAATAGCCCAGTGTCATTGTTGTACAAGTAGGGTTTGGACCAGGCTGCTCAAATAGCACAGATTTAGAAGACCACTCAAGCCCTTAGAGATTTAGTAAGGCCTTTCTTTCCTAAATAATTTAAATAACAAGAGACCCTAAACAGTGACTTGTTCTGAGCAGACTCAGTCTTCTGGATGATAAACAGTCAGCCCGGGCTTCCTTTTTATGTTCAGTCTGGGAAACTCCTGATAAATACTCATCATACAGTAGTTTGGGATTGATGTATATGATCACTTCCTCCTCCTGGTTCTGTCCTTAAAACTGGTCATTGTTGTCAGACAGCATTCCTGTCTAAAGGTTGGAGAAATCAGGTACTCTTTTCAGAAGCTTTTCCCCGTATATTCCCCCCTTTCATTCCCCTCCAGTATTCTTCCACTCAGCTGTAGCCTCGTCTCTCTTCTTTCTGGCTTCTAATCTCTAAATTGTTCTCATATTTCTATTACAGTAGGAAGCCATAAATTAAACATGATTTCAGAATGTAAACAAGTATGTACCTAGAAATGCAAAGATGATTCCACCTGATTCCAGGAGGTTGAATATAGATAGTGGATCTTCCATATTCAACTCAACATCACCCCTATTGTGAATGCACACATGAATCAAAAAAACCACTAATATAAAATGGCCAATAGCTTTCCTGAGGTAAAATGAAAAAAAAAATCAGTCTCTGTCTGGTAAAATCCTCCATTTTGTTATCAGAATCATGAAGAAATTCTGAGCATCCTTCATCCTAAAGCTGGGAATGAGGTTCATTCCTACTCAACTCATGCTTGTCACTAATTTGTTTGTGTCTGTGGACCTCTGTGAATTTGGGTGATGAATGTGTACAGCGTCATGTGTTTCTTAATTAGTGTGCTTATAACTGTTACCCACACACTGATAATATCTTTAAAGTTTACGAAGCATCTGAGGAAACGGTCATAGAAGAAGAACTTGTGACCCATCCTGAGAAGGCAAGACTCAAAGTGGCCAAAGGTACCTAGCACCACTAACTCCACCTGAATTTGTCTGGGGCTCTTTTTAGAAACATGTTTTTCTTCCCTGTTCATGACATAACTGTACTCATCTCTTTTAAGCGCCTGCACCCCCTCAAACAGTTGTTACAGAAGAGAAAACATATGTGGCCATTCGTAAAAAGAGAGAAACCGTGGCACGCAAAGGTATATTTCAACTGCTTCAAAACATAGATGGTTATCTTTGGCCTTAAGATCCCAGAACTGCATGTTATATAATTCACTGTTATTTTTTTTTAAAAATCTAATTATAAACCTACTAATATCTTTAAAGAGCCTGACAAAACTCAAGAAGTGTTTCCAGCGCTGAAGTCACATGAGGCTGTCCCTGAAATTCCTGAACCTCCCCCCGCTGAAGGTACAAACTCTTGTCATGAGACTCTAAACAAGAAAATCTTCCATCTTGTGTTTGTCAAATGTCCAGTGTTTTATGTGTGTTGCCTCAACCTCTTAAATACTAATATCTTCAAAGCATCTCTCAAAAATGCCCAAGAACAGGAACTATTCATGACTTGCTCCAGTGAAGTCAAGACCCAGCCATACAGTGCACAAAGATAGACTGTTTAAAAGAAAATACAAATTCTAACTTTTCAAATCTGTTGTATACCTCATTTTCTTTGTGCATCATGTCATTGTTTTTGCCTTTTCTCAATTATATTTTCTTAAAAACTAATATCTTTAAAGACCTTGAAGTCATCAAAGATGTGCTTCCAGAGAAACAAGCTCCTGCAGCCAAAAGAAGAAAGCCTCAGCTGCCAGCAGGTACAGGCCAGGAGAAAGTCCAGCTGCTGATCTCAGCTGTAGCTGTGGCTATCGTGTGAACATACTAATCTCTTCAAAAGCCCAGTGGTTACCAAAGAAATGCATGCTCGAGGATCATGCTTAACCAACTGAATGTGTACAGTCAACCATCTAGAAGGCAGCCTTAAACTCCCACACAGGAAAGAATTTACAGTTTAGCTATAAGAACTGCAGAGAAAACATTGAATGTTTGATGTTCAAATATGCCTAAGACCTGTTCTTTATTGGAAAATGGCTATTAACTAAAAAGTAATAATAAAAGCCAGACTAGCTTAAAAAAAATAAATCAACAGGAAAGCTGTATGGCATGTATAACTCTACAACTAGATTGAGCTAGCTTAAGACATGCCCCTCTGAAGCAGGAAGCAGTGACATCAGGTGACAAAGGTTCTTGATTGGTCATGTACCACATGATAGTAATTGAACCTTTCATGGAGTTAAGAGTCCGGTATGTACCACCATGCATGCTGTAAGTTGTCAGAAATGTTCTTCATATTAAACTCATTTCCAAAATAAGCATAGGAACATAAAACTGACTTCAAGTTTGACTTAAATGTCATAGAAATGACTTTATAGAAAGTCATGACTTAATGTGAAGTTGATTTGCTTGTGACATCATCTTAGAGCCATGGCTAAGTAATTCTAGTTCATACTGGTATTCTCTCCTGAATACTTGCTTGCCCCTCCCATGACTTGTATTTCCACGTTAATACTTTAATGTATGTTTTTCCACTTTAAATATTTCTAGATAAGTCAAAATTCAGGAAGTTTAAAAGGCTTTCAAGATCACAACCTCATATATATGAATATATGATATTATATATAATGATATTTTATAATTTAAAAAAATAGCCAAGTAATTTGATTCTTTTCCTCTGTCTGGAATCTTGCTTGTCCCCTCAAAGTCACCTTTGGTTAGGTGCTAGGAAGCTGGAAAGGAATAAACAAGGGACGAGACTTAGTACCTCTGCTCAGGACTCCACACCTCCTCAGACCCTCCAAGGAGCCCCCCCCCACACCAGTAGCAACAGCAATCACTTTGGTTCACTTTATGGGATTAATGTCCCTTCTAACTAACCCTTCTAACCTGTGACTCTAATGCTAATATCTTCAAAGCACCCGAAGCTGTGAAAGAAATGGCTCCCGAGATGAGCACCTTTGAAGATATTCCTGTCGAGCCAGAAACGCCAGTCCTCCAAGGTACATGTCACCGCTGAACATAAATGAAAGAAGAAAGTGCCTTCCCGCAAACTCTTAAATCTTGTTTTTTCTTAACTGTTCCTAACACCTATATGTAAATGTACTAATATCTTTATGTCACCAGAAGTTCCAGTATGTTCCATCTAGAAAGCATTGGCGGCCATTTTGCCAAAACAATAATCCTATTCCAAGCATTCGCCTGAGAAATAAAATCCTGTCTCAGTTTTCATAAGGAAGTCCAGGATACCCCGCCCCCATGCAGATGCCAAAATCAGTGGCTGCTCAAAGTTCCTTATAGAAAACAAGATCAAATCTGCATATAACCAAAGTAATGTCGGCACTCCCTTTGAGCACCCCCCAGATCGCTTATGGCCTAATAGGACATAAATGGTCTGTGAATGGCCTCATTCTGTGTTGCTTGGGAAATGCTGACAAAGACATAATGGATGCACGCATTCAGTACAGAGAGTTTCTCTATCCGTGACTGAATGCAAGCAACAGAAGCCTGGCTGTTGTGTACCGTGATTGTATGGGGGATATGCAGCCCCTCTTCTCAAGAATCCTACAAGTCCCAGCATACTAGTTTGTTGGCTGATGAGGGGAAGCAGGGAAGGGAGGAGAAGTCCTTTCTAGAAAGCAGCACACTACTACTGTGGCTGCTGTTCACACGAGTCATTTTAACTCTGAAATGTGAAATGCTAATATCTTTTAAGAACCGGAAGCCCCTTCTGAAGTTGCTGCTGCAAAGGGAGCCCCTTCAAAGCCCAGAGAAGCCCGCTCAGTGACAGGTATAAGCTGCCAAGCCCACAGGCTCAGAAGCTAGCTGTAGTCATTTTTGAACATACTTTCTTCTTCCTGGTGACTTTGCTTAACACTAAATGCAAAACCACTAATTTCTTGAAGTGCTGGATACTTACGAAGAAGCCACCTTTGAAAAGAAAACGCTTCGGATTTCTCGTAAAAAGCCTGAGCTTCCTCCAGAAGAAGGTAGATGCTGCTGCAAGTGGGAAAGGGCAGGAAATGTCTTCAGCTGTCTGTGTGTGTTTTCTGTTTGTGGCAATTCTTTTGGTTCCTAAATGTCAAAGTGTTAATATCTTTCAAGTGCCTGACGCTCCCAGAGAAGTTGTGGCCTTAAAGAAAGTGCACCCTCCCCAAGTGCCGGAAGTTGTACCTGCCAAAGGTACATGCTTGATAGTCTCTTTCGTTGGGAGGGCAAGGGGGAAGACAGGAAGGCTTGGGACTCCTGTCATGTATATATAGCTCCTGCGTATGTGGAATGCTTTGACTCAGTGTAAATTGACTCATGTCTCCAAAGAACCCGAATCTTCTAAAGAAGTGACCCCCAATGAAAGTCACTAATTCAAAGCCTAAGGTACCGCCCGTTACAAGTACTGATTAGCCCTGATGAGGTTCAAGAGGAAAAAAAGAAAGTTCATTTGGCTTGAATAATGTTCTGTGTGTCTACTGGTCTTTGTACTGTCTACCTGTAAAACACACTAATCTCTTTGACGCACCTGGGACGGCTAAAGAGGTTGTCCCTGAAAGGGAAGTGCTTGGGGAGCCACCTAAAAGGCATGAAGCCCCACCTGCCACAGGTACTCGTGCCTGATGCTTCCTAAGACCTGTCTTCTGCTCTTGAAAATATTCCATTCTATTGGTCTTCATAACTCTTAGACATAATCTTACTGATCTCTTTGAAGTGCCTGAGGCCCCTAAAGAGGTTGTCCCTGAAAGGAAAGTGTCCCTGGCGCCTCCTAAAAAGCCAGCAGCTCCACCTGTCACAGGTACTTCTCACTGGCCTGAGGTTTCACAAAGCCTCACTCCTTTGGTTCTCCAGCCAACTTGTCGGGCATCCTAATGTAGTTTCACTAATCTCTTTTAAGTGCCAGAGGCACCCAAAGAAGAGGTCCTCTCTGAAGAGGAAGTGTCCCTGGTGCCCCCTAAAGAGCCAGAAGCCCCACCTGCCAAAGGTATTTGTCACTAACTTTGGGATTCCTGAGACCTAACTCTTATACTCTTGAACATATGCGGCCTCCTGCTCTTCAACGTCCTAAGTGAACTTTCACTAATCTCTTTGAAGTACCTGAGGCTCCCAAAGAAGTTGTTCCTGCAAAGAAAGTGTCTGTGGTGCCCCCGAAAAAGCCAGAAGCCCCACCTGCCAAAGGTACTTGTCACTGGTCCCAGGCTTCCTAAGACAAAGCTCTTCTACTCTTGAAGATATTTTGTCCTGGTGTCGTCACGTGTCTTATATGTGTTTACTAATCTCTTTAAGTGCCAGAGGCACCCCAGAAAGTTGTTCCTGAGAAGAAAGTGCCAGCGGCCCCTCTTAAAAAGCCAGAAGCCCCACCTGTGAAAGGTATTTGCTCTTGACCTTGGCATCCTAGCATCTAAGTCTTCCTCTCTCTTGAAAAGTCCACCCTAGTGGCCATCACTGGTCCTAAGGATAATCTTACTCTCTCTTCCAAGTGCCAGAGGCACCCAAGGAAGTTGTTCCTGAGAAGAAAGTGCCAGCGGCCCCTCCTAAAAAGCCTGAAGCCCCACCTGTGAAAGGTAGCCACCCCCACGCCACCAATCTTCATAGTGTCCAATATGTGTCCACTCTGTCTAATCAAGAAAATACTAATATCTTAGAAGTGCCCGAGATGCCAAAGGCTGCTCCCCAAAAGAAGATACCTGAAGTCATTCCCCCTAAACCGGGAAGTCCTCCCCCCGAAGGTATAGTCAAAAGTACACTAAGAGGGAGATAAATGCCTATTTCAACCACAGTATTATACACGTTTGTATGTCAAGTATATATGTGTGTGCGTATATATATACAATATTATATAAATGTGTTCATATATAAAGGTAATGTAAATTTTAAAATGTCAGTAACTATCTATTATGTCTCCTATGATCATATGCTACATACCTCAATTGATATTTTTTTCTAAACTCAAATTACAAATTATCTTTGAAGTGCCTGAAGTAAGAAAGGAAGTCACCCCTGAAAAGAAAGTTCCAGCGGCTCCTCCCAAGAAACCAGAAGTTCCACCTGCCAAAGGTATGTGTCCTTATATGTTGCTGCGTACCTGTATTGGGCTGGGGAAAGTATGTTCGGGTGTCTGTCCACCAGTTGTGTTAACTTGGATAAACATATCACTAGTAAACCCTGTCTAGTTCTAACTGAAAGCTACTAATATCTTCAAAGTTTCTGAAGAGGTTGTACCTGCAAAGAGGTTGTCTGTGTCCAAAAGCTCTCAGGTCCCACCTACAAAAGGTATTTTACTTTCTTCAACCCTAAGAAAAAAATAGCTTGGAACCCTCATATTCTTATAAAATATGCCTTAATCATTCATAATTTCTGAAATTACTAATGTTGTTTAAGCACCTGACGCCCCTCCAGAAGTTACCCCAGAAGAAAACCTTCCTGAGGAACTGCCCAAAAGGGCAGGTGCCACAGCTGTCCCAGGTACATGCCAGCTGAAGTAGCCTTCAGAGAGGTCACCCTCTCATTCTTAAACACAAATGTAGACTGTTGTCTTCACTAACCTAAGTGGTAAAACTACTAATATCTTTTAAGTGCCGGAAATTCAAGACATCGTCCCTGAAAAGAAAAGACCAGCTGCACCTCCTAAAAAGCCAGAAGCTGCCCCTGTCCCAGGTACTTGTCTTTTAGACCTTTTTAGAAGAAATCTGTCTTCAGTGCTTGAAAACGGATATAGGCCTTGTCTTCACTAACCTAAGTGTAAAACCACTAATATCTTTAAGTGCCTGAAGTTCAAGAAATTATCCCTGAAAAGACAAGACCGAGAGTGCCTCCTAAGGAGCCAGAAGCCCCACCTGCCCCAGGTACTTGTCAGCTAAACTAGTCTTCAGAAGAAATTTCTCTTCCATTCTTGAAAACAAATTTAGACCGTCGCTCTTATTAACTTAAGTGTAAAACTACTAATATCTTTAAGTGCCCGAAGTCCAAGAAATTGTCCCTGAAAAGACAAGACCAGCCGCATCTCCTAAGAAGCCAGAAGTCCCACCTGTCCCAGGTACTTGTTACCAAGACCTTCTTCAGAAGAAATCTTCTTCCATTCTTGAAATGTAGACCACTACTCTTTACTAACCTAACTATAAAACTACTAATATCTTCAAGTGCCCAGAGTCCAAGAAACTGTCCCTGAAAAGACAAGACCAACAGCGCCTCCTAAGAAGCCAGAAGTCTCAGCTGTCCCAGGTACTTGTTACCTGGATCTTCTTCTTCAGAAGAAATAAATTCATTCACCCTTGAAAAGCATTAGTTCTTTGCCCTTTCATAGTTCAATCCATAACTCCTACTGTCTATCAAGTGCCTGGAGCTCATCAGGCAGTTGAATTGAGAAGAAAAAAAGAAAGCTCCTATGGTCCCACCCCCAAAATTTGAAGACCCACCTACCATAGGCATTTTTAAATCCTCTACTTAATCTTCAGAATGAATGCCTTCTGTTCTTGAGAACATTTCTAGTCTGTTTACCTAATTGCCTTATATAAAAGAAGAGCGATTTATCTCACTTTAGTGCCAGAAATTGTCCCTGAAAAGAAAATAGTGACATCTCCTAAGAAGCCAGAAGCCCTTCCTGTCATAGGCACTTGTCACAGATCCAAGGTTTCAGAAGCTGTAACTCTGTTGCTCTTGAGAAATAAGAGTGAACTTTGGTCTCCATAAGACCTAAGTATAATCTCTCTACTCCCTTTGAAGTGCCTGAGGCCCCTAAAGAGGTTGTCCCTGAAAGGAAAGTGTCCCTGGCGCCTCCTAAAAAGCCAGCAGCTCCACCTGTCACAGGTACTTCTCACTGGCCTGAGGTTTCACAAAGCCTCACTCCCTTGGTTCTCCAGCCAACTTGTCAGGCATTCTAATGTAGTTTCACTAATCTCTTTTAAGTGCCAGAGGCACCTGAAGAAGAGGTCCTCTCCGAAGAGGAAGTGTCCCTGGTGCCCCCTAAAGAGCCAGAAGCCCCACCTGCCAAAGGTATTTGTCACTAACTTTGGGATTCCTGAGACCTAACTCTTATACTCTTGAACATATGCGGCCTCCTGCTCTTCAATGTCCTAAGTGAACTTTCACTAATCTCTTTGAAGTACCTGAGGCTCCCAAAGAAGTTGTTCCTGCAAAGAAAGTGTCTGTGGTGCCCCCGAAAAAGCCAGAAGCCCCACCTGCCAAAGGTACTTGTCACTGGTCCCAGGCTTCCTAAGACAAAGCTCTTCTACTCTTGAAGATATTTTGTCCTGGTATCGTCATGTGTCTTATATGTGTTTACTAATCTCTTTAAGTGCCAGAGGCACCCCAGAAAGTTGTTCCTGAGAAGAAAGTGCCAGCGGCCCCTCCTAAAAAGCCAGAAGCCCCACCTGTGAAAGGTATTTGCTCTTGACCTTGGCATCCTAGCATCTAAGTCTTCCTCTCTCTTGAAAAGTCCACCCTAGTGGCCATCACTGGTCCTAAGGATAATCTTACTCTCTCTTCCAAGTGCCAGAGGCACCCAAGGAAGTTGTTCCTGAGAAGAAAGTGCCAGCGGCCCCTCCTAAAAAGCCTGAAGCCCCACCTGTGAAAGGTAGCCACCCCCACGCCACCAATCTTCATAGTGTCCAATATGTGTCCACTCTGTCTAATCAAGAAAATACTAATATCTTAGAAGTGCCCGAGATGCCAAAGGCTGCTCCCCAAAAGAAGATACCTGAAGTCATTCCCCCTAAACCGGGAAGTCCTCCCCCCGAAGGTAATAATTAAACTAAACTATTATCTTTAAAAAATATTAAATGTCTGTCTTGTGGAAATATTTTTTGTTGAATATGTCATACGTCCCAGTCAAGTCTGTCACTAAAAGGGGCTCCTGTCTTTAAAGTGTATGAGGAGCCCGCAGAGGAGATTGCCCCAGAAGAACCTCCAGAGGAGGCTGTAGAGGAGCCGGTGCCTGCTCCACCTCCAAAAGGTACTTGGCGAGTCAACTGGAGTGCCTCTGTCTGCCTTTGCCCTCATTCTCTGGTTCACTGGTCCTCACACTGTGGGCTGGTTGGGCTATCTTTCATTTGTCTTATGCTTCTAAGGCATAAACTCTCCTATCTGTAGTGACAGTGCCACCTAAGAAGCCCGTCCCTGAGAAGAAAGTGGCCCCCGCTATTGCCAAGAAGCCTGAACCACCAGCAGCGAAAGGTATTTTCGCTGCTGTTAACTCCGTACAGTCTTGTTCCGCTACTGTTCTTACTGATGCCACGTGGCTGGAACTACACATTAAAACCTACTAATATCTTTTAAAGTGCCTGAGGTGCCCAAGGAAGCTGTTCCTGAAAAGAAAATGCCTCCTGTGGTGCCCAAAAAACCAGAAGCCCCACCTGCAAAAGGTACATGTGGAGGTGGATTATTGGATGGAGGCGGGAATGGTCTCCCGTTCTTAAACAGCATTTTGTCATGTGTGAGTGTGCTGGGTGGGCCCGTGCCTATTGGTCATGTGTTAAAATACTAATATCTTTAAAGTGCCAGAAGTTCCCAAAGAAGTTGTCCCAGAAAAGAAAGTGGCTGTTCCCAAAAAGCCAGAAGCCCCACCAACCAAAGGTACATGTCAATAGCCAGACTCTTTAGCAGGGTACTCCGTCTTGGTCTCCGCTGTCACTCAGTGCCAAAGTCTTTGTCAGCTTTCTGATATGCGCACTTATAAAAGTGTTTCTGGGAATTCAGAGTTTACAGAATACTTTAACAAACATCACCACTTTTTTAAAAACTTAAAAAGATGAATGCCTTTGTTCACAAATATTGAAGAGTTTTGCAATCTTCCTCTCGTAATTCTTAATATCCCTCTTTTTACTCCACGCGACATGAAGATTCAAGGACAGGTACTGACCTTTTGCTCTTAGGTTCTATCTGTCTTGGGGTTGTTTGAGAAAAATGTGAAGTTGACAGGTCACGAACTTCTCCATGACCCCAAAGTAAAACTAACTAATATCTTCAAAGTGCCAGAGGTGCCAAAGAAGGCTGTCATTGAAGAAAAACCCGCCGTTCCTGTTCCTGAGAGAGTGGAGTCTCCTCCCCCAGAAGGTACGCATTGAGCTGTCGTATGATTCTTTATAAGTCAGGCTTTATTTATCTTCTTTTCTTGAATCTTCTTGTATCCCTCACATTCTCTCCCTTGGTCATTTACTGTTCTTGCTTTTCATCATCCAAATTAGCTCTGACTTCAAATTGCCAGTCAGCAATGATTATACAGGTCATAGGTCACAGTCACCATGATCTACCTTCAGCCTAGCTTCTCTAATTACATAAGAAATAAGATGGGACATTTATGAGTATGGATGACCTTAAAAAGCAAGAGCTTTTCCAAGCATCCAGATCGGTATACACAGAAGTCAAGCAACTGGGATGGTTTCATATTAAAAAAAAAAAATCAAAGCAAGGGGAAAAATCGAGATTACTGTGGTTTGGGTGTTTAGGCACTTTATAATTTTTTATCGCATACTGAAACACAATTGACTAATGTCTTTAAAGTATATGAAGAACCTGAAGAAATAGCTGCTGAGGAGGAGGAACCAGCCCCTGTAGTAGAAGAGGAGGAACCTGAAGCTCCACCTCCACCTACAGCAGGTATCAGTCAGGTTCTGCTGCATAGACAGGAAAGTGTGGTCGCTTGGCTGTTACATATATTACATACCGTAAGGTAATATCTATCTTCTATCATCTTGTGTGAAATTTGCCAGTGCTGGCCAAACAAAAACAAAGGCAAGAGAGGAGGGGAAAAGCATTATTTTCACTCATTAAACTTATAGAATTTTATAATATACTTACCAAAAATGTATGTTTTTTAAATGTGTTTATCACTTGGTTTGTGCTTGCAAACACCTGTTTCTAAAAGAAATTCCTGTTCTTCAAGTGCCAGAAGAGCCTAAGAAGGTTGTCCCAGAGAAGAAATTTCCTGTCATCAAAAAACCAGAAGCTCCACCTCCTAAAGGTACTTGTGCTAAAATAAACGTTTACATAATTTCTGTGTCGCCTAAAATCAGAGTTTCTTGGTTGTGTTTTATTCTGTCCTGTACCTGCTAACTGTTGTCTGTATGTTATGATGTTGTACAGACTTGTAACGTGACTATCTTATACTTTTATATTAAATGCTACTAATATCTTTAAAGTACCTGAGGTGCCAAAGAAAGTTGTGCCAGTGAAGAAGGTTCCAGTTGCAAAGAAGCCAGAACCACCAGCAGCTGAAGGTACCCACATGACTGACGTTATTCTTTAAAGCTTATTCGAAAAGTGGCACCCAATAAATGTCCTCTTACTTAAGACAACCAGGGGCAAAATGGCCCTCATTTGTTTCCACTAATTCTAATACCACTCCGTTAATTATAGATATTTTTATTCTTAAAATGTTCTCAAGTTAGCTCTCTAAAACAAAACTAATATCTTCAAAGTCCCTGAGGTGCCGAAGAAACTTGTTCCAGTCAAGAAAGAACCTGTGCCTGTGACCAAAAAGCCAGAAGCCGTGCCAGAAAAAGGTACCTTCTTGGAAGAAGCATGTCTCTCCAACCACAAGCATTTGACACGAATTCTTAAAGCAAAACAGACTGAGCTTAGGTAACATCACATTTCATAGGGAAAGGGGAAAATGTATGTCAGCAAAAAGATAAAACAAGACAGAGAAACTGGTCCTTGTGTCTCTGTAGTCCACGGTTACCAGGGTAGAAAAGGCATCAAACAGCTCCATTTACCATATTTGGTTGAATATTACTATCAGGAAGATACTGTTTTAGAACACACAAAACACACTTCTATCCTCAAGCAACTTAAATATGGTGGGAGGATGGAAAGATCGGTCAACTCTCTAAGTGATAGCATTTCCAAGCAGAGTACAGTTAGTGACAGAGACCAACAAAGATTCAGATAGAGACAAATAGGAAGGAATAATGGAAGAAATGGTTTTAATTTTGATAGATTACTTTTACATACAGAAATTAGGAAAGGGGGGGTATATTGAAAGGTATGAAGGCAAAAGGATTCAAAAGCTCATGGACTCTCAGATAAACAGCATCATTTGGGTGTGGATTTGTCCAGTATCTTGGAAGATAACACAAGCTAGAAAGAGAGGGGTGCTTTACAGGAATAAGATTTGCCTTCATTTGTAGGCATCGACCACAGGAGGCGTCAAAGGTTTTGAAGAGTATAAATGATTGGATTTGGACACTAGAAAGCTAACTGCCCATAGTGCTAAAAAACTATGATACCTGTAGTAGTTAAGGTTAAGTGACCAAGAGAACAATTCACTGGATTCTAGGCTGTTGCTAGAAAGAAATGGTGAACATTCTCTTTATTTTTTCAGGCTCAGAAGGTAGGAGTGTGCTTAGGAGCTCAGGTCAAGGATAGAGATATTGATTTTGAGGTCATTTGCATTAAACAGAGAAACACATTTGCAGGGCTGGTTGCCCAAACCAAATAGAACAGTTATATTCTCATGAGTTGTTAAATGATGATGCAAATAAACTGAAGGCTGAGGATACACTCTCATGTAACTAGAATGCCCCAAAGGCTGCCACGACTCAGAAACCATTTTCTCCATGACATCTTCTAAGATGGAGACCCCAGTTCTCTACACTGTGTTCTTTGCCAACCTTTGGAAGAGTCTTGTTCATCTTCTGAGTTCTTAATGATAAATACAATTAATGTCTTTGAAGTGCCTGAAGCACCCAAGAAAGTTACCCCTGAAAAGAAAGTGTCTGTTCCTGTGCCTGAAGAGCCAGAAGAGGCACCTGCCCCAGGTACCTGCTGCTCCTTAAATCTTGGGACGACAACACCAGCTTCATTGGTGGATCTTATGTATCTGTGATGTCTGTCTCACGTGTTGACCCTGTGGGTGTCTTGAGATAGTTGAATTAAGTGTGGTTGGATGTAACTTAGCAGCTGCAGTGTCTACTCTGAATACAGCCTAATATGCTATACTGTTTTTAAGTTGAAGAGACCCCTGAGGAGACAATCTATGAAGAGAAAGAAACCATTACCATTGGTAGAAAAGAGACGCCCCCTGTTGAAGGTATACACATACATAGATGTCTGTCCCCTGGAACCTTAATGATGCAAAGGTCTTTGTAGGGTAACATTTCTCCTTAAATTATATATAGGAACATCGCTGCACGTGTTTGGCTACTTTCTTTTTCCAAACAATTATGCTTATTTTGAATTAGAGCCTTTAATTTGCTTAATCTCAGTGATGGTTAGCTGTTCTGAAAAGTACAGTTTACTGATGCAGATTCCATTAGTTAGTTACATTGGATCCTCAAGGGATTGCCAGTAGTGGGTTTCAACTCAGCTCAGTTCCCGTCGACATAGTAATAGACAGTTCAAGTGTAAGAAAATTTCCATCAACATAGTAATAGATAGTTCCAGTATAAGAAAATTAACATCTGGAGGCCAGGATGTAGCTCAGTGGTAAGAGCAATAAGTAAAACCTTATGCTTGGCCAGGCATGGTGGCCCCAGCCTTTAATGCCTGCTTTCAAAAGGCAGAGACAGGTGAATCTCTGTAAGTGTGACGTTATCTTGGTCTATGTAGTAAGACCTGGTTTTAAAAAAAAAAACTAAGAGGAAGAAAAAAGGAAAGAAAAAGAGAAGAAAGAAAAGGGAAGGGAAGGGAAAGAAAGGAAACGAAAGGAAAGGAAAGGGACAGCCCCTGCGCTCAATACCCAACAGCACAAATAGAAAAAGAAAATGGAAATCACCCTCTTGTCTGGCAACCACCTTGTATGGGTGGTATGTTTATGTTTGGTGACTCTTTGCATCTATGTGAAATTGTGCGTCTGCGTGAACACTTTTATGTTACAATCTTATGCCCTTTGTTGACACTCTTTAAAGAACGCGAAATTGAAAAGTTTATTCAACCTGAAGAACCTGAACCTGAACCTGAACCTGAACCAGAGCCAGAAGAAACCCCAGTGCCAGGTATCCAGTTAGCGGACTTAAATCTTGATTAGCACACTCTTCATCTTGACCTCTAATTGGTTTGTGTTGTCCTGTATGTATAGCGGGTCTTTCCATCTCTATGTAAAAAATCTCGTGTGTACATCTGTTCTTAAGCGGTCCTGTATTTATGCTCTGTGTAATGTTATGTGGCTCGCTCTTTGGCTGTTTAACGTCATTATTATGTAACACATCACCTGTGTGTACAGTGTTGATACTTTATGTTTTATGTTCGGGCACTGATAATGCATATCTAAATAAACTTTTGCTTCGCACATATTTAAATTTCCATCGCATATAGTGTATATACACACACCTAATTAATATTTGCATGCACTAACACTCCTGCAATACTCTTTTAAGAACCTGAGCCTGAAAAGAAGGTTATCGAGAAACCAAAACTCAAGCCAAGACCCCCAGTGCGTGCTCCTTCTCCACCTAAGGAAGACGTGAAGGAGAAACTGTTCCAACTTAAAGGTACAAATGCTGCTTCCAATGACTTGTTAACCTGCTTCCAACTTCTGTTCGGCCTATGGAAATATTGCTTTCAAGAACTGCATTGCTCCTGGGAGTGCATATGTTCGGACATGGCCATGCTGTGGGAGTTGCATAGGGATGGATGTTTCTGCTATCCCAGGTGTCCTGGGGCATGACGTGTAGCCATGCCTGCTGCTTGTGAGACAATTTAGTGAGCAGCATCCTTGCCATCTGAGTGCAGAGGCTACTCAGCTAACTTTTCCTTGTGGGAAGGGGAGGAAGGTCTTTTGGTTGGAAAGGCTGATTGCTGTGCCTGTCTTGGTTGTAAGCATGTGGAATGTCTAAAAGTCTTTGAAACATATTAACATTGCAGTGATTAAATCTGTGTAGAAGTCAAAACTTTGTTCTTAAATAACAGCATATTCATAGCATATTTGTGGTATTCAATAGCTGGTGTTCACTTACCATGAAAAATGTATATGAACAATTCATCACTGGGGCTTTTCCATTTATTTATTTATTTATTTATTTATTTATTTATTTATTTATTTATTTATTTATTTATTTTTGCCTAATGGAAACCCAGTTGTGGTCTTTATTGTTCTCTGCATAGCTGGAAAGTGTGGTTCTTAATACACTTGGTATCTAGCTCCTCATTATCAAACTTACTTCATTCTTTCATTCTTTCTGTTTTATTTTTCTTTAAAGCAATAGAATATTATTTAATATCTTGAATCTCATAAGCACATTTCCCGATCATATGTTTTACATACATGCTATGGCTTTATTCTTTTTATTTGCATCTTTTAAAGCTATCTTTTTTTGCAGTGTTGTTTCCTAATCTGAAATGTTCGGGTATAATCTTATATGAGGAATTTTCCCATATGTATTTATACAGGCCTAGAGCTAGAATCTTTCATACTTTTAGTGATTCTTGCCCCCGCTCAAACCTTCTTGGGTTTCACGTGACAGGCAGAGAAGCAGGCTCTGACTGTGACCCATCTGTTGATTAATGGGTGGTGGGGACCCACACTTGAATATCCCCTTGGTGTAGAACGTCCCTCCTATGAAGACTAGAGAGTCTCTTCTTTCTCGGCCGGTCGTTATGCACAACACAACCACGAAGCAAAGCTGCATGTTTTCCTGGCTTCCGGCTTCTTTCTGAATGTTCTCTGGTAACTTATTCTTGGCTGTTATTAATGCTTTCTGGTTCTAAGAGATGCTTGGCTTTGATTCTTGAAGTTAAAAAATAATTTGTTTTGGATTAAGTATACAAATAATGAAAGTATATTCTTTAAAATTCTTTAAAGCTGTTTCAAAGAAGAAAGTTCCCGAAAAACCTGAGGTTGTGGAAAAAGTGGAGCCTGCACCCCTAAAAGGTATCTCACAGGCTAGCCGAACCACATGCAAGGCCAACTCTCCGTCCAACTCCACACTCTCTTGGTGCTGCCATAGAGTTCTTCTTCTCCCTCTCTTTCTTAGTGATCAGAGAAGTAAAATAGTCTCATTCATTTCTTGTACTTCTGTGGCTTCCATGGGTCTGGCTCATGAGTGCTTCCTGTGTCTCCCATCAATTTCATACATCACATGGATGCAATCGCTTATCTGTGCCTTACATTTCCATATGTCTACTTGCATTTTTAAGTCAAATAATACCAAACTCTACTGGTTAGAAGAAATCGATGTCAGGAGACATCTTGGGTCAAAATGCTGCATAGTAGTAATGAGCTTTGGCTGGGAGTCACCTGGACATCAGCATTTTAATGTGTCCTATCAACACATTGCCCTGTCACGGCTGGGCAATCCCTAGGGATGTCCATTGCCCTTCATTTGCACCCCCTTTCTTCTCGCTAGCTTGAGCCATATTCTCCCAGTCACACAGAGTTTTAGGGAGATACCAATTCCTGTCTATTTAACCCATAAAGAAAAATAAGAAAAGTATACAAATCTAAAAATATCAACTAAAAATAAAGAATATTTCTAATAAGTTGGTGGGTATCAGAGTTCTGGTAACCAACACATCCTAACCCAGAAATCAAATCTGTTCTTGGTCATGCTGAAATTTTAGAATAATCTAAATAATTTTGGTAAATTATAAATTATTAAATTTATAAATTATTAAAGCTTAAATTAGTATGTAATAGCATATGGTTTCTTTAAAAAAAACAATAGCCACAATAAGGGATGAGTCTTAAACATAAATATCTTAAAACTAAACTAAAAATATGGAAAAACAAATGCATTAATATACTTTCATTATATGTATTGCATAAATAAATGTACATTTTTGCCACTTCAACTTCCATTATTATATAGTTTCAATCAATGAAAATAGTTTTGTATTAAAAATACTGTTAATTTACAAATAGTAATTGAGGTCAGTATAATTTATCATAGTTAAAATTTTTAAGGTTCAGCTGAAAATTTTACTTCAAACATTTGGCATTTCAAATGTGATTATTTTGAATGAAGTATGTTACGAATTTTGAAGTAAGATTTAAGCAAGATGATCTTTATCAGATTGAAAAGAAAATCAATGAAGGGCTGAAGAGCACCAAACAAGAAATCTTATAGAAATCTCTAAGAAACCCAAATTTATGTTGATCGAACAAAACTGCACACCAAAAGGAATAGCTTCAAAGTGGTTCACTGCTCACTGAGATCTGTTTTGGTTTTGTCTTTGTGTTTAAATCCATGCAATATAACAGCAGTGATGTCTGCTCCCCAGAATAGCATTGTCCCTATGCCTCGTGGCCACTGTAGAAGCACAAAGACATTTATAATTCCTTGCCCATTTTTAATTACATTCAAAAAATTGTCTTATTTACGAATAGTTTAGCTTCTAACACTAGCTTTGAAATGAGACAGTCCTATAATTTTAGTTTTATTTTAAAGGAGAACTTGCGGAAATCTGCTTTTGTTCAGAACGTGAAATGCAATCTTTCTTCGGGATCAAGGCTCAACAGCACATCCTTTGGCTTTGTTTTCCCCTCAATGGAAAAGATGATGCAATGGCCGTAACTCCTGCCTGCATCGTGTGGTGTATATGTTGGACAGGGGAACACCAATGTGGGCATGGGCAATTAAAACAACTACAGACTGAAGCAAAGATGCTGTGGAGAATCCTTGCATTTTGATGAAAGATTCATAAAGCCATTGCAGACCAAGAGATTCTATTGGATAGATGTGCAGCCAGTGTGACTGAACTTTCATAAGATTATGTAGATGTTTATGGAACTAAGAAAGTCAAGTCTATCACTTGCTGTTAAATTCTGTAAATTTATATAGACAGAAATTGTTCCTTGACACACTCAAGTCAACTGGTTTGAGCAGAGTCGTTTTTTTTTCTTGTTGAAATTGCATTTTTATGTGAATTCACACCAAATTTGAAATCATATCCTTTTAAGTGCCTACAGCCGAAAAGAAAGTTCGCAAATTACTTCCAGAACCTAAGCCCCAGCCAAAGGAGGAGGTGGTCCTGAAAAGCGGTATAGTAGTTCTCTCCTGGAATGTCAGTCTCCACAGCTTGAGAAATGGGCTCACCTGAAGGCTCACAAAATACTCTGCCCCTTCATTTCATTTTAGATCCTCCAGCAAAATTTGAATGTAGTTCCATTAAAAAAAATAAAGGTTATCATTTTCAAGTCTTTGTAAGGAGAAGGTGGATATTTTGTGAGCATTCATAGTATTTTGACATTGTAACTAAACAGGTGTAACTAAACTGATAATATCCTAACCACGGTGACCACAGTGTCATTTTTCATAACCAAATTGTGAAATAAAATACACTCAACTTGTAAGATCCTATACACAGAACTACTTAAGCCTAATGTGTTCAATTTCAGTATGATGCAAGATCACCACAACCAATAACACCTTTTATAAAACTAAACATCTTTTTCTTACTAAGTATGTAATAAACTAGATGCAAGATACTCATGAAAGATCAAATTCTAACCTTGTCTTCGTATGGGATTACTGATCTCGAAGTTACGTCACTTTAGATTTCTGAACTTAAAACTAATTTTTATTTAAGCAGTAATCAACAAATTATGTTTAATTATTATAATTTTTGCTATTCAAATAATTATTTTTATCTGAGCCATTTTGCCACATAGTTATCGCTGGGCATAGTGTCTAGAGAGACATTATTTCTAAGCCTGATGTGAGTTGACATAACAAACTTTGTTTTGGGGAATTTGGGCTATAAAAGCGTTTTCCACACAAATGCTAATCTCCCACCGTGCTAGCTTGCATGCTTTTCATTGTCTTTGCTCTGTACATTATCTGTGTTCATCGCGCTTGCTCAACATGGTCATTAGCTCATCTCGGTTTACATATAAACCTTTTTGTCTTTTAAGTTCTAAGAAAGAGACCCGAAGAAGAAGAACCTAAAGTAGAGCCTAAAAAAGTAGAAAAAGTTAAAAAACCAGAAGGTAGGAATCATTTTCATAAATAGCAATTTATGAAATTCTCTTTCAACAAAGTGGACATAACAAAAGGTTTATTTTGTAAACATCCATGAAGTTCAACATAATCATGGCTTCATATTTCATCTGTCTGTAATGTATATGTTCCATTGTCTGCTTTCTGTTTCAATATCTTATGGTAATTTTCAAGTACAAACACTCTTTGATATAGCATTTATTCTTATTAGTCTTATTAATAATTTCCAGATACTTCATTATCATAATTACTATTGATCTTGTTGTTATTACTTTGCCGTGTAAGTTCTCCTCATGGCAATGGCTGAGATCATCTCGTTGGCTATGGAATAAATTCATGGGAGTGTTCTCAATGCTTCCTAAATCTGGGAACTCTTAGGTGGAGTGATGTCTATCATCTGCCTATTGTCAAAGGGGGTGATTATTAGACTTTGGTGGAACCGGTTTAGATGTGGGGATATATCAGAAGTTGGGACCAAGCAGATGGAATAAGAGGAAGGGAGAGAGAAAGAGAAAGAGAGAGAGAGAGAGAGAGAGAGAGAGAGAGAGAGAGAGAGAGAGAAAGAGAGGCAGAGTTATGAGAAGAAAGCAGAAACTGATCTTTAAAATCTGATTTGTATAAAAGAGTCATCACTACCATTTTTGAGAAATAATTGTTCAGTCTGAGTTTTCAGGTAACTTGCTTTCTACATTAATGCTTGACAATGCCTCCTTTCCTTAAAGTACCACCACCCCCTCCAAAAGCTGTCGAAGAAGTTGAAGCTCCTCCAGAGCCTACACCAAAGGAAAGGAAAGTTCCAGAACCTGCCAAAGGTATAATTCTCCAGACATGTTCTTGGTTGTCTCTAAGAATGCACCCACGCAGCATCACGGTTTCATTATACTGACATTGTGACCATCATCACGCGTGTCCTGTTTTCTTCACCTTTTCTGTGCAATGCTAGTAATCATCACGGCTTGTTAAATACATTTCTGGGGATGAGTAATGAGCTGAATAATAACTTCAAATGCAATAGCTTTTTTAATATTTTGTTGAACATGAAAAATGTTTAGCTAATATATTTGATTTGATAAGCATATATGTATACAAGTTTGATAAACAGATCCTAGTATCCTTCTGTACACTAAATTTGCTTCCTTGCAGTTTTGACTTTGTGGAAAAACTTGCAAAGTATTATGATAACCTGGTTATTTCTGTGAATTATTTCAGTTCCTGAAATTAAGCCAGCAATACCTCTCCCTGGACCTGAAGCAAAGCCAAAGCCTGAGCCAGGTAAGCAACCTTATCCTCGGGGTGAGTGTTCCTTCAAACTCCGCTAGAATAACATGTAGCAAATGGGGGAAAAATGTAAAAGAAATTTATATTTTTAGATTAAAACTGTTACATATTAAATAAAAATATAAAAAAATCACTTGGCTTCAATGATTTCTGATATCTCAATATGTTTAGATAGTGCTCTCAGAAAAACTAGCTATCTGAAGGGTTTGACATCACATCCTGAAAGGCAAACAGGCCACCAAAAGTGGTTGCTGCAGACGCATTGATACCGTGGAGTCTTCTCTCCACAGAGGTGAAAACCATGAAGGCGCCTCCTATGGAGCCCGCACCCACGCCCATCGCTGCCCCGGTGACCGCACCCGTGGTCGGAAAGAAAGCAGGTTGGTATCCTGTGGTTCTGTTTTCACTAGCTTGTGTGGGTGGCTTCACACTGGATTAGAGTTGGAACATCCTGTCCAGTTCAGGGGTGTGTAGCAAACTCTTAGGTTTTCTTCACCTCATAGACCCCACCGAATACTGTGTTACCCTGTGGATGCATATTGTTTTATGATATGTGCAGCCCTGCAGCTGTTCTTTCTCTCATAATCTTTTGAGATTAGCGAATGGATGTTTAGTGGTGATGGAACTCAAGGAGAAAACTCTCTCAGGGAACATGAGTGGGAATCCCATGGAACAAATCACACCCTTGTGCCCGATAGCTAACATTCCTCATTTTAAAAAACACTGAATTATTGAGATTGGGCAAGTTTAACAAATAAATACTGATAGTTTCACAACTTTGTGATTGTGTTTCATGAAAATGGTTGCATAATGGAAATTTTTATGTTTTTATGTGAGGCATATTTACCACAGTATTACAGAAAAAGGAGAGAAAGGGGCTATAGATGGTTCAGCCTTTATATCTATACATGGATTTAAATTAGTAATTTTTAAATGTGTTAAACAGCGTAGCCATCTGAAGTCCAACCTTAAGATACTTACTACCAATATTTGAACTCCAGTATTTTGTCATCAGGTGTTAATTTTAAAAATAAACCTAAGTGGATGTGAGATTGCTGTCATTGTACACATCCAAAGTGGCTCATCTGTGACAAGTCGCTAAGTTGCTTCAACATTTTAAGTTACCCACAGTCATTTGGGTTTTGGTTGTGTTTAATGGTGGGAAAAATATAGGGTGCTCATTTAAATATAATTTAATTATTAATATTTATGCTATATTTAATCACCTGTATTTATGATTCAAACATTATTTAGAAAAGATAATGACTCTCCCTTCATCTTCTCTGGATGTATTAGTCTGCTCAATTTATACACCACCAATAACAACCAAAGGACTTTTGGTCATTTCCAGCCACTTTCCTGTCACTTATGGGGGAAAAACTTTAATTTCTTTGATTTATATGCCCAACATATAAAATATCTTGTAAAGCAGTTTGTATAACTAAGCAAGGGCAAAACCCTTTCTCATAGGTCAGTAGTGAGCCCTCCCCATATGGCAAGAGAGTAATGACACTTGTCAAAAGTTTAAATTTTACTAATTAATTCATTATAATTGTTGGGCTCCAGGCCTGTACATGCTAACAGACTCTTGACTTGAACCGCTAAAAGAATGTTTTTAATCCTAAACTTGACATATTAGCCTGGCTACATTGATTTTAGAATATGCCTTCTTAGAAATACCAGTGTATTCTCTGTAGAAGTCATATAAGTAAAACGGGTTCCTCTTTACATATTAATATATATGTAACAAAGAACATGACTCACCCCACATGGTTTCCTGATAAGGGTGGAATAAGTATGAAAATTGCACAAATGCTTATCTTTTTTATTTCAGAAGCCAAACCTAAGGATGAAGCAGCCAAGCCGAAAGGTCCCATCAAAGGTGAGTTCCATGCTCCTCAGACCTGTGGTCACATGTTGGTTGCCTTATGAATTCCAAGGCTTACACTTGAGGGGAAATGTTTTCAAATTTTATAGTCTTTATTTCTGACATTGCTACTAGTATTATTCAAGTAGCTGTTATAAATAAAACCAAATAAATTTTACCATGATAAATTTGTATCTTGATTTTTCATCCATAAATATTTATTTATAACGAGTGAAGTAATTAGACATTAATCTGGATATTTTACACCCAGAACTGACATGTAAGAAAATAAAGGGTGCCCATTAGTTCTTGGGCCTTTTCATCTTCATGTCTGACCTTCCAACTGTCAAGTCTTTACTTCTCTGTTCCTGTCTTCTCATCACTTTACGTCCACGCTGTGATGCCTATGGAGGCACCTAGTTAACTTTCCACTTTGCCTTTGAACTAGGTGTTGCCAAAAAGACTCCTTCCCCCATAGAAGCAGAAAGGAAAAAGCTCAGACCAGGAAGTGGTGGGGAGAAACCTCCCGATGAAGCTCCATTCACCTACCAGCTAAAGGCTGTGCCACTGAAATTTGTGAAAGAGATCAAAGACATCGTCCTGACAGAGGCAGAGTCTGTGGGCTCTTCCGCCATCTTTGAATGCTTGGTCTCCCCATCCACCGCCATCACCACCTGGATGAAGGATGGCAGCAACATCCGTGAGAGCCCAAAGCACAGGTTCATCGCGGATGGTAAAGACAGGAAGCTGCACATCATCGACGTTCAGCTCTCCGATGCCGGCGAATACACCTGTGTGCTACGGCTGGGAAACAAAGAAAAGACCTCCACAGCCAAGCTCATCGTAGAAGGTAACTCTTAGTTCTGCGCATGATCTGTGATTAAATTTTACAGCAGAGACCTCAGTGGTACCATTCATTGTGATTTCAGACAAAACCTCCGAGTTTTCTTTCCACTGGAAACTTTAAATGTGTTTGGTTGGCATTCTCCACAGAACTTCCTGTTCGTTTCGTGAAAACACTGGAAGAGGAAGTCACGGTGGTCAAGGGGCAGCCGCTGTACCTGAGTTGCGAGCTGAACAAAGAGCGAGATGTGGTGTGGAGGAAGGATGGCAAGATCGTGGTGGAGAAGCCTGGCAAGATTGTGCCGGGTGTCATTGGCCTGATGCGGGCCCTGACCATCAACGATGCAGACGATTATGATGCTGGAACATACACCGTGACTGTGGAAAATGCCAACAACCTGGAGTGTTCCTCCTGTGTGAAAGTAGTAGGTGAGTGTACTGTGAGGCTGGGGCGAGAGGCTTGCTGGGGCACATGAAATTGAGACCAGTGAAGGCCACAAAATGAGACTTATAGCTAATATGTGTATTATAATACATATATATCAAAGATATATTTTATTTTTTAAAAAATATAGCAACGAAGTTCAAAGATATGTATAGTAATATATAAATATATAGTATATGTAGTATATAATATATATAGTAACTTACTAATATATAATTATGTTAGTTTTTTGGCATAAACTTCTTTTTATGATAAGAAAACAGAATAACTTATTTCCCAATGTCTAAATATCAGAAACCTCATTGATACCTTATTTAAAGGGAGGAATATTAGCATCTCACAAATTGATCACATCCAGGTTCATGAATTTTTCCTATCCCTGAAGTTTCCCAGAGAAGTGATTTCTTCTTTCTCCCTGTGTTTCCAACAGAAATCATCAGAGAATGGCTGGTGAAACCTATCCGAGACCAGCACGTGAAGCCCAAGGGGACGGCTGTTTTCACCTGTGACATCGCCAAGGACACACCAAACTTTAAGTGGTTCAAAGGCTACGATGAGATCCCCATGGAACCAAATGACAAGACTGAGATACTGAAAGAGGGGAATCACCTCATTCTCAAAATTAAGAATGCCATGCCCGAAGATATTGATGAGTACGCAATCGAGATCGAAGGGAAAAGATACCCGGCAAGGCTGACCCTTGGAGGTAAAGGATCTTACCTGTTACTCTGAAAGATAATTCTGTGCATGCATAAAGCAAAGCATCACCCCTCCCACCCAAAAAATACAAGAATTAACTAGTAAATGAGCCTACACCCAGGCACAGGGAGGTAGCGGTAGGTAGACTCAGTGGTTTTGGTTTTGGGGTCTTAAAAAGTGATCACATGCCAGGCGGTGGTGGCGCATGCCTTTAATCCCAGCACTCGGGAGGCAGAGGCAGGTGGATCTCTGTGAGTTCGAGACCAGCCTGGTCTACAAGAACTAGTTCCAGGACAGGCTCCAAAGCCACAGAGAAACACTGTCTCGAAAAACCAAAAAAAAAAAAAAAAAAAAAAAAGTGATCACATGCTGTTGGTAGGGAAAAGGAGTGGATCAGAGAAGAGCTGGAGGGGAGGGAAGAAATGGGGTGGGTTTGATCAAAACATATTACACGCATATGCGTACGTATAAAATTCTTACTTTTAAAAAGCGACGTATGACTGGGTTGTCTAAAGCATTGTTATTTACCTCTGGCTGATCCAGAGCGTGACGTTGAGCTGCTTAAGCCGATAGAAGATGTCACCATTTACGAGAAGGAAAGTGCCAGCTTTGATGCCGAAATCTCCGAGGCAGACATACCTGGGGAGTGGAAGCTGAAGGGAGAACTTCTGAGGCCCTCACCTGTGAGTACCTCCCCTTGGAAGCTGCCAGTCATGTGACATGACTAGCATCTCATTGACGTTGGCTATGTGGGCTTCATTTGCTAACCGTGAACGTGGGTTTCTCAAAGGAGGGAAATTATTTAATGCATTCTTTGTGGACAGCGTGGCTAAAATCTGGTAAATTTTTCGAATGGTCGTGCTTTGATTATATGTTTATTAGTGTATTGTTTGACACTTTGTGGAAATCTCTTTTGGAAATATTCTCTGGGGACTTCGTCTCATGCAAATACCAATGAAAGTTGCCTTTTTTTTTTTTTTAAGACTTGTGAAATCAAAGCCGAAGGCGGAAAGCGCTTCTTAACTTTGCACAAAGTGAAACTGGACCAAGCTGGTGAAGTCCTTTACCAGGCTTGCAACGCCGTCACAACTGCCATTTTGACAGTCAAAGGTACAGGGCGTTAGAGCTAAGGAGTGGGCTCAGCTTTGTTTCCCCTTCCTCTGCATCTGGAACGAACGCCTCATTGTCTTCCTTACTATTTGATTTGCAGAAATTGAACTTGACTTTGCTGTACCCCTGAAAGATGTGACCGTCCCAGAGAAGCGACAGGCTCGGTTTGAGTGTGTCCTGACCCGAGAGGCAAATGTCATATGGTCTAAAGGGCCTGATATAATCAAGGCATCTGACAAATTCGATATCATTGCTGATGGGAAGAAACACATTCTTGTCATCAACGATTCTCAGTTTGATGATGAAGGGGTCTACACTGCCGAGGTGGAGGGCAAGAAGACATCTGCACAGTTGTTTGTGACAGGTAACAGCCCAGCGATGATATCGAAACGTTATATCCAGTATGTAGGTGTCCTCGTTTGGTTTTCTGGTCCATTTAAAGACAGCATACCAAATTCCAAGAGCTAGCAATTAATGGCAGGGGTCACTACTACTTCTCTTCCAGTGTCATAGAACACACACACACATACACACACTAAACCAACCCTCCCAAAGCACTTATCTTTTAAAATGCAGAATAACCCCATCTGAAAAGAACAAATAAATACCCCATGAGGTAGCTGCGTTTTACGCACACAGTAGGTAGAGTCAGACCTTTCTGTCTGTTCCCTGTGTTCCTGAATGTGTTGCCTGCTTGCCCCGTAGGCATAAGACTGAAGTTCATATCCCCTCTGGAAGATCAAACTGTAAAAGAAGGCGAGACAGCAACTTTTGTTTGTGAGCTGTCTCATGAAAAAATGCACGTGGTCTGGTTCAAAAACGATGTCAAGCTGCACACCACCAGGACGGTGCTCATGTCTTCTGAAGGAAAGACGTACAAACTGGAAATGAGAGAGGTGACACTGGATGACATCTCACAGATCAAAGCGCAAGTGAAGAACCTCAGCTCCACAGCCAATCTGAAGGTCTTGGGTAAGTGGGACCAGCTCGCGGATGGGTAGGAATATATCGTATCACCCCGGGGTTGTTTAATCGGCTTCGGCCACCACATATTTTTCTGACCATGTGCTGGGTGTCTCGGGCAGAGGCCGACCCCTACTTCACGGTGAAGTTACACGACAAGACTGGTGTTGAGAAGGATGAGATTATCCTGAAGTGCCAAGTGAGCAAAGACGTGCCCGTGAAGTGGTTCAAAGACGGGGAAGAGATCGTGCCTTCCCCGAAACATTCGGTCAAGACGGACGGCCTGCGCCGCATTTTGAAGATCAAGAAGGCGGAGCTTAAAGACAAAGGCGAATACGTGTGTGACTGTGGCACGGACACCACCAAGGCCAACGTCACTGTGGAGGGTGAGTTACCCCCGAGTTTAGATTATCCCATCGCAGAGATTCAATGCATTAGGGCTCAGTCCAACTCACAGAACCTTGTACGCTTTCAGCTCGACTCATAAAAGTGGAAAAGCCTCTGTATGGCGTGGAGGTGTTCGTAGGAGAAACAGCCCGCTTTGAAATCGAGCTGTCTGAGCCTGACGTGCACGGCCAGTGGAAGCTAAAGGGCGAACCTTTGACTGCTTCTCCTGTAAGTGACCCCGGCAGAGTCGCACGGATAGCAGCGGGTTGTTTGTTTGGATATTTTTCTTAGGTCCCCCACGCCCCCAAAGTACAATTCCTTGGTGACTTGCAGGAAGTCCTGTATATGTAAACACTGTCTATGATCACCCTCCCTAGGACTGTGAAATCATCGAGGATGGGAAGAAACACGTCCTGGTTCTTTATAACTGCCAGCTGGATATGACCGGGGAGGTTTCCTTCCAGGCTGCCAATGCTAAATCGGCAGCCAATCTGAAAGTGAAAGGTACGCTCTGTAAACGGACTCTCTAACATTTTCCGTGCAAGCTTTCCTGCTCGGAAATAGAGTGGGCGGGGTGAAAGCGGCAGGCTCTGACGGGCTCTGCTCCGGCTTCTCTTTCAGAACTGCCGCTCATTTTCATCACGCCTCTCAGTGACGTCAAAGTCTTCGAAAAAGACGAGGCTAAATTTGAGTGTGAGGTATCCAGGGAGCCCAAAACCTTCCGCTGGCTCAAAGGAACCCAGGAGATCACAGGTGATGACAGGTTTGAACTCATCAAGGATGGCACCAGGCATTCCCTGGTGATCAAGTCAGCCGCTTTTGAAGACGAAGCCAAGTACATGTTTGAAGCTGAGGATAAACATACCAGTGGCAAACTGATCATTGAAGGTAAATTGTTTGTGGTGGTGGTATAGGTGCCTATAGAATTATATTTTTTTGCATTTAATTTTACATTTCCTTGTTAAAGTAGTGGAAGTAATTGGCTGTGTTTTCTTCGACAGGAATCCGCCTCAAATTCCTTACCCCACTCAAGGACGTGACAGCCAAAGAGAGGGAAAATGCTGTGTTCACTGTAGAGCTGTCCCATGACAACATCCCAGTGAGCTGGTTCAAGAACGACCAACGCCTTCACACCAGCAAGCGAGTCTCCATGCACGACGAAGGGAAAATACACTCCATCACATTCAAAGATCTGATAATCGACGACACCTCCCAAATTAAAGTGGAGGCGATGGGGATAAGTTCAGAAGCCAAACTCACCGTGCTAGGTAGGCATTTTTAAAAACTGGATTATATCACACTGAATTCAACAGACAAAGTATGGAGAGTGTGTGAGTGTGTGTGTGATATAAAATGGTCTTCTGAGTGTAATACTGCATGGAGATGCACCTAAGAAACCACCACATGCATTGCCAAGTATATTTCTGAACTACAGAGCAAAAAAGATGATCATCACTCTCTTAGGCCCATAAAATAGCCAAAACCAGATTAAATCTGGCTTGTCACGCAAAATAAGAATGCATAAGTACTTCTGCTATCAAAATTATTTCAGAATAGTAGCCTTTCATGTTTCTACAGAGAGAGGTGAAAAGAATTTAGTAAAGTTCATTGTTCTCCTTGGTCCTTTCTATAAGAATATCCACTTATGACAGCTAATATAGGGAGATACGCTCATGACAAACTATTGATAGATTGGGGAATGGGAATGCTACAAAGCTTCAAGACCTGATAAGAGTGACTAAGAATTTGAAAAACTAGACAAATGGCAAAGGAACATCCTCCAAAGCCAAACTGTGTGTGCCCTTTAAGCGATTGGTAATTTTTTAAAAGTCTAAGCAGATGATTTTGAACCATAACTGCTGTGCGCTGATTCTCTTCCTAACATTTAGAAACTAAAGATGCTGGTCGAAGGACAGTGGGGTACGGCTGTAAGGCACACTCGGAACTCTCTGGGTACCATTACACCTGCCCAGGGATCGCCAGCTCTGTAGGTGGGTGACGGTTCTCCACTTCTCTTCACCTGCAGAGGGAGACCCATACTTCACGGGAAAGCTTCAGGATTACACGGGCGTGGAGAAGGATGAAGTGGTTCTTCAGTGTGAAATCAGCAAAGCGGATGCACCTGTGAAATGGTTTAAGGACGGGAAGGAAATAAAGCCGTCTAAAAATGTTGTTATTAAGGCTGACGGCAAGAAGCGGATGCTGATCCTCAAGAAAGCCTTGAAATCCGACATTGGCCAGTATACCTGTGACTGTGGGACAGACCAGACCTCTGGAAAGCTCGACATCGAAGGTGAGGACATTTCCATGAGTCTCCCAGTAGTCGCCATGGGAGTCTTCGCTGCCAGAGACTCAAGGCACATGCTGACCCTTCATTTCTTCCAGATCGCGAGATTAAACTGGTGAGACCCCTGTACAGTGTGGAGGTGATGGAGACCGAGACAGCACGCTTTGAAACCGAGATCTCTGAAGATGATATCCATGCCAACTGGAAACTCAAGGGAGAGGCGCTGCTCCAAACACCTGTACGGCTATTTCTGAACCTGTCAGCACTGAAGAGGGATAGTGTGAAATGGAAAAGGACAGGCGAAAAGTCAGGGTGCATGCGGGGCATTTGAAACATGGAATTTAGTTCCCTATGGGGCCTGCGGCCAGAGAGAGACGTTGGGGTCTGTGAATGGACTAGGAAGGTCACTTGTACATTGATTCTTGCCCAGCACTGTGAAAGTTAGATGTATCCTATAACGCTTCTAGTTCAGAATCACACAGCTAAAAGAAACACTTCTGGTAGTACCCGGGGGCTGTATTTCATACATGAAGTGTATGTATAACCATTCATTTGTAGCACCTTTTTATAAATTACATTATATACCTATGAAAAAAAGTCTCAACATTACTCGCTGTGAAACACTTTCTCTCCGTTGGCACAGGAGTGTGAAATTAAAGAAGAAGGCAAGATACATTTTCTAATCTTACACAACTGCCGCCTGGACCAGACTGGTGGTGTAGATTTCCAAGCTGCCAATGTCAAATCTAGCGCCCACCTCCGAGTTAAGCGTAAGTATTACATGTTTTTGATAAAATGGAAGGAAGGAAGGAAGGAAGGAAGGAAGGAAGGAAGGAAGGAAGGAAGGAAAGAAGGAAGGAAAGGAAAGGAAAAAGAAAGAGAAAGTTTATTCAGAGAATGAATGTGAACTTAACTGGGATTGGAAAATACTATTTGTGTGTAAAAACTGGCTTTCCTATTTATTTTTTGACCTCCTGATATAAAAGTCGTTCAGATTTCTAAACTCTTGACATTTTCAGTGACTTTGTCATTTGAACATCAATGACAAATTAAAGTCAGATTTTTCTGCTGTTGCAATCCTTTCATTCAAAATCGGTAAACATAGAGTAAGAACTAAGAGTTAAAAATTCTTTAAAAACCTGTATCTCTCAAGTGACTATCCAACAGTAACCCTAGAGAGAAGACCTTTGCTGTGTGGGCATTTTCAGCTCAAGAAGGGAGGCAGAAAAGTTAGGTTCCCATTTTTGGAAGGTGCGAAGTGGCTGATGGACATGGACAGGCTGTGGGGCCGGGGACCCCTTGTCTCTCCCAATCAGAGCCTTAGTTATTTTGGAGGTCACATACCTTATGTAGCAGGAGGAACTTGACGCCTGGCAGAGAGACAGATGCAGCCCAGATTTCTTGCTGACCTTGTATATCCTGGAGAGGCGGCTCCTACAAACACCAGCTCTTTGGTTGCCTACTCTCCCCTTCTCGGCACCACGGGGCCACGTCCACATGGGAGTTAAAGCAGCAGCCAGACTTGTGGCTCTTTCCTTCATGAAGAAAACCATCATGGAAATGAAGAATTAAATCTGTTTATCCTTGGGAAATTTCAGAATGAATAACACAAGGCATTTCCTTCCCTCTCGCAAAGCACGAATAATCGGTCTTCTGAGGCCTCTGAAGGACGTCACAGTGACCGCAGGGGAAACAGCCACCTTTGACTGCGAACTGTCTTATGAGGATATCCCAGTGGAATGGTACCTCAAAGGGAAGAAACTGGAGCCTGATGATAAGGTAAAAAGTGGGCCACCAGTTGCTGCTTTGCCTTTCTCCCTTGGGATCACTTCCATTGTCCTTTGCTTTGTTCTTGCTAAGGCCCCTCCCCTCCAGAGCCCTTCCTTTTGTCCTTCCTCTAACTTGATTTCTGCTGGAACTGTAAGATAGGAGTTTTCAGATTACGTACGTTTAACCTGATGATAGTGTCTTACTAAAATAGGAATAACAATTTTAAATATGATCAGGTGGTAGTTTTTCGGGAAGGAGGTAAAGGAGGCAAATGCTCAGTAGCTATCAGGGCTAGCTCGTAGGAGTGGTGGAAAGCAAGAACAGAGCGGAGGGGCTTCCTAACCGAGGTCTCAGCTGCAGCTGTGCACACAGGTTGTTCCTGTGTTATCTGGTGTTCTGGGTAGAAACGGATTGAGAGGAGACTGGAACTCCATTTTGGGCAGTTGATAGAGTTGGAGAGATAACTTCTGGGCAGATTTTCTCTTCTAGCGTTTCCCCAAGGCTATTTTTAACGCTCAAGTGTTTTAGGCTGTGCAAACTCTGGAATGCCAGAGGACCATTTAAAGTGCAGCTGGCGGAATGGGGTGGGGGGGGGGGCGGCGTTGCAGGGATCCCTGTGTGTAAATGAATAAACTTTTGAGAAGTTTGGGTAAACTACCTTAGTTTTGGCTAACATTCATTCCCGAGGTTCAACATTCAACCGCAAAGTGAAAACATTTATTCAGATAGGCCTAAATTGATCTGTTATTTCTGTTGTGCAATCCCTTTAGTGTAGAAGTGATACAGTAGCTTGATAATTTGCCCTTCATTTTGAATTCTTAAAAATAAAATATAGAAAAATACAGGACATTTCATTGTTCTGCAGCTTTTGCCTTGCCCAATATTCCAGAAATAATACTGACCACCTGTAAAATTTCTATACAAATCAAAATTTGAAGACTGAAAAAGATATCATTGGAAGGGGACTTAGTTTCACAGAGGCTGAAGGACTAGAGGACATTGCCTTCATGTAGATGGTTGAAAATAGATTTTAAAAACTAGCGTTCAACTAAATGACTAATGATTAACTCAGTAACAGTCATCTGGTAGGTGAGTTCTACCCAGCACTCAGTGGACCAAGACCTTTGGTTTCTATTGTTACCAACGAGAAAAGGCGGCAGAACCTTCCAACTGTAGCATTTCACACCAAAAACCTTTTTTTTACAGCAAAGTCTTCTAGATACCAAACCAGGTGCTATGTTCAACTCAAATTTCTTGGTTTAATATGTACATCCCTTTTTTTTCCTATTCAATGCAGTGTATTTTTTTTCTTATTTCGTGGTTAAACTAGGAGCTTTATATTAGAAAAAAAAAAAGAAAGATGACTATCCATTCAAACACAAAAACTCTGCTATTTTGACTTAAAATGTAGATTCCTAAAAATCTCGCATCTGCTTTACTCCAAGGGGAAAATCTATTATCATATTACATTTTTTCCTAGGGTTAGGAAGGGTGGGTCCACCAGAGCCAGAAGGCAGCTGAATTGTCCCTGCCTGTAGGAATGTTAATCCCACAGGGGGCCTTCCAAAACTAATCCTTCTGCGAACTTGATCTCCTACCTTTTCTTTCTTTCTTTTTTTTTAATTTATTAGATTTTTTTTTAAAAAAATACCAATCCAAATTCCCACTCCCTCCCTCCTCCCATTCCCTCCACACACTCTTCCACCCACCCCCTAAAAGAGGGTAAGGCACATTGCTTTGTGGAAGGTCCAAGGCCCTCCCTACTACATCTAGGCTGAGCAAGGTATTCATCCAAAGAGAATAGAATCCCAAAAAGCCAGTACAAGCAGTAGAGATAAATCCTGGTGCCACTGCCAGTGGCCCCACAGTCTGTCCCAGCTATGCAACTATGCAACTGTCAGTCACATTCAGAGGGACTAGTGTGGTCCTATGCTTGTTCCTTCCCTGTCTGGGTGGAGTTGGTGATCTCCTATTAGCTCAGGTAAACAGTTTCAGTAGATGAACCCTTTATTGTCTTGACCTCTTTGCTCATATCCTCACTCCTCCCACTCTTCAACTGGACCTTGGGAGCTCAGTCCAGTGCTCCAATGTGTGGATCTCTGCCTCTGTTTCCATCTGTTGTTGGATGAAGGTTCTATGGTGATATTTAAGATAATCATCAGTCTGAATACAGGGCAAGTCAAGATTGGGCCCCCTCTAGTCTTTTGCTTGGGGTCTTAGGCGGGGTCATCCTTGTGGATTCCTGGGAATTTCTCTAGAGTCAGGTTTCTGCTAACCCTACAATGGCTCCCTCAATCAAGATATTTCTTTCCTCACTCTCATCTCTGTCCTTCCCCCATCTCGACTATCCCATTCCCTCAAGTTCTCCTCAACCCTCCCCTTCTCCCCTCCTTTACCCCTTCTACCCTCTCTTCCCTCCACCCCCATGCTCTCAGTTTTGCCAGGCGATCTTGTCTGTTTCCAAGATCTTGTACCTCTTAAGTGTCTCTTTCCAAAAAAAAAAAAAAAAAAAAAATAAGGACGAGCTGCAAAGTTGCATGTTCACTTACTACAGTTTAGAGGTTTTGTTTAAATTAGGTTTATTAGCACAAGCTGTTCTTATCATGTTAACTCGGGCCTTTTTATCTACACTTTTTGTAAAAATCTCTAATCTCTACACCAACAGTCACACAAAACAACTTATAGACATCGGAAACTGGAAGGCAACATTTTGTAAATAAACTTTATTTTTCTTTCATTTTTGGTTTTTATCCCCTTTGGCCAAGTGAAAACAGCCAAATTCTCTCAGAGGCTTTTGATAATTTTGTATTTAAATTTTAACAGTTTGGTGGTGCCTTCTGTGTTCCACCAATATACCTCGTTATAACAACAAAAGATGACTCTTAATGTTATTATTACATGGTTTACCAAAAATATTTGGCATTCATTTCATTGATTTGTTTTTCTATCTATTGTATTTCCTTTCTATTTGAATACAGTCAAACTATTGACTATGGTCTACATAAGCCATTTATTGAAAACTCATTACTTTCTGGGCGATATATTCAGTGACAGAGAATATCCTACAGACTTTTCAGAATAACTCAGATGGCAAATCGATGTATTGATAGATACTATATAATGGTGCATGTGTTAGAAGCCAAAGTTCCTTTTAAGTGGCCATAAGTCAAAGTTCAAAATTCATAGACATTGTTTTAAAAGTCCCATCCAGACCCCACCTCCCAGGTAAGTAGCAGCTATGCTCCTAGGGTCAATCTTAACTACTGTTTCCCAGCTGTGGATGTGCCTTATTGTTTCCAGGTGTTCTCAATATTAAAAGCAGTTAGATGAATAACTATAACATGTTCTTATTTGAAGAAAATGTTTCAGTCAAACTGTATTCCTGTTTCTTTCTTCTACCCCTAGCTAAATATACACAAATAGTTTCACCAGAAAACAGTTACGATTCTTAACTCTAAGTAGACACTTATGTGCTAAAGCCAATCTCAACTACAGAGCGGAGCTTTTGAGGAACCTTAGGTTCTAGAACCCCAATCTTCTACCTCTAACAGCACCAGGGATGTCTGATTTCCCCATTACTGATGTTCAAATGCAGGGAGACAGATGAGTCAAAAAAAATCATCAAAAAAATTTGTTAACAAAATTCAGAAATTGTACAAATTAATCAAGGATTGCATTTGCAAAGTAAACTGAAGCCAGGAGGTGGTGGTGGTGCACATCTTTAATCCCCACTTGGGAGGCAGAAGCAGGTAGATCTCTGTGACTTTGGGGCCAACCTGGTCTACCAGAGCAAGTTCCAGGACAGGCTCCAAAGCTACAGAGAAACCCGATCTCGAAAAACCTAAATAAATAAATAAATAAAGCAAAGTAAATTGAATTACTAAAATAAACGAGAGAAGAGTTCTGCTTGTATTTATATGATCATTACCTTCCCTTTAAAACATACAGTTTTCTTTCGGGAAAAAAAAAATCTACTTTCAGGTTACAATAACCAATCATTTTTCTTTTGTTTTGAGCTTCTCTAAATTCTTTTCTACACACAAGCCTGAAGCAAAACAGAAATGCATACATATTCATAATTACATGTATTTTTCACAGGATCAGAAATGTAAATAGAAATTGGTCTGTGCAAGTTCAACATAAAAAGCCACCCTGTATTTATAGAATGGTAACAAAGAAATGCTAAAAATGGCCCTAAAATCACCTCTTATTTATATAATGGTAACTAAAAAAAATCCTAAAAATATTTCTAGAAGTTTTGAAACTATTGGCTGAAGTCATTTTAAGATAAATATATATTCAACGTATATGATCATAAACCAATGTGGGTAACGCTCTTACATAGCTTATCCAGATGAGTTAAGGGACCTGCGTTCTAGGCGGCTGTTTCATCTCTCTGTCTCCCGCACTCTTTGCAAACTCACCTAGGTGGTGACCCGTTCGGAAGGAAGAGTTCACACGCTCACCCTGAGGGACGTGAAGCTGGAAGACGCAGGAGAGGTCCAGCTGATGGCCAAGGACTTCAAAACTCAGGCCAACCTCTTTGTGAAAGGTAATTTAAAAAATCATCCCTAAGTGCACACACCGTGAGC
This sequence comes from Microtus pennsylvanicus, assembly GCF_037038515.1. NCBI lineage: Eukaryota > Metazoa > Chordata > Mammalia > Rodentia > Cricetidae > Microtus > Microtus pennsylvanicus. Next base: position 6,858,135 of record NC_134587.1, read on the forward strand.
AGAATCATAAATAATGCATCTGCCTAATTGTTGCTGTGCAAGAGCACCGCAGATCATTAAAATCAAGGATCCAAAAGTCTAATTTACATTTTCGCATAACAAAATATAGGTTTTTTTTTTAAATGGTGAGGCAGTGTATACACCTTCAAGACCAGCACTCAGGAGGCAGAGACATCCAGATCTCTGTGAGTTCAAAGCCAGCCTGGTCTACAGTGTGAATTCCAGGACAGTCAGGGCTACACAGAGAAAACCTGTCTCAGAAGAAAAAAAATCAAAATTAACGTGGGTTTTACATACTCTTTCTGTCCCTATGTTATTATTGGTTTTTTTAACTAGTTCCAAAAACAACTGGTGAAATAATTATTATCAGCCCATTTTATGAAAATGTTGGCCATTATTTCCTTTATGTTTTATACTTATTTTTCTTGTAAGCCTAACCCTCAAGAGGCAGAGGCAGAAGGATTGTCTCAAGTTTGAAACCAACCTGGTCTACAAAATGAGTTTCCAGACTGGCCGGGGCAGTGGGGGAAGGGGAAAAAACATAGAAAGGTTTTTTTTTCTCTGTGTGTATGAATAATGATAAAGCAACACTATTTAAGGAAAACATCTAAATGAAAAATAGTTTGGCAAGTGAGTAAACTTGGAGCAGAAGTAGCCCCAGAGATGCCAGAGAAAAGTAGAGAAAGTTCTGGAACTCTTGGAGAAGGGAAGCAGCTAATAAGTTGGATTCTTTCAGAACCCCCAGTTGAGTTCACTAAACCCCTTGAAGACCAGACGGTCGAAGAGGAGGCCACTGCAGTGCTGGAATGTGAAGTGTCCAGAGAGAACGCCAAGGTGAAATGGTTCAAAAATGGCACAGAAATCCTCAAGAGCAAGAAATACGAAATCGTCGCTGATGGCAGGGTCAGGAAGCTCATTATACATGGCTGTACCCCAGAGGATATCAAAACGTACACTTGCGACGCTAAGGACTTTAAGACTTCCTGTAACCTGAATGTTGTTCGTAAGTACTCCTCCTCAGGACTTGGCCTTTGTAACTCTTTGTAGCCAAAACATCAAGACACTTTATGCATGCCCTTCTTGGCCTAATCATAATTCTTGGCCTAACCTGATACTTCACACGTATCTTTACAAACCTTCTTGTGCTCTGTCTGGTCTTGGGAAAGACGCCGACCACTGTTCACTGTGCTGCTGTGCTCTTTGTCTGTATGCGGTTAATCCCACTATTTGAATATCCTGCTAGAAATGAAAATAACCTTTAACACAAAGGGCAGTGCGGAACCGTGACTCTATTTGGAAGGAAGATAAGTTTTCAGGCCTGGAGAATATCTTAAAAATGAGAATGAAAGTTTGCTTGAATGGGAACAAACATACTTGAGAACAGCTCTTCTGTGTCAATGCCCTATCACATAATCCAGTCTGAGAATAAGGATGGAAGAGAAACTGAATGAGGCCCAGGTTCTTTGAGTCCTGGATTCTTTGAATGAAGCACTTTATCATTTTTGCTATTGCTTCTTCCCCTGGTGCAGAAATAAGCCTTTATCTCAGTATGTCCACTGCTAGCTAGCTCATTCGCTTTGTTGATTCATTTGTCCAGCAAAGCATTTTTTCATGGTATATTTTTGTGCAATACTTGTTTGGCTATGTTGCTCCTCATCTGTCAACAACTAAAACCTAGTGGCTTTGACTGTGCTCCCAGCATCTTGTGCCATGCCACTCTTTCCACGCTTCAGTTAACTTACCTCAGAGTAGCCCCCTGGGGTTTCTTCCCCTTGTCATCTACTTCCTCTTGGTGAAGGCTCAGCCATGATGGCTTATCGTCAAGCCTATCAGCTAGCGTTGGTCTCAGAACCCCATGACCAAGAAGGGTTGACTTGGAAAGGCCTTATAAGGAGCACTGAAAGATGGAAGGGAAAAGAGGCAGCCGCTCCATCCCGCAGAGCAGCAGTCCCGTGTCTGGAGATGCCTGAACCAGCAGACATAAAAGCCAAATCAGCGCCCCCTGTAGAACACAGTGTTTGTCATACGAATACATGCCTGACTTGCATGGGAAATCTTTAAAGCTGAGTCAAAACTGAAAAGCTGGATATGTGTGGTTCCAACTGGACTCATGCCTATTAGCCATACACAAAGCCAACTGGAGGGCTTCAAACTGTTGTCTTGGCATTCAGGCTATTGTCTTTGAATTCTACTGGATTCCGAATGATGTTCCTTCCCTTGCTAGTGTTTCCTTTGACAAATAATGTCCTTCAACTCTGGTATAGAACCAACAGAAAGAAGGCATCTTCTTCAGGAAGCATTCAGAAGAGCTGAGATGGATCTCAGTGTGAAAGAACTAAGTTGGTAGCACAGTAAGACAAAATGTATGTGAGCTAGACAGATCAAAAGCAAGGCATCATCCCCCGTGGAGGCTGCAAGCGATCTCAAAGTCAGTGTCAGTCTACTAATATGGGAAAAAAAAAAGTCCTGCAAAAGAGAGTCACTTTTTCTCACTGGGTGTTGGCAGTGCAGCCCTGAGGCCCAGCACATGGCAGGCAAAGGCAGGCAGAGTTTAAGGCCAGAGAAACCTTGTCTTGAGAGAGAGAGAGAGAGAGAGAGAGAGAGAGAGAGAGAGAGCGGCACTTTTTTAAATGTGTACCAGAAAAATATCAGGATTAATTTGCTGGAGCCTCCTTTGAATATCAATGCCATTCTCTTACAGCTCCTCATGTGGAATTCCTAAGACCACTCACGGACCTTCAAGTTAAAGAAAAAGAAACGGCTCGGTTTGAGTGTGAAATTTCCAAGGAAAATGCCAAGGTCTGTAACTACACAGCATTATCTTAGGGTATCCAAGGTCTGTAACTACACAGCATTATCTTAGGGTATCCAAGGTCTGCAACTACACACCATTATCTTAGAGTATCCAGGTCTGCAACTACACACCATTATCTTAGGGTATCCAAGGTCTGCAACTACACACCATTATCTTAGATTAGCAAGAAGCTCTGTTTGCTTTCGGCCAAATAGAAAGTAAGAAAAAAATAGCTAAATATTTTCTCTGAACCCCCTTCCCCATTTTAAGGATTATGTTAGCATGAAAGATGGACCTGACTTAATTATTCTCCTTAGTATTACTCAATAGAAAAACCCTGAACTCAGACGAGATTTTACCATTTAGAGACATTTGGAGTTGCTATCATGTTAAGATTAAAAAAATATTAAACAGCAGTAATTCCGCATCTTAGCTAGGTATTTCAGGTTGCCATAAACTATTTTTATTGCCAAATTTCTTTAACTTTCAGTCTGCTTCCACAGCAGACTAAGGCCCCCTAAGACTCAAAACATGCATAATCCTGTTATTTTTTTTCATATTTGGTAATAGTATCATAAAGGGTCAACAGTACTTGGTAACTTTGTTCTTGCTTTTTGTTTTTTTATTTATATTTTTATCTGTCCTTCATACATACTATATTTATGGTCTTCTTTTATAAATACTATAATGTCTTAAGATTGATTTTTTTTTTAATTCTTCCGCATCCTAGCTCCCGTAGTTTCTGTTAGGAATACCATGTGAAGGAACAACATGAACACTGATTAAAAAAAATAAATCTGTTTGCCTTAAAATACAGGTTCAGTGGTTTAAAGATGGTGCTGAAATTAAAAAGGGCAAAAAGTATGACATCATTTCTAAGGGAGCCGTACGAATTCTCGTCGTCAACAAATGTCTACTGAACGACGAAGCCGAATATTCCTGTGAAGTGCGGACGGCAAGAACTTCCGGCATGCTGACAGTTCTGGGTGAGTGTGAAGGCTTTCTTTGCCTAAATGCACTAGTCTGGAAAACCCACTTCTGGTTTTACTGAATGAATTTGGGTTCTTTTTCTGTAGAGGAAGAAGCTGTCTTCACAAAGAATCTTGCTAACCTTGAAGTTAGTGAAGGAGACACTATCAAGCTGGTGTGCGAAGTCTCCAAGCCTGGGGCCGAAGTGATCTGGTACAAAGGGGATGAGGAGATCATAGAAACAGGAAGATTTGAGATACTTACTGATGGCAGGAAGAGAATCCTGATCGTTCAGAATGCACAGCTTGAGGACGCGGGCAGCTACAACTGTCGACTCCCAAGTTCTCGGACAGACGGCAAAGTCAAAGTACATGGTAAGAAAATCTCAGGGAAGCACATTCTCTCCCTAGTCATTCATTCTTGTCGGACTTAAGATTCAAATGTTTTCAATGTCTTCCAATGTTTTGCTTTCCAGAACTTGCTGCTGAATTTATCTCAAAGCCTCAAAACCTTGAAATCCTGGAAGGAGAAAAGGCTGAGTTTGTCTGCACTATATCAAAGGAAAGCTTTGAGGTTCAGTGGAAGAGGGATGATCAGACTCTTGAGTCTGGAGATAAATATGACGTCATCGCTGATGGCAAAAAGAGAGTCCTAGTTGTGAAAGACGCCACACTACAAGACATGGGCACTTACGTGGTCATGGTTGGGGCTGCCAGAGCTGCGGCTCACCTGACTGTCATCGGTAAGTTTCTTCTTGCTTCTTCGGATTGATTTGTTTGTAGTTTTGGTCCCTTGTCATGCTACAAAGTCTTATTGGTTGTTTACAGAAAAACTCAAGATCATAGTTCCTCTTAAGGACACCACGGTGAAAGAACAGCAAGAGGTTGTCTTTAACTGTGAAGTCAACACCGAAGGTGCCAAAGCCAAGTGGTTCAGAAACGAAGAGGCCATATTTGATAGTTCAAAATACATCATCCTCCAAAAGGACCTGGTCTACACTCTCAGAATCAGAGACGCACGCTTAGATGACCAAGCCAACTACAATGTGTCGCTGACTAACCACAGAGGGGAGAATGTTAAGAGCGCAGCCAATCTAATAGTGGAAGGTATGTGACTTAGACGGTGCCAGAGCATTTTTTCCCAGCCATTTATATTATGCAAACAACTAAATTCAACATTATGTTCTCTATCACTACAGAGGAAGATCTTAGGATTATTGAACCTCTTAAAGATATTGAAACAATGGAGAAGAAATCAGTCACCTTCTGGTGCAAGGTGAATCGTCTCAATGTGACACTCAAGTGGACCAAAAATGGAGAAGAAGTGCCCTTTGACAACCGCGTGTCATACCGAATTGATAAGTACAAGCACTCGCTAATCATCAAGGACTGCGGGTTTCCAGATGAGGGTGAATACATTGTCACGGCTGGACAAGACAAATCGGTCGCAGAGCTACTCATCATAGAAGCCCCGACAGAATTCGTGGAGCACCTAGAAGACCAGACGGTCACTGAGTTTGATGACGCAGTCTTCTCCTGCCAACTCTCCAGAGAGAAAGCCAATGTAAAATGGTACCGAAACGGAAGAGAAATCAAGGAAGGCAAAAAGTATGCCAAAAGCATTCGGTGCTGGGGCTCGCTGCTTTTGTGTGCACTTTGACAGCCTAGCGCTTGTGGCTCAAACTAACTAATCATCCAATCTCTTCTTCAGATACAAATTTGAAAAAGATGGGAGCGTACACAGGCTCATCATAAAGGACTGCCGGCTGGAGGATGAGTGTGAATACGCTTGTGGCGTAGAGGACAGGAAGTCCCGAGCGAGGCTCTTTGTGGAAGGTGCGCATCGGCTTCAAGAGTAATTCTGACTGAAGTGACCTTTTTTTTTTATGATGCTGATAAAAATACAAGCATACATCATCTGTTTTTATTTTTACATTTCCTTTCCAGAAATCCCTGTTGAGATTATCAGGCCTCCTCAAGACATTCTTGAAGCCCCTGGTGCCGATGTTATCTTTATGGCTGAGCTCAACAAAGATAAAGTGGAGGTCCAATGGCTTAGAAATAACATGGTTGTTGTCCAGGGCGACAAGCACCAGATGATGAGTGAAGGAAAGATACACAGGCTACAGATTTGTGACATTAAACCACGTGACCAGGGCGAATACAGATTCATTGCCAAAGATAAAGAAGCCAGGGCGAAACTTGAGTTAGCAGGTAAGGCGCCTTCTTTTGCTTTGCAATGGTCTGATGAAATCACAGATCTTACATAGACTTCAGATTTTACAGTTATAGCAAAATGCTTCTTGTGAAAGCCTATGGTTTTCAAGCCCACATCGCATGTTAGATACTCTACTTTCTTCTATTCTAGAGAGGACATTAATGGCATTCATATCATACCATGGGATTATTCCTGGCACGTGGCAGCTGTTCATGAATTCATAAAATGACAATCCCTCACTCTACTGCTGTGCAACTCCTATGTATCTTTTAGATAACTCTCATCTTAACCCAAGATACCTACATAGGTTGTTCTAAAAACAACCTATTGGTATATCCTGTATTCAAGGAAAAAAAATGCCTGATTTATCAAAAACTGATTTTATCAAATAGTTTCAGCAACAAAAGCAAAACCCACTTCACTTTATTCTCGGTCCTCTGTTACTATTTTTTTAAAGATTTATTTATTTATTATGTATACAATATTCTGCCTATATGTATACCTACATGCCAGAAGAAGGCACCAAATCTCATTATAGATGGTTATGAGCCACCATGTGGTTGCTGGGAATTGAACTCAGGTCCTCTGGAAGAACAACCAGTGCTCTTAACCACTGAGCCATCTCTCCATCCCCTCTCTGTTACTATTTTTAATGAAGACTGGATGTTAATCTTCATTATGCCATCTCCAACTATCTTTTTTTTCAAGGCTGATGGTTTGGAATAGGGAAGAATTATTATAACCCTCCAACAGCGCTCTCTGCTATAAAATGACTGCAGCATACTTCCAAGGTTCTGATAATGTTAGCCAATGTAGAGTTTTTAAAAAAAACCCATGCCGTAGCATGACTTTAATATATTACTCAAACACGTTTGCATGTTCTCTTTCTCGCTAGCTGCACCTAAAATCAAGACAGCTGATCAGGATCTCGTGGTTGATGCCGGGCAGCCCCTGACCATGGTCGTGCCCTACGACGCCTACCCCAAAGCAGAAGCTGAGTGGTTTAAAGAAAACGAACCTCTGTCTACAAAAACTGTGGACACTACAGCTGAGCAGACTTCTTTCAGAATCTTGGAAGCCAAAAAGGAGGACAAGGGGAGGTACAAAATCGTGCTTCAGAACAAGCATGGGAAAGCAGAAGGCTTCATCAACTTACAAGTTATTGGTAAGCCGCCAAGTCACTCAAACTTGATTGGCATAGTGCAGCTTAAAGGCGTAGTACCACTAAACAGTCTATGATTTGTACATTGCAGATGTTCCTGGGCCAGTTCGTAACCTAGAAGTGACCGAAACATTTGATGGTGAAGTCAGCCTCGCTTGGGAAGAACCATTAACAGACGGTGGGAGCAAAATCATAGGTTATGTTGTTGAAAGGCGTGATATCAAGAGGAAGACCTGGGTGCTGGTCACTGACCGAGCGGACAGCTGTGAGTTTACTGTCACCGGCCTACAGAAAGGAGGAGTGGAGTACCTGTTCCGTGTGAGCGCGAGGAACAGAGTTGGCACTGGAGAACCAGTAGAAACGGACAATCCTGTGGAAGCCAGGAGTAAATATGGTAAGAAGAAGTTAAGTAAACTGCCAACTAGCTTAATTTTTTGTTTCTCCCCAACATAACCTGAATTCACGTGTGCTTCTTCTGTGATAACATCCAGATGTTCCAGGCCCTCCTTTGAATGTCACCATCACCGACGTGAATAGATTTGGTGTCTCGCTGACGTGGGAGCCACCAGAGTACGATGGAGGTGCTGAAATCACAAACTATGTGATTGAACTGAGGGACAAGACTTCTATCAGGTGGGACACTGCCATGACCGTAAGGGCTGAGGACCTGTCAGCAACGGTCACCGATGTGGTTGAAGGACAGGAGTACAGCTTCCGGGTCAGAGCCCAGAACCGAATCGGAGTTGGGAAACCAAGCACAGCCACACCCTTTGTCAAAGTTGCTGATCCAATAGGTAAGATCACAGCAGTACTTCAAAAGGAAATAAACACCGCATGAAACCAAAGAATTAAATCTGTGAATTCAGATGCTTCTGATCAAATAAAATATAATAAAAGAACAAAACGGTAAAAGCCAAGACTGTGCCCACATGGCCCACAGACTTGTTCTGATGACATTGTTAGGATCATTCCATGTCTTGAGAAATTGTCACTCAATGAAATTATATGTCCCTAATTTTTCTGCCATTCCAGAGAGACCAAGTCCTCCTGTGAACCTCAGTTCCTCGGAACAGACACAATCATCAGTTCAGCTCACATGGGAGCCTCCTCTGAAAGATGGGGGCAGCCCAATATTGGGGTATATAATTGAAAGATGTGAGGAAGGGAAAGACAATTGGATTCGCTGCAATATGAAACCTGTCCCTGAACTGACTTACAAGGTAAGCAGTTTGCATCTTAAAAAATATATGTGTATTATATATGTATATATGTTCTATATTCTATATACATAATTATAAAATATCACATATATTATAACATATATATGTTCATGGGCTTAAATGAATATGATAACAAATACTAACTTGTAATTTTAGGTCACTGGATTGCATAAAGGAAATAAATATTTATATAGAGTATCTGCAGAAAATGCAGCTGGTGTTTCAGATCCATCTGAGATCCTTGGTCCTCTCACCGCTGATGATGCCTTTGGTAAAAAAATATTTTACTTTCTAGATTAGGGAATAGCCCATACGTTCTTTGGTGTACCAGAGACATACATATGGTACTAGAAATTCACGGCTTTTTTCTTCTTGGTAGTTGAACCAACAATGGATTTGAGTGCATTCAAAGATGGTCTGGAAGTTATCGTCCCAAATCCCATCAAGATCCTGGTTCCAAGCACGGGCTACCCAAGACCAAAGGCAACCTGGACTTTTGGAGATCAAGTCCTAGAAGAGGGGGACCGTGTGAAAATGAAGACCATATCTGCCTATGCCGAACTCGTTATTTCTCCGAGTGAACGGCCAGACAAGGGTATTTACACACTCACATTAGAAAATCCTGTGAAGTCAATTTCTGGAGAAATTGATGTCAATGTGATCGGTAAGGAATTAAACTTCTGCTATCTAATGTGATTTGACTGCTTTAATACATATTGACCTCAATCATAATACCTCTCACTGCCTTTTCTTACTAGCTCCCCCAAGCGCACCCAAAGAACTGAAATTTAGCGATGTAACAAAGGATTCTGTGCACTTGACTTGGGAACCACCCGACGATGACGGAGGAAGCCCACTAACTGGATATGTCATTGAAAAGAGAGACATGAGCCGGAAAACGTGGACTAAAGTGAGTGTCGCATAGGAACGCGGCAATTTTAGAAGAGAGAATGAAGGGCATTCCAGGAGGAGGCGGGGAGGCCAGGCAGATGGGCTCAGTTTACCTTAGTCTCATGACAAAGCCTCAATCTTTGGACTGTTCCTTGGGTAATTTAGCCAGGGTTTGGTACAGTTGTCCCATTTTGTTTTCAGCTAGGCACCTTTAACACATGAAAGAAAGCTTACCTACACACTTGGTATCTAGTGAGTACACACAGGCGCACACTGAGCTATAAGCCATTTCAAAGCGTATTTTTTGTCTCAATGTTCATGGTTTTTTCATCACTGCACTTGATTTACCTTAGTTGACCTGATCTGCCATGTTCTCTTCCTTTATGCTGGTTATATGTATGTGTGCGTGTGTGTGTATTCCATGTATCTATGCGCGCGTGCACACACACATTTTGCAGTACTAGAAATAAAACTTAGATTCACATGCTAAACAGCAACTACATCAATGAGTTTGCCCCCAGCTCATTATACTCTCATTTAAAATTAAATTTCTAATAAACTACCATCTTTTTAATGCACACAAACTAGGAATCTATTTCTCATTGTATTTAAGGCCAATTATTATTATAACACACCTTGCTGTTTTTTCCTAATACAAAAATAGTATAAGAATAACACTAAGTTTTCATGCAAAACAACTTTAGAGTAAGCAGGGTGTAGTGACACATGCTTATGGAAACTGAGGCAGGACTGTGGATTTAGAGCCAACCGGAACTAAACAGTAATAGATTCCAGGGCAGCCTGGGCTACATAGAAAGTCCCAGTTTTAAAAAATTAATAGTGGGTTTTTGCATTCATGATTTTTTAAAAAACGTCTTTTGACTTAAGGAAATACTCGGGGAAGATAATCAATTAACTGTTTCTTTGTCCCAGGTTATGGACTTCGTGACCGATCTAGAATTCACAGTTCCTGATCTTGTTCAAGGAAAGGAATATCTATTCAAAGTCTGCGCTCGAAATAAGTGTGGCCCTGGAGAACCTGCATATACTGATGAGCCTGTAAATATGTCTGCTCCTGCAAGTAAGTGCATGCCTCATGGGCTCATGCCGGGTCTGTGTTACCGAATTTTGGTTTTAGTGCCGGGGTTGAAGTTTGGAGGGATGGCATGGGTTGGTAGCGTGGCAATAACTGGAGAGCAGCCTGTCTACGGTTAACGCCCTCCTTAAAATGTTCCAGCCGTACCTGACCCACCTGAGAATGTCAAGTGGAGAGACAGGACTGCCAAGAGCATCTTCCTCACATGGGATCCTCCTAAAAATGACGGTGGCTCGCGCATCAAAGGATATATAGTTGAAAAATGCCCCCGTGGTTCTGACAAATGGGTTGCCTGTGGCGAGCCTGTTGCAGACACAAAGTAGGTGTTTGTTTTTTAAACTGGATACATGAGTAATTCCGACTCCTACCCACTAGAATGGATTTTACCTGGGAGACATTAAATGTTCATTTTTTTTCCTCACTAAGAATCTTTCTAGTATACCTATATCCGATTTCACAAAGTTCAGCTGAGCATAGATAGCGTTCAAGGTTTCATTAGTTATGATACTTAAAAGTCCAGTCACACGTCAAGAATAGCCTGGTCCCAGGAACCTGACTGGGGCAACACAGGAATGAAGAAATGGAAGACATAGCAGATATATACAGGAAAAACTGTGGTCTAGTGTGTGTTTTTTTGGGGAGGGTGACCACGATAATGGAGGACACCTCCTATGCTACCAGCAAACTCAGCAGGTTATTATGTACAGCCCAAAGAGGAGGCTGTAGACAGCCTCCGTGGGAGGTCTGGGTAGGGGAGATTCAGGAGGAAGAAGCTGTGGTCGATACTTTGTATACACTAGTCTAGACAGTCTCAGTGGGAGGTCTGGGTAGAGGAGATTCAGGAGGAAGAAGCTGTGGTTGATACTTTGTATACACTTGTCTTACCTAAAGGTCAAAGGTTTGTCAACATTGGTACTTAGACCAGAGGAAGGCTTTGCCATTTCCATGAGTCTGAGGACATGGTTGTGCTCACGTCAACAGCACAATTCATCAGTATTGCATCCATTCCTGACACATTCATTGCTTCCTCCACTCCCCACAATCCAGATATTCCATCTAAAAACTGGTACTATGTTAGTGGTATGAATTCTAGAGAAATAACTATACTAGGTAACTCTAAGTGTAATAGATTATCTCCGTGACCATAACGCCCCTATTTGTGTTCTGACAGAATGGAAGTGACTGGCCTCGAGGAAGGCAAATGGTATGCCTACCGCGTGAAAGCCTTGAACAGGCTAGGTGCTAGCAAGCCAAGCAAACCCACAGAAGAAATCCAGGCGGTGGACACACAGGGTATTTATCATTTTCTTGTCTTATCAGTCAGGGTTCTGACCTTGTCAGCTTGAACTCACTAACAGTGTGAATAATCTTTTCCAATTCAGAGGCTCCTGAGATCTTCCTTGATGTGAAACTCCTCGCTGGTCTCACGGTAAAAGCCGGCACAAAGATTGAGCTTCCGGCCACTGTGACTGGAAAGCCTGAACCTAAAATAACCTGGACAAAGGCGGATACCCTTCTGAAGCCAGACCAAAGAATCACCATCGAAAACGTCCCTAAGAAATCCACGGTGACAATCACAGACAGTAAGAGAAGCGACACAGGCACGTACATCATAGAAGCCGTGAACGTCTGCGGCCGGGCCACCGCAGTGGTGGAAGTGAACGTCTTGGGTAAGGGAGACTCTTCTTTTGAAAAGGATTAAGTTCGCCATGGTTACTTGAACAAAACAGTTTATGACATTTTTTCCCCCGTGTGATGCCATCCACAGATAAACCCGGACCACCAGCTGCTTTCGACATCACAGAGGTAACCAATGAGTCTTGTCTTCTGACGTGGAACCCGCCAAGAGATGATGGTGGATCTAAGATCACGAACTATGTCGTGGAGAGGAAGGCGACGGACAGCGATGTGTGGCACAAGCTCTCCTCGACTGTGAAGGACACACACTTCAAGGCGACCAAACTGACACCCAACAAAGAGTACATCTTCAGAGTTGCGGCGGAGAACATGTACGGCGTTGGCGAGCCAGTGCAGGCTGCTCCAATAGTCGCCAAATATCAGTTTGGTGAGATGCTCGATCTGCTAACTAAAGAGAAGAAAAAGAGATGGTTATATCAATCGTGCATGTAGGTATTGGGTGCAGATCGTGACTTTTTTCTGTCACTATGCCGTCTATAGATCCACCTGGACCGCCAACTCGCCTGGAACCTTCCGACATCACTAAAGATGCAGTGACCCTCACGTGGTGTGAGCCAGATGACGATGGTGGCAGCCCCATCACCGGATACTGGGTGGAAAGATTAGACCCTGACACTGACAAATGGGTCCGATGCAATAAGATGCCAGTGAAGGACACAACCTACAGGTGAGCCCGCCCCACCTGTCTGTCATGCTTCAAATTAGCCACGTACTCAGTTGTTGGCACACCACCATTCCCTTTGATCACATGTGATTACAAATCAAGAGATTTTCATCACTTTTACTTCTGTTGCCTGTTGGCACATGGTTTTTAAATGACATGGATACCATCTAATAGCACATATCTGCTATCTCTATAATAGTAACCTTCTAGGCATTTCTAAGCATTTGGTCTTCCAATATATTAGCATAACTGATAATATTATAATTTGTATAATATTATAGAATTTGAGTAATATATGTGGCTTAATATAAAGAATGTGACAGTGCAGTTAAAAATAATTTTAAATTTATGTGGAAGAATATTCAGTTAAATTTACAAATTGATTCTCACTATTTAAACAAGTTAGCCTCCTCTATGTATAGTACACACTTCTTACCATGATGTTACCTTGTCCCTGCTCCAGAGTGAAAGGTCTCACCAATAAGAAAAAGTACAGATTCCGTGTGCTGGCTGAAAATTTGGCTGGACCTGGAAAGCCAAGTAGATCAACTGAACCAATCTTAATAAAGGATCCCATAGGTATTATTTATATGATTTTCTGTGGTTGTTTTGAGGCATATATTAACTTCCTTTGGACAAACCAAATAATGTTGAAACTGGCTTGCAGATCCTCCGTGGCCTCCTGGAAAACCAACTGTAAAGGATATAGGCAAAACATCATTAGTATTGAACTGGACCAAGCCAGAACACGATGGAGGGGCAAAGATTGAGTCTTACGTCATCGAGATGCTGAAGACAGGGACAGACGACTGGGTCAGAGTGGCTGAGGGCGTCCCCACCACTGAGCATTTGCTCACAGGCCTGATGGAAGGGCAGGAATACTCGTTCCGAGTGAGAGCCGTGAACAAGGCTGGAGAGAGTGAGCCCAGTGACCCGAGCGACCCTGTGCTTTGCCGGGAGAAACTCTGTAAGTCACTCTACATCTAAGGGAGATTTTAAACCTCACTATTATTCCCACCTTGCCTTATTGTTTCCTTGACACCATGAGAACGTTTGGTAAAGACTTACACGGGACTTTTTTTTCTCTTTTCTTCAGATCCTCCGTCACCACCTCGTTGGCTCGAAGTGATTAATATCACAAAGAATTCAGCTGACCTAAAGTGGACAGTTCCTGAGAAAGACGGAGGGTCACCCATCACCAACTACATCGTGGAAAAGAGAGACGTGAGGCGGAAAGGCTGGCAAACAGTGGACACCACGGTCAAGGAGACCAAGTGCACAGTAACCCCCCTGACAGAGGGCTCTCTGTATGTGTTCCGCGTGGCTGCAGAAAATGCCATCGGGCAAAGTGACTACACCGAAATCGGAGACTCCGTCCTGGCCAAAGACACCTTCAGTATGCACCGTAACTCAGTCTTTGCAGCAGCATTTGTAGCGAGTAATACATCTTCCCTCGGGTTTTTCTAACCATTGGTTATTTTGCCAACAGCCACCCCGGGACCACCCTATGCCCTGACAGTGGTTGACGTGACTAAGCGACATGTTGACCTCAAGTGGGAACCACCTAAAAACGACGGTGGAAGACCAATCCAGAGGTAGAGCTTCCATTCCACTTAAAAAGAGTTAAGCACGGACATCCGGGACAAACTTCTGCTTTTCTGAGTGCTAAGTGAAATGTTTTGTTCCAACAGATACATCATTGAGAAGAAGGAAAAATTAGGTACCCGTTGGGTAAAAGCTGGGAAGACCTCAGGCCCCGACTGTAACTTCAGAGTAACTGATGTCATCGAAGGCACAGAAGTCCAGTTTCAAGTTCGGGCTGAAAATGAGGCAGGAGTTGGTCACCCGAGTGAGCCCACAGAAATCCTGTCAATTGAAGATCCGACAAGTAAGTCAGTCGTGCCGATCATTCAGAGGAGATTGTGTAGGGCCTGGCGGTGAGACTGGGGTGTCAATGCTTTGCTGCTGTCTTCCCAGGTCCTCCCTCACCTCCTCTTGATCTGCATGTGACTGACGCTGGGAGGAAACACATTGCCATCGCTTGGAAACCTCCAGAGAAAAATGGTGGCAGTCCTATCATAGGCTACCATGTTGAAATGTGTCCGGTGGGCACCGAGAAATGGATGCGAGTTAACTCTCGCCCAGTAAAAGATTTGAAGTTCAAAGTTGAAGAGGGAATTGTTCCCGACAAGGAATATGTCCTGAGAGTGAGAGCCGTCAATGCTGTTGGCGTCAGTGAGCCATCGGAAATCTCTGAGAACGTGGTTGCCAAAGACCCAGACTGTAAGAATTAGATATGTTTTATAGCTGATAATAGATCCTTTTTTCCTGATCATTGCATTTTAATGTATTTTCCCCTACCCCTTGATGTTTTGTAGGCAAACCAACAATTGATCTAGAGACTCATGACATCGTTGTTATCGAAGGTGAAAAGTTAAGCATCCCTGTCCCCTTCAGAGCTGTCCCAGTTCCAGCTGTGAGCTGGCATAAAGACGGCAAAGAGGTGAAAGCCAGCGACAGATTAACAATGAAGAGTGACCACATCTCTGCACACCTGGAGGTTCCCAAGAGTGTCCATGCAGATGCCGGAGTTTACACCATCACCCTGGAGAATAAGCTCGGCTCAGCAACTGCTTCAATCAATGTCAAAGTCATAGGTAACAATTCTGTAATGAAATTCCAGGCATTCAGCATCTGTTCCAGAAGTTATAATAGCTAGCTTTGCGACAGTCTGTACAAATAGCTTCAAGAGCTGGCATTTGGACCCCGAACACTCCCTTAAGTGTTTTCATTTGAAAAGCAGTTTTGAAGAGATTAGATTAATAATTAAGCTCTGATTAATTTATTTGCATATGAAATACTAATTTAAGTAAACTATCTAGCACACCTAAAGAATATTTCAGTGATCAATATTTCTTTCTGAATTATATAAATTCAGATTTCTATAGTCTTCTCCTTCAGTAATAATAATATTTTTCTGTCCTTTACTACCATCACTGGTTTTAGTTGGATATTAATGGAGCAATTTTGCTTAACATAAATACTCAAGGATTGATGTTTCTGATTAGTAACAGATGGGGAACAAAGATGCTAAATGTCTTGTGTTCTGAGGGACGGTAGCACAGAAAAGATTACCCCACCCAAAAATATATATATTCCAAATCAGATACAGTTCACTATTCAAATGCTAATTTTTCAAGCTTATGATAGTAATTATCAATTTTATATGTAACAGGTCTACCTGGTCCATGCAAAGATATTAAAGCAAGTGACATAACCAAGAGTTCTTGCAAGTTAACATGGGAGCCTCCAGAATATGATGGTGGAAGCCCAATTCTTCATTATGTCCTGGAGCGTAGAGAGGCTGGGAGGAGGACATACATACCAGTCATGTCTGGTGAGAACAAACTGTCTTGGACCGTAAAGGATCTCATACCAAATGGTGAATACTTTTTCCGGGTAAAAGCAGTCAACAAGATTGGTGGAGGCGAATATATTGAACTCAAGAATCCCGTCATCGCTCAAGATCCAAAGCGTAAGTTCGAACATAGACATTTGATAGCTAAGACAGAATATCCGAGAATTACTGTCTTTGCATTAATTGGTTTCTCCGATAGTAATAGGTATTTTTCTTTGTTCGCCAGAACCGCCTGATCCACCTGTGGATGTTGAGGTTCATAATCCTACAGCTAAGGCAATGACTATCACATGGAAGCCACCCTTGTATGATGGAGGAAGCAAGATAATGGGTTACATCATAGAAAAGATTGCTAAGGGTGAAGACAGATGGAGGAGATGCAATGAGCATCTGGTACCTGTCCTGACCTATACAGCCAAAGGACTTGAGGAGGGGAAAGAGTACCAATTCCGTGTGCGAGCAGAGAACGCTGCTGGTATTGGTGAACCTTCTCGGGCCACGCCCCCAACCAAAGCTGTAGATCCTATTGGTATGTTTTATTTATTAGGGGTGCTGCTTTCTCATTGTAAAACAAATGGGGTTCATGCTTGGTTGAGAATTAAAGGCAATTCTGACTTTTAATCATTACAGATGCCCCAAAAGTCATCCTCAAAACAAGCCTGGAAGTTAAACGGGGTGATGAAATAGCACTTGATGCGACCATTTCTGGCTCACCCTACCCAACAATCACATGGATAAAGGATGAAAATGTCATTGTACCGGAGGAAATTAAGAAGCGGGCAGCACCCCCAGTTAGGAGGAAGAAGGGTGAGGCTGAAGAAGAGGAGCCATTTTTCCTGCCTCTGACAGAGCGTTTGAGCATCAATAACAGCAAACAAGGAGAATCTCAGCTGCGCATCCGTGACTCTCTGAGACCGGATCACGGCCAGTACATGATCAAAGTTGAGAACGATCATGGTGTTGCCAAAGCACCTTGCACTGTTGTTGTGTTAGGTAAGCAGTTAAAACTACTTCACAATGGAGAAAGAAAATCTACCTAAGAGTTCTAGCAAGACATAAAAATAAGTAGTTTGGGGACCCTTTAAAAGAAACAACTTCAGCAAATGGTTCTCATTTACATTTTATCACCTAAGCAGACACTATTGAAAAAAAAATCAACTGACCTTGTTCTTTGTTAGCTAATGTAATATAAAGATAGAAGGATATGGGAAAACTAGACCCAAAGACCATGCTAACACGTTTTCTACAGCAGCCGGTTCTATACAAAGTTTTAATCACCCATCTCCTTTGATATATTAGATACACCAGGACCGCCAGTCAACTTTGTATTTGAGGATATTAGGAAGAACTCTGTCCTCTGTAAATGGGAACCCCCCCTCGATGACGGTGGCAGTGAGATCATTAACTATACCTTGGAAAAGAAAGACAAGACCAAACCTGACTCCGAATGGATTGTTATCACTTCAACACTCAGACACTGCAAATATTCAGTAACAAAACTGATTGAAGGAAAAGAGTACCTCTTCCGTGTAAGAGCTGAAAATAGGTTGGGACCTGGGCCACCTTGTGTCTCCAAGCCACTTTTGGCCAAAGATCCATTTGGTAAGGTTCTTTTAGCATCTTAAGTTGGCCTTCCACCATATGCTTCCCTGTTCCCATCATCATGGTTGTGTAAAATTGATTTTATATCATATTATATATACAATTCAAATATATTTTTTCCTCAGAACCTCCTGATGCGCCAGATAAGCCCATTGTGGAAGATGTTACCAGCAACAGCATGCTAGTAAAATGGAATGAGCCAAAGGATAACGGCAGCCCCATCTTGGGTTACTGGCTTGAAAAACGTGAGGTCAACAGCACACACTGGTCTCGTGTCAACAAAACCCTTCTCAGTTCTCTGAAGACCAAGGTAGATGGCTTATTAGAAGGACTCACCTACGTCTTCCGAGTCTGTGCCGAAAATGCTGCTGGGCCTGGAAAGTTCAGCCCACCTTCGGACCCCAAAACAGCTCGTGACCCCATCTGTAAGTACCTTCTTAAGACGAGAGCGTAAGAGAGTAGTCTAGCCCGCGTTTGGAAACCAGCGGTGAACTTGACCTGTGTCTTCTGCCTTCATCCTAGCTCCGCCTGGGCCACCCATCCCAAGAGTTGCAGATACGAGCTCTACGACCATTGAGCTGGAGTGGGAACCCCCAGCTTTCAACGGTGGTGGGGAGATTATTGGCTACTTTGTCGATAAGCAGTTGGTTGGCACTAACGAGTGGTCACGCTGCACAGAGAAGATGATCAAAGTCCGCCAGTTCACCGTCAAAGAAATTCGAGAGGGCGCGGACTACAAACTTCGAGTGAGCGCTGTCAACGCAGCTGGTGAAGGGCCACCTGGGGAAACAGAACCTGTTACTGTGGCTGAACCACAAGGTACTTTAAAGTTTTCTTGGGGAGGGATTGGATGTTTCCCAACATGGGGCTACATTTTCTTGCTCCTTGCACTAACAAATACGGCCGTTCTTCCTCAACAGAGCCTCCAACTGTGGAACTGGATGTTTCTGTAAAGGGAGGCATACAGATCATGGCTGGGAAGACTCTCAGAATCCCAGCCGTGGTGACTGGCCGGCCTGTGCCCACAAGAGTATGGACCATCGAAGAAGGGGAGCTGGATAAAGAGCGTGTTGTAATAGAGAATGTCGGAACCAAATCTGAGCTAATTATCAAGGATGCTTTGAGAAAAGACCATGGCAGATATGTGATCACAGCAACAAACAGCTGTGGTTCCAAATTCGCAGCAGTCCGGGTTGAAGTGTTCGGTAAGGAACATCTAGAGGATTTTCATAGGATTTTCCCATGGGATGTGATCTTACGACACTGATTTATTTGTTTATTGTTTGACACTGTTTTTCCCAGATGTTCCTGGCCCAGTTCTTGACCTAAAACCTGTTGTAACAAACAGAAAGATGTGTCTGCTGAATTGGTCAGATCCAGCAGATGACGGAGGAAGTGAAATCACAGGGTTTATAATCGAAAGGAAAGATGCCAAGATGCACACGTGGAGACAGCCCATTGAGACGGAGAGATCCAAGTGTGACATCACAGGTCTCATAGAGGGACAGGAATACAAGTTCCGTGTCATTGCCAAGAACAAGTTTGGCTGTGGGCCTCCTGTTGAAATAGGACCAATTCTTGCAGTTGATCCGCTAGGTAAGAAAAGATTTTCACTGTGTTTACCAAATAAATGCAATTCTGTTTATAGATAAGTCAAGTATTTGCTCAGACTTACGGTATCAAACACCCAACAGTCTCAAGATCTTAGATTAGCTAGAGGATAATAAAAGAAAATCAAATATCTATTAGCAATTTTTAAGATACCATATTTGCTAAATCTCCATGTGTTTTTGCTTTATGAATATGAAAGATGTGGCGTTTTCTGTGCCAAAAATTTTGGATCTACAAAGTCTTCATAATAACCTACAAGTAGTTCAAATAATTTAGAAGCATTCAATATTACCAATATAGTAGAGGATCTCTAAATACAACAGTCTGGCCAGGCATGGTAACACATGCCTTTAATCCCAGCACTCAAGAGGTAGAGGCAGGCAGATCTCTGTGAGTTCAAGGCTAGTCTAGTCTACAGAGCAAGTCCCAGGATAGCCAAGGCTACACAGAGAAACCATGTCTAAAGACAAACAAGTAAAGTGAATTGGTGGTTACATAGAATTCTCTGCTTTTCTAAAAAGAAAATTATGAGGCAGGTAGTTGTCACAAAATAAATGATTGAGTTTTATTTACTACACTGCTAAGAAGTCTTCATACTGGAAGGGTAGGGAGACCCCCAATCAGAAAGAGCCCTCAAAGAATAGAAAACCAGAGGAAGTCCCCCAGAAACTAAAATGAAACACTGAAATTCTGCACACTTAGTAATACACCTTTATGGCCCTCTTAAAAGAAAATCCACTCCTCCAGAAACAGGAGGTTCTCTTCCACTCCGGCATCTGGAAAAAGAGAATTACAGCACACACCACCGTTTCAATCACCCCATAAAGTCCATGAGTTTCAGAGTGTGCCAGAGGCCTCAGGATAGATAGAACTGGGATTCCCTGGATTCCCTCTGCAGTAACAGTCAGCTAGAATGGGATTGCTCTACTTACACCCGTCAGAGCCTATTCTTAAGGACACAAAACCTTTGATGTGTTTCATAAATGATCTTTCCTTTGAAGCAATATAACTCAAAGGGTGGTCAGTAACCATGTCTACTGTTTGGCCACAAGAGAAAAAAACCACGATGCTTTCTGCTGGCATCCAAAGCAGAACATCACACACCTATTTTCTTAGGTTGGTAGACTAAGACAATCTGTCAGTGTCCCAGGCATACAATCTAAAATACTAAATACAAAACACATACATACATACCCTTGACTTATTTCAATTAGTGATTCTGATGATATTCACTAAGAAGAAATCTGCTGTTAGTGAGAATGGATATCACTGTGACTGGTATGTTTGGGAAAGGATTCTGAAAATTCCATTTAATCTATTTTTCACACAAACAGAGGTGACATATCATTTCTTATGTAAACACTTGCTTCATCCTCATACTTTCAATGGCTTCTGCTTTAAGGTCCTCCAACATCTCCTGAGAGGCTCACATACACCGAAAGGACAAAATCCACCATCACGCTTGACTGGAAAGAGCCCCGCAGTGATGGCGGCAGTCCCATCCAAGGATACATCATTGAAAAACGCCGCCATGACAAACCTGACTTTGAGAGAGTTAACAAGAGACTCTGCCCAACCACGTCATTTGTGGTTGACAATCTCGATGAGCACCAGATGTATGAGTTCCGGGTGAAAGCCGTCAATGGCGTTGGTGAAAGCGAACCATCCCTGCCTCTTAACGTAGTCATCCAAGATGATGAAGGTATGGATTTCATCTCTGATGCCACTAATGTGCTTTATGGTGACTTGGGACACAGTCTTAAGACTTCTGCACTCTTGACTTCTCTCTGCAGTTCCTCCAGCTATTAAGTTGCGCCTGGCTGTTCGAGGAGACACTATCAAAGTTAAGGCAGGAGAGCCGGTTAACATCCCTGCCGATGTGACGGGACTCCCCATGCCTAAGATTGAGTGGTCCAAGAATGAAAAGGTGATTGAAAAACCCACGGATGAGCTTAAAATAACCAAAGAAGAAGTATCCCGAAGCGAGGCCAAGACTGAGCTGAGCATCCCCAAAGCCGTCCGAGAGGACAAGGGCACTTACACAATCACTGCTTCCAATCGTCTTGGCTCCGTATTCCGCAACGTTCATGTGGAAGTTTATGGTAAGCATATATATCCCACATTTGCCTCCTGTGTGGGAAGGAAAGCCACCTCCTGTTCAAGAACGGCTTCTCAGTCCCCACTACGGTTCTTTTCCAGATCGTCCATCTCCACCCAGAAACCTCGCTGTTACTGACATTAAAGCTGAATCTTGCTATCTGACATGGGATGCCCCTCTAGACAACGGCGGCAGTGAAATTACCCATTACGTCATTGACAAACGCGATGCCAGCAGGAAGAAGTCTGAGTGGGAAGAAGTCACTAACACTGCTGTGGAGAGAAGATACGGGGTAAGTGCTTCCAAATAGATGCACATTAATAGGGCATAGTTCCGACTTGATACCACTTTTAATATAACTTTATGATTTGATAGCAGTTTAAGGTAACTTTATAATTTAACAATTAAACTCAAAATTCCACACAAGCAGAAACTATTTGTGAGTTTGGCATTCTTATTATTATGCACATACGGCCATTCAGCAAATACTGCTTACTACTCTCTTACTCAAGTCCTCTGGAAACTACAAAGATTGAGGTCTTCTTTTAAAGGGTTGCTCTTTTCCTCTCTCTTTCCTACGATTTCATCCCGTGTGTTTACTTCTCGTGGTGATCCATCTTCAAACAAATTGAGCTTTGAAATAAGTCAGACAGCAGTCCAAGCAGATTTGTTCTGACTCCCTTATTCACCCACGTTTCTAGATCTGGAAGCTCATCCCCAACGGTCAGTACGAGTTCCGAGTGAGGGCAGTGAATAAATATGGAATCAGCGATGAATGTAAATCAGACAAAGTCACCATTCAAGACCCCTATCGCCTCCCGGGACCTCCTGGAAAACCCAAAGTCTTAGAACGCACCAAAGGGTCTATGCTCGTGAGCTGGACCCCTCCTTTGGACAACGGAGGTTCTCCAATTACTGGCTACTGGCTAGAGAAGAGAGAAGAAGGCGGTAGCTACTGGTCACGTGTTAGCCGAGCACCAATAACCAAAGTTGGCCTGAAGGGCATAGAATTCAATGTCCCACGGTTGATTGAAGGGGTGAAGTATCAGTTTAGAGCCATGGCAATCAACGCTGCAGGAATCGGCCCTCCCAGTGAACCGTCAGACCCAGCCATTGCAGGAGATCCCATATGTAAGTATATTTTACTTCTAGGACTCGTTTCTAATGGGTAAAGTTACTAAGGAGCTTACTCTTAAATTTCTCACATTTTTATTAGAACCAGTCATAGTGAAGTAAGTACATATATGTGCATATACGTAGTTTTAGCTTTTAAAATCTTGGGTTATAGTTAGTATTTTTTTAACCAAGTGATACAGAAATGGACTAAAAGGTATGGGTTCTAAACTCCATCTCATTAGTTACTGTGGGTATCCTTTCCCCCGCTAAACAGACCCTCTTGGAAGAATTCAATAAAAAAGTAAAATATTAACTATTTGTTGAACAAAGACATCAAATTCTCAGGCAGAATAGCTGAGGTCAAATAATGAAAAATCTCAGCTCAGGCCTGAAAATATAGTAATTTTCCTGACTCAGTGCATTTTCTCAATAATACCTGGCTATATTCTTTAAAGAAAAACTCCAACATTTTCAATTAAAGATTTAATATACCTCCATGCTATAGAGGACAAATATATAATAAGGTTCATTCGTGTTCATACAGCAAATTATTTTGGCGCATGGACTGTTCAAGGGTTCACCCTATACGCAAGGAGGGGGAGAGGTGACACACCATGCCGACTAGGTAGCAGTATTTCATCATCAGGCACCATCAGGAAAGCATCAGGTGTGATGAGTGGGAACATTGATTCTGCCCCTAAAGAGCCTTGAGAGTTGTTTGTATCCAGATGTTTGCCCAGCTAGTGATGAAAATATTTTAAATTTCCATATTGTAGGAAATAAAATGTTCAGCTATAATACACTGTTGAATCTCTTCAGGAGGATGTCAAAAGTAAGATAGCTTTCCACCAATGCTGTGCTACAGAGTACAGCTTTTTTTTTGTTTTGTTTTTCGAGACAGGGTTTCTCTATAGCTTTAGAGCCTGTACTGGAACTAATTCTTGTAGACCAGGCTGACCTCAAATACACAGAGATCTGCCTGCCTCTGCCTCCCAAGTGCTGGGCTTAAAGTTGTACGCCACCACCACCTGACCAGAGTACAGCTCTTTTCACCAATGGTTTGCTCACATGGTGGAACTCTTTTCGCCGATGGTATGCTCACGGGGTATAGCTCTAGTGAGAGATAGTGAGTAATCCTTTCCCCAGAGATTGTTTGCTTCTGTTTCTGCATTAATACTGAAATAAAATATACTCTTATTTCTTATACGTATTTTTCAGCACTTCAATTTTAATATAACAGACAACAATAAATGTCTTATCTAGTGAAAGTCTTATGGTATACATAAAAATAGCATTCCACTACTTCAAAATGTGACGTTGGTTTGTTTGTTCCTTATTAGACCCCCCTGGGCCACCTTCGCGCCCAGAGGTTAAAGATAAAACAAAATCAAGCATCTCGCTGGCATGGAAACCTCCAGCCAAAGACGGTGGCAGCCCGATCAAAGGTTACATCGTAGAAATGCAGGAGGAGGGTACCTCGGACTGGAAAAAAGTCAACGAACCGGATAAACTTCTAACTACCTGTGAGTGTGTGGTGCCTAACCTGAAAGAGCTGAGAAAGTACAAGTTCAGAGTGAAGGCTGTCAATGAAGCCGGTGAATCCGAACCAAGTGACACGACTGGAGAGATCCCTGCCACCGATATTCAAGGTAGTCTTCCCTATTCAGCGTGTGTGTTCACCTTGTCTGATCAGACTGTGACACCCATGTACCAGAGACGTGTCTGTTACCTCTTTGAGATGTGTCAGCTAACGGCTGTCCCATTACCATTCCAGAGGTTCCAGAGGTGTTCATTGACATCGGAGCACAGGACTGCCTAGTGTGTAAAGCCGGCTCACAGATCAGAATCCCTGCTATCATCAAGGGGCGCCCAACGCCAAAATCATCTTGGGAATTTGACGGAAAGGCAAAGAAGGCAATGAAGGTAATAATCCCAGGACTTCCCTGTGTTGCGTCTTCCACTGGATAACCAGAAGCAGTATTTCAAACATAACTGTCTTCTTTTCTAATAGGACAACATTCATGACATCCCTGAAGATGCACAGGTAAGAGGGGCTAGCTTAATTAGGAGCGTGAGTGACCTTAGAAGTGCGGCGGTCTCATTTCATGTATGACTACGATTCCCTTCGTACAGCTGGAGACTGCCGAGAACTCCTCTGTCATCATCATCCCGGAGTGTACTCGAGCTCACACGGGCAAATACAGCATCACAGCCAAGAATAAAGCCGGACAGAAAACTGCCAACTGCAGAGTTAAAGTCATGGGTAAGAAAGACGTTCACAGTTGCTACCGAGTCAGGGCAAACTGCTCTCAGCATCCACGGAACGATGTTTACACTGTGGTTTGCAACCAACAGATGCACCAGGCCCGCCCAAGGATTTGAAGGTTAGTGACATTACGAGGGGCAGTTGCCGACTGTCATGGAAGATGCCAGACGACGATGGAGGAGATAGGATCAAAGGCTACGTCATCGAGAAGAAGACGATAGATGGAAAAGCCTGGACGAAAGTCAATCCCAACTGCGGAAGCACCACGTTCGTGGTGCCGGATCTCATCTCCGAGCAGCAATACTTCTTCCGCGTGCGAGCAGAAAACCGTTTTGGAATTGGTCCACCCGTAGAAACCATTCAGAGGACCACTGCGAGAGATCCAATCTGTAAGTTTTGGAATGCAAGTTTAAAATACGGTCTCTGGAATGAGCCGCATTATTAATAACCATGCTTAACGATTCCTGTAAACATTTTTATAGATCCTCCTGACCCTCCTATTAAACTCAAGATTGGTCTGATAACGAAGAACACGGTACATCTGTCATGGAAACCTCCAAAGAATGATGGGGGCTCTCCTGTCACCCACTACATTGTCGAGTGCCTCGCATGGGACCCTACTGGGAAGAAGAAAGAAGCCTGGAGACAGTGTAATAAGCGTGATGTGGAAGAACTGGAATTTACTGTTGAAGACCTCATAGAGGGTGGGGAATATGAATTCAGAGTCAAGGCCGTCAACGAGGCCGGGGTCAGCAAGCCTTCAGCCACTGTAGGCCCTGTGATTGTCAAGGACCAGACATGTACGTATTTAACAGAGAATTTTCTTCCTATGTATCTAGTAATCAAGAATCGGTAGATCCATCTATCAGTGTGTTTCTGTGGGATTCGTGTAGGCATGGAAACATGATTCAGTTACTGTTTACCCCATTATGGAATATGCTAATTCTGAATTAGCGAATGTCTTTCATATTGCTTTTACTATAGACAAGACACATCTAATTTCCTTCCTGTAATTTTCTCCAAGGCAGGCTGTCTTATCTAACAGAAATTAAAGGAATTAAAAGGGGCGGAAAGCTAGTAATTGGCTTAGCACCTGCTAAGACCAATGTATCTTTCCTATCAAGACTTTCTCTTTTTGAGAAAACCCATTTCAGCTTTGAGTTTTGAAGATAAGCTACATAAATAAGTCTCTTTGCATTAGTGTTACCATCACTGTCACTGTGTATTTATTTGGTTTTATGATTGTGCCAATCCTTTTCGCACACTCATAATAGATTTATAGAAAATTGTTTGGCTTCTACCAGTAACTATATTTCTTATAAAAATTCACACCAGAACCTCTGAATAAGCATGGAAATGACTTTATAACTCTGCAGATTATTAAAGAAAAACACCATGACCCAAAGTGCGAAGCATAAACTACTGTGATAGCCATGCCTTGTTGCCCTTGTGATGTGGGAATCCCCTCTGTGTGCTGTGAATATGTTTTATTACCATTGGTTAATAAAGCAGCTCCTTTGGCCAACGGCTTAGCAGAGCAAAGCCAGGTGGGAATTCTGAACAGAGATATATAGGAAGAGTAGGCAGAGTAAAGGAGATGCCGTGTAGCTGCCGAAGGAGAAAGATGCCTGCAGAAACCTCACCTTTCCGGTAGGCCACAACCGCGTGGTGATACACAGATGAACAGAAATGGGTTAATTCAAGAGTAAGAGCTAGCTAGAAATATGCTAGAGTCATTGGCCAAACCATGTTGTAATTAATACAGTTTCTGGGTGCTTATTTGGGCCTGAGCAGTCAGGAAATGAAAGAGCAGTCTTCACTTACACCCTTGGTCAGAATTTTCATGTGTATGGTAAAGCATGAGGAGGGAGAGGCAATATCATATAGACAGCTGTATGTAGATCCAATAAAAGAGCTACATGTAATTGTCCCACACTAGAATGACAGTGTTAAAGAGAGACCCATTATTTATGTCAGGGTGGACAATGAAGTCTGAATACAGTCAACCCAAATTGGCTTTATAGCCACATTAAAATTCACATTCTAGTCTTTAGTGCATTTGGCTACCTGTGTTAACGTTTTGTTCTTATTAATTATCCAGGCCCACCATCAATTGAGCTCAAAGAATTCATGGAAGTGGAAGAAGGAACTGATGTTAACATCGTGGCCAAAATTAAAGGTGTGCCATTCCCAACTCTCACCTGGTTTAAAGCGCCTCCGAAGAAGCCTGATAGCAAAGAGCCTGTGGTCTATGACACCCACGTCAACAAGCAGGTGGTGGATGACAGCTGTACGCTAGTTATCCCTCAGTCTCGCCGGAGTGACACTGGCTTGTATTCTATCACTGCCGTAAACAACCTGGGGACAGCGTCGAAGGAGATGAGGCTCAATGTCCTTGGTAATGATTGCACTGTTTGGTTAAAACTATATGGTTTTATTTTGATTCATAAACAAAATTTGGCTTTAATTAATTCAACTAATAAAATATTCTTTTTTAAAAAATCATCCAGGTCGTCCTGGCCCCCCTGTGGGACCCATAAAGTTTGAATCTATCTCAGCCGATCAAATGACACTATCTTGGCTTCCACCTAAAGATGACGGTGGGTCCAAGATTACAAACTATGTCATTGAGAAAAGAGAAGCTAACAGGAAGACATGGGTCCGTGTCTCCAGTGAACCTAAGGAATGCATGTACACAATTCCCAAGCTGCTAGAAGGCCATGAATATGTGTTCCGAATCATGGCCCAGAATAAGTACGGCATTGGGGAGCCACTGGACAGTGAACCTGAAACAGCACGAAACCTCTTCTGTGAGTAGGACAACATTTTCACACATTAGGTCAAACTTTCCTGGTGTTTTGTTTAGTTTTTGATGGCTTCCTGTCAATTACGATCTTTCTCACAGCTGTCCCCGGAGCTCCGGATAAACCGACGGTGAGCAGCGTGACTCGGAACTCCATGACGGTCAACTGGGAAGAGCCGGAGTACGATGGTGGCTCTCCCGTGACTGGGTATTGGTTGGAAATGAAGGACACCACTTCAAAGAGATGGAAGAGAGTTAACCGAGATCCCATCAAGGCCATGACTCTGGGTGTCTCTTATAAAGTGACTGGCCTTATTGAAGGCTCTGACTATCAGTTCCGGGTGTATGCAATCAATGCTGCGGGTGTGGGTCCGGCAAGTCTCCCCTCAGATCCAGTGACTGCTCGAGATCCAGTGGGTAAGCCTTTACATTCTTAAAAAAAAAAGGTGTCTAGATGGGTGGTGGCACACGCTTTTAATCCCAGCACTCAGGAGGAGGAGGAAGGGGGGATCTCTGAGTTTGAGGACAGCCTGGGCTACAGAGCAAGTTCCAGAATAGCCAAGGCTACACAGAAAAACCTTAGCTCAAAAAAAGGGAAAAAAAAAGAAAAGAAAAGAAAAGAAAATGATTTCTAAAAGCACTGTGGAAATCAAGAATACTGATATATACTGGTTCTTTCCAGCTCCCCCTGGTCCTCCGTTCCCCAAAGTGACAGACTGGACAAAATCATCTGTGGACTTGGAATGGTCCCCTCCACTGAAAGATGGTGGATCCAAAGTAACTGGATACATTGTTGAATTCAAGGAAGAAGGCAAAGAAGAATGGGAAAAGGTAGCTAAAATGTTCATTGAAGAAATGTTCCATGAATAAGTTCTAAATAGTTTTTCTTAAGCCCATTTGTTTCTATGTTTGAGATTAAAAATCAGAAAAATAATTATTTATGTCCAATTAGTCAAGTCAAGAGTGTGAAGAAGGTCCTATGTTGGGTACCAAAACAGTGAAAAAAAGTAAGTTCTAGCATTCAATAGCACAGTGTGAGTGAAGCACAGGATGCTGACCATCCTTTCCAATAATTTATTATTTCCTTTTAAAAAATTGAAAGGAATCACCTATCAGGTATAAATAATAAATACTTAAGGAGATGGAATGTTTTATTGCCATCTGTTTATATGTAATGAATTAGTATACTGTGAGCAGATACAGTTGGGATAAATCAATTAAAAATAAAAATTGAGCTTTTAAAAGTTAAGTCATGTTATCCACTCTTCCTTTGGTTATGAATCCTAGAAAGATGGAACAGTACAGTTTTTTCTATCATTTACCAGTAATTTATAAACACAATTTTGACAAGTCGTTCACCAATTGTCTATAACTGTTTGATCCCTGAAACCTCCTGACAAGAGTAGGTAGGTAGGAGTTATACTTGAGAGAGTTATTAAAGCAGCAATATTATATACTGGTTATAGCGTACATATTTACATTAGGAACACTCTAGTTATAAAATGCTTGTTATTTTCCCCCAGGCTAAGGATAAAGAAGTGAGAGGGACAAAGCTTGTGGTGACCGGGTTAAAAGAAGGAGCATTCTACAAATTCCGCGTCCGAGCAGTCAACATTGCCGGGGTTGGAGAACCTGGAGAGGTCACAGATGTTATTGAAATGAAGGACAGAATTGGTAATTACCACTGCTTCTGCTAATTTATCCAGGTTTGTGTAGGATATATTGAAAGGTGAAATTCACACTTGCCTTTTTCAATTGTTTCCCAGTGTCGCCCGACCTTCAGCTAGACGCCAGCGTCAGAGACAGAATAGTGGTCCACGCTGGAGGGGTGATCCGCATCATAGCCTACGTATCTGGAAAGCCACCTCCAACTGTCACCTGGAGCATGAATGAACGGGCCTTACCTCAAGAAGCCGCCATTGAGACCACAGCCATCAGTTCATCCATGGTCATCAAGAACTGCCAGAGGAGCCATCAAGGTGTCTATTCTCTCCTCGCGAAAAACGAAGGCGGAGAAAGAAAGAAGACAATTATTGTTGATGTGCTAGGTAAATAATTTCAATTTCATTGAAAAAATTTATTTTATTTTACTTTTTTTTTCAAGACAGGATTTTTATGGTGTAGCCCTGGCTGGCCTCAAACTCCCAGAGATTTGCCTGCCTCTGTGAGTGCCACCAAATACATAAATGCAACTTTTTAAAATTTATCATTTTAATTATACCTACAACAACACTATGTACTAGAAAAATAGTCCACAGCTGACTGTCCATTTTAGACTTTTTTAAATGTTCCTCTTCACATTTTTATCCCATAAGTATTCCACATTGTTGTATTCCTGCTACCCATGAAAGTTTATATTATTCTGATTTTTTTAGTGTGTATGGTGTTTTGGCTGCACATATGTATGCATGACATTTTTGTGTAGCTTGTGAGGAGGCCAGAAAGAGAGTGTTAGATACTCTGGAACTAGAATTACAGATGCTTGTTGGTCGCCATATGTTGGGGACCAAATCAAAGTCCTCTGTAAGAGCTTCAAGTGCTCTTAATGCTCTTAACCGCCTAGCCACATCTCCACTCCCCTATGTGAAGTTTCGTATGTTACATTTTTTTTTGACAAGACATGCCACCTTAAGGACCTAGTGTGTGATTATCCTGTCTTTACAAAAGCACCTTTCCTGTGAATGTTTAAAGTTTCACCACAATAACCATTCATAGCATAAAACTCTATCCTTCTTTACTACTTATTATAACAATGAGAAAACCTCTGCCAGGGATTCTGACTTCCAAGACAACCAGTGATGTGGTTATCAGTGTTGCATTGCTAGTCAATGAAGGTAGAGTTCAACTCTCCCAGCTTCTTCTGTGTGTTTTTTTTAATTCCTTTATTTGCTCAGAAGGTAATGCTATCCTGTTTAGTACTCGTAATTCAGTAGCGCCACACTCCAAACAGCTATCATTTCAATATAATGATGGTCAGCCCCCTATTAATATAAGTAATAAAAGGTGGTCAGAATCATATCATGCATCAATACCCCACAAGCTCTTAGGTTTCAAGATTCTCAGCTCATTGACAAACACTACTTTAATTGGATATATGATATGTTTCCATATAAAATCCCAGCTGCTAAAAATCAGGGCCTTCTGTACCCATCAACTAACTGGTGACCCAGAAAAACATCTCTCCCTGTTTCCCACTTAGAAAAGGCACAGAGAGCAAAGCATTCTCTATTCCACCTTTGCAGCTCCCCCCTCCTGTCTCACAAGCTTTGTTCGCTAAAAGGGATCTTACTCTCTCTGCTTTGTATTAAAACATGGTAGCCCATAATTAGCACAAGGCTACTTCATTTTAGAATATGATTGAACTCTAATCCCAGCTATTTGAGAGGCTGAGGAGAGAGAATTGTGAGATCAAGGCCAGACTAGGCAATAAAGTAAGAAAATGAGATAAGATGGATAGATAGATAGATAGATAGATAGATAGATAGATAGATAGATAGATAGGCAGAGAGAACTAGATAATAGAAATTATAAACATACAGACAGATGTGGTTAAATATTGTTGGTATGACAGAAAAGCCAACAACTTCATTAACAAGCACAAAAATCTTATTTTCTTCTGTACCACATTTTTGTCCTCACTTTGATAACATATTAATTGAGCGTAGGAGACAAACAGGTTAAAATCTTTTCCACTTGTCCCCAGATGTCCCAGGACCAGTTGGAGTACCATTCCTCGCTGACAACCTAACCAATGACTCCTGCAAGCTTACATGGTTCTCTCCAGAAGATGACGGCGGCTCCCCCATCACCAACTATGTCATTCAGAAGCGGGAAGCAGACCGCAAAGCATGGACCCCTGTGACCTACACAGTCACTCGACAAAACGCTACTGTACAGGGTCTTATTCAAGGAAAAGCCTACTTTTTCCGAATTGCAGCTGAAAACAGCATTGGCATGGGGCCATTTGTTGAGACACCAAACGCACTTGTCATCAGAGATCCAATAAGTAAGTACGGTTGAGAACAAGCTATGGTTAACCACGCTGCTCTTCATTTAATACAACACTATAGTGTGCGTGTGAGTATGTGCTTGAGTGTGTGTGTGAGCCCATGTGTGTGTATGTCTTACATGCTATCCACTTGTCAGGCTTTAAGACGGTTGTTCAATATCTGATGTCATTGTATCTGTGACTGTGAAAGAAAGAAATGGCAGGGATGTGTAGGAGTCCTCAAATTCCTTCCCTATATTTATTCCATTGTTTAGGGTTGTTTTCTTTTTTGTAAGTTTCCCATTCAATGGTGTAAGTAAAAACTGAATCATTTTCCTAATTCTCAAACTGCTTACTCTTAAGATATTTTGTTATTTAGCCAAAATGAAGCTCTATTTTCTCATCTCTTGGTTGAGAACATTGAATTCCTCGAAGCCTTTCTCACTCTAATAGTGCTATGGTGAGAACAGTTTTGAGATTCTTTGAAGTCTGGTTTGGTTTTTAAAAGTAACCCTCAGGAAAGGGTACTTACGGTACTCTTCTACATTCTCACTGTGACACTCTTGGCATTGTCCTAACATTTACAGCTGTTCCAGAGAGACCTGAAGACCTAGAAGTCAAAGAAGTCACTAAAAATACCGTGTCTTTGACCTGGAATCCTCCCAAGTACGATGGTGGATCAGAAATTATTAACTATGTCCTAGAAAGTCGCCTCATTGGCACTGAGAAGTTCCACAAAGTTACAAGCGACAACCTGCTTAGCAGGAAATACACTGTGAAAGGCTTAAAAGAAGGTGACACCTACGAGTACCGTGTCAGTGCCGTCAATATTGTCGGACAAGGCAAGCCGTCATTCTGCACCAAGCCGATCACATGCAAAGATGAGCTGGGTATGTGTCCGCTGCACTTTGTGCTTTGAAAACATCTACCTCTATAGCCTTTTCCTAGGACGGCAGAAATGACTCTTGTCTGTAACTCTACATTTTAGCTCCCCCAACACTTGACCTGGACTTCAGGGATAAACTTACAGTCCGAGTTGGTGAAGCTTTCGCCCTCACTGGCCGTTACTCAGGCAAACCAAAGCCTAAGGTTGATTGGTTCAAAGATGAGGCGGATGTGCTGGAAGATGACCGCACCCACATCAAGACTACTCCCACGACACTTGCCCTTGAGAAGACTAAGTCCAAACGCTCAGATTCTGGAAAATACTGTGTAGTTGTGGAGAACAGTACAGGCTCCAGGAAAGGTTACTGTCAAGTCAACGTTGTTGGTAAGTTTTATTTATCTTATCAATAATAGAGTCTTTTTCCTTCTAGAAGTGATAATATTTTGTGCTATGATTTTCTTTCTTTTTTTTTTTCTGCAGACCGTCCTGGACCACCAGTAGGACCTGTCGTTTTTGATGAGGTCACCAAAGAATACATGGTTATTTCTTGGAAGCCACCTCTTGATGATGGAGGAAGTGAGATTACCAATTATATTATTGAGAAGAAGGAGCTGGGTAAAGACATATGGATGCCTGTGACTTCTGCCAGCGCTAAAACAACGTGCAAAGTCCCAAAACTGCTTGAAGGAAAAGATTATATCTTCCGGATTCATGCTGAAAATCTGTATGGAATAAGTGACCCTCTGGTGTCCGATTCAATGAAAGCCAAAGATCGTTTCAGTATGTAGTATGGTTGGGGGCGGACCCAGTGCTTGGCAGAGTTAATAGGGAGGTTGAAACTTGTAACACATTTTGCTAATGTCTGTTACAGGAGTTCCTGATGCACCTGAGCAGCCAATTGTCACAGAGGTCACCAAAGACTCTGCACTAGTGACCTGGAACAAGCCAAACGATGGAGGAAAGCCCATCACAAACTACATCCTGGAAAAGAGGGAAACTATGTCTAAACGATGGGTCAGAGTTACCAAAGAGCCTATCCATCCGTACACTAAGTTTAGAGTTCCTGATCTTCTAGAAGGATGCCAGTATGAGTTCCGGGTTTCTGCAGAAAATGAAATTGGTATTGGAGACCCAAGTCCACCATCCAAACCTGTCTTTGCTAGAGATCCAATTGGTACAGTATTAAAACATTCATTCAGTTTTCATACAGTTTGACTTTTCTCAGCTATATTTTAACTTCTTTCAAATTTTTGTCTTTGATTATGTAGCTAAACCAAGCCCACCTATTAATCCTGAAGCAGTAGACACAACGTGTAATTCAGTTGATCTAACTTGGCAGCCGCCACGTCACGATGGTGGGAGCAAGATCCTAGGATACATTGTGGAGTACCAGAAAGTGGGAGATGAAGAGTGGAGACGAGCCAATCACACTCCTGAGTCATGTCCTGAAACAAAATATAAAGTCAGTGGTCTCAGGGATGGGCAGACCTATAAGTTCAGAGTACTGGCAGTCAACGAGGCTGGTGAATCAGACCCGGCTCACGTTCCTGAACCAGTGCTAGTAAAGGACCGACTTGGTGAGTGAGATGCTGTGATCTGCAATTGTGAGAAATAGGTGCCTGCTGGATACTTGATTATAGTATGCACTAAGGAATCCTACATGAAGGTGTTTTTCTTTATTTTAGAACCTCCTGAGCTGATCCTTGATGCCAACATGGCAAGAGAACAGCACATTAAAGTGGGTGACACCCTAAGACTGAGTGCCATCATCAAAGGTGTACCGTTCCCAAAAGTAACCTGGAAAAAAGGAGACAGAGAGGCTCCGACAAAAGCACAGATTGATGTTACTCCAGTTGGAAGCAAGCTCGAAATTCGCAATGCTGCCCACGAAGATGGGGGAATTTATTCTCTAACTGTGGAGAATCCAGCTGGTTCAAAAACTGTCTCAGTGAAAGTACTGGTCTTAGGTGCGCACTTTACTGCTCATGCCATTAAAAATAAAAACCTCAAATACCTTTTTCTTGTCACTTAACTATTATTTAATACATTTCAGATAAACCTGGGCCACCTAGAGACCTGGAAGTCAGTGAAATTAGGAAAGATTCTTGTTACCTTACTTGGAAGGAACCACTGGATGATGGCGGTTCAGTTGTGACCAACTATGTGGTTGAGAGGAAAGATGTTGCCACTGCCCAGTGGTCCCCTCTTTCAACCACGTCGAAGAAGAAGAGCCACATGGCTAAACATCTGAACGAAGGCAACCAGTACCTCTTCCGAGTAGCTGCCGAGAACCAATATGGACGTGGTCCTTTTGTTGAGACACCCAAGCCCATCAAGGCTCTGGATCCTCTCCGTGAGTTACTTTTCTGAATATAGAGTTTTGTTTGACCAGATTTGAGATAATTGTTTATTCATCATAACTTTTCTTTCAAAGATCCCCCAGGGCCACCCAAGGACCTACACCACGTAGATGTCGATAAGACGGAGGTCTCTCTTGTTTGGAATAAACCAGATCGTGATGGTGGCTCTCCAATCACGGGGTATCTGGTGGAGTACCAAGAAGAAGGTGCCACGGATTGGATTAAGTTCAAGACTGTGAAAAACTTAGAGTGTGTTGTTACGGGCTTACAACAAGGAAAGACTTATAGATTCCGGGTTAAAGCTGAAAATATCATAGGTCTTGGTCTCCCTGATACAACTATCCCAATAGAATGTCAAGAAAAACTAGGTAAATTTTGGATTGGCATATTTTTTTATTTCTTCTTTGAATTATTCATAGTGTGAAAATTCAAATCTAATGACCTCTTCCTTTCTTTCTAGTGGCTCCATCTGTGGAATTAGATGTGAAGTTAATTGAAGGGCTCGTTGTAAAAGCTGGTACCACAGTGAGATTCCCTGCTATTATAAGAGGTGTACCTGTCCCTACTGCAAAGTGGACATCAGATGGAATTGAGATTAAAACGGAAGATCGCTACACAGTTGAGACTGACGGCTTCTCCTCGGTGCTGACCATCAAGAACTGCTTGAGGAAGGATACCGGGGAATATCAGCTCACAGTTTCCAACGCAGCTGGTACCAAAACAGTAGCGGTCCATCTTACTGTCCTTGATGTCCCCGGTCCACCAACAGGTCCCATTAATATTCTGGATGTCACCCCTGAATACATGACTATCTCATGGCAACCACCTAAGGATGACGGAGGGAGCCCAGTGATAAATTACATTGTTGAGAAACAAGATACTAGGAAAGGCACA
Organism: Microtus pennsylvanicus; assembly: GCF_037038515.1. Taxonomy (NCBI): domain Eukaryota; kingdom Metazoa; phylum Chordata; class Mammalia; order Rodentia; family Cricetidae; genus Microtus; species Microtus pennsylvanicus. The sequence goes on from NC_134587.1 coordinate 6,893,888, forward strand.
TGGGGCGTTGTCTCTGCAGGAAGCAGTAAGCTGAAGCTGAAGGTGCCCCATCTCCAAAAGGGCTGTGAGTATGTTTTCAGAGTCAAAGCAGAGAACAAGATGGGCGTTGGCCCTCCCCTTGACTCCACACCTACTGTCGCTAAGCACAAGTTCAGTCCCCCATCACCTCCTGGCAAACCAGTGGTAACCGACATTACTGAGAACGAGGCGACGGTGTCTTGGACCCTGCCGAAATCTGATGGCGGCAGTCCGATAACTGGCTACTATGTAGAGCGTCGAGAAATAACTGGCAAATGGGTGAGAGTCAACAAAACACCCATCGCTGACCTGAAGTTCAGGGTGACTGGACTCTATGAGGGAAATACATACGAGTTTAGAGTTTTTGCTGAAAACCTTGCTGGACTAAGCAATCCATCCCCAAGTTCTGACCCAATAAAAGCTTGCCGGCCCATCAAACCACCGGGGCCACCCATAAATCCTAAGCTGAAAGACAAGAGCAAAGAATCTGCGGACTTGGTGTGGACAAAGCCCCTCAGTGATGGCGGCAGCCCCATCCTCGGATATGTAGTAGAGTGTCAGAAACCCGGCACCGCGCAGTGGGATAGGATCAACAAAGACGAGCTCATCCGGCAGTGTGCCTTCAGGGTACCCGGACTGATCGAAGGGAATGAGTACAGATTCCGCATCAGGGCAGCTAATATTGTGGGTGAGGGAGAGCCAAGAGAACTGGCAGAGTCTGTGATTGCAAAAGACATCCTTCATCCTCCGGAAGTAGAGCTTGATGTGACATGCCGTGACGTCATTACCGTTCGGGTGGGTCAGACGATTCGCATTCTCGCTCGAGTCAAAGGCAGACCTGAGCCAGACATCACTTGGTCTAAGGAGGGCAAAGTCCTGGTCAAGGACAAGCGGGTTGACCTAATTCACGATCTGCCTCGTGTGGAGTTACAAATTAAAGAAGCGGTCAGAGCCGACCATGGCAAGTACATCATCTCTGCTAAGAACAGCAGTGGACACGCCCAAGGATCAGCCATTGTTAACGTCCTTGACAGACCTGGGCCTTGCCAGAATCTGAAGGTTAGCAACGTCACCAAGGAAAACTGCACAATTTCTTGGGAAAACCCACTAGATAACGGTGGCTCAGAAATTACAAATTTCATAGTAGAATATCGTAAGCCAAATCAGAAAGGCTGGTCAATCGTTGCCTCAGACGTCACCAAGAGACTGATCAAGGCCAACCTGTTGGCCAACAACGAATACTATTTCCGTGTTTGTGCGGAGAACAAAGTAGGCGTTGGGCCAACCATTGAAACAAAGACTCCAATTCTGGCCATCAACCCTATTGACAAGCCAGGAGAGCCAGAAAACCTTCACATTGCAGATAAAGGAAAGACATTTGTCTATCTAAAGTGGCGACGGCCTAGTTACGACGGTGGCAGCCCAAATCTGTCATACCACGTCGAGAGGAGGCTGAAGGGCTCTGCTGACTGGGAAAGAGTGCACAAAGGAAGTATTAAGGAAACCCATTACATGGTTGACAAGTGCGTTGAAAACCAGATTTATGAGTTCAGAGTGCAAACTAAGAATGAGGGTGGAGAAAGTGACTGGGTAAGGACAGAGGAAGTTGTTGTGAAGGAAGACTTACAGAAGCCAGTCCTTGACCTGAAATTAAGCGGGGTGCTAACTGTCAAGGCAGGGGACACCATTAGACTCGAGGCAGGTGTGAGAGGCAAACCATTCCCAGAAGTGGCCTGGACCAAGGACAAGGATGCTACAGATCTTACAAGATCACCGAGGGTCAAGATTGATACCAGTGCCGAATCCTCGAAATTCTCTTGTACCAAAGCCAAACGAAGTGACGGTGGTAAATACGTAGTCACGGCAACTAATCCAGCCGGCAGTTTTGTGGCCTACGCTACTGTCAATGTTTTAGATAAGCCTGGACCTGTAAGAAACCTGAAAATCACAGATGTGTCCAGCGATCGGTGTACTATCCGCTGGGATCCACCGGAAGACGATGGTGGCTGTGAAATCCAAAATTATATCCTGGAAAAGTGCGAGAGCAAGAGAATGGTGTGGTCTACCTATTCCGCTAATGTCTTGACACCTGGCGCTACGGTGACCCGTCTCATAGAAGGAAATGAATATATTTTCAGAGTCCGTGCAGAAAACAAAATAGGCACAGGGCCTCCAACAGAAAGTAAACCCGTCATAGCAAAAACCAAGTACGACAGACCCGGCCGCCCTGATCCTCCGGAAATCACCAAAGTGAGCAAAGAAGAGATGACTGTGGTTTGGAATGCCCCCGAATATGACGGTGGGAAGTCTATCACAGGGTACTATTTGGAGAGAAAAGAAAAACACGCCGTCCGCTGGGTCCCTGTCAACAAGAGTGCCATCCCCGAGAGGCGACTGAAAGTGCAGAATCTCCTCCCAGGACATGAGTATCAGTTCCGTGTCAAGGCAGAAAATGAGGTTGGCATTGGAGAACCAAGCTTACCCTCAAGACCAGTGGTGGCAAAAGATCCCATAGGTAAGATGCTCCTCCTTTTTTCTAATATTAAGCCAATTCTTAAAATTATGTATCTGACCAAAAAATTAATTGTCTGACAAACAGGTTGCTTCATATTTTTAAAAACAGCATTTTGACTAATATTTTTCCAATTAGACCTTTTACCATATCACCAAGAAATATGCACTGGTAGACTCTAAATTTTAGAAAGGAATGTAAAGAAGTCTTGGGAATTAAGAAGTTAAAATGACCTTGTTTAAATTGAAAATTAACCATAAAATTATACAGTAAAGTTTCATGAGGCTGGGGAGGTGGCTTAGTGGGTGAAGTACCCACCACACAAGCCTGAGTTCAGATCACCAACACTCCTGTACAAAGCCAGGTGAAACAACACATAGCTATAACTGCAGGGCCAAGAGGGGGACATAGATAGGCAGACTCTGCAGTTCACTGGCCAGCCGGTAGAGCCAATTGGTAAGTAATAGTTTCAGTGAGAGGCCCTGTATCAAACAATAAGGTGACGTGCAAGAGAGAAGGACACCCAAGGTTGACCTCTGGCCTAAACATGCGTGAACTCATATGTACACACTGTCAAAACATGAACACACATATACAGTAAACACAGAGTAAAGAATAGAATCGCTAGTAATAATTGATGATGTGTACATTTTTTTATATAATTTGTTTTTCCAGAACCACCTGGCCCGCCAACCAATTTCAAAGTGGTTGATACAACCAAAAATTCCATAACTCTGGGATGGGGAAAACCAGTCTATGATGGAGGTGCACCCATAATTGGATACGTTGTCGAGATGAGACCCAAAATAGCGGACGCCTCACCCGATGAGGGCTGGAAAAGGTGCAACGCTGCCGCCCAACTTGTTCGCATGGAATTCACAGTCACCAGTTTGGATGAAAACCAGGAGTACGAGTTCAGGGTGTGCGCCCAAAATCAAGTCGGTATTGGGCGCCCTGCAGAGCTAAAGGAAGCCATCAAACCTAAAGAAATCCTCGGTGAGGCTTCTCTCTAGTGGTGGATACCCATCTGCATTTATTCTCCTGGGGTTCCCTCATGTCTGCCGAGCCCACTAACGTCTTTAATGTCCCCTGCAGAGCCTCCAGAGATCGACTTGGACGCCAGCATGAGAAAACTGGTCGTCGTGAGAGCGGGCTGCCCCATTCGGCTATTTGCAATAGTGAGAGGACGCCCCGCCCCCAAAGTCACATGGCGCAAAGTGGGGATTGATAATGTGGTCCGAAAAGGACAAGTCGATCTCGTTGACACCATGGCCTTCCTTGTCATCCCCAACTCTACCCGTGATGACTCAGGAAAATACTCCTTGACCCTGGTGAACCCAGCAGGAGAAAAAGCCGTTTTTGTGAACGTCAAAGTACTAGGTGCGTTAGCCAAAAGCTTTTTTTTCCCCCTGCTCCAAAAACAAATGAGTTAATTGGAATGCTGATGAGACTTGTGACTGCTCCTTTGCAGATACTCCTGGACCTGTGTCTGATTTAAAAGTTTCGGATGTCACAAAAACATCCTGCCACGTGTCCTGGGGCCCTCCTGAAAATGATGGCGGGAGCCAAGTGACACATTACATTGTGGAGAAGCGTGAGGCAGAAAGAAAAACATGGTCAACAGTTACACCCGAAGTGAAGAAGACAAGCTTCAACGTCACCAACCTTGTTCCCGGGAATGAATATTACTTCCGAGTAACTGCTGTCAATGAATACGGCCCCGGGGTCCCAACAGATGTCCCCAAACCTGTGCTTGCATCAGATCCTCTCAGTAAGTAATCCGGTTTCTTTCCCCTTTTGACTTCAGCCCTCTAGTTTCTCAAGGCCAAGAGGTCAATATGATTATAATCTGCTGATCACAGTCAATAGATCGTTAGGATTATAATCTGCCAGAAGGAACTTGATTTGTGAGACCCTAATAGTGCAGTAAATATCTCCCTTAGATAAAACGTGTATCACTTGCTTTACATAGCACTTTATTATCAAGATGTTGAACCACATATCCCATAAACTTTGGTACAAAAGTCATACTGAAACCCTTACATACATGAACAATGGGGTTTATAAAGTTACCTAATTTTCTAAATTATGTTCTTTCCCTAGGTGAGCCGGATCCTCCAAGAAAACTTGAAGTAACAGAAATGACAAAGAACAGTGCTACGCTGGCCTGGTTACCTCCCCTGCGTGATGGGGGTGCTAAAATTGATGGCTACATCATTAGTTACAGAGAGGAAGACCAGCCCGCAGATCGCTGGACAGAGTACTCGGTGGTCAAAGACCTCAGCCTCATTGTCACCGGCCTAAAGGAAGGAAAGAAATATAAGTTCCGAGTTGCAGCAAGGAATGCTGTAGGTGTCAGCCTGCCAAGAGAAGCCGAGGGCGTCTACGAAGCCAAAGAGCAGCTATGTGAGTTGTTTGCCTTCATGTTCTGTGTATGGCTGTTTCTGTTCTTATCTGGCTTTTCTCTGTTGTTCCTAAACTAAGCAATTGTATTTACCTTTTTGAGTAGTCACTGCTTCCTTTATGTCCTATGATAAAAAACTGGCTTCTGTAGACATTTCTCCTTGAGTTTGTACAACACAGGATATAGCCTCTCCTTATGTAGGCTATATCTGATATTTTCTATTGTATCTAAGAAGTTTTAAAAATATTGGTAGCTTGGCCCTCTTGTGGGACTCCTAACAGTGGGGAGAGGGGCTGTCTCCTACTCTTTTTGTAGGTGGCTTGGATCTTACTCCTCATACTTGGTCATCTTACCCAGCCTTAACATATGGGGAGGTGCTTAGTCTTACTGCAACTTGATATGATGTTCTGTTGATTCTCATAGGAGATTTGCCTTTCCCTAAACAGAAACAGAGGAGGAGTGGACTGGGGGGTGGGAACTGAGGAGGGATTTGGGGGAGGGACTGGGAAGACAGGAAGGAGGGGAAATAGCAGCTGGGACATAAATCATTATATTTTGAAAATTTTTCAATTACTAAAAAATTGCTTATAAATTCAATCATTAATTTGAAATACCTAGTGGCCTACAACCCACAATTCGAGAAATCCAGAAAACTCCCTCCTCCCCCCCCCCCCGCTCAAGAAATGGGTTTTGTCTTTGCTTTCAGTGCCACCGAAGATCCTCATGCCCGAGCAGATCACCATCAAAGCTGGGAAGAAACTCCGAGTCGAAGCCCATGTGTATGGGAAGCCCAACCCCATCTGTAAATGGAAGAAAGGAGAGGACGAAGTTGTCACATCCAGCCACCTGGCTATCCATAAAGCGGACAATTCTTCGGTCCTGATCATAAAGGATGTCACCAGGAAAGACAGTGGTTACTATAGCCTCACCGCAGAAAATAGCTCGGGGACAGACACTCAGAAAATCAAAGTTACAGTCATGGGTAGGTGACCCGTGAGACAAGTGCCCATTAAATTATGGAGATCAGAAAGGTTCCTTTTTTCTTTTTAACTATTTGTTTTCTCACTCTGTGTTTCTTTCCTCTTGGTTTATGCAGACGCTCCTGGTCCGCCCCAGCCTCCATTTGACATTTCTGATATCGATGCTGACGCTTGCTCCCTGTCTTGGCACATCCCTCTTGAGGATGGAGGCAGTAGCATCACCAATTACATAGTAGAGAAGTGTGATGTAAGCCGTGGGGATTGGGTCACAGCTCTAGCTTCGGTCACCAAGACGTCCTGCAGGGTTGGCAAGCTGATCCCAGGACAGGAGTATATCTTCCGGGTCCGTGCTGAAAACAGATTCGGCATTTCAGAGCCTCTCACATCTCCAAAAATGCTCGCTAAATTCCCGTTCGGTGAGTGCTGGTGTTGGTGGTGTGTGTGTGTGTGTTGTTCTTTGTAGGCTTTTAGTTTAAAGCAGAAGCTGACATTTCCCTGTCTTCATCTCCAGACGTTCCTAGTGAGCCGAAAAATGCTCGAGTCACTAAAGTCAACAAAGACTGCATATTTGTCGCATGGGACAGACCAGACAGTGATGGAGGAAGCCCCATCACTGGTTACCTGATTGAACGCAAAGAAAGAAACAGTTTACTCTGGGTGAAGGCTAATGACACTGTCGTCCGGTCAACTGAATATCCTTGTGCTGGCCTTGTAGAAGGTCTAGAATATTCATTCAGAATTTATGCCCTAAACAAAGCTGGATCCAGCCCACCTAGCAAACCAACGGAATATGTAACCGCAAGGATGCCAGTAGGTAGGTAACCATTGCTTGGAACTGTAGAGACACATTTAAATCTTTGCTTCTGAAAGTTAGTATTTCCATCCTGGAGTAGGCTCTACCTCTCACAGGAAATGCACTCCTGTAAATGTATAGCAAGCCCTGAAAAGTAGATACCGGATGGGTGGCTGACTTGACATGATTGTTATCCTGTTGAACCACATGGGAGTGGCTCTGTGAGGAGCTTACACTTCTGCTAGTGAGACCAACGTTGAGAATATTTCTTTTTGCTTTAGATCCCCCAGGGAAACCTGAAGTTGTTGACGTCACCAAGAACTCTGCCTCCCTTATCTGGGCTCGTCCAAAGCACGACGGAGGCAGCAAAATTATTGGCTATTTTGTAGAAGCTTGCAAGCTTCCTGGTGATAAGTGGGTTCGGTGTAATACCACACCTCACCAGATTCCCCAGGAAGAGTACACAGCTACGGGGTTAGAAGAGAATGCTCAATATCAATTTAGAGCGATTGCCAAGACTGCTGTGAACATTAGCCAGCCTTCTGAGCCTTCCGACCCAGTGACTATTCTTGCAGAAAATGGTAAGAATCTATTGCGTATTAAAACACTTACAGTATCCATGATAGTAATGTTTCCTCATGAAATAAATAATAATTACTTAAAAACAAACAAACATACTAAATTCATACAATGGAAAAGGGGAGAATAAATGACAAGGAGTTAACTTTGTATTCCGCACTAAAAATTATGCTTATAAAGAATCTTAAAAAGCGAAACAAAAAAACAGGTTACACAACTAAGGAGTGTGTGATATTAATCATAGTCACAGAATGGTGACAAAGAAATATTAAACTGAGAGTGGGAGCCTGGTGTTGGGGTTATGGGAATTTAGTTCTATCTATTTGCAGTATTGTCAAATTTCTTTGTTAAACGTATTTTACTTTTGTAGTAAGTATGGATCTTAAAAATCGGGGGCTAAGGAAAGGGAGAACGAGAGGGAGAGAATGTTAAAGTTTCAGTCTGACGGGAAGAACCAGTACTGGTAACTCTGCATGGTGCCAGAGTTAATAACATGTTATAGATCTCAAGATTACTGAAAGAGTAGACAATAAAAATGCTGACTGAATAGGTGAGCAGACTGTGGTATGAGTTTGCTTGATTGAATCATTCCACAACGCAGACTTTTGCAAAAATACTGTACTCATAAATATATATAAGAATTATTAAATAAAAATGGTTGTAGCACTACGGCTGTAGCTCAGTGGGTTCAATCCCAAGTATTAAAAGTTAATAGTAATGAGATGAAAATCTCATTCATGGTGGATTTATCGCTGTTGTCAGTAATAATTACACAATGCAGTTTTGCATAATGAAGACCGTCAATCTTCTTTCCTTCCAGTTCCTCCCAGGATAGAACTCAGTGTCGAAATGAAGTCTCTGCTTACTGTGAAAGCTGGGACTAACGTCTGCTTGGACGCTACTGTGTTTGGTAAACCAATGCCAACAGTTTCCTGGAAGAAAGATGGCACTCCAATAAAACCAGCGGAAGGTATAAAGATGGCAATGAAGCGGAACTTGTGCACCTTGGAGCTGTTCAGCGTGAACCGGAAGGACTCGGGAGACTACACCATTACTGCCGAAAATGCCAGTGGTTCCAAATCAGCCACCATTAAGCTCAAAGTACTAGGTAATTAAAGAATGTGATTACAATCCCACGCTTCACTTAGCCTGTCAATAAGTTTACAAGCTGGACATGCTAATAAACTCCTAAGACCCCAGCACTTAGGCAGGAGGATCAGGAATAGATGCTCCATCTCAAGGACAACAATAAGCAAAGTATGTCCTAAGAATAAAATCAATAGCATTGCAGAAGAGCGTCTTTATAGAGGATGAGTGGTCAATCACTATTCTAGCTACCAAGGATTGGGAGGGAGGTGACTTCTAGGTCATATAGGAAGTTGCTGACAATATAAAGAACGTAGCCCACCATCTAGATCTCTTCCCCATATTCATTCCCCTTTTTAGAAAAATAGTTCATTTTTCTTCTCCATTCTTTCAGATAAACCAGGTCCTCCAGCATCTGTCAAAATCAACAAGATGTATGCGGATCGTGCCATGCTGTCTTGGGAACCTCCTCTCGAGGACGGGGGCTCAGAAATCACCAACTACATCGTTGACAAGCGGGAAACGAGCAGGCCTAACTGGGCTCAGGTCTCTGCCACTGTGCCCATCACCAGCTGCACCGTGGAGAAACTTATAGAGGGCCATGAATACCAGTTCCGTATCTGTGCTGAAAACAAATACGGAGTGGGTGACCCCATCCTCACTGAGCCAGCGATTGCTAAAAACCCATACGGTAGGAACACTCTCCAGCCGGTCGCCCTCTACTTTCTTAAATACTCTTTTTGCTTAAGAGACTAATGTATCGTTCCGTCTTGTCTTTCCAGACCCACCTGGACGCTGCGACCCTCCTGTCATTAGCAATGTCACTAAGGATCACATGACAGTCAGCTGGAAAGCCCCTGCCGATGACGGTGGCTCACCTATCACTGGATACTTGGTTGAAAAGCGGGAAACTCAGGCAGTTAACTGGACTAAAGTCAACAGAAAACCTGTCATAGAAAGAACGTTAAAAGCAACGGGTCTCCAGGAAGGCACTGAGTATGAATTCCGAGTCACTGCTATAAATAAAGCTGGACCTGGCAAACCCAGTGATGCATCCAAAGCCGTGTATGCTCAGGACCCACTGTGTAAGTGTGCTTGAGAGAGTCCCGTGCTCTGTAGTGAGCGTTAAACAGCCAGAACGGAAGTTGTCACTAAACCTTTCTGTTGTCATTTGTCCTCAGATCCTCCTGGCCCACCAGCTTTCCCTAAAGTATACGATACCACCCGTAGCTCTGTGAGCCTATCATGGGGCAAGCCAGCCTTTGATGGAGGCAGCCCCATCATTGGTTATCTTGTGGAAGCCAAGCGAGTCGATTCTGATCACTGGGTAAGGTGCAATTTACCAGAGAAGCTGCAGAAAACCCGCTTCGAGGTGACCGGCCTGATGGAAAACACTGAGTATCAGTTCCGCGTGTACGCTGTGAACAAGATCGGCTACAGTGACCCGAGTGACGTGCCAGACAAGCACTGCCCCAAGGACATCCTAAGTAAGTACTGCCAGCAGACACAGGTGAGACTTTCTGCCCATCAGCTCTGGTGCAGACACAGCTACAAGTTCCAGGAGCCCAGATCAGGAGGGGTAGGTAACACTTCATAATGTTTAGCAGGCCAAACTGAATCGGTGGCTTTCAAAAGAAGAAAGAATTTTATTCTAAGAATAAAGAGGTTTTGTTGTTTTTCTTTTTTAAGTCATGGCCCATCTATTATCCCCCTGCCTGTTATCCACTCACCCACACACATCTCTAAGTATGTAACTGGAAGACTCCTATAGTCCCTTTCTTCTATTCATTTCATCTCCAGAATTCCTTCCCACCTTAAAAAGGTTTCTCAGCAGCATATTTAATCTATTATATACTTTTCTTCCTATGATGACATAGCAAACAAAGCCAGAGCATTTGCAGGAATGGAATATGCACTGAATATAAGACAGAAAACTCAAGGTGGGAGGAAGCATTCTCTCAAGCATAGACAGAGGCTTAAATCTTCAGGGTACACGTGAAGAGGAAGACAGGCCCTTCGAGGAATACTTAGTTGGGGCAAAAGTGCATGGAAAAATAGGAAGATCATGGGGACCAGAGAGAGAGGTCAGTGATCACAAGGGCATACTGTTCTTCTAGAGGATCCGAGTTTGGATCCCAGCACCCACATCAAGTGACTTAAAACTGCCTGTAACTTCACCCCCCGGGGATATAGTGCCTATTTCTGGCTTCCATGGATTCTGCACTCATGGATTACTGCAGATGTAAACATAAATACCTATTCAAAAATAAAAATAAAATACTTTCAAGAAAAATGAAAACATCAACAGAGTATCCAATTGTTCAGGATGTTTTAAAAAAAATCAAGAAGTTGGTTTTACAAAGGAAATGTATTTTAGGAATGATAGGGTAGTCTTTAGAAATACGTATGAGGCTGAAATTTTACGGCTTTGACTTTCTTCACCCCCACATTCAATAGTTCCACCCGAGGGAGAACTCGATGCCGAGTTAAGAAAAACACTCATTTTACGTGCTGGAGTTACCATGAGACTCTACGTGCCCGTCAAAGGACGTCCACCACCAAAGATCACTTGGTCGAAACCAAACGTCAATCTAAGAGAACGGATTGGACTGGACATAAAGTCCACCGACTTTGACACTTTCCTGCGCTGTGAAAACGTGAACAAGTACGACGCAGGGAAATACATCTTGACCTTGGAGAACAGCTGTGGGAAGAAGGAGTACACCATTGTAGTCAAGGTGCTCGGTAAGTGGGCTAAGGAAAGAGGCACGTGTGTTTGAAACCAGCGCTTGCGTGCTTTCTTAATGTGTTCATTGCTTGCTTAACCTCTGCTTGCTATTCAGATACTCCTGGGCCACCTGTCAATGTGACGGTTAAGGAAATATCCAAGGACTCTGCATACATTACCTGGGATCCCCCCATTATCGATGGTGGGAGCCCCATCATCAACTACGTAGTTGAGAAGCGGGATGCAGAGAGGAAATCCTGGTCGACAGTGACCACTGAGTGCTCAAAGACGAGCTTCAGAGTCTCTAACTTGGAGGAGGGGAAATCCTACTACTTCAGAGTGTTCGCTGAAAATGAGTACGGCATTGGGGATCCGGGTGAGACACGGGACGCCGTCAAAGCGTCAGGTGAGCAACGAACTGTGACCCACCCTGTTGAACTCCGGCCCACCTTGGTTATCTGGGCCTTGGACTCATCGTGTCTCCTCTTTTAGAAACCCCGGGACCTGTTGTTGACCTCAAAGTGCTGGCCGTGAACAAGTCATCCTGCACCATTGGCTGGAAGAAGCCTCGCAGTGATGGTGGGAGTAGAATTACTGGCTACGTGGTCGATTTCCTGACAGAAGAAAATAAGTGGCAACGAGTTATGAAGTCATTGAGCCTACAGTACTCCGCCAAAGATCTGAAGGAAGGGAAGGAATACACCTTCAGAGTGAGCGCTGAAAATGAAAACGGAGAAGGAACCCCAAGCGAAATCGTCGTCGTGGCAAAGGATGACGTTGGTAAGCGTCTCCCTGTGCAGCCTCGCCTCCTCTCTCCTGTCATCAGAAATATAAGCTGGAGCCCTAACAGCCTGGCTTACCAAATGCATACCTTTTAAAACTGATCTGAGGTGACTGTCTAGTCCTAATAATTCCAATACAAATAATCTGTCTCCGCCTTTTTTTTTTAACAGTGGCTCCTGATCTTGACTTAAAGGATCTACCTGATTTGTGCTACTTGGCTAAAGAAAACAGCAACTTCCACCTGAAGATCCCCATAAAGGGCAAGCCAGCACCATCTGTGTCTTGGAAGAAGGGGGAGGATCCTCTACCAACTGACACCAGAGTCAGTGTCGAGTCCACTGCAGTCAATACGACTCTTGTAGTATACGACTGCCAAAAATCTGACGCTGGGAAATACACAATCACACTGAAGAACACTGCTGGCACCAAGGAAGGGACTCTCTCCATAAAGGTTGTTGGCAAGCCTGGCATCCCCACTGGACCAATCAAATTTGATGAAGTCACAGCAGAAGCCATGACCCTGAAGTGGGGTCCTCCGAAGGACGACGGAGGTTCTGAAATCACCAACTATGTCCTAGAGAAGAGAGATTCTGTGAACAACAAGTGGGTGACATGTGCTTCCGCTGTCCAGAAAACCACCTTCCGAGTCACTAGACTGCATGAGGGTGTGGAATACACCTTCAGGGTCAGTGCTGAAAATAAATACGGTGTGGGAGAAGGCCTGAAGTCCGAGCCAATCGTTGCCAAGCACCCATTTGGTAAGTGTGTTAAAGAATAAAGTGAAATATGGCTTTGTGGAGGTTCCTTTTTATTAATCTGACGTTGTCTACCTTTCTCTTCCTATATATAGATGTGCCTGATGCTCCACCACCTCCCAATATTGTGGATGTCAGACACGATTCAGTGTCTCTAACATGGACTGATCCTAAAAAGACTGGTGGCTCACCAATTACAGGTACTTAATTTACAGTTTTCCTTTAGCTTTTTATCAACGTTCGTCAGAAATACCTTGTTCATATAATTATCTTCATATCTAGTAATGCATTTTCCATATACACAATTAACGTTTAATTTAATTGAAACCTCCCCCAATGCAACAGTTCTTAACCAAAGTAACTATCTAGTGTTTTTCAAAAGAAAGGTAATAACTATGTATAGTGCAAGAAGAAAAACTGGCACCATACCTAGATGATAAAAGTATAAATAACAAAGAAAGGTCATCTTTTCAATATATATGCAAAGGGATAACTTGGTTAAAGTGTGTGTGTGTGTGTTTTAAAACAATCTGTATAATATCTATCTGAATTGATATATTCATGGTCATTTGTAGGGTATCATATCGAATTCAAGGAAAGAAACAGCCTTCTATGGAAGAGAGCTAACAAGACTCCTATAAGGATGAAAGATTTCAAAGTGACCGGATTAACTGAAGGTCTTGAATATGAATTCCGAGTTATGGCTATCAATCTAGCAGGAGTGGGCAAGCCAAGCCTGCCCTCAGAGCCAGTTGTAGCCCTTGATCCAATTGGTAAGCCATTAAGAAAGAGAAGCCTGGGGGGGAGCGGGGGCTGTGCTCTAGGAGGCAAGCATTGGCGGTTTGTTTGATGGGTTTCCTTCTCTGTTTTAGATCCTCCTGGAAAACCTGAGGTTATTAGTGTAACAAGGAATTCAGTGACTCTCATCTGGACAGAACCCAAATATGACGGTGGCCATAAATTAACAGGGTACATAGTAGAGAAGAGGGATCTGCCGTCCAAGTCTTGGATGAAGGCCAACCACATTAATGTTCCAGACTGTGCCTTCACTGTAACTGACCTTGTCGAAGGTGGAAAATACGAGTTCAGAATCCGAGCAAAGAACACAGCAGGAGCTATCAGCGCTCCATCAGAGAGCACAGGAACCGTCATTTGCAAGGATGAGTATGGTAGGTGACCCTGCCATCTGTTCCGGTTAAAAGGCAGAACACGAAACCTCCTCCGTTTGCTGATGAGTTTATTCTTTCTCCCCTCTGCAGAGGCACCCACCATTGTCCTTGATCCCACAATCAAAGATGGGCTGACAGTAAAAGCAGGGGACACCATTGTTTTAAGTGCCATTAGCATTCTTGGAAAACCCCTTCCAAAGTCAAGCTGGTCCAAGGCGGGAAAAGATATCAGACCATCGGATATTGCCCAAATAACTTCAACCCCAACATCATCCATGCTGACAGTCAAGTACGCCACAAGAAAGGATGCTGGTGAATACACCATCACTGCCACAAACCCTTTTGGCACAAAGGAGGAACACGTGAAGGTATCGGTCCTTGATGTACCTGGTCCCCCAGGTCCCATTGAAATCAGTAACATTTCTGCTGAGAAAGCAACACTCACATGGACACCTCCTTTGGAAGATGGCGGATCACCAATTAAGGCTTACGTTCTTGAAAAGAGGGAAACCAGCCGGCTTTTGTGGACAGTGGTTTCTGAAGATATTCAGGCCTGCAGGCATGTGGTAACCAAACTCATCCAAGGAAACGAATACCTTTTCCGCGTGTCGGCGGTAAACCAGTACGGCAAAGGAGAACCTGTTCAGTCTGAACCCGTCAAGATGGTAGACAGATTTGGTATGTAGTGCACGCGGTAGCTGCGGTAGTGACCACCGTGAAAACGTTCAAGTTCAGTAAATCAGGAACTTACCACCAATCTGCCTTTTTTTTGTAGGTCCCCCGGGCCCTCCTGGAAAACCGGAGATATCAAATGTCACTAAGAACACTGCCACTGTCAGCTGGAAGAGACCGACTGAGGATGGTGGCAGTGAGATCACGGGTTATCATGTTGAAAGGAGGGAGAAGAAAGGCTTGAGATGGGTGAGAGCCACAAAGACTCCAGTTTCTGACCTCAGGTGCAAAGTGACTGGGCTCCAAGAAGGAAACACCTATGAGTTCCGTGTCAGTGCGGAGAACAGAGCGGGCATTGGTCCACCGAGCGATGCCTCAAACCCTGTTCTGATGAAAGATGTGGCCTGTGAGTATTTCTCATCTCTTCCAACACCGTTCATTTGCGCCTGCTGATATTCTATAGGAGGTACCCAGAAGCAAAACTCTTAATATTTGAATGTACCCTTCTTTCTTTTGCCCAGATCCTCCGGGACCACCTTCAAACGCGCATGTCACCGATACCACCAAGAAATCAGCATCTTTAGCATGGGGCAAGCCTCATTATGATGGCGGGCTTGAAATCACTGGTTACATAGTGGAGCATCAGAAAGTAGGAGATGAGGCCTGGATTAAAGACACAACAGGAACGGCCCTCAGAATCACTCAGTTTGTTGTTCCTGACCTTCAGACTAAAGAAAAGTACAACTTTAGAATTAGTGCTGTCAATGATGCAGGCGTCGGGGAGCCAGCGGTGATTTCAGATGTTGAAATCGTAGAGAAGGAAATGGCTCCTGATTTTGAGCTAGACGCTGAGCTGCGCAGAACACTGGTGGTTAGGGCCGGACTCAGCATCAGGATTTTTGTGCCAATTAAAGGTCGCCCTGCCCCCGAAGTGACATGGACCAAAGATAATATCAACCTGAAGCACCGAGCCAACATCGAAAACACGGAGTCATTCACTCTTCTCATTATCCCAGAATGTAACAGATACGACACTGGCAAGTTTGTGATGACCATCGAAAACCCAGCTGGGAAGAAGAGTGGCTTTGTCAACGTCAGAGTCCTAGACACCCCAGGTCCTGTCCTTAACCTAAGGCCAACAGACATCACAAAGGACAGCGTCACCCTACACTGGGACCTCCCTCTGATAGACGGGGGCTCGCGTATAACAAACTACATTGTGGAGAAACGCGAAGCAACGAGGAAATCATACTCCACCGTTACCACGAAATGCCACAAGTGTACGTATAAAGTAACTGGCTTGACAGAAGGCTGCGAATACTTCTTCAGAGTGATGGCAGAAAATGAATTTGGAATCGGGGAGCCCTCGGAAACTACAGAGCCTGTAAGAGCCTCTGAAGCACCGTTGCCCCCAGACAGCCTTAACATCATGGACATAACCAAGAACACAGTCAGCCTGGCATGGCCCAAACCCAGGCATGATGGTGGCAGCAAGATCACTGGCTACGTGATTGAAGCCCAGAGGAAAGGGTCTGACCAGTGGACCCACATCTCAACCGTGAAGGGGCTGGAATGCGTGGTGAGGAATCTGACTGAAGGAGAGGAATATACCTTCCAAGTGATGGCAGTAAACAGTGCGGGCAGAAGTGCTCCCCGGGAAAGCAGACCCGTCATCGTCAAGGAGCAGACGATGCTTCCAGAGTTGGATCTCCGTGGTATCTACCAGAAGCTTGTCATTGCCAGAGCTGGGGACAACATCAAAGTTGAAATTCCAGTACTTGGTCGACCCAAGCCCACAGTTACATGGAAAAAGGGAGACCAAATCCTTAAACAGACACAGAGAGTTAATGTTGAAAACACAGCGACCTCAACCATCTTAAATATCAATGAGTGTGTCAGAAGTGATAGCGGACCCTATCCATTAACAGCCAAGAACACTGTAGGAGAAGTTGGTGATGTCATAACCATTCAAGTCCATGATATCCCGGGACCACCTAAAGGACCAATTAAATTTGACGAAGTTTCTTCTGACTTTGTAACCTTCTCTTGGGAGCCACCGGAAAATGATGGTGGTGTCCCAATAAGCAACTATGTCGTAGAAATGCGACAGACAGACAGTACCACATGGGTGGAGTTAGCAACAACTGTCATCCGTACCACCTACAAAGCCACTCGCCTGACTACAGGAGTGGAGTACCAATTCCGCGTCAAAGCACAAAACAGATACGGAGTCGGACCGGGCATCACATCTGCGTCCATAGTTGCTAACTATCCATTTAAGGTGCCCGGGCCTCCCGGCACCCCTCAGGTTACTGCAGTCACCAAAGACTCGATGACAATTAGCTGGCACGAACCGCTTTCTGATGGTGGCAGCCCCATTCTAGGCTATCACGTCGAAAGGAAAGAACGCAATGGCATTCTCTGGCAGACTGTGAGCAAAGCATTGGTGCCAGGCAACATCTTCAAATCAACTGGACTTACAGATGGCATTGCTTATGAGTTCCGCGTAATTGCAGAAAACATGGCAGGCAAGAGCAAACCCAGCAAGCCATCCGAACCAATGTTTGCTTTGGATCCCATCGACCCGCCTGGGAAACCAGTGCCTCTAAACATCACGAGACACACAGTGACACTTAAGTGGGCTAAGCCCGAATATACAGGAGGCTTTAAAATTACTAGTTATGTGGTTGAAAAGAGGGACCTGCCTAACGGACGGTGGCTCAAGGCCAACTTCAGCAACATCTTAGAGAACGAGTTTACCGTCAGTGGACTAACGGAAGATGCCGCATATGAGTTCCGGGTGATTGCCAAAAACGCCGCAGGGGCCATCAGTCCGCCATCTGAGCCATCAGACGCCATCACATGCAGGGATGACCTTGAGGCACCAAGAATCATGGTGGATGTTAAATTTAAGGACACCATCACCTTAAAGGCTGGTGAAGCCTTCAAGCTCGAAGCTGATGTTTCAGGCCGCCCACCTCCAACCATGGAGTGGGCTAAGGACGGCAAGGAGCTCGAGGGCACAGCAAAACTGGAAATAAAAATTGCGGACTTCTCCACACACCTGATCAACAAGGATTCATCCAGGACAGACAGTGGGGCTTACATCCTGACAGCGACCAACCCTGGTGGCTTTGCCAAGCACATTTTCAATGTCAGAGTTCTCGATAGACCAGGACCACCTGAAGGACCCTTAGCTGTGTCGGATGTGACATCAGAAAAGTGTGTGTTGTCATGGTTGCCTCCCCTGGATGATGGAGGTGCCAAAATCGATCATTACATAGTGCAGAAGCGTGAAACCAGCAGGTTGGCCTGGACCAACGTTGCCACAGAAGTCCAAGTAACCAAGCTGAAGGTCACTAAGCTTCTGAAAGGCAATGAGTACATATTCCGTGTCATGGCTGTAAATAAGTATGGGGTTGGGGAACCCCTAGAGTCAGAGCCCGTGCTTGCAGTGGATCCTTATGGGCCACCTGATCCACCCAAGAACCCTGAAGTCACAACCATCACCAAAGACTCCATGGTTGTCTGCTGGGGACATCCCGACTCTGACGGTGGGAGTGAAATCATCAATTACATTGTGGAACGGCGTGATAAAGCTGGCCAGCGCTGGGTAAAATGCAACAAAAAGACTCTTACAGACCTAAGATATAAAGTGTCTGGGCTGACAGAAGGACATGAATATGAGTTCAGAATAATGGCAGAAAACGCAGCTGGAATTAGTGCACCAAGTGCCACCAGCCCATTTTATAAAGCCTGCGACACCGTGTTTAAACCTGGCCCACCAGGTAACCCACGCGTCCTTGACACAAGCAGGTCCTCCATTTCGATTGCATGGAATAAACCTATCTACGATGGAGGTTCTGAAATCACTGGGTATATGGTTGAGATTGCCCTGCCGGAAGAAGATGAGTGGCAGGTTGTCACTCCCCCAGCTGGGCTCAAAGCAACTTCCTATACCATCACCAACCTCATAGAGAATCAGGAATATAAAATCCGCATCTATGCCATGAATTCCGAAGGAGTTGGAGAACCTGCCCTTGTTCCCGGGACTCCAAAGGCAGAAGAAAGAATGCTGCCTCCGGAGATCGAACTGGACGCTGAGTTGCGCAAAGTTGTGACTATCAGAGCCTGTTGTACCCTGAGACTCTTTGTTCCCATCAAGGGGAGACCAGCACCCGAGGTCAAGTGGGCTAGAGAGCATGGAGAATCATTGGATAAAGCTAGCATTGAATCCACGAGCTCTTATACCCTGCTGATCGTTGGCAATGTTAATAGGTTCGACAGCGGCAAGTACATACTAACTGTAGAAAACAGCTCCGGCAGCAAGACTGCATTTGTCAACGTTAGAGTGCTAGACACACCAGGCCCTCCACAGAACCTAAAGATAAAGGAGGTCACAAAGACATCGGTCACGCTGACGTGGGAGCCTCCTCTCCTCGATGGAGGCTCAAAAATAAAGAACTATATCGTTGAAAAGCGGGAGTCCACAAGAAAGGCGTATTCGACAGTGGCGACAAATTGCCATAAGACTTCCTGGAAAGTGGACCAGCTCCAGGAAGGCTGCAGTTACTATTTCCGGGTGCTTGCTGAGAATGAATACGGCGTCGGACTGCCTGCTGAGACAGCAGAGTCCGTGAAGGCATCGGAACGACCTCTCCCTCCAGGGAAGATAACTCTGATGGACGTCACAAGGAACAGTGTGTCTCTGTCTTGGGAGAAGCCAGAGCATGACGGAGGCAGCCGAATCCTTGGCTACATCGTCGAGATGCAGAGCAAAGGCAGTGACAAGTGGGCCACGTGTGCCACGGTGAAAGTCACGGAAGCCACCATCACTGGGTTGATTCAGGGCGAAGAATACTCTTTCCGTGTTTCAGCGCAGAATGAAAAGGGCATCAGTGACCCCAGGCAGCTGAGTGTCCCGGTGATTGCTAAAGACCTTGTGATTCCGCCAGCCTTTAAACTCCTCTTCAATACCTTCACTGTGCTGGCAGGTGAAGACCTGAAAATCGATGTCCCATTCGTCGGACGCCCAACACCGGCTGTCACCTGGCATAAAGATGATGTGCCGCTGAAGCAAACGACCAGAATCAACGCAGAGAACACAGAGAACAATTCCCTGCTGACGATAAAGGAAGCCTGCCGAGAAGACGTCGGCCATTACACAGTCAAACTGACTAACTCAGCAGGTGAAGCCACAGAAACCCTTAATGTCATCGTTCTCGACAAACCAGGGCCTCCAACGGGACCAGTGAAAATGGATGAAGTGACAGCAGACAGTGTGACCCTTTCCTGGGAGCCACCCAAGTACGATGGAGGAAGCTCCATCAATAATTACATCGTAGAGAAGCGGGACACCTCCACAACCACCTGGCAAATTGTGTCAGCTACTGTTGCAAGAACAACCATCAAGGCCTGCAGGCTCAAGACAGGGTGCGAATACCAGTTCCGAATCGCTGCTGAAAACAGATACGGGAAGAGTACCTATCTCAATTCTGAGCCTGTTGTTGCTCAGTACCCATTCAAAGTGCCGGGTCCACCGGGCACGCCATTCGTCACTCTTGCCTCCAAAGACAGCATGGAAGTACAATGGCATGAGCCGGTCAGTGACGGTGGGAGCAGAGTCATTGGCTACCATCTAGAACGCAAAGAAAGAAACAGCATCCTCTGGGTCAAGCTGAACAAAACACCTATTCCTCAAACCAAGTTCAAGACCACCGGCCTTGAGGAAGGTATCGAATATGAATTCAGAGTGTCTGCCGAGAACATTGTAGGCATCGGCAAGCCAAGTAAACCATCAGAATGTTACGTAGCTCGTGACCCATGCGATCCACCAGGACGGCCAGAGGCGATCATTGTTACAAGGAATTCTGTGACTCTTCAGTGGAAGAAACCCACCTATGATGGCGGAAGCAAGATCACTGGGTATGTGGTTGAGAAGAAAGAATTACCGGACGGCCGCTGGATGAAAGCCAGCTTTACAAATATCATCGACACCCAGTTTGAGGTAACTGGCCTGATTGAAGATCACAGATATGAATTCCGGGTTATCGCTCGAAATGCTGCCGGAGTGTTCAGTGAGCCCTCAGAAAGTACTGGGGCCATAACAGCGAGAGATGAGGTAGAGCCACCAAGGATAAGCATGGACCCCAAATACAAAGACACGGTTGTGGTTCATGCTGGTGAGTCATTCAAGATTGAGGCAGATATATATGGCAAGCCAATCCCAACCACTCAGTGGGTAAAAGGTGACCAGGAACTTTCAAGCACAGCTCGGCTGGAAATCAAGAGCACCGACTTCGCCACCAGTCTCGGTGTCAAAGACGCAGTACGTGTTGACAGTGGCAATTACGTCCTGAAGGCCAAAAACGTGGCGGGAGAGAGATCAGTTACTGTCAACGTCAAAGTCCTTGATCGACCAGGACCACCTGAGGGACCTGTTGCCATCTCAGGGGTGACAGCAGAAAAGTGCACACTGGCTTGGAAGCCCCCCCTTCAGGATGGCGGGAGCGATATCACAAATTACATCGTGGAAAGGCGAGAAACCAGCCGCCTCGTCTGGACTCTGGTCGACGCCAATGTGCAAACGCTCAGCTGCAAAGTGACGAAGCTTCTGGAAGGGAATGAATACATTTTCCGGATAATGGCCGTGAACAAATATGGTGTCGGCGAGCCTCTCGAATCTGAGCCATTACTTGCCAAGAATCCATTCGTGGTCCCAGATGCACCCAAAGCTCCAGAGGTTACGACTGTGACCAAAGACTCAATGATTGTTGTGTGGGAAAGGCCGGCATCTGATGGCGGCAGTGAGATTCTAGGATACGTTCTGGAGAAACGGGACAAAGAAGGCATAAGATGGACCAGATGCCACAAGCGTCTGATCGGAGAGCTGCGCTTGAGAGTAACTGGGCTCCTAGAAAACCACAATTATGAATTCCGAGTCTCAGCTGAAAATGCCGCTGGGCTCAGTGAGCCAAGCCCTCCTTCTGCTTACCAAAAGGCTTGTGACCCCGTTTATAAGCCAGGCCCTCCAAACAACCCCAAAGTCACCGATGTTACCAGATCTTCAGTGTTCCTTTCTTGGAGCAAACCTATCTACGATGGTGGCTGTGAAATCCAGGGATACATCGTGGAAAAATGTGACGTGAGTGTCGGTGAATGGACGATGTGCACGCCACCGACGGGAATCAACAAAACTCACCTGGAAGTGGAGAAGCTGGTGGAAAAGCATGAATACAACTTCCGCATCTGTGCCATCAATAAAGCTGGAGTGGGGGAGCATGCCGACGTCCCTGGACCTGTACTGGTCGAAGAAAAGCTTGAGGCGCCCGATGTAGACCTTGACCTTGAACTAAGGAAGGTTATTAATATAAGGGCAGGTGGCTCCTTAAGGTTGTTTGTCCCAATAAAAGGTCGTCCCACCCCAGAAGTTAAGTGGGGGAAGGTAGACGGTGACATCCGAGATGCCGCTATAATTGACGTCACTAGCAGTTTCACGTCTCTTGTTCTTGACAACGTCAATCGGTACGATAGCGGGAAGTACACGCTCACGTTAGAGAACAGCAGTGGAACGAAATCTGCCTTCGTGACCGTGAGGGTTCTGGACACGCCAAGCCCACCCGTCAACCTGAAAGTCACAGAAATCACCAAAGACTCAGTATCCATTACGTGGGAGCCACCTCTGTTGGATGGCGGATCAAAAATTAAAAATTACATTGTTGAGAAACGTGAAGCCACAAGAAAATCCTATGCTGCTGTTGTGACGAACTGCCATAAGAACTCCTGGAAAATTGAACAGCTCCAAGAAGGCTGCAGTTACTACTTCAGAGTCACCGCGGAGAACGAATATGGTATTGGCCTTCCTGCCCGCACTGCAGATCCAATCAAGGTTGCAGAAGTCCCACAGCCTCCAGGGAAAATCACTGTGGATGATGTCACCAGAAACAGCGTCTCTTTGAGTTGGACAAAGCCTGAACATGATGGTGGTAGTAAAATCATTCAGTATATTGTAGAAATGCAAGCTAAGAACACCGATAAGTGGTCAGAGTGTGCTAGGGTGAAGTCGCTTGAAGCGGTTATTACCAACCTAACTCAGGGAGCAGAATATCTCTTCCGAGTTGTTGCTGTAAATGAAAAAGGAAGAAGTGACCCACGGTCCCTTGCAGTTCCAATAGTTGCCAAGGATCTCGTCATCGAACCAGATGTGAGACCACCATTCAGCAGCTACAGTGTCCAGGTTGGGCAAGATTTGAAAGTAGAAGTACCAATTTCCGGACGTCCTAAACCAACCATTTCCTGGACCAAAGACGGGGTGCCGCTGAAGCAGACCACAAGAATCAATGTTACCGACTCCCTTGACCTTACCACTCTCAGTATTAAAGAAACTCATAAAGACGATGGCGGACAGTACGGAATCACAGTTGCCAATGTCGTGGGTCAGAAAACAGCAACCATTGAAATTATTACTCTAGATAAGCCTGATCCTCCAAGAGGGCCTGTTAAATTTGATGAAGTCAGTGCGGAGAGTATTACATTATCTTGGGAGCCTCCCTTATACACAGGGGGTTGCCAAATAACCAATTACATTGTTCAGAAAAGAGATACAACCACCACAGTATGGGATGTCGTCTCTGCCACTGTTGCCAGAACTACACTCAAAGTAACCAAACTGAAAACTGGTACAGAATACCAATTCAGAATATTTGCTGAAAACCGATATGGACAAAGCTTTGCTTTAGAGTCAGAACCAATTGTAGCTCAGTATCCCTACAAAGAACCAGGCCCTCCGGGGACACCATTTGCCACGGCCATCTCCAAAGACGCTATGGTCCTCCAATGGCATGAACCAATCAACAATGGTGGAAGCCCAGTCATAGGTTACCACCTTGAGAGAAAGGAAAGGAATAGCATTTTGTGGACAAAAGTCAACAAAACTATCATTCATGACACCCAGTTTAAAGCCTTGAACCTTGAAGAAGGCATTGAGTACGAATTTAGAGTTTACGCAGAGAATATTGTCGGTGTCGGCAAGGCAAGCAAGAATTCTGAATGCTATGTAGCCCGCGACCCCTGCGACCCGCCAGGAACCCCAGAAGCAATCATAGTTAAGAGAAATGAAATCACACTGCAGTGGACCAAGCCTGTGTATGACGGTGGAAGTATGATCACCGGTTACATCGTAGAGAAACGTGATTTACCTGAAGGTCGCTGGATGAAAGCCAGTTTTACGAATGTCATTGAAACTCAATTCACTGTGTCGGGTCTCACTGAAGATGAAAGATACGAATTCAGAGTCATTGCGAAGAATGCAGCTGGCGCAATAAGTAAGCCCTCTGATAGCACTGGGCCAATAACAGCCAAGGATGAGGTTGAACTCCCACGGATTTCAATGGATCCAAAATTCAGAGACACAATAGTGGTAAATGCCGGAGAAACATTCCGACTGGAGGCTGACGTCCATGGAAAGCCCCTACCCACCATCGAGTGGCTAAGAGGAGATAAGGAGATTGAAGAATCTGCTAGATGTGAAATAAAGAACACAGATTTCAAAGCTTTACTTATTGTAAAAGATGCCATTCGAATCGACGGCGGACAGTATATTTTGAGGGCCTCTAATGTTGCCGGTTCTAAGTCATTCCCAGTGAATGTGAAAGTGCTTGACAGACCAGGCCCTCCGGAAGGGCCAGTTCAGGTTACTGGAGTCACGTGTGAAAAATGCACTTTGGCATGGTCTCCACCACTTCAAGATGGCGGCAGTGACATTTCTCACTATGTCGTTGAGAAGCGAGAAACCAGTCGACTCGCGTGGACCGTGGTTGCTTCAGAAGTTGTGACTAACTCTCTGAAAGTTACTAAGCTCTTGGAGGGGAATGAATATATTTTCCGAATAATGGCTGTCAACAAGTACGGTATTGGCGAACCTCTGGAGTCTGCGCCAGTACTCATGAAAAATCCATTTGTGCTTCCTGGACCACCAAAGAGCTTAGAAGTCACAAACATTGCCAAGGACTCTATGACGGTCTGCTGGAATCGGCCAGACAGTGATGGCGGAAGTGAGATTATTGGTTATATCGTGGAGAAGAGAGACAGGAGTGGCATTCGCTGGATAAAGTGCAACAAACGCCGCATTACAGATTTGCGGCTCAGGGTAACGGGATTAACGGAAGATCATGAATATGAATTCAGAGTCTCCGCAGAAAATGCTGCGGGAGTTGGAGAGCCGAGCCCAGCTACTGTTTACTACAAGGCTTGTGATCCCGTGTTCAAACCTGGCCCGCCCACCAATGCACATGTTGTAGACACCACCAAAAACTCAATCACTCTTGCCTGGAGCAAACCTATCTATGATGGCGGCAGTGAGATCCTGGGCTACATCGTCGAAGTCTGCAAAGCAGATGAAGAAGAATGGCAAATAGTTACTCCACAGACTGGCCTGAGAGTCACTCGATTCGAAATTTCCAAACTCACTGAACACCAAGAATATAAAATACGAGTCTGTGCCCTCAACAAAGTTGGTTTAGGCGAGGCCGCCTCCGTTCCTGGTACTGTGAAACCGGAAGATAAACTTGAAGCTCCTGAACTGGACCTCGACTCTGAGTTAAGAAAAGGCATCATTGTGAGAGCCGGAGGATCTGCCAGAATCCACATCCCATTCAAAGGCCGGCCCACACCTGAGATCACGTGGTCTAAGGAGGAAGGGGAATTCACAGATAAGGTCCAGATTGAGAAGGGCATGAACTTTACCCAGCTCTCGATAGACAACTGCGATAGAAATGACGCTGGGAAGTACGTTCTCAAGCTGGAGAACAGCAGCGGGTCCAAGTCGGCTTTTGTGACCGTGAAAGTCCTTGACACCCCAGGACCCCCGCAGAATTTAGCTGTCAAAGAAGTGAGAAAAGACTCTGTCCTTCTGGTATGGGAACCACCTCTCATTGACGGTGGGGCAAAGGTCAAGAACTATGTAATCGACAAGCGCGAGTCAACCCGAAAGGCCTATGCCAACGTGAGCAGTAAATGCAGTAAAACCAGCTTTAAAGTTGAGAATCTGACCGAGGGAGCCATCTACTACTTCAGAGTCATGGCTGAGAATGAATTCGGAGTTGGGGTCCCCGCGGAAACCTCTGATGCCGTGAAGGCTTCTGAACCTCCTTCCCCGCCAGGAAAGGTGACGCTCACCGACGTGTCCCAGACCAGTGCATCACTCATGTGGGAGAAGCCCGAACATGACGGCGGTAGCAGAATCCTGGGGTACGTGGTTGAAATGCAGCCCAAAGGAACGGAAAAATGGAGCATAGTGGCTGAATCCAAAGTCTGTAACGCAGTCGTTACTGGTCTGAGCTCGGGACAAGAATATCAGTTCCGCGTCAAAGCTTACAACGAGAAAGGGAAAAGTGATCCAAGGGTGCTCGGCGTCCCTGTCATCGCCAAGGACTTGACTATACAGCCCAGTTTTAAGCTGCCATTTAATACATACAGTGTCCAAGCAGGAGAGGATCTGAAAATAGAAATTCCAGTTATAGGCCGACCAAGACCAAAAATTTCTTGGGTCAAGGATGGTGAGCCTCTGAAACAGACCACAAGAGTAAACGTGGAAGAAACAGCTACTTCGACCATTCTACACATCAAGGAAAGTAGCAAGGACGACTTCGGAAAATACAGCGTCACCGCGACTAACAGTGCGGGCACAGCCACAGAAAACCTCAGCATCATCGTTTTGGAAAAGCCTGGCCCTCCAGTCGGACCAGTGAAGTTTGACGAAGTCAGTGCAGACTTTGTGGTCATATCTTGGGAACCTCCAGCCTATACTGGCGGGTGCCAGATAAGCAACTACATCGTCGAGAAGCGAGAGACCACCACCACCACCTGGCAGATGGTCTCGGCAACGGTTGCCAGAACCACCATTAAAATTGGCAAACTGAAAACAGGCAGTGAATACCAGTTTAGGATTTTTGCTGAGAACCGGTATGGGAAGAGCGCTCCCTTGGACTCGAAGCCAGTTGTGGTACAGTATCCATTTAAAGAGCCCGGACCTCCTGGAACCCCCTTTGTGACATCTGTCTCCAAAGACCAGATGCTTGTGCAATGGCACGAGCCAGTTAATGACGGAGGCAGCAAAGTTATTGGCTACCATCTTGAGCAGAAGGAGAAGAACAGCATTCTGTGGGTCAAGCTCAATAAGATCCCCATCCAGGATACCAAGTTCAAAACAACTGGGCTTGATGAGGGGCTTGAGTATGAGTTCAGAGTCTCCGCGGAGAACATCGTGGGCATTGGCAAGCCTAGCAAAGTGTCAGAGTGCTATGTTGCGCGTGACCCATGTGACCCACCCGGCCGTCCCGAAGCCATCGTTATCACCAGAAATAGCGTCACCCTGAAATGGAAGAAACCTGCTTATGACGGTGGCAGCAAGATAACCGGCTATGTCGTAGAAAAGAAAGACCTCCCTGATGGCCGATGGATGAAAGCCAGCTTCACCAATGTGGTGGAGACCGAATTCGCAGTGACTGGGCTCGTAGAAGACCAAAGATATGAATTTAGAGTAATCGCAAGAAACGCGGCTGGCAACTTCAGCGAGCCGTCTGAGAGCAGCGGTGCTATTACTGCAAGGGATGAAATTGATGCACCAAATGCCTCACTGGATCCAAAGTACAGAGATGTCATCGTTGTGCATGCAGGGGAGACCTTTGTTCTCGAAGCTGATATCCGTGGCAAACCTATCCCTGATATCGTTTGGTCCAAGGATGGGAACGAACTCGAAGAAACAGCTGCTCGAATGGAAATTAAATCCAGTCTCCAGAAAACAACTCTCATTGTGAAAGACTGCATCCGTACTGATGGAGGGCAGTATACCTTGAAACTCAGCAACGTCGGTGGCACCAAGACCATACCTATCACTGTAAAGGTGCTGGACAGGCCAGGGCCTCCTGAAGGACCCCTTAAAGTCACTGGAGTTACAGCCGAAAAGTGTTACCTGGCATGGAGCCCACCTTTGCAAGATGGTGGTGCTAGTATTTCACATTACATCATCGAAAAGAGAGAAACAAGCAGACTCTCCTGGACCCAGGTTTCAACTGAGGTGCAGGCCCTTAACTACAAAGTCACCAAGTTACTTCCTGGGAACGAGTACATTTTCCGGGTCATAGCAGTGAATAAGTATGGAATCGGAGAGCCCCTGGAATCTGAGCCTGTGATAGCCTGTAATCCTTATAAGCGTCCAGGCCCTCCTTCAACACCTGAGGCCTCAGCCATCACCAAAGATTCCATGGTGCTGACGTGGACACGCCCAGTGGATGATGGAGGTGCTGAGATTGAGGGGTACGTTCTCGAAAAGCGAGACAAGGAAGGAATAAGATGGACCAAGTGTAACAAGAAAACATTGACAGACCTTCGGTTCAGGGTAACTGGCCTCACAGAAGGTCATTCCTATGAATTCAGAGTCGCCGCTGAGAATGCCGCCGGCATTGGGGAACCCAGCGAGCCATCTGTTTTCTACCGAGCATGCGATGCCTTGTATCCACCCGGTCCACCAAGTAACCCCAAAGTGACAGACACTTCTAGATCTTCTGTCTCCTTAGCATGGAATAAGCCAATTTATGATGGCGGTGCACCTGTTCGAGGCTATGTTATCGAGCTCAAAGAAGCTGCCGCTGATGAATGGACAACCTGCACGCCACCATCAGGACTACAAGGGAAGCAGTTCACGGTGACCAAGCTTAAAGAGAATACTGAGTACAACTTCCGTATCTGTGCTTTCAATACTGAAGGTGTAGGCGAACCCGCAACCATTCCCGGCTCTGTTGTTGCTCAGGAGAGGGCAGAGCCCCCAGAAATCGAACTTGATGCTGATCTCAGGAAGGTGGTCACTCTCCGGGCAAGCGCCACCTTGCGCTTATTTGTCACTATCAAAGGTCGGCCAGAACCTGAAGTCAGATGGGAAAAGGCTGATGGTATTCTCACGGAGAGGGCCCAGATCGAGGTGACTAGTTCGTATACAATGCTGGTGATTGACAATGTGACCAGATTTGACAGCGGGAGATACAACCTCACCCTGGAAAACAACAGCGGCTCCAAAACGGCCTTTGTCAATGTTAGAGTTCTTGACTCACCAAGTGCGCCCGTGAATCTGACTGTGAGAGAAATAAAGAAAGACTCGGTGACACTGTCCTGGGAGCCACCGCTTATTGACGGCGGAGCCAAGATTACAAATTATATCGTTGAGAAACGAGAAACTACAAGAAAAGCTTATGCGACCATTACAAACAACTGCACTAAGAACACTTTCAAAATTGAGAATCTACAAGAAGGGTGCTCTTATTACTTCCGAGTCCTGGCTTCCAACGAATATGGGATTGGATTACCAGCCGAAACAGCAGAACCTATAAAAGTATCTGAACCACCACTCCCCCCTGGAAGGGTGACCCTTGTCGATGTGACCCGCAACACAGCTACAATTAAGTGGGAGAAACCAGAAAGCGATGGTGGCAGCAAAATCACTGGCTATGTCGTCGAGATGCAGACAAAGGGCAGTGAGAAGTGGAGCACATGCACGCAAGTGAAGACCCTAGAAGCAACCATTTCTGGCCTGACTGCGGGAGAAGAGTATGTCTTCAGGGTAGCCGCGGTTAATGAGAAAGGAAGGAGCGACCCGAGACAGCTCGGAGTGCCTGTCATTGCGAAAGATATTGAAATAAAGCCTTCGGTTGAGCTTCCTTTCAATACTTTCAACGTTAAGGCTAAGGACCAACTCAAAATTGACATACCATTTAAAGGAAGACCTCAAGCTACTGTAACCTGGAAAAAAGATGGCCAGGTTCTTAGAGAGACCACTAGAGTCAACGTATCGTCCTCAAAGACGGTAACAACCCTTTCTATTAAAGAAGCCTCAAGAGAAGATGTTGGAACTTACGAACTGTGTGTTTCCAATTCTGCTGGATCCATAACCGTTCCAATTACTGTCATTGTCCTCGACAAGCCAGGACCTCCAGGACCCATACGCATTGATGAAGTTAGTTGTGACAAT
This sequence comes from Microtus pennsylvanicus, assembly GCF_037038515.1. Lineage (NCBI taxonomy): Eukaryota > Metazoa > Chordata > Mammalia > Rodentia > Cricetidae > Microtus > Microtus pennsylvanicus. The sequence goes on from NC_134587.1 coordinate 6,923,386, forward strand.
GTGTCCATTTCTTGGAATCCTCCAGAATATGACGGTGGCTGCCAAATTAGCAACTACATTGTTGAGAAGAGGGAAACCACGTCTACCACATGGCAGGTAGTTTCACAAGCGGTGGCAAGAACATCCATCAAAATAGTCCGCTTGACAACAGGAAGTGAATATCAGTTCCGTGTTTGTGCAGAGAATCGGTACGGAAAGAGTTCCTACAGCGAATCCTCCGCGGTGGTTGCTGAGTATCCGTTCAGCCCCCCAGGGCCTCCTGGCACTCCCAAAGTTGTGCATGCCACGAAATCTACCATGATTGTAACTTGGCAGGTGCCAGTTAACGACGGAGGAAGCCAAGTCATTGGCTATCACCTTGAATACAAAGAAAGAAGCAGCATTCTCTGGTCAAAGGCAAACAAAGTCCTCATTTCAGATACCCAGATGAAAGTCTCCGGTCTTGATGAGGGGCTGATGTATGAGTACCGGGTATACGCTGAGAATATTGCTGGCATTGGTAAATGCAGTAAAGCATGTGAACCAGTCCCTGCAAGGGATCCCTGTGACCCTCCGGGGCAACCTGAGGTCACCAATATCACAAGAAAATCGGTATCACTTAAGTGGGCGAAACCACGTTACGATGGTGGAGCTAAGATCACCGGATACATTGTCGAGCGCAGAGAATTGCCTGATGGCAGGTGGCTCAAGTGCAATTTCACTAATGTGCAGGAAACGTACTTTGAAGTAACTGAGCTCACTGAAGACCAGCGTTATGAATTCCGAGTTTTTGCAAGAAACGCCGCTGACTCTGTTAGCGAACCATCCGAATCCACTGGACCTATTACAGTCAAAGACGACGTTGAGGCACCAAGAATTATGATGGATGTCAAATTCCGAGACGTCATTGTTGTCAAAGCCGGAGAGGTCCTTAAGATAAATGCAGACATTGCAGGGCGACCACTGCCAGTCATTTCCTGGGCCAAGGATGGGGTAGAAATTGAAGAAAGGGCAAAAACAGAAATTGTCTCAACAGACTATAATACCACATTAACAGTTAAAGACTGTGTAAGACGAGACACTGGGCAGTATGTGCTTACACTGAAGAACGTTGCAGGAACTCGGACTATGGCAGTTAACTGTAAAGTGCTTGATAAGCCTGGCCCACCAGCAGGACCTCTTGAAATAACTGGCCTCACTGCGGAGAAGTGCTCTCTTTCCTGGGGACGTCCCCAAGAAGACGGTGGTGCTGATATCGACTATTACATTGTAGAAAAGCGTGAAACAAGCCGCCTCGCATGGACAATATGTGAAGCCGAGTTGAGGACGACATCTTGTAAGGTGACCAAGCTACTCAAAGGCAATGAATACATCTTTAGAGTAACGGGTGTGAATAAATATGGTGTCGGTGAGCCCCTAGAGAGCGTGCCTGTGAAGGCGCTAGATCCGTTCACCGTTCCTAGTCCACCCACATCTTTGGAAATTACATCTGTGACCAAAGATTCCATGACACTTTGCTGGTCAAGACCTGAGACTGACGGAGGCAGTGACATCTCTGGATACATAATTGAAAGACGTGAGAAAAACAGCCTACGGTGGGTGCGTGTGAATAAAAAACCAGTCTACGATCTGAGAGTGAAGTCAACAGGACTCCGGGAAGGATGTGAATACGAGTATCGGGTTTTCGCCGAAAACGCTGCCGGCCTGAGTCTTCCAAGTGAAACGTCTCCCTTAGTTCGAGCGGAAGATCCGGTGTTCCTGCCATCTCCTCCATCCAAACCCAAAATTGTAGACTCGGGCAAAACAACCATCACCATTGGTTGGGTGAAGCCTCTGTTTGATGGTGGGGCGCCAATAACGGGATACACGGTAGAATACAAAAGGTCTGATGAGGATGACTGGAAGGCTGCCATCCAGAGCTTCAGAGGCACAGAATATACACTGAGTGGGCTAACCACTGGAGCTGAGTACATCTTCAGAGTGAGGTCTGTCAATAAGGTCGGTGCCAGTGACCCCAGTGACAGCTCCGACCCCCAGGTAGCCAAAGAAAGAGAAGAAGAACCTGTATTTGATGTCGACAGTGAAATGAGGAAGACTTTGGTTGTCAAGGCTGGATCCTCATTTACCATGACTGTACCTTTCAGAGGAAGACCCATCCCCAACGTCTCCTGGAGTAAGCCTGACACTGACCTCCGCACAAGAGCATACATTGACTCCACAGAATCTCGTACATCACTCACCATTGAGAATGCCACCCGCAACGATTCTGGAAAGTACACGCTAACAATTCAGAATGTTTTGAGTGCTGCTTCGATGACCTTCGTTGTCAAAGTTTTAGATTCCCCAGGACCTCCAGCCAATGTTACTGTACGTGAAGTAACCAAGGAGACTGCTGTGCTGTCCTGGGATGTTCCTGAAAATGATGGTGGAGCACCCGTGAAGAATTACCACATAGAAAAACGCGAGGCCAGCAAGAAGGCATGGGTATCTGTCACTAACAACTGCAACCGCCTCTCTTACAAAGTGACCAACTTACAAGAAGGAGCGATTTACTACTTCAGAGTGTCTGGAGAAAACGAGTTTGGTGTTGGTGTGCCAGCCGAAACGAAGGAAGGCGTCAAAATAACAGGTACATTTTATACCTATTTTGCTAGAATAATGTGAATCACTCTAATTATATTTCATCTTAAAGACTTTTGGTTCACACCCCCAAACTATTTATGCCATAGCGCAAAATGAATCTCTAGTAATTGACATAGCTAGAATGTCAACAAAAGATTTGTTGGATTTAAGGATAATCAAATCTAGCTATACATTTAGTATATGTATAAAAACTATATGTAGTTTCTTACAAGATTGTTCCTCTTGTCCCTCTGTTTAATACCCACAATGAATTTTGGGCAAATTTTGTTATTGTATATGGTTATTTGAGACTTAATTTAAATTTGAGTACTGTAACTTAGTGGAACTTTGGCTAAAAAAAGCCAAAATTGTCTCATTAATAAGACTCAAGTCAGAGGAAATGCATGCCCTTGATTTAAGTTTTTCTTTGACAATGTGTGAAGGATGACAGTTGGAGAAAATGTTGTAATAATTGTCCCCTTTCTTTCAATGCTTTTTTTTTTTCAGAAAAACCAAGCCCACCAGAAAAGCTTGGAGTAACCAGTGTCTCCAAAGACAGTGTTTCGCTGAGCTGGCTGAAGCCAGAACACGATGGTGGAAGCAGAGTGGTACATTATGTCGTCGAAGCACTAGAGAAAGGCCAGAAAAACTGGGTTAAATGTGCAGTGGTAAAGACAACCCATCACGTTGTTTCCAGTCTGAGAGAGGGTCATGAATACTTCTTCCGGGTCTTTGCCGAAAACCAAGCAGGCCTGAGTGACCCAAGAGAGCTCCTGCTTCCTGTTCTCATAAAGGATCAGCTAGGTATAGCTAACTTTATGCCTATTCCTGCATTCAGGTAACTTAATGTTTTTAGGCAATTTTTTTTCACCTTTATGTTCCGTACTTCTATTTCTTCAGAGCCACCTGAAATTGATATGAAGAATTTCCCAAGTCACACAGTGTATGTTAGAGCTGGCTCCAATCTTAAAGTTGACATCCCCATTTCTGGAAAGCCGCTCCCCAAAGTGACCTTATCAAGAGATGGTGTACCCCTGAAGGCGACCATGAGGTTTAACACTGAGATTACTGCTGAGAACCTGACCATCAATCTCAAAGAAAGCGTTACCACTGATGCGGGGCGATATGAGATCACTGCGGCCAACTCCAGCGGAACCACCAAAGCTTTCATTAACATCATTGTGCTGGACAGACCGGGTCCTCCGACTGGCCCTGTGGTCATCAGTGACATCACTGAAGAAAGTGTGACCCTCAGATGGGAGCCACCCAAGTATGATGGTGGAAGCCACGTCACCAACTACATCGTACTGAAGAGAGAAACAAGTACGGCAGTGTGGTCCGAAGTGTCGGCAACGGTGGCAAGAACCATGATTAAAGTCATGAAACTGACCACGGGAGAAGAATACCAGTTCCGAATCAAGGCAGAAAATCGCTTCGGCATCAGTGATCACATCGATTCAGCTTGTATAGTTGTCAAACTGCCATACAGTAAGTTGCTGACCTTACACACCCCAGATTGCTCTTTACTCTATAAATGTGCTAAATGCCTATATTAACCTATGGGTTTTCCCTCTTTCATAGCAACACCTGGGCCACCATCTACACCTTGGGTCTCCAATGTTACTCGGGAAAGCATCACTGTGGGCTGGCATGAACCAGTGTCCAATGGAGGAAATGCAGTCATAGGCTACCACTTGGAAATGAAAGACAGAAACAGTATCTTATGGCAAAAAGCCAACAAAATGATCATCCGTACAACTCACTTCAAAGTCACAACCATCAGTGCCGGGCTTATCTACGAATTCAGGGTGTATGCAGAAAATGCTGCTGGCATTGGAAAACCCAGCCATCCTTCGGAGCCGGTCTTGGCCATCGATGCCTGTGGTATGTATTTGCCAGATGCACTTGTCATGAGAAGAGCAGTTCTGGTAACTTAAAAATGCAAATTTCATGTCTTCAATGAATTGGTCTAAGTGCCACTGACCTGCTTTCTCATGATTGCAGAACCTCCAAGGAATGTTCGGATCACTGATATTTCCAAGAACTCTGTCAACCTTTCATGGCAACAGCCAGCTTTTGATGGAGGAAGCAAGATTACAGGCTACATTGTGGAGAGGCGTGACCTTCCAGATGGGAGATGGACCAAGGCCAGCTTCACCAATGTTATTGAGACTCAATTCACCGTCTCTGGCTTGACACAGAATTCCCAGTATGAATTCCGGGTCTTTGCTAGAAATGCTGTTGGCTCCATCAGCAATCCATCTGAGGTTGTGGGCCCTATCACATGCATTGACTCCTACGGTAAGCGGTTTTCACCCACTGTTTTCTGTAATGACTTTTAACATGTGTCTTAAATAGATGTGGGAGTAAGTACAGACTAGCTGGAATACTTAGGAATATATTCTTCAACCACTTCATATCCCCCACCTTGGTTTCAGGAAAAATGATAAGATTTTGATTATAGGATGTCTAAAGGTCTTTCAAACTTTTAGGATTTTTTTTTGGTTGTCTGAATTGGTGCTTTCATTCTATTTGAAGCTATCAGACTCAATAATAACTCTCAGGTTAACTCACATCAGCACTGCATATTTCTCCTAAGTTCATGAAAGCACACACAGAGTCTTAAAAGATGATGGTATTAGCAGCTCCTACCCCTGACTGGGCAGTTTCCATGAGAGCCCTTCCTCTGTGAAGAATTCACTTCCATAGATTAAAAACACAGATTAATCCACTTTACAAAAGGGAGCCTAAAGCTGGGCAGTGGTGGCACATGCCTTTAATCTCAGCACTTGGGAGGCAGAGGCAGGTGGATCTCTAAGTTCGACACCAGCCTGGTCTACAGGATGAGTTCCAGAGCAGCCAGGGCTACAAAGAGAAATCATGTCTTGGGGGGGAAAAGCCTAAAGCTTAGAATATTTATATAAATTCCCCCAAGGTCAAACAACTCAACAGTGATGAGCAGCCCTCTTTGGGGCTCTCTCTATCTTACCATCAGATCAAAATATAACTGGCCATTCTCAACTAAATGGCATTCAACTAATAATGGCTTAGAAATGAGAATTTCATGACAGTCAACTACCCTGTGGTACCTTGTAATAGCTTTCCGTTTCCAAAAATGGAAGTTTAGCTTCTTCATGTCTGATCAAAAGGATCTACTCGCTTCCTCTTGCTGGAAGTCCCAGGGCCACCCTTTACTAGTCAGGATTTGTGGCACTGTAAGGCCAGTCAAACTTAGTTTTATATCTCAACAATCATGAGTAGTCTGGCGGAGCATCCGTTTAGGGGAGCTATAGTTCTGGGAGTAGAGAAGTCAAGCTTCAAGAAGAACATGAACTGCTCACATCCGGATGGTGGAAAGGAAAAGAAGACAAATGAGAAGCGATCAGAAGTAAAGGAAAGAGTCTAGAGTCAAAGAAAATGTGTGGTGCTATTTCTTCCATAATGGTCTCAACCCTGATCCTGTTTCCATGCAGTTTAGTGTAGATACCCTGAGATCCAGAGTCTGTTCAGTCTGTCTTCCCCATGACGTGAGTGGGCTTAGACCTGCATATCACACATACAACACATGTGCAAACAATTAGCAGACGGTCAGCGGCCTATTTTGAAGTTTCTGCAACTACATTTTTCATCCTGGCAAAATTTCAACTGTCTCTTCCTCTTTTTTCTTGCAGGTGGGCCTGTTATTGACTTGCCTTTAGAGTATACAGAAGTTGTCAAATACAGAGCAGGCACATCTGTGAGGCTCAGAGCTGGTATTTCAGGCAAACCCGAGCCCACGATTGAGTGGTACAAAGACGATAAAGAATTACAAACCAATGCACTGGTATGTGTTGAAAATAGCACTGACCTGGCATCTATACTCATCAAAGATGCCAACCGCCTCAATAGTGGAAGCTACGAATTAAAGCTAAGGAATGCCATGGGTTCCGCCTCCGCCACCATCAGAGTACAGATCCTCGGTAGGTGCTTTAACATGGGCAATGATGCGTTTTGTTTACCTAGAGTGTAGTAATTCAAAGCCGCTCGGGTTTTTAAAGGCCCTCACGTTGTTTTCATCTTTCCCTGGCAGATAAACCAGGACCTCCGGGAGGACCAATTGAGTTTAAGACGGTCACTGCCGAAAAGATAACTCTGCTCTGGAGGCCTCCAGCTGATGACGGCGGTGCCAAGATCACTCACTACATCGTGGAAAAACGTGAAACAAGCCGAGTCGTGTGGTCTATGGTGGCTGAAAACCTGGAGGAGTGCATCATTACAACTACCAAAATTATTAAAGGGAACGAGTACATCTTCCGAGTCCGGGCTGTGAACAAATACGGAATTGGCGAGCCGCTGGAATCTGATCCGGTTGTAGCCAAGAATGCTTTTGGTGAGCCGTAGCCTCATTAGAAAACTAAAAGGCATGCAAAATACACTTACAGATATAAGCTATTCTGAGAGCTTGTGTATGCTTTCCTGGAAAGATTTTCTTTTGCATCTCTGCTTGTCTCATTACTGCCCTTTCCACAAGACAGACACTGTCGTTACTACACTGATATTAGACGGAATTTAAAAATGAGAAAGTTGAACCTGTTGAACCTTTAAACTCATCTGTTCTCTCCTTCCTAGTTACACCTGGACCGCCAAGCATACCAGAAGTGACAAAGATGACCAAGAATTCTATGACTGTTGTCTGGAACAGGCCAACTGTAGATGGTGGTAGTGAAATAAACGGCTATTTCCTTGAAAAACGAGACAAGAAGAGTCTGGCCTGGCTTAAAGTACTAAAGGAGACTATCCGTGACACCAGACAAAAGGTGACAGGCCTCACTGAAAACAGTGACTATCAATATCGAGTCTGTGCTGTCAACGCCGCTGGAATGGGTCCATTCTCAGAGCCCTCTGACTTCTACAAGGCTGCTGATCCTATTGGTAAGCTCTCACGTACACACATCTCTGGCTGTCTTCTGTGTGACGGAATTGCAGATGTGATTGTGTAATCGCTACGTTGTAATTGACCATTCCAGATCCTCCAGGCCCCCCTGCCAAGATAAGAATTGCAGATTCAACTAAATCATCCATCACTCTTGGCTGGAGTAAACCTGTCTACGACGGGGGCAGCGACGTCACTGGCTATGTTGTTGAGATGAGACAAGGAGAGGAGGAGGAATGGGCTATTGTCTCCACCAGGGGAGAGGTCAGAACGACAGAATATGTGGTCTCTAACCTAAAGCCTGGAGTCGATTACTATTTCCAAGTATCAGCGGTAAACTGTGCTGGCCAAGGAGAACCCATCACAATGACTGAGCCTGTCCAGGCTAAAGACATCCTTGGTACGTACATCCACTGTGGTGATTTTGTGTGTCTTACTAAGAGTTCCAGGCAAAGACTCATTGTCTTTTAAAAATCACTGTAAATGTCCATTTTCTGTCTACAGAGGAACCAGAAATTGACCTAGACGTGGCTCTCAGAACATCCGTTATCGCTAAAGCTGGGGAAGATGTACAGATATTGATGCCCTTTAAAGGCAGACCGCCCCCTACTGTCACCTGGAGGAAAGACGAGAAGAATCTTGGCAGTGATGCCAGATACAACATCCAAAACACTGATTCATCTTCCTTACTCATCATCCCTCAAGTCACTCGCAACGACACAGGGAAATACACCCTGACAATAGAAAACGGAGTGGGCCAACCCAAGTCTTCCACTGTGAGCGTGAAAGTACTCGATACACCAGCGGCCTGCCAGAAGCTACAGGTGAAACATGTTTCCCTAGGCACAGCCACGTTGCTATGGGATCCTCCTCTCATTGATGGAGGGTCTCCCGTCATTAACTACGTCATTGAGAAGAGAGATGCCACAAAGAGAACGTGGTCCGTCGTGTCCCACAAGTGTTCCGGCACAGCCTTTAAGGTAACAGACTTATCAGAGAAAACTCCGTTCTTCTTCCGAGTTCTTGCAGAAAATGAAATTGGAATCGGTGAGCCCTGTGAGACTACAGAGCCTGTAAAAGCTGCCGAGGTACCAGCACCTATCCGTGATCTCTCAATGAAAGATTCTACAAAGACATCCGTTGTCCTCAGCTGGACCAAGCCTGACTTTGACGGTGGGAGCATCATCACAGACTACGTTGTGGAAAGGAAAGGAAAAGGTGAACAGGCCTGGTCACATGCTGGCATTAGTAAGACCTGCGAAATCGAGATTGGACAACTTAAAGAGCAGTCGGTCTTGGAATTCCGAGTGGCCGCCAGAAATGAGAAAGGACAGAGCGACCCTGTCACTATTGGGCCACTCACAGTGAAAGAGCTGGTGATAACACCTGAAGTTGACTTGTCAGAAATCCCCGGGGCACAGATATCTGTGCGAATTGGACATAATGTACATCTTGAATTACCTTACAAAGGGAAACCCAAGCCATCCATCAGTTGGCTGAAAGATGGTTTGCCATTGAAAGAAAGTGAATATGTTCGCTTCAGTAAAACAGAAAACAAAATTACCTTGAGCATTAAGAATGTAAAGAAGGAGCACGGAGGGAAATACACCGTTATTCTTGACAATGCAGTATGCAGAAACTCCTTCCCCATTACAATCATTACCCTTGGCCCGCCATCCAAGCCCAAAGGACCCATTCGATTCGATGAAATCAAGGCTGACAGTGCTATCATGTCATGGGATATCCCGGAAGATGATGGAGGAGGAGAAATCACCTGTTACAGCATTGAAAGGCGGGAAGCTTCGCAAACTAACTGGAAGATGGTGTGTTCAAGCGTTGCCAGGACGACTTTCAAAGCTTCCAATCTGGTCAAAGATTCTGAATACCAGTTTAGGGTTAGAGCAGAAAACAGATACGGAGTTAGCGAACCACTCGTCTCAAATCTTATCGTGGCAAAACACCAGTTCAGGATTCCTGGCCCCCCAGGAAAGCCAGTGATATACAACGTGACCTCAGATGGCATGTCACTAACTTGGGATGCGCCAGTTTATGACGGTGGTTCAGAAGTGACTGGATTCCATGTTGAAAGGAAAGAAAGAAACAGCATCCTCTGGCAAAGGGTTAACACATCACCAATATCTGGGAGAGAATACAGAGCTACTGGCTTAATAGAAGGACTGGACTACCAATTCCGTGTATATGCTGAGAATTCGGCTGGCCTAAGCTCACCTAGTGACCCAAGCAAGTTTACATTAGCTGTTTCTCCAGTAGGTAAGTGGCTGTTATTTAAATATATTTACTCTAGCAACCCAATATATTGGCAATATATACATTAAACACTGCTTCTCTTTCAGAGGTCACCCTCTAGGCTCTACCTTCTTGTCATGTCAAGCTAGAGGGATGGTTTTAACTCAGTCTAATAAAGTAATTTAGACCATGAAGCAGAAAGTTGAAATTAGTAGTGCAAGTGTTCCTGCAAGGTTTATCCATGTTGTTTTACTTTCTTGGCAATTAAAAGATGATTACAGATATAGCGGCGCGTTTAACCTCCCTGCAATTTTTTTCAGACCCACCCGGCACTCCTGATTACATCGATGTCACCCGGGAGACCATCACACTTAAGTGGAACCCACCGTTGCGTGACGGGGGAAGCAAGATAGTGGCCTACAGCATTGAGAAACGGCAAGGAAATGATCGCTGGGTCCGATGCAACTTCACGGACGTCAGTGAATGTCAGTACACCGTCACTGGACTCAGTCCTGGGGATCGGTATGAGTTCAGGATAATTGCAAGGAATGCGGTCGGAACCATAAGCCCGCCCTCACAGTCTTCCGGCCTCATCATGACAAGAGATGAGAACGGTAAGCATTGCCAACTGATTTCCATTGTGAGAAAGGGGTATTCACATTTCTAAAGAATGTTTTTGGCTTCCGGACTGTAGAAGGGGACAGAGGTCTTTTTCTATAGGTTAGCTAAGACTGCCATGTGGATTGTAGTGGGCTTTCTCAAATGTAGTTGGACCTTCCTTTGTGGGACCACCAGCTCCTCAATAATGGCATGGAGACAATGTTAATTATGAAAGCTTGGGATTTGGCTTAGGCTTTTCCCCAACTAGATATTAAAGCTCAATGGACCTGCTTTTATTAATCTACATTTTGTCACATGGCTTTTACCTTTCTTCGCTATGGCATGTCCAACTGGCTCCCGGTACTGGCGAAATCCATGTGCCTAGATTCCTGCTCCTCTTCCTCTGTCTTCCAGGAAATCCCATCTATCCTCCTCCTGCCAGCTAGTGACCATTTAGCTGTTTATTAAACCAATCAGAAAGCACCTTGGCAGAAACACACCATCACAGTGTATAAAAAGATTATCCCACAACAGTGGATAAATTTAGTCTCTTTGGGCAGGAAGTGAGACAGGGCTTCTCTGTGAAACAGTCCTGGCTGTCCTGGAACTCACTTTGTAGACCAGGTTGGCCTCGAACTCAAAGATCCACCTGCCTCTGCCTCTCAAGTGCTGGGATTAAAGGCGTGCACCACCACCATGTGGCAAAATTAAGTCCTTTTTGATATCAGTTATTTTCCACTGTGTCTATCATTTTAAACCATTTCCTTGTAAATATCAAGCATGTGGAAGTGAGGTTTTTAGGCTTGGACTTTTAGCCATTTGGAGTAAAGGAAATGGTTCCCAGGAATAGCTTTCTATCTGTACTAGTTATTCAAATGCAAAATATCTGAAGCTATAAAATCATTACCTGCTTGTGTGATGCTAATGGCCTCTCCCAGGAACTTGCTTGGATTTGTGACGCTATCAGGAAGTAAAGACTGGCTAGCTAGCAAGCATGGCAGTTCTCCTTTGACAAAGGGCAAAGAGTAACAAAGTAACAAGTCAGGAGTAACAATAGGAATAATTTAACAGCAGAGAAATGTTTAATCCTGCAGTCTAAACTCTCAATCACTAGCCTTACTTTCAAAATGGCCTTTGGTGGCAGGGGAATGATTACCTTCCTAGGCTTTATGATATGGTCCTAATGAAAACTATGTTTGTGTATGTCTTTATTAAACCAAATTAATAAGCAATTTCTCCTCTCTTTTGCAGTTCCACCAACAGTAGAGTTTGGCCCCGAGTATTTCGATGGTCTTGTTATTAAGTCTGGAGACAGCCTTAGAATCAAAGCTTTGGTCCATGGGCGACCAGTACCACGAGTAACTTGGTTCAGAGATGGAGTTGAAATTGAGAGGAGAATGAACATGGAAATAACTGATGTTCTCGGCTCAACCAGCCTCTTTGTTAGAGACGCAACTCGAGATCATCGTGGTGTTTATACAGTGGAAGCCAAAAATGTATCTGGTACCACAAAAGCAGAAATTACGGTGAAAGTACAAGGTATTTTAAAATAGTTCAAGATGATTTACGGGACTTGGGTTAGGGAGATGGCTAATTATACTTCAGTGGACAAGACAAACAGCAAGTGATTCTTAAAACGTTTTCTTCCAGATACACCAGGAAAAGTCGTTGGGCCAATACGATTCACGAATATTACTGGTGAGAAGATGACCTTGTGGTGGGATGCCCCGCTCAATGACGGCTGTGCCCCTGTCACCCACTACATCATTGAAAAACGGGAAACCAGCAGACTGGCCTGGGCATTGATTGAGGACAACTGTGAAGCCCACAGCTACACCGCCGTTAAACTCATAACCGGCAATGAATATCAGTTCCGCGTTTCTGCCGTTAACAAGTTTGGTGTTGGCCGGCCACTGGAGTCTGACCCTGTGGTTGCCCAAATACAATACAGTAAGTTTGCGGTTCTACTAAACGGTGTCATGACATAAGATGAACTTTCTAAGCAAATGAATCTAACTGATTTCCCCCTTTTATAGCTGTTCCGGATGCCCCTGGAATTCCCGAACCTAGCAATGTCACAGGCAATAGCATCACCCTGACTTGGACGAGGCCAGAATCAGATGGCGGCAATGAGATTCAACACTACATCCTTGAAAGACGAGAAAAGAAAAGCACAAGATGGGTGAAAGTGATCAGCAAACGACCCATTTCTGAGACAAGATTCAAAGTCACTGGCCTGGTGGAAGGCAACGAGTATGAATTCCATGTCATGGCTGAGAACGCGGCTGGGATTGGGCCAGCAAGTGGAATCTCAAGACTGATCAAATGCCGAGAGCCTGTTAACCCGCCAAGTGCCCCCGCGGTGGTCAAAGTGACAGACACATCCAAGACAACCGTGAGCTTAGAATGGGCCAAGCCGGTCTTTGACGGTGGGATGGAAATAATTGGGTACATAATAGAGATGTGCAAAGCTGACTTAGGGGACTGGCAGAAAGTAAACACAGAGCCCTGCGTGAAAACAAGATACACAGTCACTGATCTCGAAGCAGGTGAAGAATACAAATTCCGGGTCAGCGCTATCAACGGTGCCGGGAAAGGAGACAGCTGCGAGGTAACCGGTACTATAAAAGCCGTTGATCGGTTATCCGCTCCTGAGTTAGACATTGACGCCAACTTCAAGCAGACTCATATTGTCAGAGCGGGTGCCAGCATCCGCCTCTTCATCGCCTACCTGGGGAGACCTACTCCTACAGCGGTGTGGAGCAAGCCTGACTCGAACCTGAGCATTCGGGCTGATATCCACACAACAGACTCCTTCAGCACCCTCACCGTGGAAAACTGCAACAGAAACGACGCAGGGAAATACACGTTCACTGTGGAAAACAACAGTGGGAGAAAGTCAATAACGTTCACTGTGAAGGTGCTCGACTCTCCAGGACCACCTGGTCCAATTTCCTTCAAAGATGTGACCCGGGGATCTGCCACACTGATGTGGGATGCCCCTCTCCTTGACGGTGGTGCCCGCATCCATCACTACGTGGTGGAGAAACGAGAAGCCAGTCGCCGCAGCTGGCAGGTCGTCAGTGAAAAGTGCACTCGCCAGATCCTCAAGGTCAGCGACCTGACAGAAGGTGTCCCGTACTATTTCCGTGTTTCCGCTGAGAATGAGTATGGCGTCGGTGAACCCTATGAAATGCAAGAACCAATTGTCGCCACAGAACAGCCTGCCCCGCCCAGGAGACTCGATGTGGTGGACACTAGCAAATCGTCTGCAGTCTTGGCCTGGCTTAAACCTGACCATGACGGAGGCAGTCGGATCACTAGCTACCTGCTTGAGATGAGGCAGAAGGGATCCGACTTCTGGGTTGAAGCTGGTCACACCAAACAGCTGACTTTCACAGTGGAGCGCCTCGTTGAGAACACCGAATATGAATTCCGGGTGAAAGCCAAGAACGACGCTGGCTACAGTGAACCCAGAGAAGCCTTCTCATCTGTCATCATCAAGGAGCCTCAAATTGAGCCCACTGCCGATCTCACCGGAATCACCAATCAGCTCATAACCTGCAAGGCTGGAAGCACATTTACCATTGACGTGCCAATCAGTGGGCGTCCGGCCCCCAAAGTAACATGGAAACTAGAAGAAATGAGACTCAAGGAGACAGATCGAATGAGCATCACCACCACAAAAGACAGGACCACCCTGACAGTAAAGGACAGTATGAGAGGCGACTCTGGCAGGTACTTCCTGACTCTAGAAAACACAGCTGGTGTTAAAACGTTTACCATCACCGTTGTCGTTATTGGAAGACCAGGGCCAGTAACTGGTCCCATCGAGGTCTCATCTGTCTCTGCTGAATCCTGTGTACTATCATGGACCGAACCCAAAGACGACGGAGGCACAGACATCACTAACTACATAGTTGAAAAGCGTGAGTCAGGTACCACAGCCTGGCAGCTTATCAACTCCAGTGTGAAGCGCACTCAGATCAAAGTCACGCACCTCACAAAATACAAAGAATACTGCTTCCGTGTCAGTTCAGAGAACAGATTTGGGGTCAGCAAGCCTCTGGAAACAGCACCAATTGTTGCTGAACATCCATTTGGTAAGAAAAATAAAAACCAAATTTCATAGTCTGTTTAAAATATTTTTAAGTATTTCCACTGAATTTTACAAAACCCTGTTCTTACATATTTCTGTCTTTATTTAGTTCCACCAAGTGCTCCGACCAGACCTGAAGTCTACTATGTGTCTGCCAATGCCATGTCAATTCGCTGGGAAGAACCCTACCACGATGGTGGCAGTAAGATCGTTGGCTACTGGGTTGAGAAGAAGGAGCGTAACACCATCCTTTGGGTGAAGGAAAACAAAGTACCGTGCTTAGAGTGTAACTACAAAGTGACGGGCTTGGTAGAAGGGCTGGAGTATCAGTTCAGAACGTACGCACTCAATGCAGCGGGTGTCAGCAAGGCCAGTGAAGCCTCAAGACCCATCATGGCTCAGAACCCAGTTGGTGCGTACACAGTTCTAAAGGCGTATTTGTTACCATTCCTGGTATTGGAACTCAGCTGTATTTTTAACCTGATTTTGTATCCCTTCTAGATCCCCCGGGTAGACCAGAAGTAACGGATGTCACCAGGTCAACAGTGTCTCTAATCTGGTCGGCCCCGGTGTATGACGGAGGCAGCAAGGTTGTGGGCTACATCGTAGAACGGAAGCCCGTCAGTGAAGTCGGAGATGGTCGCTGGCTGAAGTGTAACTATACCATTGTCTCTGATAACTTCTTCACGGTGACCGCTCTCAGTGAAGGGGACACTTATGAATTCCGTGTCTTGGCCAAGAACGCAGCAGGTGTAATCAGCAAGGGCTCTGAATCCACAGGCCCTGTCACTTGCCGAGATGAATATGGTAAGAAACAGGTCACGTTTCCCTTTGATATTACGGCACGTAAGTGGATCTCTGAGCCGTCAGTCACTCATTCCTATCTATTCCTATTAACAGCTCCACCCAAAGCTGAATTAGACGCCAGGTTACAAGGTGAGCTGGTGACCATCAGAGCAGGTTCAGATCTTGTTCTGGATGCTGCCGTCGGTGGCAAACCCGAACCCAAAATCATCTGGACCAAAGGGGACAAGGAACTAGATCTCTGCGAAAAGGTGTCTCTACAGTACACGGGCAAGCGGGCAACGGCGGTCATCAAATATTGCGACAGAAGCGACAGTGGCAAATACACGTTGACGGTGAAGAATGCCAGTGGGACCAAGTCTGTGTCCGTCATGGTCAAGGTTCTCGGTGCGTATATCAGATGTACTTCTGATGTTACAGAACTTTGAAGGGTGCTGTTCGTCATGACCTGTCCCCCTGCCTGTTTCAGATTCCCCTGGCCCATGTGGCAAACTCACGGTCAGCAGAGTCACCGAGGAGAAGTGCACGTTAGCCTGGAGCCTTCCTCAGGAAGATGGAGGAGCAGAGATAACCCACTACATTGTAGAGAGACGTGAGACCAGCAGGCTCAACTGGGTGATAGTTGAAGGGGAATGCCTGACTCTATCCTACGTGGTCACCAGACTCATCAAGAACAACGAATACACGTTCCGCGTGAGGGCAGTGAACAAATACGGCCTAGGTGTGCCGGTGGAATCGGAGCCGATCGTGGCCAGAAATTCTTTCAGTGAGTATTAACTTCTTAGAACACTTTGGTGATTAAATTGTTAATGGATCGATGAAGAAGGGTGGTCATGCCCACAGTGATTGTGCACAGTTCTGAACATCTTTATTTGCATTAAACACAAACAGCGATTCCATCCCAGCCTGGCATACCCGAAGAGGTGGGAGCTGGCAAAGAGCACATTATTATTCAGTGGACAAAACCCGAATCTGACGGTGGCAATGAGATCAGCAACTACCTGGTAGACAAGCGTGAGAAGAAGAGCTTGCGCTGGACACGTGTCAACAAAGACTACGTGGTGTATGACACCAGACTGAAGGTGACCAGCCTGATGGAAGGTTGTGATTATCAGTTCCGGGTGACGGCAGTGAACGCTGCTGGCAACAGCGAACCCAGCGAAGCCTCCAACTTCATCCGCTGCAGAGAGCCATCATGTGAGTGCTAGACGCAGTTAGCTAACCCAGTGCCAACCAAAACCGGACGGCAGATATTTTCCAATGTCGTATCTCTGGGGACCTCAGAATTATGAAAAGCATACACCTAGTAGAGATTTTCTTACTACTGCAATCTTGAGATAGATATATTACCATTTTAACTTTATTTAATTAGTGGTAATAGCCTTGCTGAACACTGTTGCAGTATTTGTCTGGTTTATCAAAAGCTACAGGTTGTTCTATTACCAGTATGAAAGAGATATACTGTAAGACTCGGAGGAGAGTGGAAAAGTAAGTTCTACTGATAAGCACTGAGAAGGAAAATAGCAAAGTCCCTTTTGAGAAGAGGCTTAGGGGAGCATAAAGTCCCTTATATGGCGATACTAACAAAACCATTATTATATGATCTTCAAAAATAACACAAGGCTTTTACAGCATGTGAGCCCAAGAGCTAAAAGGAGTTGGTCCCTGGGACTGAAGAGGGAAAAGACAGAACCAGATTCCTGCATTCATTAGGAATATAGAGGGGACATGTGATGTTAACCCAGGGAAAGAAGAGCAACTGAGGAAAAGTCCTGGGGAACAAGCTGAGTTAAGAGAGAATATACCACCATTGTTAGCCAAAGTGAGAGAAAGTGATAATGCATCTTAAGGGTTGTCCTAGAGCACTCAAAAAATTAAAATCCTGTTATAATGAGGGACTTGGTAAGCCCTGAACACCTCTGTGAATCTTCAAAACACAATTGTAATTTCAAAATTGTCCTTGTTTGTGCAATGCCTATAATCTCACTTTTAAATTTCAGATACCCCTGGACCACCTTCCGCTCCAAGAGTTGTAGATACCACCAAGCGTAGTATTAGTTTGGCATGGACCAAACCCATGTATGATGGTGGTGCTGACATCATAGGATACGTCCTGGAAATGCAAGAGAAGGACACTGACCAGTGGTGCCGGGTGCATACAAATGCCACAATCAGGAACAACGAATTCACCGTGCCAGACCTTAAAACAGGCCAGAAATACTCCTTCCGGGTTGCTGCCGTGAACGTGAAGGGTGTGAGCGAGTACAGTGAAGCCATTGCCGAAATTGAGCCCGTGGAAAGACTAGGTACGGAACGCAGACGCTTGGACAGGAATTGCCCGCTCATTTTGTCTGGCCATGAATTAATTACATTTTGGTATTGACTTCCCAGAAATACCAGATCTGGAGCTTGCGGATGATCTGAAGAAGACCGTGACTCTCAGGGCTGGAACCACACTGCGCCTGATGGTGTCTGTATCAGGAAGACCATCTCCTGTCATCACGTGGAGCAAGAAAGGCATTGACCTTGCAAACCGGGCCATCATTGACAACACGGAGAGCTACTCTTTACTCATCGTGGACAAAGTTAATCGGTATGATGCTGGAAAGTACACAATTGAAGCTGAAAACCAATCTGGCAAGAAATCAGCAACCATCCTTGTTAAAGTCTATGGTAAGTGGTTTTCTTATGTTGAGCTGAGCTCCGAGTAGAGACCACAAAACAGTACATCTTTGGCATATTGTTGATCGCCTCACTAGAGGATACCTACATTGATTATATTTTCCTACAACAAACAATGAAGAATAACTATGACTTGACTCTTTCCTTCTAATCTGTTTGTTATTTTAGATACTCCCGGTCCCTGTCCTTCAGTGAGCGTTAAGGAAGTTTCCAGAGATTCTGTGACCATCACTTGGGAAATCCCCACCATCGATGGTGGCGCTCCCGTCAGCAATTACATCATTGAGAAGCGAGAAGCTGCCATGAGAGCATTCAAAACAGTAACCACTAAGTGCAGCAAGACTCTTTACCGAATCTCCGGCCTGGTAGAAGGAACCATGTACTACTTCAGAGTGCTTCCAGAAAACATCTATGGCATCGGAGAGCCTTGTGAGACATCAGACGCCGTGCTGATCTCAGAGGTACCCTTGGTGCCCACAAAACTAGAAGTGGTCGATGTCACCAAATCCACTGTCACCCTGGCCTGGGAGAAACCACTCTACGATGGCGGAAGCCGACTCACTGGCTATGTGCTCGAGGCCTGCAAAGCTGGGACTGAGAGGTGGATGAAGGTGGTCACTTTGAAACCCACGGTCTTAGAGCACACTGTCATTTCCTTAAACGAAGGCGAACAGTACTTGTTTAGGGTAAGGGCACAGAATCAGAAAGGTGTGTCAGAACCAAGGGAGATCGTCACAGCTGTGACCGTACAAGACCTCAGAGGTAGGTACCAAATGCCCACATAATAGTAAAACAAATGAAAACATTGATGAGTGGAGACACTTCATCTTCAGAAATCATATGTAAAACTACATGCCTAATTTCTCCCTCACAGTGTTGCCAACAATCGATCTTTCCACAATGCCTCAGAAGACCATCCACGTGCCAGCCGGCAGACCCGTTGAGCTGGTGATACCTATCGCCGGCCGCCCACCTCCTACAGCTTCTTGGTTCTTTGCTGGCTCTAAACTGAGAGAATCAGAGCGTGTCACAGTCGAAACCCACACTAAAGTCACCAAGTTAACCATCCGTGAGACAACTATAAGAGATACTGGAGAATACACGCTCGAACTGAAGAACGTTACTGGAACCACCTCAGAGACCATCAAAGTTATCATTCTTGGTAAGTAGGAACGACAAAGTCACAATTCAGTTGTTGATGGCTAGCCACCGATTTTGATTTGAAGTAAAAAATTCCTCTTCCGGTTTCTCTGTCTTTCACAGACAAGCCTGGTCCACCAACTGGGCCCATCAAGATTGATGAAATCGATGCAACGTCAGTGACCATATCCTGGGAACCGCCCGAATTGGACGGCGGTGCCCCTCTCAGTGGCTATGTGGTGGAGCAACGTGATGCCCATCGTCCGGGGTGGCTGCCAGTTTCTGAGTCAGTCACAAGACCAACATTTAAGTTCACCAGACTCACGGAAGGCAATGAATATGTGTTCCGGGTGGCAGCAACAAACCGCTTCGGGATTGGCTCTTACCTGCAATCGGAGGTCATAGAATGCCGAAGCAGCATCAGTAAGTTCTTCCAGCACTTCCCCTGTATCTGACTCTGAATTTAGTCCCAGTGTGAAGAAAAACAACCTGTAAAATTGGCCTCTGGGTTTTCCTAAGGCTTCTAAGCAGCCTTGCTTGGCAGCTTTCAACAGAGGTAGATTTTCTGAACTTCTTTACTTGGTTGACGAAGTTGAAAAGCAAAAGGAGACTGAGAAAAAAAAAGAGAGGAAGAGAAAACACAAGCAAGGGAGGAGCTAGAGATAAACATACAGGAGAAAGCATAAAATATATGCTTAATAGTTATAAGATTGAAGAAAATAAGATACAGCAAAAATGGGGAAAAAAAACCCACAAAAGTGAAGGCACTGTGAAAATGGTCATTTGCCTTTCATACCACCTAAAATACCAACTAAAACTATAATACACATAAACAGGATTTCTTTGTTCATGTTGTCATATTTCATTTTTTCTCTGTCTTGCTACAGGTATTCCTGGACCTCCAGAGACATTACAGATATTTGACGTCTCCCGTGATGGCATGACACTTACTTGGTATCCACCTGAGGATGACGGTGGCTCCCAAGTGACCGGCTATATTGTGGAGCGTAAAGAAGTAAGGGCGGATCGATGGGTCCGTGTCAATAAAGTACCGGTGACCATGACACGGTACCGCTCCACTGGCCTAATTGAAGGCTTAGAATATGAGCACCGTATTACAGCTATTAATGCAAGAGGGACTGGAAAGCCAAGTCGTCCTTCCAAACCCATCGTTGCCATGGATCCAATCGGTAAATATATTTTGTATAAGCCAGGTTTATTGAGATAGGGTTTTATGTGTTGGAACTCAATTTTCTGAAGTATGGAGTTCTATGAGTTCTGAGGAAAGCAGATTTGGAATTATCACTACAACAAAGCTACAGAATATAGAATACAAAAAAAAAACGTGGAAAACAAAATTGCTAGCAGGCTGTATTTCAACCACACACTGTATTTGTTAGACGACACAGTTATCTGTCAGCTTGCAGCAACTCTAACAAGTACACTCCTTATCCTTGCTCTTCCCAGCTCCACCAGGAAAGCCACAAAATCCCAGAGTTACAGATACAACAAGGACATCAGTCTCCCTGGCCTGGAGTGTTCCAGAAGATGAAGGCGGATCTAAAGTCACGGGATACTTGATTGAAATGCAAAAAGTCGATCAACGCGAATGGACCAAATGTAACACCACCCCAACCAAGATTCGGGAATACACCCTAACACACCTACCTCAGGGCGCAGAATATAGATTCCGTGTCCTAGCTTGTAACGCTGGCGGACCTGGGGAACCTGCTGAGGTACCAGGAACAGTCAAAGTCACAGAGATGCTTGGTAAGATACTTGAGTGTTTACCTGCTGCTGTGAATGCCTTATAACTTGTTACTACTCCTCAATTTAAAAAAAAAAAATTAAATTGTCATCCTTTGTTTTTCCTCAGAATACCCTGACTATGAACTTGATGAAAGATACCAGGAAGGTGTCTTTGTTCGACAAGGTGGAGTCATCAGACTTACCATACCAATCAAAGGAAAACCATTCCCAATATGTAAATGGACCAAGGAAGGTCAAGATATTAGCAAGCGTGCCATGATTGCAACATCTGAAACACACACTGAGCTTGTGATCAAAGAAGCAGACAGAGATGATTCTGGAACCTACGACTTGGTTCTGGAGAACAAATGTGGCAAGAAGACCGTGTACATCAAGGTCAAGGTGATAGGCAGCCCCGACACCCCAGAAGGGCCACTGGAGTATGATGACATACAAGCTCGCTCTGTAAGGGTCAGCTGGAGACCTCCCGCTGATGACGGCGGCGCCGACATCTTGGGCTACGTCCTTGAGAGAAGGGAGGTACCAAAGGCGGCCTGGTATACCATTGACTCCAGAGTCCGGGGCACATCTCTGGTGGTAAAAGGCCTCAAAGAGAATGTGGAATACCATTTCCGTGTCTCGGCAGAAAACCAGTTCGGCATAAGCAAACCCCTGAAATCCGAGGAGCCAGTCGTACCCAAAACACCACTGAGTAAGTGATCTTTCAACCACTACGTTATAAAAGTTGGTTTGTAGGCATCCATTTCTTAAAGCTAGCAGCAGCTCACGAGATCTGAGATCGCACTCTGAGCCGTGTCTACTTCTCACTTGCACTTACAGACCCACCGGAACCACCAAGCAATCCTCCTGAAGTACTTGATGTCACCAAAAGTTCCGTTAGCCTGTCCTGGTCTCGGCCTAAAGATGACGGCGGCTCTCGGGTCACAGGCTACTACATTGAACGCAAGGAGACATCCACTGACAAGTGGGTGAGACACAACAAAACCCAGATCACCACCACCATGTACACGGTCACCGGCCTCGTTCCTGATGCCGAGTATCAGTTCCGTATCATCGCACAGAACGACGTGGGCCTTAGTGAGACCAGCCCTGCTTCTGAGCCAGTTGTTTGTAAAGATCCCTTCGGTGAGTAAAGTGTTTCCAAAGGGGAAGAAAAACCAAAGAAGCAAGTCAGTTTTTGTCCCTGCCTTTTCTTCTTTTTTTTTTACTGCCAGTACATCTAATTCTTTTCTCAATTATCTTATTCAGACAAGCCGAGCCAACCAGGAGAACTTGAGATTCTTTCGATATCCAAAGACAGTGTCACTCTCCAGTGGGAGAAACCTGAGTGTGACGGTGGCAAGGAAATCCTTGGCTACTGGGTGGAATATAGACAGTCCGGGGACAGTGCCTGGAAGAAGAGTAACAAGGAGCGGATCAAGGACAGGCAGTTCACCATCGGGGGTTTGCTAGAGGCTACTGAGTACGAGTTCAGAGTCTTCGCCGAGAATGAGACTGGGCTCAGCCGACCCCGGAGAACGGCTATGTCTGTAAAGACTAAGCTAACATGTAAGTAGCCTACCGCTCTCTGTTAGAAACGGAACCTGGTGAAACTAACTCTTCGTCTATTCCCAGCTAAACTGACAGACTTTATTGGCGAATGGAGTTAAATCGAGCACTTTGATGGGTACATATGGAATAGCTGATCAATCTGACCAGAAGCCACCCTGGCTACAAAATGCCAGCAGGAGATGTTAGGGAGGACGAACTAGGCATTTTCCTGCAACAGTTTCTCCCTCTGACGCAATCAGCTTTTTGGTTTTGTTAGGTTAACAAGCATGCATCACGTGCCTAAATCTAAATCAGGGCAAGAAAACTGTAAGCTTGTCCCGAGAGTTCTTACTCCCTCCAAACCTCATGATACACCCTTAATGCCCTCCCAACCAGTATAAAAAATGTGCCAGTATGATATGATGTGCTCGCTGATCCCCCACTTTCCACCTTATCCTAGAAAACTAGCTTATAGGAACCATTGATGTACATCATAGCATCTATTACAGTGCTAATCAATAGGATGATCCGTTGCTGATGTGCACAGATCACACATTCAGTAGTAATGATGCATTTCACATCATCTTTCACCATGTGCAGCTGGAGAAGCCCCGGGAGTGCGCAAAGAAATGGCCGATGTGACCACCAAATTAGGCGAAGCTGCTCAGCTCTCATGCCAGATAGTGGGAAGGCCCCTCCCTGACATTAAATGGTTCCGGTTTGGTAAAGAGCTCATCCAGAGCCGCAAGTACAAAATGTCATCAGATGGGCGCACGCATACTCTGACGGTAATGACGGAAGAACAAGAAGACGAAGGCGTCTACACCTGCGTGGCTACAAACGAAGTCGGAGAAGTGGAAACCAGCAGTAAGCTGCTTCTCCAAGCAGCCCCGCAGTTCCACCCCGGTTACCCACTGAAAGAGAAGTATTACGGCGCGGTGGGCTCTACACTTCGGCTCCACGTCATGTACATCGGTCGCCCAGTACCTGCCATGACGTGGTTCCACGGCCAGAAACTTCTGCAGAACTCAGAAAACATTACAATTGAAAACACTGAGCACTACACCCATCTGGTCATGAAGAACGTCCAACGTAAGACCCACGCTGGCAAATACAAGGTTCAGCTCAGCAATGCCTTTGGGACAGTTGACGCCACCCTGGATGTGGAAATACAAGGTACTTAGCGCTTGCTTTTGATAACTTTCTTTCCCAAGGTAGTAAGAAGCACACGGTGAGACCCACTACAATGTGCCCTCTCTCAACAGATAAACCAGACAAACCTACAGGACCGATCGTGATTGAGGCACTCCTGAAGAACTCTGTGGTCATCAGCTGGAAACCGCCTGCTGATGACGGCGGCTCCTGGATCACCAATTACGTGGTGGAGAAATGTGAGGCCAAGGAAGGGGCTGAATGGCAATTGGTGTCTTCAGCCATCTCTGTGACAACCTGTAGAATTGTGAACCTCACAGAAAACGCCGGCTATTATTTCCGGGTCTCAGCTCAGAACACCTTTGGCATCAGTGAGCCACTAGAGGTGGCCTCCATTGTGATCATCAAGAGTCCATTTGGTAAGCACGACCCGGCCTCTAGCTCTTCTAACTGGGTGGTAAAAGTTTGTCCCCATTAAATCGTTTGAGCAGAAATAAAGTTGGAGAGGAAACTGAAGACCCAGGGGTAAAGTATACTGTCTTTCTTTCGCTGTAATCGGATGTTCCTATATCTTAAAGGAGAACGTGTGTATCCTATTCTATTCCCTTCTTTGTAGCTGCACAGAACATTGGAGTAATTATTTAAAATGGGATTTAAAACAATAGCTATTTTAAACACGACAAATCTTTCTATTTTTTAACAGAAAAGCCGAGTGTTCCTGGTAGACCAACCATCACTGCTGTCACCAAGGATTCTTGTGTTGTGGCTTGGAAGCCACCCGCAAGCGACGGAGGTGCAAAGATCAGGAACTACTACCTTGAGAAGCGTGAGAAGAAGCAAAACAAGTGGATTGCGGTGACCACGGAAGAAATCCGAGAAACCGTCTTCTCCGTGCAAAACCTTATTGAAGGTCTTGAGTATGAGTTCCGCGTCAAATGTGAAAACCTGGGTGGAGAGAGCGAATGGAGCGAGATTTCAGAGCCGGTCACCCCGAAATCCGACGTCCCAATTCAGGCTCCGCACTTCAAGGAGGAGCTGAGAAACCTGAATGTCCGCTATCAGAGCAATGCCACTTTGGTCTGCAAGGTGACCGGTCATCCAAAGCCCATTGTGAAATGGTACAGACAAGGCAAAGAGATCATCGCCGATGGGCTCAAGTACAGAATTCAGGAGTTTAAGGGGGGTTACCACCAGCTCATCATTGCCAGCGTCACAGACGACGATGCCACAGTTTACCAAGTCAGAGCCACCAACCAAGGGGGATCCGTGTCTGGCACCGCCTCCTTGGAAGTGGAAGGTAAAAACAAACTCATGGACACCAGTTTGGTGTCAGACAAGCTATTGTTAAAAAAAAATTGTGTGGGACAGAGTATTATTAAGTCTTGCTAAATCACGTTCTTTATTCTTTTGCCTTGATTTAGTTCCGGCGAAGATACACCTGCCCAAAACCCTTGAAGGCATGGGAGCAGTTCATGCTCTCCGAGGAGACATGATCAGCATCAAGATTCCCTTCAGCGGCAAACCAGATCCCGTGATCACCTGGCAGAAAGGACAAGACCTCATCGATAATAATGGCCACTACCAAGTGATTGTCACGAGATCCTTCACCTCACTCGTCTTCCCCAACGGAGTGGAGAGAAAAGATGCCGGCTTCTATGTCGTCTGCGCTAAAAACAGGTTTGGAATCGATCAAAAGACAGTTGAACTAGATGTGGCTGACGTTCCTGACCCTCCCAGAGGCGTCAAAGTTAGTGATGTCTCGCGAGATTCTGTCAACTTAACTTGGACGGAGCCAGCTTCTGATGGTGGTAGCAAGGTCACCAACTACATTGTTGAAAAATGCGCGACTACCGCAGAGAGATGGCTCCGCGTGGGACAGGCCCGAGAAACACGTTATACTGTGATCAACTTATTTGGAAAAACGAGTTATCAGTTCCGAGTGATAGCTGAAAATAAATTTGGCCTGAGCAAGCCTTCGGAGCCCTCAGAACCAACCGTTACCAAGGAAGACAAGGCCAGAGCCATGAATTACGATGAAGAGGTGGATGAAGCCAGGGAGGTCACCATGACGAAAGCATCGCACTCTAAAACTAAGGAGCTCTATGAGAAATACATGATAGCTGAAGACCTTGGACGTGGTGAGTTTGGAATTGTCCACCGCTGTGTTGAAACATCCTCGAAGAAGACATTCATGGCCAAATTCGTTAAAGTCAAAGGGACTGATCAGGTTTTGGTCAAGAAAGAGATTTCCATTCTAAACATTGCTAGGCACAGAAACATCTTATACCTCCACGAGTCATTTGAAAGCATGGAAGAACTGGTTATGATCTTCGAATTTATATCAGGACTCGACATATTTGAACGCATCAACACAAGCGCCTTTGAGCTGAATGAAAGAGAAATTGTAAGCTACGTCCGCCAAGTCTGCGAAGCGCTGGAGTTCTTGCACAGTCAGAATATTGGCAACTTTGACATTCGACCAGAAAATATCATTTATCAGACAAGAAAGAACTCCACTATCAAACTAATAGAATTTGGTCAAGCGCGTCAGCTGAAGCCAGGAGACAACTTCCGGCTTCTGTTCACGGCCCCTGAATACTATGCCCCTGAAGTCCACCACCATGACGTTGTCAGTACTGCCACAGACATGTGGTCCCTGGGTACGCTGGTGTATGTGCTGCTGAGCGGAATCAACCCATTTTTGGCTGAAACCAACCAACAGATGATTGAGAACATCATGAATGCAGAATATACTTTTGATGAAGAAGCATTCAAAGACATTAGCCTGGAAGCCATGGATTTTGTCGACCGGCTGTTGGTAAAAGAGAGAAAATCTCGCATGACTGCATCCGAGGCACTGCAGCACCCATGGCTGAAGCAAAAGATAGACAGAGTCAGTACCAAAGTCATCAGGACACTGAAACACCGGCGCTACTACCATACCCTGATAAAGAAGGACCTCAATATGGTTGTGTCAGCAGCCCGGATCTCCTGTGGTGGGGCAATTCGGTCCCAGAGGGGAGTGAGCGTGGCCAAAGTTAAAGTGGCTTCCATCGAGATCGGTCCCGTCTCGGGGCAGATAATGCATGCCGTTGGCGAGGAAGGGGGATATGTCAAATACGTATGCAAAATCGAAAACTATGACCAGTCTACCCAGGTGACGTGGTACTTTGGCGTGAGACAGCTGGAAAACAGCGAGAAATATGAAATTACCTATGAAGATGGAGTGGCCACCATGTACGTCAAAGACATCACCAAATTCGACGACGGGACCTACAGATGCAAAGTGGTCAACGACTACGGTGAAGACAGCTCCTACGCAGAGCTGTTCGTTAAAGGCGTGAGGGAAGTGTATGACTACTACTGCCGGAGGACCAAGAAAGTCAAGCGCAGGACGGACGCCATGCGGCTCCTGGAACGGCCACCAGAATTTACCCTGCCTCTCTATAACAAGACGGCCTACGTGGGTGAGAGCGTCCGGTTTGGAGTAACTATAACTGTCCACCCAGAACCTCGCGTGACGTGGTATAAGTCAGGTCAGAAAATCAAGCCAGGTGAGGACGAAAAGAAATACACGTTCGAGTCTGACAAGGGTCTCTATCAGCTAACGATCAACAACGTCACCACAGAGGATGACGCCGAATACACTGTGGTGGCCAGGAACAAATACGGCGAAGACAGCTGCAAAGCAAAGCTGACGGTCACTCTACACCCACCTCCGACAGACACCACCCTCAGGCCCATGTTCAAGCGGCTCCTGGCAAATGCCGAATGCCAGGAGGGCCAAAGCGTCTGCTTTGAGATAAGAGTGTCGGGCATACCCGCCCCAACATTAAAATGGGAGAAGGATGGTCAGCCACTGTCCCTCGGACCCCACATTGAAATTGTCCACGAAGGCTTAGATTACTATGCCTTGCACATCAGGGACACTTTGCCTGAAGACACAGGGTATTACAGAGTCACAGCCACAAACACAGCTGGATCCACCAGCTGCCAGGCTCACCTCCAAGTGGAGCGGTTGCGATACGTCAAGCAAGAATTCCAGAGTAAGGAGGAACGAGAGCGCCACGTCCAAAAACAGATTGACAAAACACTGAGGATGGCGGAGATTCTTTCTGGAACGGAAACCGTGCCGCTGACTCCCGTAGCCCAGGAGGCTCTGAGAGAAGCTGCCATCCTTTACAAACCGGCGGTGAGCACCAAGACGGTCAAGGGAGAATACCGACTTCAGACAGAGGAAAAGAAGGAAGAGAGAAAATTCCGCATGCCTTATGAAGTCCCAGAGCCCCGCAGGCACAAACAAGCCACAGTAGAAGAAGACCAACGCATCAAGCAGTTCGTGCCTATGTCTGACATGAAGTGGTATAAGAAGGTGCGGGATCAATACGAAATGCCCGGGAAAATTGACAGGGTTGTCCAGAAAAGACCCAAGCGCATCCGCCTTTCAAGATGGGAGCAGTTCTACGTGACGCCTCTTCCCCGAATTACAGATCAATACCGACCCAAATGGCGGATCCCCAAACTATCCCAAGATGATCTGGAAATGGTGAGGCCAGCCCGCCGACGTACTCCGTCTCCTGGGTATGATGTTTATTACCACAGACGCAGGAGACGCTCTCTGGGTGACATGTCGGATGAGGAGCTACTCCTCCCCATTGATGACTACCTGGCAATGAAAAGAACCGAGGAAGAGAGGCTGCGTCTCGAGGAGGAGCTGGAACTGGGCTTCTCGGCTTCACCCCCCAGCCGAAGCCCTCCGCGCTTTGAGCTTTCTAGCCTGCGATATTCTTCTCCTCCAGCTCAAGTCAAAGTGGAAGACAGGAGAAAAGACTTCCGGTACTCGATCTACCACATCCCGACAAAGGAGGAAACCAGCACCAGTTACGCAGAGCTGCGGGAACGGCATGCCCAGGCCTCATACAGGCAGCCGAAGCTACGGCAGAGGATCATGGCCGAGAAGGAGGAAGAGGAGCTGCTGCGGCCAGTGACAACCACCCAGCGCCTCTCAGAATACAAAAGTGAGCTTGACTACATGTCAAAAGAAGAAAAGTCTAAAAAGAAATCAAAGCGACAGAGGCAAGTAACAGAGATAACAGAAATTGAAGAGGAATATGAACTCTCAAGACGGACTCAAAGAGAATCGTCTTCATCTGTGTCCAGACTGCTGAGACGCCGCCGCTCCTTGTCTCCAACTTACATTGAGTTAATGAGACCAGTGTCCGAGCTGATCCGATCCCATCCACAACCTGTTGAGGGCTACGAAGATGAGACAGAAAGAAGATCTCCCACGCCAGAGAGGACGCGCCCGCGTTCTCCCAGCCCTGTGTCTAGCGAGCGGTCCCTCTCCAGATTCGAGAGGTCTGCAAGGTTTGACATCTTCTCTAGGTACGAGTCCATGAAAGCCGCCTTAAAGACGCAGAAGACATCAGAAAGGAAGTACGAAGTTCTGAGTCAGCAGCCTTTCACCCTGGACCATGCCCCTCGAATCACCCTGCGGATGCGCTCCCATAGGGTACCGTGCGGCCAAAATACGCGCTTCATCTTAAATGTTCAGTCTAAGCCAACTGCTGAGGTCAGATGGTACCACAATGGCGTTGAACTCCAAGAGAGCGATAAGATTCATTACACCAACACGAGTGGGGTCCTGACCTTGGAGATTCTGGACTGTCAAACTGAGGACAGTGGCACCTACCGTGCCGTGTGCACCAACTACAAAGGTGAAGCATCCGACTATGCAACCCTGGACGTCACGGGGGGAGATTACACCACCTATGCATCCCGTCGCAGGGATGAGGAAGTCCCCAAGTCAGTCTTCCCCGAACTGACAAAAACAGAGGCCTATGCGGTTTCGTCATTTAAGAGGACATCAGAGATGGAAGCGGCCTCTTCAGTCAGGGAAGTGAAGTCACAAATGACGGAGACAAGAGAAAGCCTCTCGTCCTATGAGCATTATGCGGCTGCAGAAATGAAAAGCGCCGCATCGGAGCAAAAGTCACTCGAAGAAAAATCCACAGTGAGAAAGATGAAGACGACATTGGCAGCAAGAATCTTAACGAAACCGCGGTCCATAACTGTCTATGAAGGCGAGCCTGCAAGGTTTTCTTGCGATACAGATGGGGAACCGGTACCAACCGTGACCTGGCTGCGTGGAGGCCAAGTGATAAGTACTTCTCCGCGCCACCAAGTGACCACCACCAAGTACAAATCGACCTTTGAGATCACTTCCGTGCAGGCTTCCGACGAGGGCAGCTACAGTGTGGTGGTCGAAAACAGTGATGGGAAGCAGGAAGCCCAGTTCACGCTGACCGTGCAAAAGGCCAGGGTTCCGGAAAAGACCGTGACGTCACCACCCAGAGTCAAGTCCCCCGAGCCTCGAGTGAAGTCCCCAGAAACAGTGAAGTCTCCCAAGAGAGTCAAATCTCCAGAGCCAGTGACTTCTCTCCCGAAAGCTGTGTCACCTACCACCGAGACAAAACCGACACCGGCAGAGAAGACTCAACAGCTTCCAGTCTCGGCTCCACCGAAGATAACTCAGTCCCTGAAAGCAGAGGCATCTAAAGATATTGCAAAGCTGACCTGTGCGGTTGAAAGTAGCGCTCTCTGTGCAAAAGAGGTCACGTGGTATAAAGACGGCAAGAAACTCAAGGAAAATGGGCATTTCCAGTTTCATTACTCAGCGGACGGTACCTACGAACTCAAAATTCATCACCTTAGCGAGTCTGATTGCGGAGAGTATGTCTGTGAGGTCGCTGGTGAAGGAGGAACCTCCAAAACCAGCTTCCAGTTTACTGGACAGTCTTTCAAGAGCATTCATGAGCAGGTGTCGAGCCTATCAGAAACTAAGAAATCCACTCCGAAAACTGCTGAGTCAATGGAAGCCAAGAAACCAGCTCAGAAAACTGAGGAGTCAACAGAAGCCAAGAAACAGGAACCAAAAGCTCCTGAATCAATTGCCTCAAAGCCAGTAATTGTTACTGGGTTGCAGGATACAACCATTTCTTCAGACAGTACTGCGAAAATTACAGTCAAAGTTACTGGAGAGCCCCAGCCAACTGTCACCTGGACAAAGGATGGAAAGGTAACAAGTTCTAAAATGTCCCTTAACTGTTTTCTAGAAAAATCTCACGTCTCCCCACTCATCCCCGACTCATAAAGAAAGTTCCAGGGTAAACCACGCTCTAAAACTCCAACCACTTGCTTTCCACAGGCTCTCGCACAAGATGGCAAATACAAACTCTCCAAAGACAAAGAAGGTTTCACCCTGGAAATCCTCAAGACCGAGGCTTCTGACGGTGGACTTTATGCCTGCACAGTTACAAATTCTGCTGGATCTGTGTCCTCCAGCTGCAAGCTTACAGTAAAAGGTGGGTGGAGTTTCGTTCCTAACTAATGTGTACTAGAGAACACCGTTAAAGCAGTATCCAACACACAGCACACACCAGATTTACAGTTAATAGATGCCCCTGCATCGGCATAAAAGGCGTGCCTGATTACATGTGGTGCTCTGTGAGATTCCACAGATCTCACTCTGCTCTCGGGGATATTTAAGAATAAAGTCAGGTAAGTCTAGTACCTCTCGCCTATAATCACGGCCCTGGGTTAGGGCAGGTGGGTAAGGAGTTCAAGGTCAGCCTCAGTTATACAGTGACTCTGAAGTCAGTCTAGTCTATGTGAAGCCCTGCCTCAAAAAATAAGTAAAATTGAGTGAATATATAAACTGTTAGTTTCTCTTTAAACTTTGATGCTTTCCATTTTACAAGGAGCACAAAGTTGGGGAATGAGCTACACTCCTATCCCAGTTAAAATTAGACACCTCAATCTTTTATAAGATAGCTTTTCAGTTGCTCAAAATCTCCAAAGTCCGTACATCTAAACCTCTGCCTCCCCTGTTCCAGATGTATCCCCTCAGTCATAAAAATCATCCTCAACTTAGTCTAGTTTAAGGAACCATAGCAGCAACCTCAAAAATTGTGTGTGACCACTTCCTACAGTCGCACACGGAAGCTAGCATTTGCTTCTGAATGCACACCACAGTAGAATCTACAAACGCAGAGAGGGAGGTCACTTTCCAAATACGTCTACTTACAGAGGTTTCCTTTTTTTTAGCTGTAAAAGATACTGAGGCACAGAAAGTATCTACCCAGAAGACCTCTGAAGTTACATCTCAGAAGAAAGCAAGCATCCAAGAGGAAATTTCTCAAAAATCCCTAGCTTCTGAAGAAATCAAGATGTCAGAGGTAAAATCTCATGAGAAGTTGGCCATCAAGGAGGAGGCGTCCAAAGTTCAGATTTCTGAGGAGGTCAAGAGATCAGAGGCAGCCTCCCTAGAGAAATCCATTGTCCATGAAGAAGTCACCAAAACCTCACAGGCATCAGAAGAAGTCAAAACTCACGCCGAGATCAAAGCGCTGTCTACTCAGATGAGCATAACCGACGGCCAGAGGGTGACCCTGAAAGCCAACATTGCTGGCGCCACCGATGTGAAGTGGGTGCTGAATGGCGTTGAGCTTACTAACTCGGAGGAATACAGATACGGAGTATCCGGCAGTGACCAAACCCTCACCATCAAGCAAGCCAGTCAGAGAGACGAAGGGATCCTCACCTGCATAGGCAGAACCAGTCAGGGAGTCGTCAAGTGCCAGTACGACTTGACCTTGAGCAAAGAACTCTCCGATGCTCCAGCCTTCATCTCGCAGCCCAGATCTCAAAATGTTAACGAAGGGCAAAACGTTCTCTTTTCTTGCGAGGTCAGCGGGGAGCCATCCCCTGAAATTGAGTGGTTTAAAAACAACCTGCCCGTAAGTTTAAGTTATGAATATATATTGAAAGAAATTTAAAATATCACGTCTTCAGGTAAAGACTTCAATGCCCTTTCCCTACTCTTGTAGATTTCCATTTCTTCCAATGTCAGCGTGAGTCGCTCCAGAAATGTGTACACACTTGAAATCCGAAATGCATCTGTAAGCGACAGCGGAAAGTACACCATTAAGGCCAAAAATTTCCGCGGCCAATGTTCGGCCACAGCTTCCCTGACAGTCCTTCGTAAGTACATCTGTTAAGACCTCAGAGGGGTGAGGTGAGGGTTGCTTGTGTTTCAAGCACAGAAAATTCTCAAAAGACCTTGTAAAAATCTACGGGTAGGAGAGACAGGCATCTTGGGTGACATAATCCTCATAATTCAATTCTCTAAGCAGGAATTGGGGTAAGTTAAATGTTGGAAGTAAAGCTACCTACTGCCATGTGTCAGTTACCTCATATATGGCTAATCATTTTTCTCCTAGTGGTTTCTAGCACCTGCATGTCATGTTAGACATTTAAGGATCATTTCTCATAGCTAGCACTTGACAAATGTATGTATATATGTATTCGCTTATGCTTCAACAGCAAACTGTTTGGATTGTGTTGTTTCCGTGTGTGTTAAGTTTTCAGTCCCGTTAAGCTGGCGTCAGACGTCACCAAATAACCAGATGTCCTTGCTGTTCCCTATGTATCTGCTACGCTCCACAGCTCTCGTTGAAGAACCATCCCGAGAGGTGGTGTTGAGAACAAGTGGCGACGTGAGCTTGCAAGGAAGCTTCTCGTCTCAGTCCGTCCAAATGTCTGCCTCTAAGCAGGAGGCGTCCTTCAGCAGCTTCAGCAGCAGCAGCGCTAGCAGCATGACTGAAATGAAGTTTGCAAGCATGTCTGCCCAAAGCATGTCCTCCATGCAAGAGTCCCTTGTAGAAATGAGTTCCAGCAGTTTTATGGGGAAATCTAGCATGACACATCTGGAAAGCTCAACCAGTAGGATGCTGAGAGCAGGCGGAAGAGGTGAGCAATGAAATTCCTGGTGGAGGGAGCCAAGCCACATGGCACAGGATAGCTTTAGTGCAGCGGGTCTCAACCTTCCCGACGCTGCCCCCCTTTAACACAGTCCTTCACGTGGTGACCCCAACCATAAGATTATCTCCGTCGCTATTTCAAAACTATAACTTTGCTGCTGTTATGAATCATAATATAAATAATTTTGGAGATAAAAGTTTGCCAGTGGGGTCGCAACTTTGAGGTTGGGAACCACAGTTTTCACGCACAAAATTCACTAGAAAGCAAATAGGATTTCTTGTTTCTCTCACCCTAAAACGTTTCTGTTGCTATCCCTCCCATCAAGGAATTCCACCTAAAATTGAAGCTCTCCCGTCTGATATCAGCATCGATGAAGGCAAAGTGCTCACAGTAGCCTGCGCTTTTACTGGGGAGCCTGCTCCAGAAATAACATGGTCCTGTGGCGGCAGGACCATCCAGAACCAAGACCAGCAAGGAAGATTCCACATCGAAAACACAGACGACCTGACAACCCTGATCATCATGGACGTACAGAAACAAGACGGCGGACTTTATACCCTGAGCTTAGGGAATGAATTCGGATCTGACTCTGCTACTGTGAATATTAATATCCGCTCTATGTAAGAGGGCTGGGGGGCTCTAATACTTCACACGTACAATCTCTCACAAACGATTCACATGGACTAATCTTTCTGACCTGTAAATATTTTTGAGTAGTTTTGTATTCACCTAAATGAGTCTCAGTTCCAAAAATAGGCATTTCGATCCTTTCATACCTGAGAATATTTGCTAATGACATGTACATACCGTATACAGCCGGATTCACGGTTATAAAGTTTTGTACCATTTATTATATGACATTTTACACTGTAACTTATGAAACTAACCATTGGTAGGAGAAAGTTTCTATGGATTATGGAACGAATACCCTGCCAGTACTTAAATCAATCTCTGTGCCTCAACATACTGTTGATGTCTAAGTATGCCTCAGTGGGTCGAGAAATTCCCCACTGAAGATGTCCTGTCCACCTGAGAAGATGCTGTGCATGTCCCCGACATGCGCACTGATACCTATCGAATCAGAAATGTAAGGCATTGGTGATGTTTGCATCTACCCTCCTGTAAGCAACACTTTAACGTCTTACATTTTCCCTGATGATGTCACACTTAAAATTATCATGACGAGTATTACCAGAGCAAAGTGTAACGGCCAACACTTTGCTCGCTCACTTCACACTGTCTCTGACAGAAGGAGTGCCTGGGTAGCCTGGAAAAAGTACCATCTCCTGGCCATCCCCTCGTTTCACCAGGCTATTCACGTATTCCCATGCCAGAGCAGTGCCAACTCCTGGAGGTCCCAGGTGCAGCTAATGCCTCGTGTGGTAGTTCTAAATTTAAATTACACCTGAAACTGGGCAACTAAGCAATGAGCCACAGCAAAATATAACAACAAGAAAATAATAACAACAAATGAAGCTGTCGTTAAAACTATTACTACCAACTGCCCACAAACAAATTATCAATTTGATGTAGCCCTTTTCATGCTGGTATAATTGGTAGTTATAAATGTTGGACCTCCTTGAGATAAAAGGAAAAATAAAGCAAGCTATCTGCACCTCAAAATGTGTGGTTGGTTTTTTTTGTGCAATGCTGGAGAGGGGATTGTAGTTTTCACATAGCACGTGGATTGCCACAGACAAGGAACTGCAAGTTCCGAATAGCCAACATTTAAACCTTACTCAAAGCAAACGTTTAAATTGCTACATTGGATGAATCCAACAATACCCTTTTAAAAGCCTGGAGAATTCGCAGAATAAATTCATCTATGAAAGCTTGTCTTCTAAAACTATCAAGAGAAATAGTTTCATGGGAAGGTAAATTGACTCCTATAGCTACAGAACAAATAATATATCTTGGGACTAGAGATCTGAAGTGGTACAGTTAGTTCTGGCCTTTTAAAAACAATGGGTAGGGTGGGAGAGACGGCTTAGCAGCTAAAAACACTGGCTGCTCTTCCAGAGGACCGGGGTTCAATTCCCAGCACCCACATGGTTCACAATGGTCTATAACTCCAGTTCCAGAGGCTCTGACACTCTCTTTGGGCACCAAGCATGCATGGGGTACACAAACATAGATTTAGGCAAAGCAACCATTCCCATAAACATTTTTTTAAACTGATACATACCTGGTACTCAAATAGCTTTTGCCATAAAAAAAAAACCCTATACTTGCCCACTTCAATTAGCTACGAGTAATTAATTATTATAAACATATAAAGATGATCACTTGCCTAAGTGACATCAATATTAACTAAGTGCCCCAAACTGAAGCAAACGTACTTTAATTTTTATTCTCTATAGACCACCTTGGGTCTTCATTAACTTATTCAGAGAGTTATTCTGGTTTAAGTCAGAGTTCCTAAAGGTGGAGGCCTGGTTCTTGCTTCAGCAGTCTTGAGCTCGACCTTGTTAGCTGCTCACCTTAGTGGAGATGTGCTCTGCTCACAGGAGTACCTGCCTTCCTGGAAACTGCGGATAGGAGCTAAGCGTTCCCATAGCTAAGCCCTTGGATCACATCACAGGCAATACAAGAACGCAGCATCGAGACCCCAACCTGACCTCAGAGGGAGCATGTGCTACTGAGGTGCTTCAAGGAAGCAAGGATGCCCCTGTGTGTACCCCTTCACCCAATCAGCAACAGCAGTCATTGGGATTTGGGAGGGGACGATAGGTGGCAAGGAGGCCCCTTTGTGTACCCCTTAACCCAATCAGCAACTGTAATCATTGGGACTTGGGAGGGGACGCTAGGTGGCAGAAGAGGGTGAACAAGTGACTTCCTGTTTCCTGGGGCAGCTGCACAGTCAGCACATAAGATTCACATGAGAGGGATCCCAACACACATCCTGGGGAAGCTGGGGAATCCAATAGCATCAGCCGCACATCTTCCTTTAGACAACAGCTTGTACCTCAAAATGACAGACAGATGGGGGCTGGAAAGATAACCCAGTAGAGATCGTGGACAAGCATGAAAATCTGAATTTGTTCCCCCGCCCTCCCCCAAAAAAGCTGAATATGGCGGCATTGACTTGTAACCCCAGTGCTGGAGAGGGGAGAACAAGAAGGTTTTTGGGGCTGGAAGTCCAGTCAACCCAGCCTAGACAGGGTGCCCTGGGCCGAGAGATCCTTCCTCCAAAAAAAAATACTGTGGCAGCTCCTGAGGAAATGACACCTAAGATGACCCTCTGGCCTCCACAGGCAACTGTGCCCCCACTCATGTGAGAGCAGGATGGGAAAAGTGATTCCCTGTGAATCACTCGGGCTGTGTTGTGCAGGTAATGTCCTTGTCACCAACAGTCTACGATGACTGAATTTGCCCTGTCAGCTTCTGAGTCTAGGGGTGCCTAGGGCAGGGGAAGGCAGGGGAGGGCGGGGAGAGCAGGGGAAGGCAGGGGAGAGCAGCACAGCTCTCATGAGAAGGAGTTGGGTACCGAAGCCAAGGCCTGAGCTTGCTGCCTTTTTCTCCTCAGTGGAAACTCCCGGCTGAGCCATGGGAGCTGCTGCTGAGTACCAAGAGGAGACTGTTCTGGGAGACAGAGGCGGGACTCTGTCCTCAGCTCCTCTGCAATCAGTGCCTCTCACCGAGGTGGCTGGTATTGCTGCTGCCAGCCCTCCCAACGTTAATGATGAGAAATGGTCCCTGGTTCCTCAACGCCACTGCTTCATTTCCAAGTGTGATTTAGCTTCCCTCTCCCCATTCCCATTGACAGGGAGCAACAGAGACCAGGAGAATGTATGTGTGTGTGTATGTATAGCTCTCCCAGATTCCAGTCCATTCAATCCCCAAACCTTACTGGCTGCATTCATCCTGCCCATTCTTTATCTCTTCCTATTTTATAACCCACACCCTGGTTACACACTGAGCAAAATATGTTGAAATCACACGTCTGCATTCAAGATGTGGGAGGTGACCTGCATGCGAACCTCAGATCTAGGATCTATTAACTAAGTTGTTGAAGTTGGGGCTGGTTATTGAACTTCACCAACCCTTTGTGTTCTCATCCATAAGATGGGAACAGCACTCTCGATATTGATGGCAATATTAGGCAAGTTACAAGTAAAGTTCCTATAGCAGCGCTTAGCATGGCACCCAAGATGTACTAGCAATAGTTCTTAAGTAGGGGCCACCATGGAGGAGAGGGAAGCTACCCTAGGTCTCACCGACAAATGCATCGTTTTGCTGAGGCTGTTGCAAACAAGGACCAGTGAGTGGCTTGCACAAAAGAAACTCAGATCTGGAGACTAGATTTCCAAAATTACGTGTGTGCAGGTTTGTCCTGACCTGCTCCAGGCCTCTCAGCTCATACACGCCTCTCTCCCAGTTTCTCCCCTTTAGAGCCCCAGCCATGCTGGATTAGGCTCCATCTTAACTTCACTCGCTCTCGCCAAAGACCCTATCTCAAGTAAGATCACATCTAGAAGTCCTGAAAGTTGAGAATCCAATATATCTTGGAGAAGAGTCAAAATTCAACTTGTCACAGTAGAAACGGCCGGCAAATACAGTTTCATAGAAACATTTTGATGGAGCCTTTCAAAATATGGGTCTTCTCTGTCCAATAGTAATGGGTTATAGAACAGACACACAAGGCAGTAGGGAAGCAGATAACCAGAAACGGGCAACTAAAAAGTCAGATGACCATTCCCATGGCCACCAAACCCAGTAAGAAATGTTTTGAGACTATGCTCTAGGAAGATAAAGGAAATATGAGCACCAAATATGATTTTATGAAAACTGTCGAAGTCTGTTGCCGGATACTTTATCACATTGTGTGAAGATGTGCCACTGTTTTAACTTAGCTAAAACACCTGATTGGTTTAATAAAGAGCTAAATGGTCAACAGCTAGGCAGGCGAAAAAAGGCTGGACTTCTAGGGAGAGAGAGGAACTGGAGAAGAATCTAGGCGCACAAGCACCAACAGCAAGGAGAGGTAAAAAGCCACATGGCAAGACGTAGATTAATAGAATCTGGTTGATTTAAGTCATAAAGGCTAGTTGGGAACAAGCCTAAGACAAAGGCCAAGCTTTCATAATTAATAATAAGTCTCTGTGTCATTACTTGGGGGCTGGGGGCTCGAGAATGTCTGACAAGGAAGTCCAACTACTAAAGTCCAGTTTCCTTGCATCGGGAGAAAGCGGTCTGCTGGGTAACAGGACATGGACATAGGATGTTCCAGGAAGCTGCATCCCAAAGCAGATTACAAAGGCTTGGTTTTATGCCTTTGAGTGTTCCTGAGTGTTTCCTCCGTTTCTCAGGATGTCTGCTAACAGAGAAATCCCTACATGATTCTTCCTGAAGCAGAGGAAGTGCCCTGGAACCCCTATGAGGGACCTGGTGCTCTGAATTCCCTTTTCTTATGCAGTTGGGAAAGGCTGTTAATACACCTTGTGTAAGGCCCCTCCCAAACCAGGAGTTCCAGAACCAAGGGAGCCTGAAGGGCTAAGGTTTCTTGCTAGGGATCAAATAGATACAACTTCTTTGATTTAAAGGGGACAACTCCAGTGTCCTCACGGGAGTCTTGGTACCAAACAGCCTTAGACAAACCCAGGTCAGAATGCTTTCCTAAAACTGTTGTGTATGACAGAAGTCAGCTTCTCCTTGGCAGCTGCCAGCTCACAAAACACCACCATCAGCCTGGAGGTTCTCATCAGGTGAGGAATAAAGGCCCTACTAGCGGCCCAACCAGCTGCAACACTTGATTCACGTCCGTGAGTGTTAGTTATCCCCGCCCCCCACTCCCACTTCCCTCCGTAGAACATTGGTGTGGAGGAAGGAGGCACAAGAGACCCAGCTGACTAGCAAGCACACAAGAAGCTGAACCGCTCTGTCGATATAAACAAAGTCCCCTTAAGGAGAGCACAGTCAACAGAGATACCTATAGAGAGAAGGCTGGAAGCGGAAGACCACGGAAATCCAGTGACTGACATTTTTGTTGCAGCTCGCGGTGATAAAACACTGACCAAAACCAACTTCGGGCAAGAAAGGATCTGTTTCACTTACGGTTCCTGATTACAACCCGTCCAGCGGTGTCCGGTCGAGCAGGAGCTTGAGGCAGGAACTGAAGCGGACGGCTGAAGAAGGCTGCTTACTGGCTCCATGCCTGTAGCTTTCTTTCTCAGCTTGCTTTCTCAAACAACCCAGGACCACCTGCACCTAAGGATGGCTCCGCCTACAGCGAGCTGGGTCCTCCTACCTCATCCACTAATCAAGAAAACGCTCCTCAGCTATGGCCACAGGCCAACCTAATGGAGGCAATCCCTCACCTGAGGCACCTCTTCCCAGGAGACTCTAGTTTAAGTGAGCTGACAAGAGCCAGCCAGCACAATGCCCAAAGTCACTCAGTGAGCTGGGCCTGGATCTTCAGAAGCCAGGCCCATAAGGGTAAGAGACAGTCCTTGGGCTCTGTTCCATTTTAAAGGTCACTGTTCTAAAACAGAGACAACAGCAAACAAAACAAAACAATTCTTTTAAAAAGCCTCATTTGCAGTACAGCCAACCCATCATTCTCTCAGGCTAGAAACACAAACACTGAATTTCCACTGGCATCTAGAGTCAGGAAACAGGGCGCTTACCTGACCCAGTAGTCAAGGTGGAGGCAGCAGCAAAGGTGAGCGTTTTCTAGAAACTGTCACTGGGTCCTAAAGTAAAAACAAAACACACTTTTCTAGCCCTCGGGTATCCTGACAAAACGTCCTGCCTGAGGGCTGACTTGAGGGAATGGCCTCCCAAGAGTCCTCAGAATGTTTATGGTAGGGTGTTGCCATGGTAATGGAGGTTTCTTGTAGACACCATTCCAAACTAAGAATCTACTTCTGGACTTGTCCTGACTGGGGAAACAACCCAACACAATTGTCCTGACTTGTTTTATGTCAACTTAACAGAAACTAGAGTCACCTGAAAGGAGGGAACCACAATGGAGAAAATATCTCCACAAGATCCAGCTGTAGTGATGGGGGAGGGTCCAGCCCGTGGTTGGTGGTGCCATCCCTGGGCTAGTGTTCCTGGGTTCTGTAAGAAAGAAAGCTGAGCAAGGCATGGGAACAAGCAAGCCAGTCAGCAGCACACCTTCAGGGCCTCCACATCAGCTCCTGCCTCCATGTTCCTGTTCTGTTTGAGCTCCTGTCCTGACTTCCTTCAATAATTACAGTGGTGTGGAAGCATACATAAGCTAAATAAACCCTTTCCCTCCCCCAAATTGCTTCTGGTCACGGTGTTTTGTCGCTAGGACGACGTAACAAAATTCAGGTTTACAGGACAATTCTCAAGATCCCACTCATCTCGGAAGCTCTGCAGACACAGAGGGAACAGCTACCAGGAACAGAAAGCAAGCACTCGTTTGGCTTAGAAGTCAAGGGTCTCCACGTGTGTCAATATCCATGCCCTAGACTTCAGCAAGAAAAACAATCCAGGCCGGGCGGTGGTGGCGCACGCCTTTAATCCCAGCACTCGGGAGGCAGAGGCAGGTGGATCTCTGTGAGTTAGAGACCAGCCTGGTCTACAAGAGCTAGTTCCAGGACAGGCTCCAAAGCCACAGAGAAACCCTGTCTCGAAAAACCAAAAAAAAAAAACAAAAAAAAAAACAAAACAAAACAATCCATGACCAAGAAGCCAAAGTTCTTACAGGATGGGTCCTGACTAATTGTCTTCTTAAAATCCAGAAAAGTCAGGCACAACTCATCCTCAAAATGTAAGATTCCTTTAAGCTTCATAATATACACCATGCTGCTAATTCATGGATTAAAACCTTGACAGAAGCTGGGCCCGTGGTGGTCATCCATAGTCCCAGATAACCTGGAGAGGAGGCAGGAGGAACCCTGGAGTCTAGGAGACAAAAGTTTAGTCTGAGCAACACAACAAGAACTACAAAGAAAAAAGAAGAAATTCAACAACTACATACAGATCAAGATATATACCCTGAAAAACTCATTGCACAAATACAGGAGGCAAGGACAAAGGACGCCAAAGTCACGATTTCAGCGGCTACCAAAGCTCCTGCAGCAAGTGTCTGTGTCTATGTGGAGGGGCAGAATGTAAGCTAAGAACGACTGCATTTTATTTTTAAAATATTTACAAGAAAATCATTCACAAATTTGGCTACTGGGGTAAAGCAATAGAAAATGGAATTTTCTAGTTTTCTATGAGGTCGAAAGTTTATTCTAGTACTTTGATTATAAACCTATCGCCATAAGGGGGCTAACACCCACCTGAAAAACTAGCAGTAGCACCTGGTCTGCAAGTTCATATGGTTTGGTCTCATGTCTCCCCTCTCGCCTCCCCTCCCCGCCGTATGGTTTTTAAAAAGAAAAAGAAAAAAAAAACAAAAACGAAAACTGGCTATCCATTCAATATGAAACTTACTACATTACCAAATCTTTCCAAATTGAACACATGAAATGCCAGTGGTGAGCAGGCTGGCCCACTGCACAGAATGCTCTAACGACCCGTCTGCTATTTAAAACGACATGCACTCTCAGAAGCAGTTTATATAAAAACATACTAATATATACATAATCATTTTAAGCTTAGGGAAAAGTTCAGACTTAGCTTAGTAAATATCAAATACTAAATATTTGGCTACCATCTAAACTAATAGGCTATAGAAGAAGATAAACCTATGGTTGATGTATATTCACCTTTAGGCCTGAACACTGAGACAAACACCAATAGAACACTAAAGGCATTTAATAAAGACTAGACAGACTATCCGATGAGTGTAAAAGATACAATGTATCAGGTGACGAATCTGAATGTGAAAACCACGTATCTATTAAATATGCCTGCCTAATTTAAAAACACGAAGCCAATTTTTGTTAAAGTGCTGTTCGTTCAAGCTCTGGGCTGAGACCATTACCCCAAAGTGACTTAAAAGAGAAACAAATCACAGGGCAAACACTGACAATACATATGACAGGCACTACCAAAAATGCAAATTGTTCTTTAATTAAATAATGCCATTCTCAAGTGATATAGAACAGTCGTCTTGACAGGATTACTCTTTATATAAATATTCATAAATTAAAAATGTCTCTAGATACGCCAAAGAGCCACAGAGCGTACCCGACAACAGCAGCTTAATGCCTCTTTTTTAAAAAAAGCACTAAATTCCTCTTGCACTGAAAGCCATTTATTTCTCTGGTGTACGTGAACAAGGTCACTGAGACACTTGCCTCTCTTAGAACAATGTAAAGAACAACAATCATATACATTTTAAATCGGGGAGATCATAAACATTAGGACATAATCATCTTTTGATGCAGTAAGAAAATAAATAAGTAAAAATTGAACACTGTAACCTGATGTTTGGTATTGACAAATCAAGTCTCAACTTCACATACGAAGGACAACGGAGTCTGGTTATTTTTTTAAATGTTCAATATGTCACGGTATTTGGGCTAAAGACCTTTAGACTATTACATGTTTTCTTTTTTGCTTAAAGGACTGTGATCCAATCAGCATCAAGCTGCTATGGTAATTAATTTGAAGTGGGAGTGAAGTGACCTTCTGGTCCATGGCACAAGTTACAACTATCACATTTCTGTCACACCAAAGCGGCGAGATCTCATGTTTATATACTACGATACACACTGAACGAGCTGTCAGTCCCTCACAGTTTTTTAGAAAAATATCTACATTTGTCCTTACGGATGTCAAAATGCTACACCATCATTTGTTTATTTTTTTTACAAAAAAAAAGATGCACATTCATACTGTGAAGTTATTAGGAAAATACTCTTACAAGTAAACTATAGAAAGATAAAATACACTTCAAAAGTATGTGGGTTGTTTGTTTACAATATTCTATAAAGTGCAGAGAAATCCTAAGGAGAGGGGACGCGACCCCAGAACGAGTTTAATTACAGCAACTTTTGCATAGCAACACTCAGAGGAGGCTGGACTTGTCCATTTCCTCAGGAGAAGGGTGGAAGAGGTTCTTCAGAATCAGATTGTGTCTTGGCCAGAAGTCTGTTTTCTTCAGGAATGGTTGCTGATGCCAAATCTCCGTTAAGTGTGTTTCCTGAACAGTGAAGAGGTCCTAGGGAAAAAGGGAGCAGGAAGTTAAACATCTAAGCAATGCTGACTCTGGGCCTCCGTGAAACGTCTCAGGTCTGTAGGAGAAATAATTCTACTACTCTTTGTTCATCTGATAAAGAAACTCACCAAACACCCCACAAGAAGAGTATTGTCACGTAAAAACTTTCGGCTGGACCAGACTGGGAGATCAGAGGCAAACAACACTCAGGAGGCCCTGGGTTCAAGCCCCATCACAGAATAAATCAGGCATGGTGTGAGTGCCTGTGATCCCAGCAGTCAGGAGGTAGAGGCAGGAAGATCAGGAATTCAGTCAGCCTCCAATGCATAGAGTTCAAGACCAACCTGGGCTACACAATACTGTCTCAAAAAAAAAAAAAATTGTCAACTGATGATTGCAATATACTTAATACTAATATACTAATATGGTAAAATGTAAATTCTCTGCTTTGAACTAAACCATTAAACAGAAAGAAATTTAAGAATGATACTTCTGATCCTGCCAATGCAGAGGCTTTATGGTAAACTGAGGCATACATATACCTGTGTGAATGGATGTGTGACATGTTTGAAACACTCCGAACAACTAAGTTTGTGAATGAATGTCTTTGCCTTCTAAATATCTGAAAACAAGTCAAGTATAGTAGCTCCTGCCTGTAATCCCAACACTGGGGAGGTAGAGCAGGAGAATCACCAAAAGTTCAAGGTTAGGGTCATCTACATGACAGCTTACAAGCCAGCCAGAGTTATACAAAAATAAAAATTGGCTAAGGAAATGGCTTGGTGGTGAAGGCTTGCTTCATAAGCAAGAAGAACCAGCTGGCTACTGAAACGAGCCGTATTTGTTAGATCTGGGTTGGATTAGAGGCCCGGCCTCAAAAACAAAGCAAAAGCCCAGCAAGGTAGCACCTGCCTTTAATCCCAGCAGGGAGGCAGAGGCAGGGCGATCTCTGAGTTGGAAGCCAACCTGGTCTACAGAGTGAGTTCAGGACAGTCAGGGCTACACAGAGAAACCCTGTCTTAAAACATGTCCCCTTCCCCCCAAAAAGAAAGGAAGCAAAGAGTAACAGAAGATTACCAGCTCAACTGTGCCCCCCCCACATCAATCTACACACTTCACACACAAATACATTAAAAGATGAAAAGGTAAATAATTCAAAAATGTATCTGCAAGCGGCCAACGGTTTTGTTTGGAGCCAGCTGCACTGGCATCCACAGGGCATCTTCCTCCAACAGAGCCTGCTTAGGATGCTACGGTTTTCAATCTACTCAGAACCACAAAGGCAGCTCCGCTGGCTCCTCCCACTCGATGACGTGGCTCTCTGGAGGACCTAACCACCACTTCCTGTGTCATCTGACATCCAGTGAACTCTCCATGGGAGGTAAGGACTCTCAACAGGTGACAGTCCAGTCACTG
Organism: Microtus pennsylvanicus; assembly: GCF_037038515.1. Classification (NCBI taxonomy): domain Eukaryota; kingdom Metazoa; phylum Chordata; class Mammalia; order Rodentia; family Cricetidae; genus Microtus; species Microtus pennsylvanicus. Next base: position 6,968,245 of record NC_134587.1, read on the forward strand.
AGAAGTAAGTGTAGCACGACATTTGTGTTCCCTGGAAACCATGGTCCTTGCGATCAAATGTGGCATATCCTGACACACTGGGAAAGCTCTGGCTCCTTTGAGGTAAACACAATCTTAACAGAAACCCCTAGACTCTCCTGAAAGGTCAGTCTGCTGCCTCCGACGCTAGGGAGAAGAGGTACAGGAATCAGGGTTGTCATAACCACACAGGTTGCTTTCTTTAGCCATTTTAAGGCAGATAAACAATGTAACATAGCCGTATTTTCTGATTTTCAACTTTTATTTACTCTAGAAGTCTATCTGCAATTAATGATTTTTCTACAATACTTTAAAATGGAAACACGTGGTAATAATAAAGACATAGTCAATAAAAATGTCTCTAAGATAAAGTATCTACCAAAGATCTTCAGGTCCTCTGAACTGAATAAACAGAATAACAAAGCTATTGGGGAGAGAACCCGTGAGCACCTGTGAGCTGTGGGGGGCTCACGTCCCTCTGAGGAATTCACCTAAAAGCAATGTACAGTGCTCCAGTGACTGTGTATTTCAGTCCCAGGAACTACAAGAACCTGGGGCAGTTTTGCTGAAGTGGCTGAGGAGACAGAAGGTGTGGAACTCACTCTCTGGGTCTTCAGGGGGGGCATCATTACAAGAGTCTGTGTCCGAGTAGGTTCTGCGGCGGCGCTGAGGAAGTCGGTGAAGGGCAGAGGCTGCGTCTCTGATGGAGCAGCTATTCCTGCATATGAAATAAAAAGTGTTAAGCTATGGGCATCAAATAATAGACAGACCCTTTCTTGACCGGGACTTTAAATGGCTTCTCTTCAAGGCCAAGCATGGTGGGCATGCCTATAATCCCAGCACTTTGGAGGCAGAGGCAGGAGGATCTCTGTGAGCTTGAGACCAGCATGGTCTACAAAGTGAGTTCCAGGATAGCCCAAGCTACAAAAAGAAACCCTGTCTCAAAAAACCAAGTGAGAAACTCCTCTGAGGCTTAATCCCTTATGTGAGCAACATGCCACTCATTTAGAAGGGACACGTGAGGACAAGTGGGTCTGCCTGGAATGCAGGCAGGAACTCAGAGGCCCTGTCCTAACAGAGATATCCTTCTAGGAAGAGGGTCCGGTGAGACAGCAGACAGAGGTGTGCTGCATATATTGGAGAATTTTCACAGGTTTCACAAATGCATATAGCTAATGTCAACCTTTAACTAATGGAAAGAGCAGACTGAAGGGGATGCCAGAAAGTTTAGCAATATAAACTCACTGAAGGAAAAAACAGAAGACTAAAATGGAGAACTGGAAGCTAGGGGGAAAAAAACCCAAAATAAAACATTTTTCAGGGCTAAGTATGTAGCTGAGTTGGTAAGGTGTATATGTAGCATGCACAAAGCCCTGAGTTTGAACCCTGCACTGCATAAACCAGGCCTGGTGGCAGGAGGATTAGGATTAGGCATGCTGGATTATGCCCAGTTTGAGACCAGCCTGTGCTACATATGGCCCTGTTACCAAAACAAAAACAAAACAGTTTTTAAAACTCAGAGCTGGAGACATGGCTCTGCAGTTAAGAGCACTGGCTCCGATAAGAATACAGTCTAGACCTGCAAGCACAGACACAAACCACCACCACCTAAGGGCACTTCTGCTTCTGCTTCATGATCGCTCAACACTGCTGCACAACCTTGACACAGCAAAGGGAAATATTATCTAGCAACTTATTGTCCAAGGTGGGAAGGGATAAAATAGAAACCGTTCTATCATCAAAATATGTTCACTGTCAGATGACTTAGCTTCTACCGTTCTGTAAAGTCCAGCTGTGAAGATGTTTTATACCCTGCGGCCGGGCATATAAAAATTACTGGCTGCTTCCTCTGCACAGATCACTCAACAAGGATTATGTAATTGCCAGAGAAAAAGACGAAACAATAGCAAGGCTCAATACTTAATAGTCAGCCTAGAGAAACATGCCAAAGAACTAATTTCATCACTTTCCAGAGAACAGAAGAGGGCGAGCCCAGCCACTGAGAACGCACACCTCGTGACATGCAGAGCGCCCAATAATAGCCTGGACACTGGCAGGACCCACCTGGAAGGTGAACTTTATACAGTATTGATGGGAATATGGCTTCCTTCCTTTCAGTGAGGTCTTAGTAACAGCCTAGCATGAATATATGACACTATAAAAAGCTGAGATAAGAGATAGCTCAGTGGTGAAGAACACTGGCTGTTCATCCAAACGTCCTGAGTTCAATTCCAAGCATCCACATGGTGGCCACACCCATTCATAATGAAATCTGCTCCCCGCTTCCCGCGTGCATGCATATATGCAGGCAGAATACTGTATATATAATAAATAAACACATTTTTAAAAACTGAGATAAAATGTCCTCAGTTGTGGACACTTGAATACAAATTTCTCTCTAGCCACTTGATATATTTCATTACTTTTTAAACAAAATCTATTGCTTGGTGACAAGTACATTTGTCTGCTCAGCCTTCTTCTCGAAGAAGTATGACCCATACTTCTTGATATATTTCAAAAACCTGAGAAGCCACGGCAGCCGGCATGGCAGCACCTTCGGGTTAATTCTCACATGTGAGTTTCCTTTCCTCGGCCCTTTCTGAGGCCGGTCCCGGATACAAGAGCTAAGCAATACACACAAAGCTGCTGTGAGAAACAAAGCCAAACCAGCCTACTCCACAGAGCTGGCATCCACAATGGCTGGCCTGGGCCTGAAGACCCCCCATGGGGGCGTTATCCAGACAGCATTTAGTCAGAAGAAATGGTTAATCTACCTCTCTGAACTGCAGGAACCAGGGTGGCTGGCAGAACGCTTCATCTAGAAATATAAGAGAGAAGAAAAGACAGCTTAATGTTTAGTCAAAGAGAATAACACACCTCCAATTTATTATCATAACTAACATAAATTGACTCAGAGAAGCAGACGCTCAGAAAAGACACTTATCTTCTCCAGACAAGTGACAATCTGAACATGTCAAACTTTCTCCCTAATAACTATTAACTGAAAATTTCTCAAGACGTACCAAAAAATACTAAGCTTCTAATTATTTATGTGTGTTACATAATGGTAAAGTATAAATAATAGTATGTATAGAACTAACCTACGTCATTTTTAATAATAAAAGGAGTACCTAGCAAATCAGAAAACAGTCTGAACCAATGTCTTTTTCTCCACTTTGTAGAGGGCACAAGCAGAACCTGGCAGCAAAGCTTCTCCCAGGCAGCTTCCACATGGATGTGTGTCAGGACAGTTTTCACGGAAAGCGACATTAGTGCATCTAGTCTTTAAAGAACTCAGAAAACCTGAAACCTCAAATAGGCTTCTAAAGCATTTAAACAACGGAAGGGCTACGGATGGAGGCTCAGTGATGTTCACCCACCATGCACAGGCAAGTCCAAGTCTCGAAACTCTAAAACAGAATGACGTCATGTTTAAAGAGGGGGAAACATCCGCTTGAGCAGGACGATAATAAATATTGTCAACACAAAACATAATTTAGAAGATCCAATTTGCCCGCCAGAAAGTAGAGGGCAATACAAGTCCAACGGTTATTTCAGCTTAATGAGGGGACAGAGAAGCTGTCTACGCTAAAGACATTCTTTATACACACGGGCCCACACCTAACCTGCTGTATGAATGCCTTCTCAATGGGCAACTTTGGCTGCCAGCTGCCAAGTCCCAGTTGAAGTGACAACATGTTTCTCGTCCAAGCTCCAAGGATGGCATAAGATGCAGCTGGACACTGACACACCCTTTCACGGTCCCTCCCCTTAGAGCTGGTCACCCTCCCAGGACTGGGGAGACGGCTCAGCAGCCCCTGTGAATGCAGCTTCACAGACAGGACCCGAGTTTGCTTCTTAGAGCCCACGCCGAGTAGCTCACACCCACCTGTCACCCAGCTCCCAGGGGATCTGAGACCCTACTTCTGGCCCCTACAGTATGCTCAGCATAGGAGAGACATTATAGCAAAGGCTCTTTGCTAGATAGAGACAGAAAAACCTCATCCAAAATCAACAGAAACTTCCCCAGTTCATCTGACCAAAATACTTCATGGACACTAGGAGTCCATCCTTCATTGATGAAGACGAGACTTAAATAAATGTAGGAAATGCTCCGCAACCAAAAATGCTGGGGTGGGTGGGAGAACACAGGAGTGAGCTGGGCCCTCTTCTCACATGTGATCAGCCGGTACCGGTGGAAACACAGCCAGGGGCATGCCTCCTCCCACACACAGGCTCCTAAGCATTCTCCAAGGAACCTGACTTCACCTCAGGCTCTTCACAGTGTGCCAGAGCAGACTTGGGAGCCGGAAAAGCACAGGGAGCTCACCACCCCCAGCCAAGAGTTCTCGGCGTGCAGACTGATCAAGACGCAGACATGAAGCACCTACCACTAAGAGGCTCAGCTCCTTCACAGCGACCTTCTGACACAGAAGACGTTTCACGGAGAAAGGGCCAGAGCAGTTTAGGCACTTGCCTACTCAGAGAATCAAATACAAATGCTAACTGTAGAACAGCTCCCACTGGAGGTGTCGAGCGCTGTGTGATAGTACCCTCCGAGAGTCAAACATCACTCCACGACAAGGCTCTCAGCAAGCAGACACGAACGCCTCACTTCCTCTGTGACAACACACACTGCACTGTACACAACGCTTCCCGGACACACAAGAGTGGCAGGGCAGGCCATCCTCAGGCCCTTCAAAGTGGAGAGACCAAGGTATGACCACACACGCTGAGTTCCTCAGCTGAGAGGACCCATCACCAGCACAGACAAAAGCAGTGCAACCTAAGGACTACGCCCCCGCCCCCACTAACACTTTCCATTCCCACCCTTACAAAGAAAAGAAAAAAGAGTCAGGTAACAATGGAAGAGAGGCTGAGACTGCTTTGTTGGTAAAGTGCCTGCCACTAAAGATTGGAGTTCAGAACATAGGCCCTCAAATAAAAGCCATGCATGGTACCACACACGGGGAAGGAGACAGGTGTGGTGGACCCCTGCACCACACACGGGGAAGGAGACTGCAGGCGTGGTGATGGACATCCACAACTACAGGGAAGGCAGACCGAGGCCCAGAGCTCAGCAGTCTAGACTACGGATGAGCTTCAGGTTCAGTGAGACCCTGTCTCAAAAACGAAGCTAGAAAGAGAACAACAGGACATACCCGACAATGAACTCCAATCTATATGTGCACTACCCCCCCACAACACAAAATAATTAATTTATATTTAACGTATATGTGTATTCATATTCCTAGAAGAAAAACAAGAAGTTCCCACCATCTGAACAGGAGAAGGCGACACAGGAGAAACCAGGGGGTCGGGATGAGGCAGCTGAAACATCTCAGGTTTAAACTTGGCATTGGCTATCTTCACACAGTCCTCAAGGGTGGTGATGAATGTGTTACAGGTGGCACTGAGCAAGGAAGAGGCTTCATTCATGTTCTGAAAAACGACAAATAAAGACTGAGAAGACTCATACTCAACCATGAAATCGGGCACATCCTGAGAATCCAGTGAGAAAATTAATGAAAGCTGAGACTCATCACTAAAAGAGAAAACAAACCCAAAGTTATCTACTGTACTGGCTCAACTGACCCAGAGAACGCAGGCCATAATGCTCCTTCCCGAACCTCATCTCCAAGCTCCTGAGGAGCTGCAGAGACAGGCCTTGACTCCCTGGAGACAAGAGCTGCTTGGAAGCTTGCCTCTAGCACACAGACAGAATTCGGAAAGCCCCGCAGAGCTTACGGCAGGAAGCGAGGATTCTGTCATCCTATGAAGTGGCTCGGGATGCCCCTGGGCAGTACACAGCACAGCCGGATCCCAAGCAAACGAGTCCTTTTTGCAGTACCTCTACGCTGGGAGATGAGCGACTCTCGTCACGGTGAACAAATTCCTGGATGGTATGAACCTGCTGCATTAGGAGGTCACAGTAGAGGCGAAGTTCAGACATTTTGGTTTTCAGAGATTCACTGGTCTCACTTATCTCTAAAAGGAACATGTATAAATCTCCAATGAGGTCATTTTCATATTCTTTGGTAACATAACACAACAAACGTTTTAAAAGCAGACAACGGAGCCTAAGGAAATGGCTCAGTCAACAATACGCTTCCTACATAAATGTGAGGACCTAAGTTGGATCTCTAAAACGTCAAACAGTTGCACCCAGTAATCCTCACACTGGGAAGGATCCTTGGGGCTTGCTGCTCAGCTAGTGTACCCCTATTATTAAAAGCTCTGGGTTCAGCTGAAGTCTCTGTTAGAAAAATAAGATGGTGAACAACTAAGAGGGATTTCCAGCATAAGCCTCTGGCCTCCACATGTACATGTCCCCACATACAGCATGCAGGCACACGCACACACACACATGCATGCACACACAAGCGCATGCGAACATGCTCATACACGGAGGTAACACACACAGATTGTTACAGCTGGAGACGTGAACTCTTCGAAGCAGAATCCTAAGACCCTAAGAAACACCTCCTCTTTTCCTTCACATAATTCAGGGGAGACAACTGTTAGGCTCACATTTGCCACGAAGTTTACATAGGCTGGTTTCCATAGACAACTCATGATGATGGTTATTTAATGACTTAATTTTGTCTTGTTTAGGGGTGGGGAGGGGAGGGAGGGAGTGTGAGTGTGTGTGTGTGTGTGTGTGTGTATGTGTGTGTTACACACGCATGCACATGTCAAGAAACAAGTGGAGAGGTAGAAGACTTTTCTCAGGAGTTGCTGTTTCTCCTGCCGCCTTGAGACTCAGGGACTGCACTGAGATCATCCGGCCTGTGCACACACCTCTGCCCACAAAGACACCTCTCTAGCCTGACCACTGGGTGCTTTAATGCCCAGCATGCCCACCTCCTTCCCCATTCTCTCCCATGTGAAACCTGCGCTTCTACTTTTGTGAACGAGCCTTTGCCTTCTCCTCATTCACTTTTTTTCAGTTCTGATATTACTTTTACTTTTAATACATAAATTGACAATCTGTTAAAGTTCTGATACATTAAAGACAGTATCTCATCTACCCACATAGCACAAACGCTTCTCCACCGATCACCCCCATCCCGTTTGCTTCACTGTGTATTTCAGCATACAGACATTGCTGGCTTCTAGGTAAGAACAGCCACTCCACAGAAGCATCTGTTAATTCTCTTCCTTTTGGCTCCCTTCTCATATTTCACTGTCCTCAGAATTCTTAAGGCAGTGCTCCCTTGCTTCTCCTCAGTGACTCTGGACAAACTCTGCATCCAGCCAGCATCTCAGCTCTTCACCGGCCATTATCTTTTAAAGTAGAAATCAAAGTTGCAAGGGAATAAAAAAAAAAAAAAGCAGCTACATAGTAGATGCTGGTCTTTCAGAAGTGGCTGAGCCAGGTCAGGGGAGCTGCTTCCCCACAAAAAAAATGAGAGAGGAGCAGCACTCCGTCTATCTGACCTAAATCAATTATTGCGCAAATTTAAGAATGTTCCCTTGTTGTTGTTGTTTGGGGGAAGGGGTATGCTGTGCGTGTGTGTGGCAGAATGCATAGCTAGCGCTACACAGCTGTCAAGGCCAGAGGCTGCCGTCAGGTGCCTCTCCACGACTGCTCTCCCTCAACCCAGAGCATCCCGTTCAGCCAGTCGAACTAGCTAGCTTGCCACTGGGGTCTCCCGCATCCACAGGGCGGGCAGCCACACCCACTCAGCTTCTGTGTGGATTCTGGGAGTCCACACTCCAGTTCTCAAGCTCTTTACTCGCTGAGCCATCTCTCCAGCCCCTGTCTCTTTTTTAAAAAAAAAATGGCAAATTACACACAGCACAAATTTATCCTCTGAAGGGTACAGTTCAGTGGCATTAAGAACATTCAAAGGCTGCGCAACCAGGACCATTGTCTGCCTAAATAAATTCTTATTTTTCCCAACAGAAATTCTGTCCCCATCGAACACTAACCTCGTTCTCCTCCATGTAGGCGCTACACTATTTTACCTTCTTTTTTTTCTTCTTTCCTTACTAATAAAGTCTCATTATATAGCTCCAACGAGCCTCAAACTCAAACTCCTCCTCCTTCAGAACCCTACCTGTGCATGACCACCTGTATCCATTCTCCTTCCTGTCCTTATAAGTCTCGCTATCCTTGGCATTTGAAATGAGTGCAATCAATGCTCCTCTTTTTTGAGACAGGCTTATTTCACTAAGACTATGTCTGTAATGTCATCATGTTGCGGTATGTGCTGGAATTCCCTTCCTTCTAAGGATGATAATATTCCACTGTACAGGAACCCCATCTGTTTATTAATCAGGCATCTAGAGACATTTGGATTGATCCTATCTTTCAACTACTTCTTGTCCTTCATTGCCTTTAATTTTTAAAAGTTCTTTATATGCATACACGTTTGCAAAGTACAAGCTCAAGCCAGCCTCCAGATCAGTGTCCCCCTCTTTTGAGATGGACTCTCGCTGACCTAGAGCTCACAAATTAAGCAAGGCTGGCCGGCCAGTGAGGCCCAAGGATCCGCCTAGCTACAGCTCATCAGGGCTGGGATTATAAACACGTGCCGCCATGACTGGCTTTTTACATGAGCGCTGGGCACTGAACTAGGTCCTCGTCCTCCTGCTTCTTCAATGACCAGCTAGCCACAGTTTCCCATACCACTGAACTTCCCTGGAAACACTTTACTGACCTCATAATGTATCAGCTGACTGAAGCGCTGCGTTACCACCTGACTCTCCTGAGACCTTCCCGTGGTTTACCACGTGATTCTCCTGAGACCTTCCCGTGGTTTACCACGTGACTTTCCTGAGACCTTCCTGTGATTTACCACGTGATTCTCCTAACTGAGACTGTCCCGTGGTTTACCACGTGATGGTGATCTAGGTAAATCTTCCACGTCACTAATTTCCTCCTGGTTCCCGAGAGAGGACAGCCTCACTAACGCCTAGAAAGTTGTCATCACCTTTTTCTTTTGCGGTCCTGGTGTCGGTCAGACAGGCTTTGGAGCTCCCCAGGGCGACCAGCCACCTCTGTCTCTCGGCCGCGTTGACTGCCTTCATGTAGAAATGCTGCTCCCCCGGGATAATCAACTCCATTCTCGTGTTGTCCGCCGAATGGACTGTGAGGATACACAGCACAATCTGGGTCACTCTCTAAGAAGCCCTAGAAGCACCATGAAAACAACCTTCTCCCTACCACCCAAGGTGGCAACGGTACCAAAACAATGCGAGCACACAACAGCAAAACACACGACTCACTTTTACCCGTACTAGAATTTCAACGCTGCCATCTGAAGAAGCGAAAAAATTAAAAATTAGGTTTCCAAAACATCACTTCCAGGAGACGTGGCGGGGGGAAGGGGGGGCACAACAACAAGATCGCAAAAACCCAAAGCCAACACACTACTCAGAGAAATGAAATATCAAGTTCAACACAGGGAGGTGCACTACAGTAGATATTTTATTTTCATTTGTTTGGCATTTATTTGCGTGTTAATCTGTCTGCCTGTGACAAGGTCTTACTATGTAGCTGAGGCTGGCCTGAACCGCACTAAAGAACTAGGCGACCCTCAAACATTCTTCTGCGCTCTCCAGCACTGGGGTCACAAGTATGCGCCACCACGCCCACACAGTTCTCTCCGAACTCATTTACCGTGACGTTCCCATACCTGTGTATATGTGTATCTGCTGGGATTGTGGCCGCCAAAAGACACTATTAACAGAACAAAAGCCAAGCGGGGGGACATTATTTGCAAGCTCACTCTCATGATACAAAGAACGGTGACAAATCACTATAAAAGACAGCCAAGCTCAGAAAACCAGACCAAGAGCTGAACGGGGACTTTTCAAGCAGAGGACATGCGAGAAGCAAGCTCTCCACCACGGTGCCACCTCCTCAGCCCTAAGGAATGTGTTCCTGCCATTTCATTAATATGTGTGGTGCGCTTTCCTTGGGTCCATTATGGCAGATCTACACTATTAGGGTAATGGAGGGAAAGAGCTTAGTCACCCTCTCCCCAGTACAAGGGAAAGTGGGAGTTTACAGCCAGGGTGGGTGGGGTCAAAAACTGAAGATGATTATGAAGAAACCTCTCGGGCAAATAGAAGTCTACTAAAGTGATCTCATAAGAGCTGCCTAGCAAGTGCAAGAAGGCCCTGAACCCAGTTCCTAAAAGAGCACGCTCTTTCCTCCTAACCACCTGTTAGAGCCAAATGGACACTCCCTGACTGTGCTCCTTCCAGGCGTTTCTACCCTGGCTCGTAAGCTACCTACACAGCGGCACTCTGGATGTTCCCAAGTGATGAGGACACAGCAAAAATGAGCTACACAGACCCCAGCAAAGAGCGTGTGACAAGCTAATACTGGTAAATGTTTCTGTAAGTTATACAGCCATGACGCTTTTCCATCAGAACAGTAACAACTCTTAATTAAAGGGTGAACAGAGAACACAGCAGGCATGTACACTCTGGAGAAATCTCCAAAGACATCATGATCTACTCCAGGCTGACAATGTTATATGATGAGAATCCCGGCATGGAAGAGGAAAGCAAGACTTAGTGCCAGGCCAGTCTAGACTACACACAGAGACCCTGTCCCAAAACAAAAACGAAGACGAGGAAGCAAAGGAGGAAAAGGAGATGAGGTGGTGGTGGGGGGGGCTGCATTACTAAGGAGTCTGAGACTAAGATAAAGGGGCAGAACTATAGCTAAAGAATATGAACCCAAAGCAGAAAAGAAGAAAGAGGAAGAGAAGAAGAAAAGGGAGGAAGGAAAGAAGGAAGGAAAGAAGGAAGGAGAAAAGTTTCTTCCCTCCTTGGCTAATCTTACTTAGAATTACCATAAAATCATCAAAGTAGACTCCAGTGAAAATGTAGTCACTGCATTAATCTCAAATAAGCAAATACACAAGACAACAGGACGCCTCCGGGTATTTGATGGCTTTGAGAAAAGCCCTCAGGCAAGACTGAAGCCCTCAAGCTGTGGGGGATGAGGGGTGGACATGAAAAAGGCTGGGGGGCGGGGGGGGGGACTAAACATTCATTCCTCTGGTGCTATTATTTCCCCTTTAGTTCTCCTTGAAGAATTTCAATCTCCTCATTATCATTTTATCTGATTTCATTCTACCCACCTTTCCCCACACACACAAGAATGGATCACATAATGGTCTGTGAACTTTCCAAGAAAAATTACCCCAAGACCCATTACTTCCCCTTTTGGAAGAAAAGGAAACCGTTTGTGTTCGCTCAAGCTCAACTGTAGTCAGCAAGAACCCAAGCTTCTAACTTCTACTCCATACTTTATCAAAACCCCCACAGAGAGGCCTGCTTCAGCCACAGAGCTCAGCAGCAGCCTTTCCGACATCTTTCCAGGGAGGGTGAAATGAAAGCATCTAGGCACTACAATAAATGATCTCTCAAGTCAAACAGCAGGAAACATTTATAAAGGGGGGCATACCACACCTGTGTTCAACAGTGTTAAATGCTATCCTTGGATCCTGAAAGGGAGGACTTGAAAAGAAGACGATGGTGAGAAGACACTTACTCTCCTCACCTGGAGCAGGCTGTGGAGCCCTCTGCTCCCTTACCTTTAATCTCACACACGGCCATCTTTATGCTTCCTTTGCTCCCTTTGCAGACGTCATCCTGGGAGTCGTAGTAGGACAGGATCCCATTATCTAGAACAAACCATCGAGGCTGCCAACCTGGAGAGACCAGAAACCAAAGCAGGTTAATAAATGATTCTCACCACATAGAAAGCTGATTTCCACCACGCCCCATTAATTCTGGACTCCCAGTAACGTCCACACAGTGAAATTTTTAATGGCCAACACTTGGCCAAGATGCCCCGAGATCTCTAGATAGATAAAGAAAGGACTATTTTTGTTCTGACTCGCAACCTTCTCTTTAACCCAGAAGATGCAGCCGCAACCACAGCTGCACCCAGGCACAGAACAACTGCCCCTTTCCAGTATATGTATAGAAGTGTAGTGTTTCTTCTCCAGAATGCTTGGAACCAGCAGCGTTTCGGATGCTGGATTTTGGATTTGCATACACACATTGAGATATATGAGGAATGGGATCCAATCTAAACATGAAATTCATGCCACGTCACCTAAAAGTAATTTTATATAATGGTTTTGTTTCTGACTTTGCCTTATCACACAAAGTTGGGTGTGGCGTTTTCCTCTTGAGAGTGCCCCTTCAGCCCCTTAAAGTGTGTGTGTGTGTGTGTGTGTGTGTGTGTGTGTGTGTGTGTGTGTGTAATAATTGGGTTTGGAAGCATTTCTGATTAAAAAGTTGCTCATGCCGTAATGGAAAAAACCTACGGAAACAGAGGTTTTGCCCCAGTTCTGTTACCATTCTTGGTGGTTAACCTAGAGTAAATATTTTCATCCCAAGAAGTCTTTAATTCTTTCTCCAAAATAAGTGGACTGAACGAGTGGACCAAGCCTCGGGTATCCAATGCAGCCTTCCTTCCCTGATGGAAGATGTTGCCTTTAAGCAAATGCCCATGAAGATGGGGAAAGCTAGTGAAATCCCCATTTTTTTTAAGGCAGATGTGATACCCTATAGAAAGAGCTCCTCCCCTTCTCCCATGCTCCACAGCTCAGGCAGAAATGCTACTGACTTCAATCACTCATCTCGCTGACATTTCCTCGGCAGTTAGAGCACACACCTATCAGGCTTGGTTCGAAGGAACGCTGTAACCACAGTAATGGCTTTCCTCAAGACGGGACCTACATTGCTCTTGCAAGCCAAACTCGTGTTCCCTGGACCCTTATCAAGCAGGGTACCAATCGATAACTCAGCGGTCACGCTGGAAGCCGCATGACTGTCCTCACTGTTTCCATCATTAAGTCCCCATACAGTGTGAGTGGTCGAAATGAAACATGCCACCATGAGAACGCTCTGGCCAGAGGCTGCGGAACCGTTCAGTAGTCCATGTTTTCCAAGAGCAGACAGTACCACTATCACAAGCACCTGTGAGTCCAGCTTGAGGAGGGCCCCCGCACTCACTCACAGCCACATAAATAATATAAATAAATAAGACCAGAAGGGTGGGGTGAAAGGAATTTAAATACAGTACTCACGCAGGAAAGTCTAGAAAAATGTAAAGGAATGTCAAAATTAAAAAAAAATGGTTGTGGAGGAGTCACTTGCCGAGCATGTACAAGGAAACACAATGAAAATAATCTGTAATGTATGTCTACAGTGACTAAAAGAATGAATCAGTACTAGTTCCCCGTGGAAAATTATAAAGAGGCGGTGAAAATATAGTCTTCCACCTCAGGTCCACCTAGGCCAGTAACACAAAGGCTCCCGAAAGCGTTCATGTGCACGACTGCATCGTTATGAGGCAACAGCTCTTCAGAACAAATGGATCACAGCGATTCCTTCAGAATCTGCAGGCTGAGAAAGTCACACAGCTGAGTGGCTTCATCTAATCACAAGCCGGCTAGTCATCGCCACACACCTTTTTGAAGAAATATTTAATCCAACTTCCTCTAACTGGTTCACATTTTATAGTACAGTAAAAAGACTGGTAGGTTATTTCCTGCTTCAGTTTCCACTGTAACAAGCAGTTTTCTCAAACTATCACATGTTACAGAAACGTGTGCTATCCAAGAAAAGGAAGTCAGGATTAACACTGTCATCACGCTAAAGTCCTTCAAGACCAGCCAGTATCAGCAGCTGCTCATCCTTCTGACCCAAGAGAGAGAAACCCCTCAGAGCCAAGTTTCCATTTTTAAAATGGAAGCATCCCAAACAACAGACTTCAACCACTCTTCAAGGCTTACTAGAAGCTAAACTATATTGTACCCTAAAAACTAAAACCCCATCTTGTGCTGGCACCCCCCACAGGGCCACATTTCACCCCAAGTGAAATTTCCCCTCCAGTTAGGACTCAGGGAAGTAACTGCCCATTGCATCAGACCAAGCAGAAAATGCTCCTCTGGCATGAGCTCCTAAAACAGAGTACTCAGAAATGTTTGCCTCTCCAGAGAGGCTGTGGGCCTCAGAGTTAACACGCCTCAACCGGCAATCTTTGCTGTTAGCAAAAAGAATCTCCTTAAAGTTTTACTGCTTCTAGTAAAAATGTGTCATTTACACATTTTTTCCCCTTGAGGCAGAAAATGTCACTGTATTACAAATATTAAGCCACTTGCTATGGCAAATCTGGCTCAAGCCAGATACAACTAAGCATTTAGCCCTTACAGGGTTTACCTGCAGATTCCCACAAGATAGGAGGATGCGAGTTGCAAGCATCAGAGAAAGACTACCGGGCTCAATACAATACTTGGGGCAGAGTGAGTGGGCAGGAAGTTAAACACAGCTCGTTCTCAGGACTAAGAATCTGAGGACTGCCCAAATTTCCCTAAAGGCCGCCAGTCCTCCTCTAGTTTGGTGTGATCATGGGATTCAGAAGCTGGAAGGTACCTCTGGGGACAAAATAGCTAACCACCCAGATCTAGGCCAACCGGGATCCGGAAAGAATACCACACTTGCCTTTAAACGTTGGTTATGGCAGAGATCACAGGATGTGGACTTAAGGCGTTTGTCAGAAGCCAGACTTCCAATATCACAGGCAGGGACAGTTCCCAGCTGATGATGACATTTCTATACACTTAGCTTTTCTTCTACCTGCCTCACAAGGGAAACCTGCCTGCTCTTTACCTGTTACATTCCCAACTACGCCTCACAGTGACCAATATCTCCACCGTGTTGAAATGTGCTTTCTTCCTCTATGTCTCACAATTACCCGAAGCTCAAACCTCAGTGAAAACCAATCCCTAAGAAAATTCTCTGAGAACAGCTTCCCAAAGCACACTTGATGAACTCAGACAACCTCAACAAGTGGACTTTCAAACCAGTGGTAAGACAATGCAAAGGAACACAGAAAACATATCTTCAAATTAAATGATTTCACACACACACACATCAATTAACAAAATGCTGTCCACAGAGCGTGAAGGAAAAGAGACTGTAACGACACGCTTAGGGTGAGAGGGAACTGTTCACTGTTCCCGAGGCACAAGGGGCCAGGCAGGTTTCCGAAGGTGCGTGTCCCATTCTAGGGATGGTGCGCTGACTCGAACTCCCCGTCGAAGCGGTCCGGAATGGGTCCCACGAGGGACAGTGTGCGGAGGGGTGGGGAGATGGGGAGTGGAACTGAGTGCCCTCGGCTTGGGACGAGTTGACCGAGGACCAGGTGGCTCGCAGCCCCGCGCCGCCCTCCCGGTACCTGTGAGATAGTTGGTCCACTTGTACAGAACCCCTTCCATGCTTCAGAGCCCGGCGCCGCGCATCCTCCTGGCCCGGCGCCGGCCGCGCTGCTGCGGAGGCGCGGGCCCGCAGCCCTCCGCCCCGACCCGGCGACCCTCAGAGGCCCGGCCGGCGGGAGCCGCGTGCTGCTCGGAGACCGTGGGGCGTGGACATCCCCAGCGGGCACGGCGCGGCGACCCCCGGGGCCCTCCCGCTCCGCCGCCGCCGCCGCCGCCGCCGCCGCTCCACGAGCCCCGGCGCTGCCCTCCTGCGCGCCCGCCTTCCTTCCCCCCGGGCTCCCGGTTTGTTTTCATTGACCCCGACGTCGCTTTCACTTCCTGGATGAAAGGGGCCGGCTCGGCCCACGAAACCCCTCCCCGGCGGCGGGGCTCCGGGACGGCCGCGTGCCCGAGGCTGCGCTGCGCGCCCTCGTGGGGCGGCTTTGCGGTCCCCGGTTCCCCGGCTCCACGGTTCCCCAGCATCCGAACTCCCCGGTCACCCTGCCCAGAGCTGCTGCCCAGGCCTCGCCTCCTTCTGATCTTTTTCAATAAAATCAAGGGTTGCTCATTTCATTTTTGCTTCCAGGGCTCATACCCAGGGAAAGTAGGAAGTTGTTATCACCTAGGAAAAGCTGGCAGCACTGGCACGGGCCTGTAATCCCAGCACTCTGGAGAAGATGACAGGCCAGCCTGGGCTACAGCGGGGGGAGGGGAGGGAAACAACGAGGGACACGGAAGAAATACAGCGTGGCGTGGTCCCTCAGGGTCTTCATACCAAACATGGAACTAGGGCTGCAGGCTTCCAGGCAAAAGTGCTTGCTTCTGGAAGTTTGATGACCTGAAGCAACATCCTGGGGAACCACGTAGTGGAAAGAGAGAAAGACCTCTCTCTACACGTGGACCATGTTACACTCCGCGCGCGCGTGCACACACACACACACACACACACACACACACACATTTTCTAATGTTTTCATGCTGTACATCTTGATGCATTCCCTTAATCCCAGCATTCAGGAAACAGAGGTCGGATATCTGTGAGTTCAAAGCTACCCTGGTCTGCAGAGTGAATTCCAGGCTAGCCAGGGACAGGTAGTGAAACCCTGTCCCAAAATAAAAAAGGAAAGAAAAGAAGGAAGGAAGGAAGGAAGGAAGGAAGGAAGGAAGGAAGGAAGGAAGGAAGGAAGGAAGGAAGGGTTAAGATGGAGCCAAGCTTTGTATTTTTGTTTTGTTTTTAAATAAAGAGCTTTCCCTTCGATTTTTTTTTTTAAATCTCATTTGGAAGAGAGCAACACCTTAGCACACTGGACAGTAATTTTCAGATTTAGGAAGTTTTACAAATTCCAGACAATCGGATAAAGCAGGCTCAATATTGAGGTAGCGGAATGCCTGACTTCCCCTTCAGGGAAGGCTGACTGAATAGGGTAATCTAGATATCTACTTGATGAATTGGTGGGTAGATGGATAACCAACAAGTCGTATATAGTTCATTAGTGATCGTCTAGGTGTGGCGAGTATCTGGTATTTATTGTAAAACTCAACTTTTAGGCTGTTGGTTTTCATACTAAAAGGAGACTCGGGGGATATATCAACAGATTTGGCAAATCTCCGCTGCGTATTAGCCGTGAGATTGGAACAAAATGCTCAATAGTCAACTTCCTGTCTGCTGTGACTGAATTCTCAGGGATAAAACGCCTGAAGGCCATCAGATCAAGAGCAGACTCCCTAGAGGTGGGGACAGAAATGCAAGCTACCTTTTGCAAAGTCAGGCATGGCTGTTGGAACCTTCTGTCAAGTTCAGGTGACCCTCCGCTGTGTCCTGAGGCAGCCAAGTTGTGTGACCGACACATAAAGACAACCCAGCAGTCCTTTTATGCAAGACAGCACCCCCCCCACTCCCCAAAGCCCTTCGAGGGCCTCCCCCAAAGTATCCTGAGAACAGCAGCGAACCAACCATCAGTTTCTTCCAAGAATGCTGGCCTCGGCTGTGGCTGCCAAACCCGTGGGGGCCTTAAAATCCTTCTGCGCCTAGAAATAACAGCCATATTTCGACTAGTACACCTCCACCGTGGACTGTTGGCATTTTGTATCAATTTCTTGGCCCAACTTTTTAATATTTTTTTTAAATAATCAATTTTAGGACCTACAACTATGTAATCTTTCTTTTTTTTCTCGCTATGACCAAATGGCTCAATTTATCATTTAAAAATCAAGCCATTAGGCCAAGCAATCAGTCGGAGGAGGCAGTGATCAGGAGGCGAGATCAGAACATCAAGTGGAGGCCATAGAATTTTCAGTGTCTCCTAAATGCCTAGAAATGACCACCATGATGCCAGTTTTATTTCAGGAAACGCGGGCCTGACTGCTGAAGGAGGAAGACACCTTTAGTGAATGAGGGCTTAGCGGGGTGAAGCGGCGGGGTGTACGATTCTCTGCTAGCCCGAGTACAATCAGCGGGGTACCCGGCACGGGGAACACGCTCCAGGCTGGCAGAAGGCGGCTGGCCGCCAGAGGGGGCGGAGCCTCGCGGAGTCCCGCCTTGGACCTTTATGACGTAGGACAATGCCTGCCACGCGTCCGAATTCAGTCCTACGGGAGAGCCACACTCCCTTGGACAGACTTCAGGGCTCACACTAGGCCTGAGGGTCCTGCTTTGGGAACCATGCATTTCCTAGTCAGACTAGCGGTTTTCCTCAGCCTGTGTGGCTGTTCCAACGCTCAGGGACAAACGAAAGAAGAAGACACAGAGGAAGTGAAAATAGAGGTTCTGCATCGTCCAGAAAACTGCTCCAAAACAAGCAGGAAAGGAGACTTGCTAAATGCCCATTACGACGGCTACTTGGCTAAAGATGGCTCCAAATTCTACTGCAGGTAGGAGATGCTCCGTGCAGCTCAAGCTCAGTCGATACACCGGATCTTGTCCCTATCCCACACCAGCCAGAAGCCAACTGATGCTTCTGTTTTAAGGGGTTTTGTTTGTGTTTTGGGTTTTCTGTTTTGATTGTTTTTTTAACAGTAAATTAAGTCAATATGCCAATTTAGATTAGAAGATAGTACCTAAAAAAACTGAATGCTTTTAATTGTTGAAAATGTTAGCTCGGTAATTGACTGCAAACCCACTACATCGCGGGCATCCTACTGACCACCACCACTGTCCTTGGGACCCCTACAGCTAAATCAAGGCTGCTCGAAAGGATAGTCACACTTTGTTTACCCAGAGCTGAATTCTCTTTCCAAAAAGTATGTATTAGAAGCTAGCGCATTTTGTTCTGGTCTTCAGGGGGTCATTTTCTGGCAGAATCCCTGGAGATTTCACCCACTTGGCTCTCCCATCTCTATTAGGGTCTGATTGGGTACCCTTTCTTTAGCTGTGCCCTCCAAAGACAGGGCACCCTCCAAAGCCAGGCCTGGAGAAAGCAATTCTTTCCAATTTAGAGGGAAACTTATTCTTTCTATTTAGAAGAGAAATTTAACGAGATGTTACTTTCAGTCCTTAAAATGAAATCTGGAGCTCAGCCTGCCCCTTCGGTTTTGGGAAGAAACCCAGAGAAATTAAATGAGTTTTGTTCAAGCCATGCAGCTAGTTAGAGGCAGGAGACCCGTTTAAAACTTTGACTATTGGGTAGTTTTTGTAAGGATGACAGTAGAACAGAAATGGAATGACTTCTAGCGATCCTCTCTGCCAACACCACAAAGGACGGACTTACGGAAGAATGCGAACACGGGAAAAGAGACTCCAATTTTAAATAAAAACCAAACTTTCTTTCATGACCTCTGCTCATTTAAGTACCAAGTATGGTTTCTTGCAGTCGGACACAAGATGAAGGCCACCCGAAATGGTTTGTTCTTGGCGTTGGGCACGTCATAAAGGGACTAGACATCGCAATGATGGACATGTGCCCTGGAGAGAAGAGAAAAGTGATTATACCTCCCTCGTTTGCTTATGGAAAAGAAGGTTACGGTAAGAACCTTTGCCTGCTCCCCTTGTTTGAAACCCCTGTCAATGCCACCTATTTGGACTATCTAATACCTAATTAGCAGTCAGTTTCCTAAGGGCAATTTTGGCATCCCCCTGTCTCGTGGTAGAGTCATGGCATCTTTAAAGCCGTTGACTGAGTCTTGAAGAGGTAATCCCCCTTGCCTCTGTTTTTCAGCAGGAGAAGACTGCTGCCCCAAGTGAGATCAAGGAGAGTGAGTGCTTCGAGCTAGTCAGACCTGACATTCCCAAAGAGATGGTTCCAGATCGCTATAGCTTCATGCTCACTGCCTTCTGTCAATCATTTGCTCCTATCAGAATAGTTCCTAGGGCCTGGTGTGTGACTCGTGGTGGGAGAGGGCTTGCCCCCACCACCTGATTTCATCCTGGCACTGCACTACAAAAGAAAAAGAAAAAAGACAGCCTCCCACGGCATCATACTTTTATAAGCAGTGTGTGTGTGTGTGTGTGTGTGTGTGTGTGTGTGTGTGTGTGTGTGTACATGCATAGGAGCCTGAGAAAGAAAGAAAATTGAAGATAATTTAAATGCAATACTATCTTCAAAAAGTGGTGAGTTGATGTGGGAGTGTCATATATCAATCTTTTGATTTCATTGGTTAAGTAATAAACAAACTGCTTGGGCTCATAGCTTAGAACATAGGTGGGTGGAGTAAACAGAACAGAATGCTGGGAGGAAGAGGAAATGAGCTAAGACTGACAGCTCTGCTCTCTGGAGCAGAGATGGCATGCTCCCCATTCCTGGGCAGACACACGCGATGAAGCTCCGACCCAGGATGGACGTAGGCTAGAATCTTCCCGGTAAGACCGGAGCTGCACAGTTTATTAGAGATGGGTTGATCGGCATATCAGAATTAGCCAGTAAGGGCTAGAGCTAAAGGGCCAAGCAGTGTTTAAAAGAATACAGTGTCCATGCAATTATTTCGGGTAAAGCTAGCCGTGTGGGCGGCCGGGGTGCTGGGGACGCAGCCCCGCCGCTCCTATTACTACAGTGAGTTGTTTTTTTCTAGACAAAACAACGTAGGTCAAGTTTGCCCTTCAGTCTCTTTCCTCAGTTTCTGAGTTGTCTCATCAACATCCTGCTTACCCTCAGAGTATCCACATCCATCTTCAGTGGGCCTACACCCATTATCCTACAGCAAATGGCTAATTTATCATTTACCAAAACTGGTTTATGCTTGGGTAAGAAGGACTGCCCAGCTTCCCAAACTACCAACAAACTATATCCTTTCTGCAGGGAAATAGACATTCTCACTGACTTTGAGGAGTCTCCAGTAAACATCTAAGCAATCTCACTGACACATTTATTTTACTTATAAGAAAAGTGAGGCCTGAAAAAATACATACATTGGA
Source organism: Microtus pennsylvanicus (assembly GCF_037038515.1). Lineage (NCBI taxonomy): Eukaryota > Metazoa > Chordata > Mammalia > Rodentia > Cricetidae > Microtus > Microtus pennsylvanicus. Next base: position 6,988,849 of record NC_134587.1, read on the forward strand.
CTGTGGTTACCTGTTGCTATACCTGTATTACAATAGCTTAAAGAAACTTACCAAAATCTTCTTGATTATGTGTAGCCCTGGCTGGTCTGGAACTCACTCTGTAGACCAGGCTGGCCTCGAACTCACAGAGCTCCTCTTGCCTCTACCTTCCAAGTACTGAAATTAAAGGTGTGCACCACTGTCACCTGACTATTACATAAGCTTTTAAAAAATATTTTTATTAATTCTTTTCTTTGAGAGTTTTATGTAGGTACACAATATATTTTGATAATATTCCCCCCGACACTGTTTTCCCCTAATTCCTCTAAGATCCACTCCACTTCACCTCTTTACTCCCTCCCAACTGTCAGTCATTCACACAACACACACACACACACACACACACACACACACACACACACACACACACACAGTGAGAGAGAGATCTCCTACCAGATTAAATCTGTGTTGTCCAAATACTCATGGTTGTGGGACCATCCACTGCAGCATGGTCAACCTACTGGGGACAGAGAATTGACTCTCCCTCCCCAGAACCCATCAGCTGTCCATAGCTCCTCAGTTAGGGGTAAGGGCAGGAACGCTAGCATGTTGACCGGCTGGCTCTTTACAGGTCTTGCTCGCTATGAGCTTAACGTACATGTCTATTAAAACATAACAGTAGTTATGACTTCATTTTAGGTGATGCTTGAAGAAGCTTTTCTTCTGGCAAAATGTCCTTGACTCGTGTCACGGAACACCCCTGCATGTCTTGAAGTGCATGTGGCTTTCTAGAGCTTTAATTAACGGTCTCTGTGGTATGTATATATCCTTTGCATTAACTCCTACCTCTTCTCTCTACCTCTATAAATGTAATTCTATTGCAATGCACATCTATCTCCTTTTTTTAGCTTTAATATTTTTTTGTAGAAAAAAACTAAGTAGCAACATTTTCTGCATTTATCATAGACTTGTTCAGGAACTTCCCATGCATCTGTGGTACTTTTTCTTGGGAAATTTGAGTGTGGGCTTCGAGGAGCTCAGTGGTGTGGGTTAGCTCACTTGCCTCTCAGGCTCTGCTTCCAGCAGCAGCAGCAGAACAACAAAGGGAACTTGTGCTTCGAGTCTGTCTTAATTACTGTCATTTTCCTGTCCTTCGAAGTCAGGATTTTGTAGACTATTAGGTCGGGACTTTGACGACGGACGCCTGCTGGTGGGCAGATTCTTCTGTGTTCCAGCTTTGGAAAGTGCACTGCTTTGGGCTATAACTTCTGCCTTTTCCTGTTTGGGTGATAGAAGTATTTTAGCAAGAATTGTCTACTTAACCATTAAAGACATTGCTGTTTCTTTTGCTGAACAAACTTAGCTACTTTCAAAGACTTTCATTTAGCAGATACATGTGTATATGTCCTACATCACATGACCTATAAGGCCCTGGAAACATACTCAGCTACTTACTACATCTTGGCAACCCTATGAAATATTAATCTGATATAGCCTCATCTTGCTAAATTCACCAGCTGCATCAGCTAGCAGATAAACTTTATTAAAACTATTCAATTTCATTTAAAAATGTTTATTATTAGAAATATCTGTGTAAAACTGCTTCTGGACTTTTATTACTGCATTTAACTTTTTCCTGTCTGTAAATTTTAAAAGCTAGTTGATATTTGTTTTACTTATGCTCCTGGATTACTTTATAAAATCATTTTCTTAGAGATTATACTTTGGAATCTCTTTTTCTTCTTCTTCTTCTTTTTTTTTTTTCCTATTTTTGTTTTGTTTGATTGGTTGTTGGTTTTCTGAGCCAGATTTTTCTGTGTAACCTTGACTGTCCTGGAACTCACTCTAGAGACCAGGCTGGCCTCAAATAGAGATCTGCCTGCCTCTGCCTCCTGGGAGCCGGGATTAAAGGTGTGTGCCACCACCACCCAGCTCTCTGCTAATTTCATTTATTTATGTACGGACAAAGCATGAGCCTCAGCGGGTCAGAGGTCAGAGGACAATTTGTGGGAGGAGTCAGTTCTATCCTTGCACTGTCTGGGCTCCAGGTATTGAACTCGGGTCATCAGGCTTGGCAGCAGGTACCACTGAGTCTGTTCACCAGCCCAACTTTGGTGGGTTTCTTCCCACCATACATTTCTTCCCTATACCATGTCTCTGTCTATATCATCATATAGGATGATCAAGATATAGTAACAAAATCTTTATTTATTGTAACTTAACCAGGAAACTGGTCCAGAAGGGCCTTTGGACTGACCTAGTTTAAAATATAAAGGGGGGGGGGGATTTCACAAAATGTTTTTATAAAAAGGGGACAAAATAGATAAACCCTGAAATTTTTTATACTAAACTTAATAGTTTGAAAGCAGTACTTCTAAGCTCTAAAACCCTGATACTCATGTGACCACTGAATGAATCTCTGAAAGCCATTTTTCAGTAAGTCAAACTGTTAAAATTTAAACCCTTAGCAGAAGGCAAGATTCCACCCAACGCAACACTGCTGTTTGAGATTGAACTTTACGCTGTGACCAAAGGACCACGGAGCATTGAAACATTTAAGCAGATAGACACGGACAACGACAGGCAACTCTCTAAAGCCGAGGTAATTCAAACTTCGTGTGTGCAGTTTGAGCTTTTCTTCCATGATAAGTCAAAGGCATTTGTGTCCAAGATACTCCTTAGTTTTCGCTAGTGTTGACTCTGATTGCTTTAGTAGAGCTACTTGCTGGAAATTCCGACCTCAGAGAAGAAAATGTCCTTTCCCTTTTCTCTGTAGATAGGAAGGCCAAGAAAGTCCTAGTGTGAGGCCTCATGATGCAGGCCGGTAGCCTCAGTTATTCCCAAGCCCGACATAAGAAAATAATACCGCAAAGGACAGCCTGGGCTACAAAGAATTCAAGGGTATTCTGGGTAACTTACTAACACGCGGTCTCAAAAGGTGCAAAAGGGTCTGGGCATATGGCTCAATAGTAGAGTTCTTGCCCGAATATCCATAAGGCCCTGGTTTCAATTACTAGTACTGGCAAATCAATCAATCAATCAATCAATCAAGAAAAATCCCAAGCTACCCGTGGTTCTTCTGGCGGCTACACTAGAGAGATAGACTTCCTTCCAACAGTACTGTATGGACTTGTCCCCCTGGACTCTGATGTAGATGAGATTATGTAGAGCTAGCAAGACTTTGAACTGAGTGGGCTAAGCAATTGGTAATCATGAGCTAAAAGTCCACCTCCTATAGATCAACTAATAAATATTTGTAATAATGATACACGTTCTTCACACTTTCTTGGTCCCAGATACCATTCTAAGCACGTAAGTGCGTGAATGCGTCTAGTCTTCAGGACAGCTTAGGTGACAGTCCCTTCTGTCATCTCTTGTAGATGGGGAGATGCTAGGGAGGCATGTTGAGTACTTAGCTGCGATGACAAACCAGGGATTACACCCCGGCTGTCTGGCTCTGTGCTATGAGTCTTGGGTACGCCCTACCTTCCAGGTACCACCATCTTGAATGTTTCAGGGAAGCCCACAGTGCCTTGTCTAGTCCCACAGTCTACGCTTAACTTGGCTGTCTTCCTCCTTCGTTCAGAGGCGATTAGAAACATAACATCACCTTGGTAGGTAATGAGGCAGGGGGGCCCTTGATTTCAAATAGTCTATTTTCTATTTCAGGCACTTCAGGGTTGAGATAAGGTCTCATTCTAGTCCCAAGCTGTACTGGAACTGTGATTTGTATAGGCTGGTCTTGAACTCGTGGAAATTCTCCTACCTCTTCCAAGGGCTAGAATTACAAGAACAAGCCCTAGCTGCTAAGTCTTTGCTTCTTTTCCTATTTTCTTTCTTTTTTGGGGAGAGGATTGGATTTAGAACAAGGTCATTCTAGGCAAGCACTAGCTCCTAAGCTACATCTCCATCTCCAGTCTCCATTCTTCTTCCTCTCCCCCTCTAACCCTCTTCCCACACAGCTCTAGTTCCTCCTCCAGGAGCCTCATAAATAATAAGTCCTTCCTTGAGGCTCCTCCACTGGCCAGGAGGGAGAGAGGCCTATCTGCCAGGTGGCTCACCTTGCTTTTTCCTGTTGTGATAAAGACCACAGCCAAAAGCAACTCAGGGAGGAAAGGCCTTATTGAGCTTCCATATCCTAAGTCTTAGTCCCTTGAGTGAAGCCAGGGCAGGGACCTGAAGGCTGGAACTGAAGCAGAGACTACAGGGGAATACTGCTTACTGGCTTCATCCCAATGGCTCGCTCTACCTGCTGTGTGCTACACCCCAGGACTACTACCCACGGGGAGCTGAGCCCTCCCACGTCAATCATTAATCAAGAAAATACCCCACAGACTTGCTCCAGGCCAGCCTGATGGAGGCAGTTCCTCAACTGAGGTTTCCTCTTCCCGGGTGACTCTAGTTTCTGCCAGCACACACCAGGCCTTCACAGGGTCTCTAGAGGGGACCTGTCTTCAGTGTTACTTCTCCTGACTCCTCACCGCCCTAGCAGCAGCAAAGGGGTCACATGGCACCCTGGGAAGCAGCCTGTGCACATGCCATCCATTACTTACTTCTGCCACACCCGGAGGTTCCTTCTGGACTATGAATGTCCCTAGACATTAGGGTGTCTCCAATTCTTTTCTGGAAATAAAAGTAGAGGCAATCCAAAATACGCTCAGCTTCACTACAGTTTCCCAGGCATCTTGCTGGGTCTCAGCTACGCTGTCACGGGATGGGTAAGAATGATTTTTTTGCCCAGTTATAACAATTTAGTTATCGTCTGTTGACGTGGACCCTGATGTCAGTCCTATGGTATAGACACTTCTCTCCTTTGACAGATGGTATTCCTAGTGTTCAGAAGGTTAGATGCTTTGTTGCAGACCATGTAGTAGATACATGTGGAAGCCCAGCTCTGAAACATGAACTAACAGAAACTTCCTTGCTTAATTGATTGTTTCTTCAGGTTAAGTAAGGCGGGAGTGGGGTATAGTATTAAATTACAAAATGAAAGGAGTGTAGAGCCCATTACTGACACAAATTAAAGTCGTGGGGCTGGAGAGATGGCTCAGCAATTGAGTGCTCCCTGCTCTTGACAGAGGACCAGAGTAACCTCCCACATCTGCTAGCATCAGACCAGTCGCTCCAGCTCCAGGGGATCTGATGCCCTCTTCTGGTCTCTCTGGGTGCTGCAGGCACAAAAACATTAATAAAATAATCTAAGAAAAATTAGAAGTTGTGTTCTTGCCCACTGCCTGGTATCTTTACACACACCGTATAGAAAAAGAGATAGTTTTGATTTAGAAAATGCAGAATGTTTGAGGCTGTTTAAAACGCTTTATACTTACATAGGATTGCTAAGTCTCAGCAGAAAGAAGAAAAAAAATGTTCCTTCATATTGGATCAGAGTCATGTCTGAGAACCTGCTGCAAGGCCCACTAATTCAACTCCACGTTTCAAAACGTCTCTTGCCTCTCAAATGGCCCAGACTTGCAGAACATTGTCTCCAGCTCGGTAGACTGTGCTTTCCTTAGCATAAATCAGCATTTTCCTAGGGAAAAACAGTTGTCACGTAGATATCTTTAAATGATGCGGTGTACACATTTTAAGAAGCAAAACAAAGTTGACTATGGTGATGTCTCCCCATAGTCCCAGCTTCTGAGGGAGCTGAAGAATGGATTGGGCCTATAAATTGAGACCAGCCTGGACAACACAGTGAGAGATGGTGTTGTCTCGAAACAAGGAAATGGGGGGGGGGGGAGTTTTGTTTTGCTTTTTTTTTTTTTTTAACTTAGCTTAACTCGGTATAAATAGCACCATTTCAGCATGAAACCTCCAGCATCGGTGAGGTGTGCTTTTAGTTAGGATCTCCCAAGTCTGGTGTGTGACTTACACTTACAGGCACACGTCTCAGGTTACCATAGCCACCCGCAGACGTTGCATGTGGCTAATAAGACAGCGCTTCACTGCATGCTTGCTTAGAGAAAGGTCCCGTGCTGCAAACACAAGCAGGCAACACTGGAGAATGTCTGAAGATTAGCTTGATGATGCACTAGATTCATTAGTTCCAGAGACAAAAACACTAATGAGATTTTTATCAAATAATAGGAGTGCATAAGACTGTGCTCGCCTTTCCTAAATTGAACAGTGGATTATTAGAAAGTATTTCGTTTCAGGAAGTAATATATAGTAATGTAGATTGGTGTGGCTAGTGCTACCAATCTACAACCCCAGGGACAGCTAATTTGAACACCTGTTTCTCTTCAGAAATCGCTTCAAAAGTTAAAAACGAAAAAATTCCTGGGCTGATCCTGGTGGCTCATGCCTTTAATCCCAGCTCTTGGGAAGCAGAAGCGAGCAGATCTCTGTGAGTTCAAGGTCAGCCTGGTCTACACAGTGAGTTCCAGGCTAGCCAGGGCTACAATAGTGAGTTCCAGGCCAGTCAGACCTTGTTTCAAAGGTATCTCCAAACCAAACCTTAAAATACTTTTTTTTTTCTTTTGAGACAGGGTTTCTCTGTGTAACAGCCCTAACTGTCCTGGAACTAACTCCGTAGACCAGGCTGGCCTCAAATTTAGAGCCTACCTCTGTTTCCTGAGCACTGGGATTAAAGGCGTGCACCACCATCACCCAGCTGAAATACCTTTAAAAATATTAAAGGGCTGGCAGGATTTCCAGGTGACTATAGCTCTTGCTCTAAGCCTGGTGACCTAAGTTCAGTCCCCAGGATTCCACATGGTGGAAAGAGAGAACCAACGTCCATCAGTTGTCCTCCGACCGCCACGCGTCCGCCATGGTCCTCGAGTGCTCCCCTATAAGCCATCAGATAAATGACTTAAAATTGTTCTATCACTCAATATGCTTATTCATTACTATAATCATTTCTCAAAGTTACCAGACATTTGTGCAGGTTTCATTATTAACGACACTCTCGTCTGGCCCTCCAGATCGAGCTTTACTTGCAGAAGGACTTTGAGAAAGATGAAAAGCCCCGGGACAAGTCCTATCAGAAGGCAGTTTTGGAAGATATCTTTAAGAAAAATGACCACAACGGAGATGGCTTCATTTCTCCCAAGGAATACAATGTGCACCAACACGATGAGCTATAAATTTTACTTCTTTGTTAGTAAATTACTGTACTTTGCTTTAAAAAAAAAAAAAGGTCACTTTTCTCCATGTTGTGGTTGCCTGTTTTCCCTTATGAAAAGATATTAGTTTCCTTTAATAAACATAATTTTTGTGTGATAATGTGAAGCTGTTTTGCAAATCTAACTCTGGTGTAGGTGTGATTGTATCCCCTGTTATTTTCTTCTGTGAACATAAATTGTAGCACCAGGGAATGGGCCTGTATCCCAGTGGGTGACACCCTCCTTCAGGGCGTGGATGAATACTCTAAGTGCTTCTCGGCTCTAGTAACAGTGAGGAGAGGTACGAAAAGATCCTGAAGATCCAAGATTTTAATTCCTAAAATGCCCCATTCCTAAGAATACTCAAGAGACCAGGAAGCAATAGCTTTTTTATTTATGCATTTTGTGATGTTTTATAGATAGTAGGACATAAAAGCATGGTACGAAGTCTTCCTTTGACGTCCATGCAGGAAGAAGTCAGTTGTGCATAACTCGGATGCATGAAGAATTTCAGCAGTCTGTACTTTTTGGTGTGAGCTTCTGGCCTTGGGAATTTGGCCAAACTAAAGCTCCTCACCTGTACCAGACTCTTCTTCCTCAAGCGCTACTATAAGTGTATTATTACTCTTCCATGTTTCTTCTCACTGTCTACCATGTGTAGCTTTTTAAAAAGCATTTAGTGTGTGTGTGTGTGTGTGTGTGTGTGTGTGTGTGTGTGTGTGCTCGTGCATGTGCGCACGGGCAAGCGTGTGCACAAGCACGTGCAGATGCATGAATAGAGGTATCTATGGAGGCCAGAGGCTGTCACTCCCTGGAGCTGGAGTTGTAGACTATTGTGAGCTATACGAAGTGGGTCCTGGAAATCAAACCACGGTCCTTTGTGAGAGTGCTGAATGCTCTCTCCAGCATCCCTTATTGTCCCCGCCTCACCCATCCATTAAGTTTGGCCCATAATTTTAAATTAGTGTCATAGCATGTCTTGGGTTGTGGTTGTCTTTCTCTATCTCTTATCACTCCACTCCAGCATTCTTATTAATGGCAAATGACGGTTACAAATTGGAATGCATTAAAATTTTTAAAAATTTAACTTTTTTAAAAGTTAAACTTTTTTGCTACAAACGAGGTATCTTGTGTGATAGTTTGAGTGTAATTGGCCCCCATGAAGCTCATAAGGAGTGGTGCCATTGGGAGGTGTGGCCTTGTTGAAGGAAAGGTGTGGTGGGGGGGAGCAGGCTTTGAGGTTTCTTTGACTTGAACTTTGCTCAGAGTCACAGTCCACTTCCTGTTGCTTTCTGATCAGGATGGAGCCAGCACCGTGTCTGCCTGCACACCATCGTACCCCCCCCCGCCAATACCATGATAATAATGGGCTGAACCTCTGCAACTGAAAGTGAGCCACCCCAGTTAACTGTCTTCCTTTTAAGAGTTGCCGTGGTCATGGTGTCTCTCCACAGCAATAGAAACCCTAAGACACCTTGCTATTCCAGTTCTGAGTTGTGATCAAAACATTAATGTGGTCCAACTTGTTGAGAAGAGAGAAGAGATGCTGGACCACGTTGCAAAAGGAAGGGAACTGGAACAGGTAAAAATCTGGATGCTTCCTATGTATGTCAAGCAGAATGGCTCTGGCTGAAATAAGTGAACTCAGAACAAACAAAGCTTTTTCTGTTCTCTGAAATGTGTTCTTTCCAAACATTTGTTCATTTTTAACTCTCAGGTGTGTTGTTGACAACATTTCTTTTTTTTCTTTTTCTTTTTCTGCATTGTGAGATAGGGTTTTGCTATGCAGTCCAAGCTGGGCACAGACTCTGTATCCTCCTGCCTCAGCATTCTGAATGCTGAGATTTTAGCAGAAATTTTATCTAAAATGTAGAAGTTACAGAAACTATTACATTAGTAAATGCCACCTGCGCATACAAAATTTAACCCCTCCGCTACCTTCTCTTACCTTCCTAACACTTTCCGGCCACTATGTTGCCTACCAGTTTACTTCCCTCAATGTGCACAAAATATGAATTAAGTAAGTATATGAACACCTTCCTTGCCCATTATTTATCATACAAGGCATTTGTTGGGCTTTTATTTTTTTTGCTTTTGTTTTTTTATGAGATGGGGCCTGCTGTAATAGCCCAAGCTTTCCTGCACTCACTGTGCAGCCTGGCCTGATGTCAAAACTCAATCCTTCTGCCTCATCTTCCTGCATACTGGGGTACAGGCATATACTACTTCACCCAGCCTATACAAAGTACTTCCGAATTTGTTTTTTAAAGTTAAGGCTCCATTAGCCGGAGATGTGGTGGCTCAGTGAACGGTGCTTGCCTAGCATGCTTGAAGACCCACCTGAGTTCAACCCCAGCACCATAGGATCTGGAAGTAGTGGCAGACACCTGTAACTCAGCACTCAGAGACGGAGGCAGGGAAATGAGGCATTCAACATCACCCTGGCCTACACAGGGAGTTCAAGGACAGCCTGGACTACAGGAGGCTCTATCTAAAAGAGAAGAAAGAAAAAGCACATATGTTAAATGAATACATGTACCCGAAAACTTATCTTTTAAATAACAGTTTAAATATAAATCATTACCCATCCTACCTATGTGCAGTGTGCCATGGTCTGTTTCTTGTAATTGCTTCATGCCTTTGGGTGAATCTAACAGTAACGATGTTACTCATTTAATCTATAATTTTTAAACATTTTTACAATTTTAATAAAAGATAATTATTTAGCTGTTGGCAGATGAAAATTTCAGGTATCTTAGAGAATAGATATATGTGGGCCCACATATAACCCTTAACTCACCTATTCCCGAGGATGAGGTAGGCAGGTCATGTGAGCCCAGGATTTTTAGACCAGCTTTGATAACGTAAGCAAGGCCCTAGCTAACCCCTCAAAAGAAATTTGCAAACAAAATATACTAAACTCATTAAACATGTCCAAAGACACAGGCCTGCCCTGCTTCTCTTAAGTGGCAGCACCCACTGTGCAGAGCAAAGTTAGTAGGTGGGTTGGCAGCCCATTGCCACTGCCAGCTACAGTGTTAACTGTGCGCAGAGCCCCAGGCTAAGCACCTGACACCACGATTAAACATTTAGTAATATATTAAATTATTAACATTTTTTTCTCCTCTTACCAAACCTAGGGCCCCAAAGTAACCACTTGTGCCCATGTGTCATCTTTAACGGCTGAACTAAAATGGGATTAAATATAAAGAGCAACTTAAAATGATATACGGATTCCCAAGGGATTGTGAAGAAACAGACAGGTTTGTGAATGAGTGCTTTTCTTTGAATTTTGCAATAAGGTTTTGTTTAATATAAGCAATGTTATTAATCCTCCTAAAAATCTGTGAGGAAGACAGTGGTATCCTCATCTCTACCTCAGGAGTGGAAACGCTACCTAAAAGGCCTTCTGCTTTTTAAAAAGTTCATCCAAGCAAACCTAAACAATTTAAGGCTTGTGGAACATTAGTACATTAAACACCAACAAAGCTATGTGGGCGTGGTGGTGCAGACCTTTAATCCTAGCAGAGGCAGGAGGATCTCTGTGAGTTCAAGGCCAGCCTGGTCTAGAGAGTGAGTTCCAGGACAGTTAAGATGAAACAGTGAAACCCTGTCTCCAAACACCAAAATCCCACCAACAAAGCTTACTCCTTTTTCCTTTTATTTCATTCTTTTGTGCCAAATATCAAAACAAGGGACCGCATGGAGCCTCACGTACTTCACCCCATCCACAGAGCACTGGAAGCAACCGTAAACCGTCTCCCGCTTCAAGTTCCCCATTCCACAGAGTATGCAGGGCCCTTTGGGAATGTTGTGGTTTAGTAAGTTCACCCGGATGTGAGTCCCCTCCTTGAGGGAAATGTCAGTCATGCTAAGGGGTTTGTCATAGTAGTCGGCAAAGAGATCGTCCAGGTAAAGCTGGGAGCGAGAGATGGCATCCATCACTCTCCTATCTGCAAAACAGAACCCAGAAACGTGTTAGAAGTCCAAACAGCCACGCAGCCCAAGCTGTGTTGATAAGGGTATCAATCCAAACCATCCATCAGGAAATAACTGGGCTTTAAACGTGTTAACTGGCGGGTGAATGAGTAGCAGCCTCATATCCTGACACAGAAGGAAAGCCTTCATAAAGCCCTTCGGCAGACGTACTTCTTTCGAAGAGGATGTTCCTCAGTCTGTAGAGCATGGCAAAGGTGGTCGTTTCTTCCCTTTCAAACCCTCCTTTTGACACTGATGTGACACAAAGGTCTACAAAACAATTGGACATGTTGTTATAATTACATAATAGTTGAGTATTTCATGGAGGATATGAATTCCCATGCATGCAGTTCATTGGGTTTTCTCTTAATAAAGCTAAACTTTACACATTTGCAAGTACAAAATGTAGAGATTAGAATAGTACAGTGACGTGCCTCCAGCTCGCCCTGTACCCAGCCTGTCTGGCACGGGCCTTGTGTATCCTTTAGACGTTCTGTATGCACAGACTTAACGTATGTTTCTAGAAACAATTCCCTAGCATACATAGTTGGTTAAAATATCTCTCAGAGACCATTGTGTGCCCAGAGCCACCCCTACTCCCATCATGGTTTGTCCTCCTCTGTGTGCTCATGGGATGGACCGCTACTGGGTCCCCTAAGGATGTTCCCAATGTTTTGTTTTAGAAACTAAAGACCCTGTTTGTTCCTCTATTGCTGTACATTATGTCTCAGTATACCTAGAGCATAACTTCCTGGAAATAAAAAGCCAGACATGGTGTGCATAGAGAGATTACATTTTGATGAATGACATTCTATATTCCTCTCTACAATGTAGTCAATATAACCGTAAAAACCAAACAGCTGCAGGGCTCAATGTTGAGTTTACTTAGAATGTAGTTTCATTTCTAGGTTTCCTAAGCCTCCTTCCCCAGGACTACAGAAACTAACAAAGAAGGTCTAATTACCGTAACTAGGGGCTCCCTTGCCTGGTCCTTTTGGGGCTATATCTGGTCTTGTTATGACTCAGTGAACTAACTTTAAAGTCCCCTGAGATGTAGAAAGCCAGGTGAGCTGTACTGATCTACCACACAAGATGATGATTGTAGAGGAAGTACTAAATTCTAGAGTGTTTCTTTATTATCTTAAGGGAATATGAAGCTAAAAAATTATGTCTAGACAGGTACAAATAAATTGATTGATTATTAATGAATTAATATCACCCATTTGGGCACCAGACACCTTACTGTCTTCAGATTCCTTATTTACCACTGCAACAGCTACCTATTAGACCTATTAGAAGTCATTACTGACCTTCCCGTGAAAGCTAAGGCATATTTTGTCAATGGACCTTGTTTTATTCCTAACCTATAGTTGTAAGTGGGGTAGTATGGGGTCTGCACTACGAAGCACAAAAGAGGTGCTGGGAAATTAGAGGGGGGTGATTTCCCAGCTATTCCACCCTAGCATATGAAGGCATAGTGCTTCTATAATCATGAAAACGAGAGGGGAGACAGAGAAGGAAGGAAGGGGGAAGGGAGAGAGGCAGGAGGGAGAGATTCATTCCTATTACATTCTCCCTAAAACTATCGTCACAGGAGCTCCCGGCAGAGCTTTTACTCACCAAAGGCACCATCCAAGTAAATGAAGAGTTCGAAAACACTGAACGCTATCGTTGTGTGTGCTGGGAAAACAATAGCCTTTTCCCTTCCTTTGGGATTCTGTTCATCCATAAAATGAAACTGCAGCAAAAAGATAAATAACGTTATTACAGAGCATAGCAGGGCAGGGTAGCTTGTCGGAGAGACAAACTTTGCATAATCCCACCCAAAACAAAACACAACCACCTACCTAAGTAAAGCACCGCCCTGCCTCAGTTAAACCTTATGGTGGACTCCCATGCATGATCTACGCCAGCGACCTTTTAGCTTCCTGACTTTAGGGTTGAAGTCAGTTTCTTACAGTAAACCCTTTTCTTTGAGCCTTACCCATCTGCTTCAGAAGCCCCACAGCTGCAGGCAGCTTTCCCAGCCCCCAAATGACCATCATCGAGTCAGCATTTCAGCTTGTGCCCCTCAAATGACCGATGCTAACCAGAATTTGAATATAGATTCTGGACAGAACCCTCATAATGTAGTGATGGATATGAGATGGCACCTCTTATTCTTCTTTTAAAAAATATTTATTTATTTATTATGTATACAGTATTCTATCTGTGTGTATGCCTGTAGGCCAGAAGAGGGCACTAGACCTCATTACAGATGGTTGTGAGCCACCATGTGGTTGCTGGGAATTGAACTCAGGACCTTTGGAAGAGCAGACAATGCTCTTAACCACTGAGCCATCTCCCCAGCCCTGGCACCCCTCATTCTTGAGATGTGTTGGTCATCGCACATAGATTATGTGTAATATGTTAAACTGCAGCTGGAGAGGGTTGAAAAGATGACCATTGAGTCCTCTATGACTATGAGAAGGGCCAGCCTGTCCCATAGATTCTCCTCACTATGCCACCTCCCTCGTGATGGAATCACAGACACACACTCTAACACTTAGCTTTCCTCCGGTTGCCACGGGTCACATTCAGATCCTCACGCTTACACAACAGTACTTTATAGACAGAGCCCTAGCACATCCCACTTCAAAGTAAAGTGGTATACAAGATCATGAATTTCATAATGGTGTGTGTACATGTGTGTGTATGTGTGTGCATTGTGTGTTTATGTGTGTACATGTGTGTACATGTGTGTATGTGTGTGTTTGTGTGTGTACATGTGTGTGTACTTGTGTGTGTACATGTGTGTGTATGTGAGTGTTTGTGTGTGTACATGTGTGTGAATGCACTTTAATTTGTCCTCTGCCACTGCCCTCCCCTTCCCACCTTCGTACTAGTCTCCACGCCCTTCCTTCTGCATTCAGGTCACACGTATTTCCTCCTGTCCCCAATCTCTCCCTCCCCTTTCATGGTCTTCTTTCCAGTTTCATGCCCTGTATACAAACACATGCACATATGCACGCACACACACATACACACTTAAAGCTCAATTCTACATATATGAGAAAATATGCAATATTTGCCTTTCTGAGTCTGGCTTATTTCTCTTGACAATTTTCAGTTCCATCTATTTTCCTGTAAATATCATAAATTCATTTTCTTTACTATAGAACAAAATGTCATCTAACAATTGGCTTTAACCCTATCAAATCATTACTAGGTGTCATTGGTTGGTAAGAATAAGCAATATAAATTCCTAATTTTTAAAATTTTCTAAAGATTTATTTATTTTTATTTTATGTGTATGTGTGCCTGCATCCGATCCCTTGGAACTGGAGTTACAACCACTTGTAAGCCACCAGGAGGGTGCAAGTAACCAAATCTAAGTTCTCTCAAGGCAGCCAGTTCTCTTGACTTTCTGTTTTCTAGCCATCTCTCCAGCCCTGTCTTCTAGTTTTTAACTTTTAAAAGGATTGACACAATATGAAGCATCTTTGGTTATTGATGATGTTAATTAGAAAAAAACCTACTTTGACAGAAAATCTAAATTCAGGCAGATACGGGCACTTGCCACAGCTCCCGGGCACCTGGGCTTGCTCACTGTGACACACATACGGAAGAAGAAAACTGAGCCCCACAATTTGTTCTCTGACATCATCAACATGTGCACTGTGGTGTGTGCATGCTCGCACACACGGAGAGCATTAAATAAATAAATAAATAAATTAATTAATTAATGCAAAAAAAATGTTGAAAACTCAGCTTTTAAAATTCAGTATAAATTGCATTACTTAAAAGCAAAATCAAAGACTATAATATCTGGACTTACTTTTTTGTTCTTAATACAACACTCGAGTACTATTTAATTGGAGGAACTCCAGTATATACATAAATTCACAAGGATTAGTTGTCTGTTTGTATTGTGTTACACAGGTTTAGAACCCAAGTTGCCTTGTCTGGTCTTCTTATTCTGAAGCCCAACCACTCTGAGGCTCTTTGTTTCCTGCCTCTGACGAAAGGCAGAAACCCTTTATGAGTAACTTTTTAAAGACTCCACAGTACCTCCGCAGTTAGCTAGTGCCCCCCGAATGTGTTTTACCCGCATGGCTTCCCCTCGAATGCCAGCATGCACAGACAGGGAGCACTGGCGTGTGGTTCTGATGCTCTCCATGACCACGCACAGCACGGCTTTCCTGCTGCTCCTTGATTGGCGGATCAAACTGTGGTCAAAGTTTATTTTTCTAGAATAAAATGAAAAAGGTATGCGCACAAAATACTTTACCATGTGATCACACAGAAACGAAGGCACATGTTGTGGTATCTGTGGTCCAACCCAACTATGTGCTAGTCAAGGCAGGCATAACACAAATCAGAAAATATAAATCACTTCACTCAATTGCCTCTCCCTTCAGTGGTTTTCTTGTTTTAGAAAATGGAGGCATGGCCTTAGTTTTGTAGAACCGGGGTACTGAACCCTGGGCTTTGTGCATACTAGGCCAGTGTTCTATCAGTGAGCCGCCTCCCAGCTACCCACCACCTCTTTATTTAGACAGATCCTCAATAATTTGCTTAAGGTGAACTTGAACTCACAATGTAGCCCAAACAGGCTTTGAACTTGTGATTCTCCTGTCTCACTCTCCCAAGAGTCTAGGATTACTGGCCTGTGCAACTTCACCTGAATATCCTAGTTCTATAGAATGCTCTATCCTGTCTAGAGTCTTCTGGAAGCACAGTTTGCATTATTTCAATTTAATAATTTAGCAAATTGTGCAGAACCATAGTGATGTTCTGTGAAAGAACTGAAAATGTATATCAAATGATTTTTGATTTGGTTGGGGTACTAATCAGCTGCTAAGATGGAGTCTTCCAAATGAATAAAAAATATAAATTAACTTGTAAAATATGACTCAAATGTTTTAAGCATTCTTTGCTTTGGATTTGATATAGTTAATCATTTAATGAAAATACTGCAGTATATCGGGAACTTTGTACTGACCGTGCGGTAATTTCCTTGAGTAATGTTGACACCTCCACTTCATGTTTGGTTACTACACCAAAGGAAGCTTTGACCGCAATGGAATCGGATCCAGTAACATTAATCCCAACGTCATTCACGATATGGTTGTTTCGCCTCCCATAGAGGGAAACATCTGACTCATCTTCATAATTCAGTAACTGATAAGATGAAATACCTTAGGAGAAGGAACTTGATATGTTGTGAACGTCTCAAATTCGTACATTATCATTCTAACATGACTGAAAAAAACTCTTTTGCCCAAATGTTAATTAGACAGTATTTCCAACATCACGAAAAGTAGCATTTCAGGCAATTTTACTACAAAAAAATAACAGTGTACTTAAACAAACTCAAATTCTCTGTTCAGATAACAGAATATATCTACAGCAATCAAGATCCCTCAGGGAGCTGAAATGAAAACAAGTGTCTATAACCGATGACTGGACATCATGACTATTTTATAATCTAGTTTTAAAAACAGAGTTCAGGGTTGGGGAACGGCTCAGCTGGTAAAGAGCGTGCTTACAGGCATGAGGATCTGAGCCTAATCCCCCAGGACCCACATTTTAAAAACTGCATTTACCTATCTAAATGATGACTTTCACTTATTGATCATGTGAAATGGGTAAGACCAGATAATACCTGGTATTATTCAGGACAGAATACATCATTTCCTTGCTGTGTTTAGTTTAAAACATCTGATAGCTGATTTTAAAAATCAGGCAACAAGATCAAGACTTAAGCATTATTCATCTTAATGATGCTACTACCACATAAAGGCTGATTTTAGTCATAACACGTGTATTATTAGTATAATTAATCTATACGACCTCCGTTGGGCTATTACTGCTATAGCCCCATGGAGAGTCACGCTGGAGCATTTAAACTTACCGGCCGAGATGTCTCGGTCTCCTATGAGAATATCTTTAAGTGTGAAGGGCGTCGAGGTAAATTTGTGTCTAGGAAACAGAAAACACCGCTTCTTTTTCACCACCAGACTCAGGGGTTGGTACTTGTCAGCTTCACTGAGGCTCGGAACAGGCACTAATCTCCCTCCGTCTCCAACTTGCTTAACAAAGCTCTTGGTAGCAGCGGCAAACATAGTACTATCAAGACGTCATCGACTACGACACTCAAGCAACGAACCCATTTTTGAAGAGGAAAACCAGTCGCCAAACTTCACCTTCTGTGGTGTTAAATCCAATTGCGCAGACTGAAACTCTAAAGCATGCTCTCACCAGGTCCTTTACCGGTGTGCAGTCCACAACACTGCTCCCTTCACGAACTCCGGTCATGAATAATAGAAAGCGCTGTAAAAGGATGCGCTAAAAACGAGTCTAAGTGGGAATGGCCGTCTACAGCTACAGTA
Source organism: Microtus pennsylvanicus (assembly GCF_037038515.1). Taxonomy (NCBI): domain Eukaryota; kingdom Metazoa; phylum Chordata; class Mammalia; order Rodentia; family Cricetidae; genus Microtus; species Microtus pennsylvanicus. The sequence continues at coordinate 7,006,286 of NC_134587.1, forward strand.
CACAGAAACGAATTCAAACATACTACCAGTGTCCTTGAGGAGACCACAGTTGGGAGTGCTCTGCCACCAGCAATGAACCAGCTGGCAAGGAGGCTACGAGTCCTGCCGGAAAGGGATTGTGTCCCCTGTAGATGTCAGGCCTGGATACCATCTACAGGAGACACTATCCAAGGGGAATTCCTTCACGAGGCCAGCAGGAGCATTTTGGCAACAGAAAAGCACCTTTGAATCCTCACAGGATACAGATCATTACATGAGCATTTCTCTACTCTGGGATTTAGCATGCTTATAAAACTATATGTTTAATACCACATATCAACTCACAGGATATAGAGGAACGATCGTAAGCGGCTCTCTATAGAACTCTGAAGGCTTTCAGTTACAAATTCCATTACATATCAAAAACTACTATGGAAGTCTCTTACTTTGAAACTGATGGCTCAAACCACATCACCTGATAGGGTTCTGCTGCGTTTACCTCCTTTTTTTTTTTTGCTTATTCCTCTCCCAATTATTTAGCCTATAGAAATAGTTATATAAAGTTTTGGCTTGTTTTCAAGGAGTTTTGTGGACCCATTAAAATAAAATTCTGGGGGAAAAAAACCTATATTGAGATATTTTATGGTCATAAGTGGTTGACATATTTTGAAAGTGGTCCTTACAAAAACCTCATCAACACATCAGTGTAATAGTATTATTGGGTAGTGCCCTAATATGCAGAAATAAAGGAAGGGGCAGCAGAATTCAATCTGATTCGATTCTGGATATTTTTACTTGCATCCAAGTGTTTGGGCTTCCATGCAACCAAAACCAAATTCCATCTCAAAACGAATTACTTTGGTACGCCGACCCAAAAATTTTCCTTTTAAAATAACTTTTAGCAGCCTGTTCATGAGAGCACTTCTAGAATTCAATTCCAGAGCATCAAGTAAGCTCTGGAGCCATTGTGCAAAGCAGTTCACAAACCTGTCTGACACACCCACAACACACTCTGAAGGTGGAGCATCCCAGATTAAAGCCAACACTCTCCACTGCACAAGTCACTGGACACTGCTCTAAATATCCTTGCTGTGCCTTCCACCTCTCTAGTCCCCGGTCTCTAGTCTCATTGTGGCTTCTGCAGCCTCCTAAAGCAGTGGTTCTCAACCTGTGGGTCGCAACCCTTTTGGGGGTAGCCTACCAGATCTCCTGCCTATCAGATCTTTACATTATGGTTCATAACAGTAGCAAAATTATAGTTATAAAGTAGCAACGAAATAGCTTCATGGTTGGGGGTCACCACACCATGAGGAACTGTATTAAAGGGTCGCAGCATTAGGAAAGTTGAGAAGCACTGTTCTTAAAGCCTTCAGGTCACAGGAGCCGGCCAGGCAGAAGAGGTGTCCAGGCATCTAGTACTCTAAAACTAGCCCACCCGGATAGCCTACTGCTCCTTTAGCCGACACTCTCGCGTCTCAAAATGCGGGATTTTCTTCGCAATTTTGCATTCAGAATTTTCGAGCCTTCCTTAAAGTAGCCCAACCCTTAGCTTTCTCCCTTGCTGCTCAGACCTGCTGGCTCTCGGCCTACTACAAGCTTTCTCACCGGAAAGGAAAGGGCCTCCCTCTAAGGACAAAGGACTGAGCCTCTGCGTCACTAAAGGCGGGAGGGGAAAACCTAGGGAACAGAAGCGGGGCGCAGGCAGAAACTGGGAAGATCCGGGACTGGCAGAGAGGGCGGGACCTGGGGCCAGGCGCTGAGAAGCTCAGGGAACCCAACCAGAGCGCAAACCGTAGCTGGAAGGGCAGGGACTCGCAGAGAGGGAATCGGAAAGGCGCCTAGGACAGCAGCAGAGAAAAAAACAAAACAAAACAAAACAGTACAAGAGAGGGGCGGAGCATGGCAGAGGGGGGCGTGGCCGAGAGGCCCGGCAGAAAGGGGGTGTGGCCGGCTCTTCCGCGCCGAAGCCCCGCCTCTCCCCCCTCTCCGCCTGTCCGTCTTCTGGAAAGAGGCAAGCTGCTTTCGGAGGGGGAGCCAGGCAACAGGGCAGGCAAGCTCCTCTCGAGATCTGGCCGACGTGCAGAGGGAGGACCCAGATCCCCATTACTCTCGATCGCTGTGCCCAGCCGTCCCTTCTCGCCATGTCCCACAGCAGGCATCGCACCGAGGCCCCGCCGCTGGAGCGCGAGGACAGCGGGACCTTCAGGTCAGCCCTGGGCCGTCGAGGCCGCAGGCCCAAGACAGGGGTGGGCAGCGGGGCCGGGGCGGGGAGCCGGCTGTAGGGCTGCATTCTGGGTAAAGCTTCCTCCTTCCCGAGGCTCGGCGCTGGGCCCGCCCTTCGGGCCCGGGATCTGTCGCGCGCCCCGCCCCTCCGGCGACTATAGGTTCTGGAGGCTATGATCAGGGGTGCTGCACAGACCCGGGTATAGGCTTGATCTAGCCTGCAACTCCCGAGCCCACTCGGTTTCCTTCAGCATCCCTCCCACTGTGCTCAAGTTCTCACTATACCGATCTCTCTACCCTCGTCTATGGGCTGTAGTGCCCAGACGCAGGTGTGCCCAGGCCTTGCCACTGATCCTGGCAACTGGGGGGCGCCTTGGAGCTTTCTAGTCACCGTTTGTGGCTGTCAAAACTGACAAGTGGATGCTCTTTGGTTCCCTTTCAGTTTTGTCGTTCAAAGCGTCCATTTTTCTGGTTTTTTTGCAGTTTGGGCAAGATGATAACAGCCAAGCCTGGGAAAACACCGATTCAGGTATTGCACGAATACGGCATGAAGACCAAGAACATCCCAGTTTATGAATGTGAAAGATCCGATGTGCAAATACACGTGCCCACTTTCACCTTCAGAGTAACCGTTGGTGACATAACTTGCACAGGTCTGTATGCAGCTAACCGCCATGACCATGTGGATTGGCGGTCCCGACTTTGTGTTGCTTTTTAGTTAGGAAAAGTACCCTCCCCCTTTACTAAGACACCTCTGGGAGCAGACGACAGACTCCAGCATCAAGTTCTCTTGTTTTCTCCCTAATTTTTGTCTCCCTAAGATGTAAAAAAAGCTCAGAAACTCAGAAGGTTTCCAAGCATCCAGCACATCTCTTCCTATACCGAGGGAGCCTGCTAAAGTTCCTCTTAAGAATTAGAAGCTGGAAATGTCCTTGGGGTTGTCATAACTAGGTCAGTAGATACCTTTCAAAGTGACAAATACAGATACTAGTAGGCACGACCTCAGAATTTTCTGAGTTTCTTCCTTCATGGACCCATCTGGAACTTTGAATTCTTGGTACCACTCTTGAGTCTGTCTATGACATATGGGGAAGGCAGAGACTCCTATACTGTATCCCTCTCCACTGTATTGCACAGTAGCCTCTCGTTCTTGATACCACACAGGTATTTTGTCTAAGATTGTTTCTCCTTTTCACTCATGAAGGAGGAAGTTCAGAGCCATATTTCCAAGGTCACAGAGCAATAATGTTCTATAGTTCAGATTCAGATCTTCTTTCAGCCTGAGCCTGAGAAAATGGCAACCAGAGCTGACATTTGTAAATGTGGACATCGTTTTCCTATATACTTATTTACTTGAAAGCATTAAAAATGTTGAATAATTTAATTTGTAAATATACAAAGAAAAAATTTAGGAAAAGCTAAAGTTTCACTGTCTATTGGAACTTTAGTCTGAATGTATCATGTATTTGTTTCTGGGAGTCTGGGGTTGCCTCTAATCATTGAAGCCGCTTCAAGAAATTAAGGCTCCTTTTATTTGTGTGTGTGGGGGGGGCAGATGGATTGTAGGTATAGGCTAGAACATTTCTTATAGAAATCCATAAGGTTAGATTTAGTTGTTACTTTAGCTGGCCATTTTTCAAATATTTAAGCATGTTCAAGAAAAAAAATAGCCATTTTCCCCTTTGATGCATTTTAGGTTAGAGATGAGCAATTTATTTCAACCATCCTGCCTTCGATCTCTTCTGCCCTGCCTTCCTATGGTAACCTATCAGCCTTCACAGCTTCGGTGATTATCTAAAGACTAATAGTTCTGAGTTCTAGTACTTCGGCTAGGTACAGAACAGTCCATCTACCTGCCTGTGTGCTTTCAAGGTATCTTTGCTTGGGTTGCAGCGATAGAGACTCTAACTAAGACAGTTGTCTTCCTTATTCTAGCCTATCCCCCTTCCCTGTGGTTCTTGGCTCTATTTTGTCATAGAAACCTTTCTGCTGCAGTGTTCTAATCCTTGGCTCTCCCAATCCTCAGATCTTCCAGTCCTAGGCTCTCCCAGTCCACAGCTCTCCCTCACTTCACTGGCTTTGGCTTGTCTTAGTCTATATAGTTCTCCCTTCCCCCATGAAAACTTCGTGAGTGTCTCCAAGAGTAGTTAAACTGCTAATTTTTTCCTTTTTGATTTTTATATGGTTTCTGGTGGGAGCTCAAGCTGGCCCTTAATTCCCAATCCTCCTGCCTCTCAGCCTTCTGAACAGGTGGTACTGGATGGTCACACCTGGCAAGCTGCTGATCTCGTGTGCCTCCTTATAGCTTACACTGAGGCTTACAGCATGCCCTTTGTATTTCTGGTATCTGTTAACATACATGTGGCTGTCAATCCTAGAGAAGAAGAGATTCTGTTCAGCCAGTGTCTGTTTTAGTAGATGAGGGAGTATAGGACTCTGTGTCCTCTGATACTTGAGGGTCATACTTGAAAGCATTCTCCATGAGTTTGGGGATTTGAACTCAGAAGGAAAAGACGGACTTCACCATTTACCTCATGTGATGGCTGAAATGAAGAGTTAAGTCTTCCAACGTCCTCCCCTTGTCTACCCATGTTAGCTTTTACCTATTGTGTGGAAGGCTTGTGACGTAAGCTTCGCCTTCTGTATGTTGACCCTTCTCTACTGCGCGTGATGTGTAATCCTGCCTGCTTAGCTAGAACAGGGACTGTCAGTGACTTCCTTAAAGAAAACTTGCTGCAGAAGAACCTCTCTGTCTGGGAAAAAGGAAGAATTGTAGTGACTCTTTTTTGTTCCACCAGTCAGCTCCCAGATCATGACACGAAGACTTATTTATTATTAATTATGAAAGCTCAACCTTAACTTAAGCTTGTCCCACTAGCTCTTAAACTTAAATTAACCCATTTATTTTAACCTACGGTCTGTTGCTTGGCTCAGTTACCTGTAATCTGTACAATGTCTGACTCCTTTAGAGTCCCATTGATGTCGTCTCTCATACGCCTAGATTCATCTCCTGCTTTCTTCCTCTCTGCCCAGAAGTCCTGCCTGTACCTCCTGCCTAGCTATTGGCCATTCAGCTTTTTATTATACCCATCACAGCAATACATTTTCACACAGTATACAAATATCCCACAATACAGTAAAACTATATACAATAAGAACAGTTATCAGGTAAGAATTGCATTCAAAATATCCAGTCCATTTGTATTTGGCATATTTGGAGAAAATACTCTATTATCTAATCTATCTTAGTAAATGCAAAGTTTTATACTTAAACCATTTTCTATCATAACTTGTATTACCATCCTAAAAATATCTTTTTAGACCCCAAAATATCTTAGACTTAAATAACTTAAAATAACTTAAACTTTCATTCTCTCAACCTTATAAACTTTATATCTTTTATGTAAGTTTTTTTTAATTTGGTAATAAGAAAAACTATAAAACTATAACTACCTAGTCTTTAACTCCATCAAAGATCTGAGAAGGATATAACAGGAAGTGTAGAGCAAGTAACTTCCAAAATTATAGAAATAACAGAGTTATCTGGCTACCTGGGCAGTCACCCAAGGTTCCTCTGTAACATTGGGGCATCCATCTTAGGCCGATGAGCCTAGAATATCTGACAGACTTTTCTGCAAAGCAGGAATTTTGAAGGACTATCCTACTCTGTCTTGGCACATTTCAACAGTCACTTTCTTTTATGTCCTGCTTGCCCAGTGTGGACAGCATACTGTCAGCAGTCAAGGCAAGGGCCTAACTTTATCTTATGGCTAGCCCAAATGGCTAGCTTTGTCACATTGAAAGCAAACTCCATATGGGGGTTATTTGGTGCCCATCATCCTTTTTTGAAGTAAATTGATGCTTCTAGGAACAGACATGGTTCACTGTCATGAAAAGCCTTATGTTATTAAAACATTTAAAATTCCATATTTCTGCAAGCCTGTGAAGTATTTGAATACCATCTATCCATTTTAAATATATCTCTGTTTGATCTTGAAAATATACCTAACATGACTATAAGTTTGATTGTTACAGATGATGAGCTATTAACCTGTTTTTCTTTATTATCCTTAATAACTTTCAAGGACTAGAACTTTACATTTGTTCTTGAGATGCATGGGTATAATACCTTAAATAAGAGTAGAAAATATAGAGGTTATTTTTGTTGTATCAATATACAAAAATCCACATCAATGTAAAATACTTGAGACTAGTGGTTGTTCAAAAGTAGACTCAACATCTGTCCTATAGTCTTTCTTGGTTTCTTTTTAATGTCTGTACCCAACATTTTCAGAAGGCTTACCCCCAATCAAATCTGATCTTCATTAATTTTGAAGAGAACCATAACTTTTTGTTTCTAGTGGAAACAAAGGCATAACTTTTCTCCCAATGCAACATATTTTCTGATTTCCATTCTGAAGTGAAAACATTCTTAAAATATATAAGTTGGTTTAATTCAGTAGTTTCCATAATCCAATGTCTCTCAACAGATATTGTTTTTTTGTACGTTAGTATTTGAAAAATTCAAAGTCAACAACGTACCATACAGGATCCAGGCACCCTGTGTATTTCCCATCTTTACATGATTTATTAAATATTATTTTACTCTCTCTTTAAAGACTTAATTTTTTTATTTTTAAACTATTTTTTTATGACTGTCTATGTTCATTTTTAAACTATATCTGTTTAAAGGTATCCTTGGTCTGAACCACTTTGCACTGCACCTGCAGCCTCTCTGACTGCGAGACCAACCTTAAATGGCCACACCAGACACTGGGCAGCTCTGGCAGCTGGCTCCCTCCCCCTCAATTTGGTGAAAGTGGAGCCTCATGCCTGCAGGGCACCAGCCTGGAGCCTGTTGTTGTGCCCCAGCTCCAGTAGGATCATCTACATAGTCTGCTGTCATCAAGTAGTGTGCCACCTGTTGCTAGAAACCCCATTCAAGTGCTTAACAGCAGGGCCTCTTGGTACCAGAGCCTGTATACGCTACCAACAAGGAGCTGCTTGGAACTTTTTTCCAGCTTTCTCGGGCCCTATGTGGATTTACATGCCATGCGTTAGGCACCAAGTGTAATGAGTCTTCTTCTGTCCCACCAGCCAACTCCCAAATAATGACACGGAGACTTCTTATTAATTATGAAAGCTTGGCCTTAGCTTAGGCTTCTCCCACTAGCTCTTAAATTTGAATTAACCCATTTATTTTAATCTATGTTCTGTTGCATGGCTCCATGACCTCTGATCTCTACTGTTCTTCTTTAAAGTCCCACTGGCACCTCTTGTGCTCCTAGGTCTGTTTCCTCCCTCCCCTCTCTCTGCCCAGACGCCCCGCCTATACCTCCTGCCTAGCTATTGGCTATTCAGCTCTTAATTACACCAATCACAGCAATACATTTTCACACAGTTTATAAGTATCTCACAACAAAGAGCAAAATGCTAAGTTTTGTTTCTTCAGGAGGTGCGATATGATCCAGCTTATCCCTATTCTATATATAATATAGTCAATATAGAAATCATGTTTTATGTACTTATGCAGAAACCCAAATAAGTAATCCTCTTAAAAATGACTTTGAGGTGTTGGCTGTGCAGGTTGAGTGTGATAGCAATATAACTGCACGTGGTGGGGGGTGGCTTCGAGCAAGCATGCACATGGTGGCTTTGTTTCGCACTCTGACGACAGCTATGGAGCCCATGCCTCCTCACAGAGACTGAGACCTTTCTTCCCCATCTTTAACTCAGGTGAAGGGACCAGTAAGAAGCTGGCGAAGCACAGAGCTGCAGAGGCCGCCATCAACATTTTGAAAGCCAACGCAAGTATCTGGTGAGCTAAATTTCTTTGTATTCTGCAGCTCAAAATCGTCATGGCTGAGGTAAGAAGAAAAATTTTAACATGCTCGCAAAAGCAACAGAGTGAGCGGTTGGCCGTGTCTTTGCTCTAAAATCCCATATCTGTGAAAGCTTGCCGTCCATTAGAGACAATTTAAGCCTATTAAATCTGGCAGTTAGCTGCTGGTGGGAGGCTGTCGTGGACCAGGCTTTACTGGGTCATGCTGGAGTGCAATCATCATTTGTGGTAGATATTAATATTCTTAATATACAGGGTAGTTATTTTTAATTGATTTTTTTGTACACTAAAGAAAATAAGATGTAAGATGGAAAAAGGTCAGTAAAAATAGTACTTTTCTTCTTTTAAAAGATGGTCTTTTTTTTAATGCATACCTATATAAAACATAGCTGCCCTCAAATTCACTATGTAGCCCAGACTGGGCTCCAGCTAATGGTCCTCCTACCTCATCCTCTTTGATGCTAGTATTGTAGGCATATATTACTCTACCTAGTTGAAAGTACTCTTAGGAGTTCTCATTTGGGAAAAGGAGGCAAGAATGTACCTTTCCTGCATCAATGTTAAGTCGGATAGTAATCTCATACGTTTCCGAGTGGAAATGTCTGCCACTGTTAGTGCTTTTAGAAAGAGTATTGGCCTTGCAGCATTGTATAGCTCATAAATTATGTCTCTGATTTACACTGTGCCCACTGTGGAACATGGCAAGCCTTCAGTTTCCTCTCTTACACATGCCCAGAGATGCCTGGAGTTCAATCATGTGCAATCTGCCTAGCGTTGGTCAAAAGCCCAGGGGAGTTTAGGGTAGACTGGTTTTTGTTCTCCAGCCATAGTGAAACTTAGAGATTTAGGAGAATATTTAAGATCCACACAGTTGCTCTCTTTCTCAGTCACTCCAAAGCTTTGGGGTGTTTTAAAACTAGTACCATATTTACCTTTAAGATACGTGCTTGCCTCAGGCCTGCACTCACAAAGCGATGCTTACTCCTCTGTATATAAGTGACTTCTGCTGGCTTTCGAGTCACACTTCTTGTAGCACAGCTTTTGAACCCTTCCACCTGTGGGTGGTGGCCCTCCTGTGCTGTGCAGCCCAAAAGTTATCCCAGAGCGCTGGGTACATTTGTAAAACCCAACAAACAGCTTGTTGTCTCTGCGCATGGGCATTTCACTCTGTCACCGTGAAAGGCTAACAAACTTTACGATGTATTTGTGCTTCTTGACAGATAAGATGGGAATTACTAAACAGTAATCAGGCCTACAGTGGCCTGGTTTAGTACAGAGACTTTCTCACTTCTCCATCCCAATTACTTGCCTAGCTTCGGCATGCAGCATTGTAAGTGAATTCTCATCTATCCTGTCAGCCTGGGTTAAACCTGGCAGTTGGAGGAGATGGCGGTGGCAGAGCCTCACGTGTCACGACAGAAGTGACTCCCGAGTTTCCTGCATTGTGGAGCTATCAGCGTGGGGTGCAGCGTCTCCAGAACTAGGCCTTGATTTCCTCAGTAACTCGTAATTGCAAACCCCCTAGAAGAGACTGGTCTTTCCCCTGGTTAGAATCCCCACACACATGCTAAGACCACATTCATGTAGGGTGTCTACTTTATGCAAGATGCATCAGAATCTCAGAGGATTAACCTTATACCAGGTAGATAACAGAACAAATTTTTCTTGCCTAGATATCTGGATGAAAAAGCACTTATAGCCTAGATAACTGCATTGCTACAGCTAAATTTCCTGACTAATGGTTGTGCTTTTTTTTAAAGTTGTTTTCAGGAGCTGGAGGGAGGATTCAGTGGTTAAGAGTACTGACTGCTCTTTCAGAGGTCCTGAGTTTAATTCCCACTACCCTCATGGTGGCTCACAACCATCTATAACTGTAGTCCCATGAGATCTGATGCCATCATACAAAACACCCATACACATAAAGTACATAAATAAAAGTAATGTACTTTATACATGCATATGTTCATATATGCACACTATTATATATAATTTTTAAGAACCTCATGCATGCATCTATATCACTCCTGCCCCTCTTCCTGCTTCTGTCCAACCAACCCTCTTCTATAGTCCCAAATTATAGTTACATGCACTCTTCCTGAAACTGTTTTTAGATTTATATATTTTTATTTTGTGTGTATGAGTATTTTGTTTGTATGTATGTATGTGTACTACATCTGTGCCTGGTGCCCACAGTAGACAAAAAAAGGTGTTTGATCCCCTAAATTGAAGTTATGGATGGTTGTTAGCCATCCTGACCCTACGGGAACTGGGAACCAAACTCAAGTTCTCTGTAAGAGTGGCAAGCGTTTTGATCCACAGTCCTCCACATGTACATTTTAAATATTTTTATTGAGTCGGTTATGTACAAAGCTTATGTAAGTAAGAAATGCGTAGGCCCTATCACCCATTAGTGTTCAATGTGAGTCAGAAAGAATTAGGAGAGGAATGGATATACTGAAGGCAACAGTGGATAATTTATGATCAAACAACTTTTTAAAGAGCCAGATTAAGATTTTTTTAAATATAGAACTCGGACTTGCTATATTTAAGGCTGGCTTTGACCTCCTGATCCCCCTGCCTCTGCCTCCAGAATGGTGAGATTATAGGCATGTGCCACCGACTTTGGTGGTACAGTGTTTCAGGAAGAACGAGAGATCATGATCCATTGAGGTCCATTGAGTCGACGTCTGGAAATGATACCTGACCTAGCTCTTAGATGATGGGTCAATCAGATTCCCAAAGGAGTCAGCGTGAGGGGCATTCAGTCCATGTAGGAGGAATGGGGAGCTTAGGCAGAGGAGTTTGAGTGGAGAATACATTGTCATCTACTTAGTAACTCAGAGGAAATTGCTTTATTTAATAACACCTTTAAATAATGTTTAGTTTTGCAGTTCCTGACCCCTTAATGCCTGATCCATCCAAACAGCCAAAGAACCAGCTGAATCCAATCGGCTCGTTACAGGTAGGTTAGTTTCCCATACTGTTTGTCTACTGACTGGTGTAATGAGTTTGTACTATCACAGAGACCAAGACAAATGGGTTTAAATATAATGGGGGGAATATGAGCATTTTCTCTTTCATTCTTTGTGTGTGTGTGTGTGTGTGTGTGTGTGTGTGTGTGTGTGTGTGTGTGTGAGAGAGAGAGAGAGAGAGAGAGAGAGAGAGAGATATCTTGAGACAGGGTCTCTCTATGTGACTGTGGTATCCTGGAACTCACTCTGTAGACCAGGCTGGCCTTGAACTCACAGAACTCCACCTGCCTCTGACTCCCGAGTGCTGAGATTAATGGTGGCATATGTCATTAGGCCCCAGCAATGAGTATTTTGTTTTTGTTTTTTTATATTGCATAATGCTTTATTAACCTTGAATTTTCTTAATGCTAATGAGGAAAGAACAGCAGCTGCAGAGAGACATTGGACAGTAGACAAAACGAGTATTTTGTTTCTTAAGCAGTGATCATTGCATTGTCCATAGCTAGTTTGAGATTATTCTCTTATTAACTTGCTTTTGGACTCTCTTCCTGTTCAGTATTTGCCTTGTTTAATGGAATCGTCACTCGGTATAAACAGGCCTTGGTGTAACAGGGTAGAGTGTTAATACCTGACTTTGCCAAAAGGTCAAGCAGTTGGGTAGCGAGTTTATGCTTTAAGATTATGGCATTTTTCACTGCTCTTGGAAAAGAAAAACAAAATGAGACAAAACAAAAAACCCTCTTTCTGCTTCTGTTGAGACAGAACCATGGCTGTGTAACTAAGTTCGAGAGGAGAGAGGTAGCCACGTAATTGCTTAATTCTAGCAAAAAGGGAAAGAAAACCATAAATGTAGTCTGCCTTCCTCAGTGAACTCAGGCATCAGCTCACTATGGCACAACAGAAAAGTACCGCCCATGGTACCAAACTGCTTTGGTTTGGGCATTGGATAGAGAAATATAAGATGTGGGATCGCCTATGGGGATATCAGGGCGTTCCTCCAGGTTCTGTTGGCCAGTACCATGCTTCTTGTCAAGCACATGACCAGAACCAGGATCAAAAAGAAATATCATTTGTGTGACTGAGCCGTCGAATAGTTAAAGTTGCTATCATAACCTGATTGATTTTACAGGAACTGGCTATTCACCATGGCTGGCGACTTCCTGAATATACCCTTTCCCAGGAAGGAGGCCCTGCTCATAAGAGAGAATACACCACTATTTGCCGGCTAGAGTCATTCATGGAAACAGGTACTTGATCCTTACAATCAGAGGCATTTGAGATATTTCCAGATGGTGAATTGCTATAGAAATTTCTATCATGTGGCTTTGTGAATATTGATGTCTCTTTTCTACTATCTTTGCCTTTCCGAGAATAGCTATGTTTCTGAATTTGATGTTTCTAAAATGAGACTGTAGCTGAAAAGACAGGCTAATTGTAGGCTCTATGCCTTAAGTAGTTTTCACTGGACTAGAAAGATGGGGTGAGGAATGAGAGACTAAACGGCGAAAAACATTGTGGTGAGCTAGTGAGGGTGTTTATCTTAATGATAGCATGTTTGGTTGGCATGTGTGAGGTCCTAGTTCCAGTCCCCGAAATCATAAAATATAAAGAATAATGTCATAAATTACAAGGAGATAGCAGAGGTTGTCCTTTTTAATTGCAGCAAATTTTGATTTATAAAGGACATAAGCTCTGAGGAAAAAACAGTCCCTTTAAAAAGTACTAGTGAGAATTCCCGTGTTAACTTCTCTGGCCTGTTGGTAACTTCTAAAGTAGATTAAAATGGGATTGCAGGAACGATGTGTGCAGAGCAGTGGTAGAAGGCTTACCTAGCCCAAATGAGGCCCTGGGTCCTGTCCCCAGCACTACACAGATGAGACCTTAGCTGGAGATTAGACACAATAGGCCAGTGTTTTCTCCTAAGTGGTAGTGTGGGCCAGTGCGGCTTCTGTTCTTCCTGGAGTCCTTGGTTTAAAGGGTTAAGCAAACTTCGTAATCTCCTTGGGTTTCTGATTGATTTATTAATTGTTTAGTGGTATTGGATATTTAACATGCACCTGTCATGCGCTAGGCAAGTGTTCTGTGACTGACATATCTCCAGTTGTTTTGCGTTTTTGTTTTTGAGACAGGGTCTCTCTCTATTATGTAGCACTGGCTGCTCTAGAACTCAATTTGTAGACCAGGCTGACCTTGAATTTACTGAGATCCAGCTGCCTCTGCCTCCCAAGTGCTGGGATCAAAGGTGTGAACTATTATCATGTCTGGCTAGCCTCAGTTTTTAAATCTATAAAACTAAAATATAGAAGTAGATTTTTTTTTCAAGACAGGGTTTCTCTGTAACTTTGGAGCCTGTCCTGGAAGACCAGGCTGCCTCTGCCTCCCGAGTGCTGGAATTAAAGGAGTGAGTCATCACCACCCAGCCTAAAAGTAGATTTTTAACCTTTCAACCCCAGTATCTCCTATACCCTTATTAATGTTTTTTTTTTTAATTCACATATCGTCTTTTATAAGTTGGCAACTAGATGATAAACAAGAAATTAGAGTTAGGGGCTAAGGGAGTTTACTGGCCTTTGAGATTGTATCATGGGATGAAAGCAGAGGGGTCCGGTTCACAGGCACCGAGAGCCATCTGGTCAACTCAACCACAAAGATTCTGTAATAAGTAGGAAAAGTAACTGCCCACTCCTCATAGACTGGGTAGAACCATGCTCTTTTTAGGCAAATATTCAGTGAAAAAAAAGAAGCAACACTTGACCATTTAAAAATTAAGAGTTAGGGCTTATAATTTATGTATATTTGATAAATCTAGTTGGTCAGAATTAAACCACACATGATTCATGTGCTAGATCTAAGGACTCACTTTGTGGTATTGGGCTGGGGGTATTGGGCTGGGGGTATTGGGCTGGGGGAATGGCTTAGTGGGTCCACTGTTCGCTGCACACACATGAGCCTGAGCTGGAATCCTCAGCACCCACTTGATGGCCAGGGGGCACAGAATGAGGCACATAGATTCCCTGGGGCAAGCTGGCCAGCTGGTGCCACTGAATAGCGAGCTCCAGGTCCAGGGAAAGATGCTGTTTGAAAAAAGAAATAATAAAACAACAACAAAAAGTAACAGAGATGAAAAGCAGCAGAGGGAGACATCCAACGTTGACCTCTGGCCTCTCTGGGCACCAACATGAGTGGGCCCAGCCACACACAGATGTCTTCACATGTACACATCACACACACACACAGATATTGTCAAAAATAATTAATGGTTGTTTGAGGGCTAGTGATACAGCTTAATGATAGAGCACTTACCTAGCATATATAGGCCCCTGGCTTTCACTCTCGTGTGTGTGTGTGTGTGTGTGTGTGTGTGTGTGTGTGTATATTTTAGTATGGCAGCTAAGCGGTGGCAGACTTAATAAAGGTGAACACAGGACTTTGAATGTAGGGTATATTGAGATATATCTATACTATATATTATAACAAATAAAGGTGTTAATGCAATAAGAAAATTCTGGTCCGGTGTATGAAAATCCTGAGGTATTCACTAATAAAACACTTGGTCATATTCTGTGAACATTAACTTCTAAATCTACTGTTTCTTTCTTTCTTTTACCTAGGAAAGGGAGCATCCAAAAAACAAGCCAAGAGAAATGCTGCTGAGAAATTTCTTGCCAAATTTAGTAATATTTCTCCAGAGAACCACATTTCTCTAGTAAGTAATAACCAGGCAATTGGATTCTATTATGACTGAGCATCTCCGACTACAGGAAACGTCCCTTCATTTCTTGTGTGAACATTTCAGAGTTGCCATCTTTGGCTATATAAAGCAGTCGACTCTGCTTTGTCGACTTACATGTGACTCCAATTTTTGTTGCCTCCTGGATTGGGCTAGAGTTGGTTCAGGTAAGAGGGCCTGGGAGACACAGTAGATTCAGAGTCTCAGGATGGGGTCTGAAAACGAGAGCTCAGCCAAGAGTGTGGCACAGTGGATCACTTTGGACTCAGCATGTACGAGGGTCAGAGAGGCAAAGTCACGGACGGTGGACCAACGGTGCTGCTTTCTATAGCCGTTCCTTGGCTTGCTTATCATCTGTCCACTTCATGATCATTTGGTGAGCTTGCACTGTGTCGGCATGCAGCTGGCTTCTGCCTCTAACTAGTTTGACAGCTGACTGAAAGACAGTATGCTATAGATAGTCCAGGTGGAGGGTGGGACAAGAACATGGAAGAAGGCATCTAGCCAAGACTAGGGTTTCAGAACGGTCTCCAGGAGGAAGTGACGTCTAAGCTGAGACATGGGATGAAAGTAGGCCAGGTAAATTTCCAAGCGAAGATGGCAGCCGCAAAGTCCCCCGAGTAAAAAGCCATATATAGTCAAAGAATTGTTAGCAGTTGGTAAGTCCAGATCATGGTGGCAGAGGAGGGAATTCTCAAAGAGTGAGCCCAGGCAGGCAAAGAGAGATCATGTCTTAAATCGACTGACTAAAGAGATTACCATTCATACTGAAGGTAGTGCCAAGTCATTAACAAATTTTATCTTGGCAGGAAAAAAAGATCTAATTTGTTTGTTAGAAAGGAAATCACTTAGTTGGATTATGGGGAGTAAATGAATATGAGGGCCAGAGAGACCCCTAGAGTGGTATTATAGAAAACAGATGCAATAAGATAACATAAGCTAAGGTAAAGGCACAGGAAGTGGAGAGAAGTGAGTATATTTTAAAATGAGTTTTAGAGGAGCTGGGGAGATGGCTCAGTGGCTAAGAGCATCCAGGTTCAGTACCCCGCACCTACACGGTGGCTCAACGGCAGAAGCATCCTCACAGAACTTATGGCTCACTTATAGGGAAAAAGAGAAGCAATCTCTTCAAATAGATGCTTAAAAGATAATTGTAGCAGTCATAACTGATAAAAACAAAATCCAAAAAAATATTAAAATAATGGTTACATGTCTGCATTACAATCGTCTCATTAAAATAGAAGATAAAACAGGACATCAAGTAAGAGGCTTTATTTGACCTTGTTCTAGAAATATCAAGAACACGATTAGATGACAGGAAGTAGAGTAAAACTGGAAACAAGAAAGGGTGAGCCAGAAGTGTTTGCTAGATGCAAATAATCCGGTTCTAATTCTGCAAACCCCTGGAGAGCTGGGTACAGTGGCGCACTGGGAGGTGGATGCAAGAAGATCCCAAGTTCAAAGCTTCCTTTGGCTAAATAACAAGTTGAAGGCATCTCTGACTACAGGAGACTTTGACTCAAAAGCAAAACACCTACTGGAAACAGTAACAGAATGTTTCAAGGTAACTGATCATTAAAATAGTGTACGAAATCAGTAGTTTTCACATTCTTTAGTCTTAGGAAAGTAACACTAGAGTATTAAAAAGAGAAGGTTAAATTTATTGTTTTGGGGAAAGCAATTGAAGGTGAGGAGAGGGTGAGGCAAGAGGCTGTCTTTTCCTACTGTGGACTTTGGAATGTTTTTGTCTATGAGTAGATGTACGTAGGCTACCAAAATCCTAAGAGCTTGGGGGATGGCTGAGTCTGTTAAATGCTTGTCATGCCACCAGAAGGACTAAGTTCAGAAATGTGGTACTTCTATAAAGCCAGCCACAGTGGCCTGTGATCCCAGTGCTGGGAAGACGGACACAAGAGGACTCCCGAGGCTTGCAGGTCAGCCAGTCCAGATGCATCTGTGTGCTCCAGGCTCAGGGAGAGACCCCGACTCAAACAATAAGGTGGAGAATGTTGACACACTTGGAGGCACATTCTCACACATACCACGTGCACACATATACCACACCACACACAACCACGTGCACACATACCACGTGCACACATATACCACACCACACACAGGTGGAGGCACATTCTCACACATACCACGTGCACACATATACCACACCACACACAACCACGTGCACACATATACCACACCACACACAGCCACGTGCACACATATACCACACCACACACAACCACGTGCACACATATACCACACCACACACAACCACGTGCACACATATACCACACACAACCACGTGCACACATATACCACACCACACACAGCCACGTGCACACATATACCACACCACACACAACCACGTGCACACATATACCACACCACACACAGCCACGTGCACACATACCACACACAACCACGTGCACACATATACCACACCACACACAACCACGTGCACACATATACCACACCACACACAACCACGTGCACACATATACCACACCACACACAACCACGTGCACACATACCACACCACACACAGCCACGTGCACACATATACCACACCACACACAGCCACGTGCACACATATACCATACCACACACAACCACGTGCACACATATACCACACCACACACAGCCACGTGCACACATATACCACACCACACACAACCACGTGCACACATATACCACACCACACACAACCACGTGCACACATATACCACACCACACACAGCCACGTGCACACATATACCACACCACACACAACCACGTGCACACATATACCACACCACACACAACCACGTGCACACATATACCACACCACACACAGCCACGTGCACACATATACCACACCACACACAACCACGTGCACACATATACCACACCACACACAGCCACGTGCACACATATACCACACCACACACAACCACGTGCACACATATACCACACACAACCACGTACACACATATACCACACCACACACAGCCACGTGCACACATATACCACACCACACACAACCACGTGCACACATATACCACACCACACACAACCACGTGCACACATATACCACACCACACACAACCACGTGCACACATATACCACACCACACACAACCACGTGCACACATATACCACACCACACACAGCCACGTGCACACATATACCACACCACACACAACCACGTGCACACATATACCACACCACACACAACCACGTGCACACATATACCACACCACACACAACCACGTGCACACATATACCACACCACACACAACCACGTACACACATACCACACCACACACAACCACGTGCACACATATACCACACCACACACAGCCACGTGCACACATATACTATACCACACACAACCACATGCACACATATACCACACCACACACAACCACGTGCACACATATACCACACCACACACAACCACGTGCACACATATACCACACACAACCACGTACACACATATACCACACCACACACAGCCACGTGCACACATATACCACACCACACACAACCACGTGCACACATATACCACACACAACCACGTACACACATATACCACACCACACACAGCCACGTGCACACATATACCACACCACACACAACCACGTGCACACATATACCACACCACACACAGCCACGTGCACACATATACCACACCACACACAACCACGTGCACACATATACCACACCACACACAGCCACGTGCACACATATACCACACCACACACATACCACGTGCACACATATACCACACCACACACAACCACGTACACACATATACCACACCACACACAGCCACGTGCACACATATACCACACCACACACAGCCACGTGCACACATATACCACACCACACACAGCCACGTGCACACATATACCACACCACACACAGCCACGTGCACACATATACCACACCACACACAGCCACGTGCACACATATACCACACCACACACAACCACGTGCACACATATACCACACCACACACAGCCACGTGCACACATATACCACACCACACACAGCCACGTGCACACATATACCACACCACACACAACCACGTGCACACATATACCACACACAACCACGTACACACATATACCACACCACACACAGCCACGTGCACACATATACCACACCACACACAACCACGTGCACACATACCACATGCACACACAACCACGTGCACACATACCACACACAACCACGTGCACACATATACCACACCACACACAACCACGTGCACACATATACCACACCACACACAACCACGTGCACACATATACCACACCACACACAACCACGTGCACACATATACTATACCACACACAACCACGTGCACACATATACCATACCACACACAACCACGTGCACACATATACCATACCACACACAACCACGTGCACACATATACCACACCACACACAACCACGTGCACACATATACCACACCACACACAACCACGTGCACACATATACCACACACAACCACGTGCACACATATACCACACACAACCACGTGCACACATATACCACACCACACACAACCACGTGCACACATATACCACACCACACACAACCACGTGCACACATATACCACACACAACCACGTGCACACATATACCACACCACACACAACACACACACACCAAAACAAAATTTGACACTTTCCGAAAAAATAGAAAATCTATTCTGGAAAAAAAAAAGTATACTAGAAAAAAGTCAATAATATTCTTATTTATAAAGTAATAGCTAAAGTGTAAAAAAATCCATGAAATCCATTTTCAATATTAAAATCAGAGCGTTATGTTGAGGTAAACTGGAATAGAAAAAAACTGGATCACATAGGAACACTTAAAAACCCTCCTGAAGAATATAATAAAAATTAGATTATTGTGGCCTTATTTCTTTTCACACGGACACTTGATATAGTAAATATATAAAAATGTAAGTTGTCTTACTCTAAATCTTCCAGACTTCAGTTTGGAACTCACAAGGATTTTACTAGGCTTATCTGGAAAAAATCAAAAGGCAAATCCTTGAACAGAGCCAAGAGCTCTAGAAAGCAAGAATTTGAAGTGGGCTAGGGTGCTTGCCTTCCCAGAGAATAAAGCAAACAGTGAAACTGTAAAACACGGGGTGCTGGTAGGAGAGCAGAATGGAACTCAGGAGCAGGTGCAAGTGCACAGACACCTATGATGATGGCAGTGGTTTCAGAGCAGTTAGGAAAGGGATGGCTCAGCTGTGAGGCAGACAGCTGAAAGCCCTGTGTGAGGGTGCCAGATAGGGTCTTTGTTTTTGTTTTTGTTTTTTTTTTTGTTTTTCGAGACAGGGTTTCTCTGTGGTTTTGGAGCCTGTCCTGGAACTACCTCTTGTAGACCAGGCTGGTCTCGAACTCACAAAGATCCGCCTGCCTCTGCCTCCCACGGGCTGGGATTAAAGGCGTGCGCCACCACCGCCCGGCCAGATAGGGTCTTTGTATGTATGTCGTCATGTACGTCAATTGCTTATCCCTGTACCAACATAAGTCCCAGACAGATCAAGGACTGAGCATAAATACAACTGTAAGTATTAGAAAACATGATATCTTTTCGAAAAAATCTTAGGCATGGAAAGGTTTTAATTATAACTTAAAATCTAGAATCGAAAACAAATGAATTTGGCTAGAATCTACAGTACAACCAAAATTCTGTAAATAAAAGCAATATAACTAAAACAAGAAAGAAGTCAGTGTTCATACATATAAAGTGCATGCACATAAATTTAAAAAAAATCCCAGTAGGAAATTACAAAAGAAAGAAAAGAAAAATATTCAGTTTATTCATGCAAAATAAGATATTTTTACCTTTTAAGTTAGTAAAAGCTACAGTGTTTAATAACTAACTGGTATTAGCAAGAGTGTGAAAATACAAGCTCCGTCAGTTGGTGGGTTTGTGAATTAGTTCTGAAATCGAACAGGAAGTATTTCTTACATTTATTTGGGTATGGGGGGGCAAATGAGAGGGCAGCTTGCTGGAAGAGCCGGCTCTCTTCCTTTGCCATATGGGTCTGAGGGATCAAACTCAGGCATCAGACTTAGCATCAAGAGTCCTCACCTGCTGCTATCAAGAGTCTTCATCTGCTGAGCCATCTTTCTGGCCCAAGTTGGAAGAACTTATCAAAATAAAAGCCTTTCTTTTGGCAGTATCTCTCCTAGACCTAATGCTGGAAAGAAACAAGCCTGGGTCCCCTGGAAAAGCAGCCTGTGCTCTAAGCCCTGGGTCCCCTGGAAAAGCAGCCCGTGCTCTTAGCCCTGGGTCCCCTGGAAAAGCAGCCCGTGCTCTTAGCCCTGGGCTGTCTCTCCAGCTCCTAACCAGTACTTTCAGTTACACTGGCGCTGATGCTGGGGATAGGGGCAGATAGTAAGCTGAATCTCCTTCATCTCTGCTTTTTAGACAAATATGGTCGGACATTCCCTAGGATGTACTTGGCATTCATTGAGGAATTCCCCTGGTGAAAAGATCAACTTACTAAAAAGAAGCCTCCTCAGTCTCCCGAACACAGACTACATCCAGCTTCTGAGTGAGATTGCCAAGGAGCAAGGCTTTACCATAACGTATCTGGACATAGGTATGGTCTCTTGTTTATCCTGACTTGTTTTGTTTTGTTCCTTTTTGTTTTATTGTTGGTTTGGAGACAGGCCTTTAATCCCAGCACTCAGACGCAGAGGTAGGCAGATCTCTGTGAGTTCGAGGCCAGCCTGGTCTATAAGAGCTAGTTCCAGGACAGACTCCAGAGCTACAGAGAAACTTGTCTTGAAAAACCAGAAATTTAAAAAAAAAAACAACAACAACAACAACAAAAAAACCTTTTCTAAAGGATTTGCTTTACGCACACCCAGCACTGACTGTCATGGTTACATGTGTCGTTACAGAGGAACTGAGTGCCAACGGACAGTATCAGTGTCTCGCAGAACTGTCCACCAGTCCCATCACCGTGTGTCACGGCTCAGGCATCTCCTGCAGCAATGCACAGAGCGACGCCGCGCACAATGCTCTGCAGTATTTAAAGATAATAGCAGAAAGGAAGTAGGAGCGGGCAGCTGAGCTCTGCAGCCGCGCCTCCGTCCCCCTCGCACCTCTTCCCAGTGGCACATTTACTGCGATACACGTTGAGCGTCCTGTCCTGTCCGCGTCTCTTCGGGGTCCGTCGGCCTTCCAGATCCAATTGTCTCCTGGTAGTTGCTGTTCAGCTCTTTTTAATGGCTTCAACTTTGTACCGGTATGTTGTATTTATAAACTTTGTACACACGGCTGAATGCAGCACCCCTTTTACAAGCTCAGGCTCGCTGGATGAACCTGCGTGTTTGACCGACCATGAGGCGGTAAAGTCCTGCGAGCAATAGTCTCGCTGATGCTGAAACTCCCTTTGGGGGCGAGGCTTTGTGACGTGAATCCTGCTTTAGACTAGAGTGTTGAGGCTTGTGTTGAATGTCACTGCTGAATTTCAGGGAACATGGCTGAATAAAGAGCTGTTCTTACAACGGGGGCTCCGCTCATTTTATTAAATAGCTACTTATTTGATCGTAGCTTTCTTCTTTGTAGGTGAACGCTCTGATGGACATTTTCGTTTGGATGGCTTGTTATCTGCATGCCGCTAGCTTACTGCAGAAATTCAAAGGTAAAATTCTGTAGCTGAAGGACGATCCACAGGTATCTGTGGGCATCACTGTTTGATTTTTGCAATCAATCCTAATCCTATGCAACACTGTGTTTTTTCTTGACACAACCATTTGTTGGTGAGTTAGTGGTTTGAAAAAGGGTTACTACAGAAATGATGACAACAGAAACGTTTCCAATTCATTCGATTCCTTTACCAGAATATTTCAAAGACTTGACTTGATTTAAAGGTTAGAAAAAGAGCAGGAGATGGCTCAGTGGGTCAAGGGGCTCGCTGCTAACCTTGACAGCTTGCTGATTCTCAGAACCACCTGGAGGAAGGAGAGAGCTGACTCCCACGCGTGGTTCTCTGACCTCCGCAGGTGTGCTATGACACACACATGCAATCAATCAATACACAAGTGTCAAAATACATGCATTTGAAAAGTTGTGGGGAAAGGCTGGAAAAGGTTAGATACTTTTATTTTTATTTTATTTATTTTTTTATTTTTTCGAGACAGGGTTTCTCTGTGGTTTTGGAGCCTGTCCTGGCACTAGCTCTTGTAGACCAGGCTGGCCTCGAACTCACAGAGATCCGCCTGCCTCTGCCTCCCTAGTGCTGGGATTAAAAGCATGTGCCACCACCGCCGGGCAAGGTTAGATTCTTAAATGCACGATGACCTAGCCCCTTTTGGGAGCGTGGCTGATCTTCTATGAGACGTCTCCATGCTTGTCCTAGCTGGACACAGCCACCAGTCAGTCATCCTTTCTAGGCAGCCTGCGTTCAAAGAGTCACCGTACTGCCCACATTGAGATGATCACAATGCTTATCTCAGTTCCAGAGTTCCCATACGCAGGGACAGTTTACTCTGCCTTGTGGGTATTTTGTGGGTGGTTTGGATTTGAATTTGGTGTTTTTTTTTTTTTTTTTTAAACAGCACCACTACATAGCCCTAGCAATCCTGGAACTCACTATGTAGATCAAGCTGACTTTGAACTCCAGAGATCCTCCTGTCTCTGCCTCCCAAGAGCTAGAATTAAAGGCCTGTGCCACTGCACCCGGCCAGAGGCTGCCTTTGTGTTTGCGCTATCCCCACTTCTCCCTCTGCCCCACGGGCCTTCCTTTCCTGCCAGAGCTAGCAGCCCCTAATCTATCCTCTGATTTCAACTCCAATTTGCTTCTCAGGAAGCCCAAGCTGTGATGCTTGAAGAAGTGGCAAAGAAAGGAGAGCCAGTGGGATTTTGCACCTTCTTCTGCCTCCTGGCTTACAGGATGGGAGCCCCACTCGGTGGTGGAAAACAGAGCCCACAGCCCCTAGGATGCTGGGGTAGCACATTTATTACAACTTCAGGCAGTAAGCTGAGCTGCCCAGCTTCTGTTTCAGATGACTGAGAAATACGGAAGCAACCAGCACTTAAGGATGGAAGAATTGGCCAGCTATTGCTAATCGCTGTTGCAGACTTGAAAATAAGGGTGATTTAATGGCCGAGTCAACATCCCTAACCAAAAGAGAAAAGAGTTGCTTTAGCTCAGGGTTTGAGAGTGTTCAGTTTCGTACATTAGAACATTTGGACCCTTTGCTGTGGACTTGAGATGAAGTGTAATGGGGCAGTAGGAGCCAGTAGCACCCGATAGAGGCCAGGAAGGAGAGAAAAGGGCTTCAAAGAGACAAGTGCCAGCGTACCTCAAAGGCACAGTCCCGGGGACCCACTTCCTCTGCCTAGGTCCACCTTTCATTCCCCCCAATAGTCTACTCAAATTTTTAACTCATTAGTACATTAAATTAGTACATTTGGTTATACCCTTCATGGCTTCATTGTCCCTGGAACATCGGACACACCCAGAAGGCTTTACTCACCAATATATTGTTTTCAATCCAGCCAAGTTGACAAAAACAACCATCATAACTGGTCATTCAGAGCTCTGTGTGAAAGCCAAAAGACCTTCCTGGAGGCCTAGGACCAGGCCTAGGACTGAATGGTAAGAACGGCAGGAGTTCAAAGAATTGAAAACTAGCTGGTTAGGTCTGCAGAAGCCATGACCTCTTTTTGGGGGAAAAAAAATGATTCCTTGGCCTCTGTGTCAAGACATATCATCATAATAAAGACCAAGTGGGAGATTTAGAAACTGATAACAAGATACTAACAAGAACCAACATTGCCTTCTATCGTCTCTGAAGGCGTGTCATATGTTTGTGCCTGTGCAAATGCATATATGCACACATGCGTGTGGGGGCTCAGGTCCATGTCAAGGGTTCTCTCTCACTGCTCTCCGTTTTATGCATTGACAATAGGGTTCCCGTCTACCTGGAGCTCATTGGTTCAACCAGGCTGGCTGGCCAGGGAGCCCCTGGAATGTGCCTGTTGCAGTCACCCCAGCACTGGGGTCACAGACGTGGGCTGCCTTGCCACTTGCACTCTAAATAAATGAAAACTTCATAAAAAAAATGCCTCAAATATTTCTCCAAGACTGTTGGAAAGCCACCTTATTTGTGAGTTCCGAGGATCTGAATTCAGGTGCTCATGCATGCAGGGCAAGTACTTTAATGGACTGAGCCATCTTTTCTGTTGATGACATCTTGAAAGAATTCAGGGGGCTGGAGAGATGGCTCAGTGGTTAAGAGCACTGGCTGTTCTTCCCGAAGTCATGAGTTCAATTCCCAGCAACCCCATGGTGGCTCAGAACCATCTGTAGTGAGATCTGGTGCCCTTTTCTGGTGTGTAGGCATACATGGAGTCAGAATGCTGTATACATAATAAATAAATAAATCTTTTTTTTTTAAGAATTCAGCTGGCATGGTTTAAATCACACATTCATTTAATCCAATCTGGAGCCTACATCCAAGTCACTCACCCTTCTTTGGGCATCCTGCATCCAGCACAATAAAGTCTTGGACTTTTGGTTTTAATTTGATTTAATTCAGAAGGAATGATCAGCCTCTGAATTGACCATGAGATCTTTGTAGGCTGCGGCCAAACCCTCCTCTCCTGTCTTCTCTCACAGTCTGCTCCCTAGGAGTCCAAGCTAAGATACAGAATGTATAGCTGAGTGGGAACAGATGATAGGAAAAAATCATATAAATCATATGAAATTACAAATCTGCGTTATGCAGGGTTCTATTTAGAGCACGGAACCATCTTTGCTTTATTGCAATTTCTAAAGAAAGTTATGATTTTGTAGCTAGTTCTTCTGTAACTCTTTGTTGGCTGCATTTTATAGATTTGTATGTGCATTTAGAAAAAGTTCCTTAGGACCTGAAAGGTGCTCAGACTAAAGCCACTTCCTGTGTAAGCCTGACGACTCGAGCTCAGTCCCCAGATCCCATAGTGGAAGGAGAGAACCAAGGACTCCCAAAATGTGTCCTTTGACCTTTGCTTGCATGCATTACACCAACATGCTCTCTCTCTCTCGCTCTCTCTCTCTCAACAAATGAGTAAATATTTTGTAAAAGATTCCTCTTAACATTTTCCAAAGACTAGCTATGTTAGAAATAAAATTTACCCTTGAAGGCAAAGTCCACTGTTAGTAGTACTAAATCCACACTGGAACTATATCAGAGTTCAGAGACATTCAAAATGATAAAGGGGTCGGCACCCTGATAAAAGTTCTAAAATGGATAGACTTCACACCTGAGGGTTCAGTGTTGGGATCAAACAGCAGCTCTTATAAATTGGAGAAATGGAATTTGTTTTGATGCTCTGAAGTTGTGGTGACCCTGAAAATAAACTTTTGGAAATGATCAAGAATGTCATTTACCCTGACGATTTTACTGGCTTGACAACCTACTAGGAATTATTCAGACAGCAGGTTATATCTTTGTTATGCCATCGTTAATAAAGCCATTGATAGATTTGTATTGCCCTTCAATGTGTACCATATGCAGTTATGCACAGTAAATTCTCGATGATGAGGAGGACCAGCTATATTACTGGTCCCGGTCCCTGTGTTTCCTTTTTATCATTAGAATGGATTTTACCCTATTGAAACATAGCTCACTTGTGGAGGCCTAAAAATGTGAGCCTATTCTACCCTGTCTGAAGGTCAGAGAGTCTGAGGGTGCTCACAGTTGCTGACCACAACTCTGGCTACACACCCTGACCTAGGGTGTGGTTACTCGGTGTTTTGGACATTAAGATGGCCCATAGAGGTGTGTCCTCTCCACCCTGACCTGGGGTGTGGTTACTCGGTGTTTTGGACATTAAGATGGCCCATAGAGGTGTGTCCTCTCCACCCTGACCTAGGGTGTGGTTACTCGGTGTTTTGGACATTAAGATGGCCCATAGGGCTAGATTCACTTCACCCTGACCAAAGGTCAGAGAATTCAAGCACACTTTTGCTTCTTCTTTTGAATTAGGAGGTTTGACCTAGGGAGGGAGGGCTGCCTTCAGGATACTTGGTTTACTGCGTAAACAACAGAATGTTTTTCTCGAGAATTAATGACTTGATATCTGAAGTATTGAAACAAGTAACTGTTCTAGTTGTCCTTTTTTTGCTGTGGGACAATGGTCTATACCCTGTCACTTGTATTATAAATAAACACTGATTGGCTAGTAGCCAGGCAGGAAGTAGAGATGGGGCAAGGAGAACAGGAGAATTCTGGGAAGAGGAAAGATTCAGTCTGCAGTTTTCATCCAGACGCAGAGGAAGCAAGATGTGAAGGAAGCCTTGCTGGAAAAGGTACCAAGCCACGTGGCTAACACAGACAAGAATTATGGGCTAATATAAGTTTTAAGAGTTAATAAGAAGCTGGAGCTAATAGGCTAACCAGTTTATAGTTACTGTAGACCTCTGTGGGTTTTTGGGGGGACTGAACAGCTACAAGGACCTAGTGGAACAGAAATCCAAGTTGATACTTTGTATCATGCTAAAGCAGTCTTTGGCTGTCTTCCCTCTTTTGTATTGGGGTGTACACGTGTATGGAAGACAAACGAGGGTGAACTCAGCATTTAGCATTTGCCGAGTTGCCCTCCCATTACTAGCCTATGTCGCTGTGATTCTTAGCTCTGTTCCTCCTACCTAACATTTTCTAATCCTCACGTTCCTACCCTGGAACCTGCCTGGCTAGGATCGCAACAGAAGTCACCCCAAAAAGGTGGTTCCCCACACTCACTGTAAAACCGCCTGCAGCGCCGCCATGGGAACAGGAGCTTCATGCATCTCATATTTACCAAGCCTTGTGGGGCAGGGGCAGGGTGTGCAACAGTAAGCCACACAGAGTGGGGGCGTGTCTGACTTGCACTGTCTAGATTAGTGCTAACACACTGTGCGACACAAGAACATTTCACAGAGTGCATTCCCTTCGTGAATGCAAAGGACCTCAGAGGATGAGGAAGTTACAACCACATTTTTTCTGAAGTATGTGTTGTTCAGCGGTTCTATAAGGATTTGAAAGTCAAGCATGCATCTTTACAGTTGTAATCACTAGTGTACAGATATAGACTTAGTTCTTCTTAATGCATGTTGTGTCATATGTTCCCACATACCAAACTCATATGCTATAATGGTGCTATAAGCGTGAGAAGGATTCCATCTTTTCTGAGTTTTACATTTGAGCCCCAGTTAGCAAAGTCTTTGGTCATAGGAACTTCTACCTATTGGCCACTAGGGGGAGATATACCAGTCCATGGTCTTTCCCCAGCTTCTGAATTCACTGTGCCTAACCATTTTATACAACCTGTGATCCCAGGGACTAGACTTGGTGACCCATACCTTTAATCCCAGCATTTGGGGGCAGATGTCTATGAGTTCAAGGCCAACCTTGTTTATATAGCAAGTTCTGGGACAGCAGGGTTAGAGAGAGAACCTGTCTCAACAAAACAAAAATAGCTAATATACCCACAGGTGTGATTGATAAGCCATTGAATTTGAATAAAATGTGACAGTGTGTGTGTGTGGGAGAAAGAGAGAGAGAGAGAGAGAGAGAGAGAGAGAGAGAGGGAGGGAGGGAGGGAGGAAGGGAGGAGCATGTGCGTGTATGTTCACTGTGACACAGGTATGGAGGTCAGAGGTCACAATTTTCTGGAGCTGGTTCTCTCCTTCCATTGTAGACTCCAAGACCTGACCTCATTTCCTCTGATTTGCATTGCAAGTACTCTCATCGGCAAAGCTGTCTCGGCAACCCTGGAGTCAATTCCCTCAGCAACCCTGGAGTCAATTCCCTCAGCAACCCTGGAGTCAATTCCCTCAGGCTTGTCCTTACTGCCTGGGTGTGAAGAAGACATTTTCAGAAATCCTAATGATTAATTATAGTACCTGTAAATACAGCTGCTTTTTAGTGTAGCATACAACCCTCAATCAATTTCTGTAATAATAGACATAATTAGCTGAGGGGACCCTGCAGGTGTCCAGGCAGAGCACAGACCTCGAAGAGGAGAGAATGAAAACTCGGTTCAGATCGACTTCCTCAGCCTGGATCAGACCTGGGGAGTCTGAGGCCCAGCCATTCATTGTCAGCATATTTAAAACAGCACAGTTTAGGGGAAAGTTTCCTGGCAGCGATTGCTCCCGTTCCAGATGCACAGTAAAGTTTAAGGTGTGACTGCTTTGAAACTCCTTTACAAAGTACCTGTGACCGTGAAGATGGGCGCTGTAGCGAAAACTATATCTAGTGTCGCCTCTAACTGGGATAGCATAGTGATCAGCAGGCCATAAAGTACAGGTGACGTCCCCTCTCCTCAGTGGCCCGCTAAGAATGGGTTCTATTAACCGGGAGCTAAAGAAACAGTCTAGTCTAGGGAGGGAAGAGCCTAGGATAATCATCCTGGGGCATTTGGGTGAGGTCTGCCTCCAGAGATAGCAAAAAGGTCACCGGTCATTAACAATATCCACTCCCAGCCTTCTGGGCAGAAAACAGGTCATTCTTCCTTTGAGGAGGAGGCCCTGCATGTTTAACATTCCTGGGTCCCTAGTGCCCTGTGGTCATAAGGACCATTGTGGCCCCCTAACAATTAGCCTAATACACAGCCCTCTGGAGGTTACTGGCTAAGGGCTGACTACTGTTTCATTTCAAATGAGGTCTAGGTTTAACTGTACAAGTTAAATCAACTTGACTTCACTCTGGAAGGAAGCTCATAGTCGATGAGGAGATATTTTCTTTCATACAAATGAGAAATGAACTATTCCTTCCAAGCGCGTTCGTTAGTTTAACTGACTAGACACTTAGGCAGTTAATATGTTTGTATACAGAACTATTCCTCACTGAAGGACAGGCATTGGCCTTCTGTCTGACATTGTAAAGCAGAAGGAAAAAGCCTCCTGATGGCACTTTGATAACAGTTGACATAGGATGATGCCAGTCCCTACTGTGCTAAGTGGGCAACTGTTTACTTATTTGTAGTGAGCTTTTTCCTGGAAAACTGAAGTCCAGGCTCCTGCTCACTTTTCAGCCATCACCACTTGGTTTTGTAAATGTGACGTTCACCTACCATTTCCATCAGAAAATTCCAATGATCATGATGGCATTAACTCTACAGAATAGAGGCTCACTGCTCACCATGTCCATAATCCTCTAGGAAGCCTAATGGTGAGCAGAGTGAAAACAGACTCCAATGGAGTCTGGGGCACTGCCTGCCCTGAAATTCTTCAAGGAGGGCGGGGTAAACGGGTGAGAAGCCCCAGGACAGGTGACAGTCAGGACAAGTGAAAGTGCAAAACTTAGAGGAGAGAGCACGGCGACGTCTAGCGCAACCCAGAGGAGCAGCCATGTGCCCACTCCAGCTTTGGGAAATGCATTCTCAGAGCACTCAGAGATGCCCCGAGGCACAGCATCACTGGAGTGGGAGACTAGGCTATGGGGAAGGATAGAGACCAAACTGTGATTAGAGGCTTAACCCAGGAGAGTGGCTGAAACTGCTTAAGATCTAAAACGTTTGGTCTGGCCGGGCGATGGTGGCGCACGCCTTTAATCCCAGCACTCAGGAGGCAGAGGCAGGCGGATCTCTGTGAGTTCGAGACCAGCCTGGTCTACAGAGCTAGTTCCAGGACAGGCTCCAAAGCCACAGAGAAACCCTGTCTCGAAAAACCAAAAAAATAAAAAATAAAAAAATAAAACGTTTGGTCTGCACAGATTGTAAAGAAAGGGATTAGGCAAGTGCTCCTAATCCCTGGGTTATGCTCCTGTCTTAGTTAGGGTTTCTATTTCTGTGAAGAGACACCATGATTGCCTCAATTCTTACAAAGGAAAACATTTAATTGAGGTAGCTCACTTACAGGGCAGAGGTTCAGTCCATTACCATCATGGTGGGACATGGCAGAGTGCAGACAGACATGGAGCTGGGAAGTAAGGAACATCTTGTGCAGGCAACAGAAAGTGGCTTGTCTCACTGGGCATGGCTTGAGCATATATAAGACCTCAAAGTCTGTCTCCTCAATGACACACTTACTCCAACAAGACCACACCTCCTAATAGTGCCACTCCCTTTGGGGGACCATTTTCTTTCAGACCACCACAGCCCCTAACTCCTAACATGTATTTAAAAGCTTAAATGAACAAAACTCACAAACTAAGACAAGCTACCTTTTGAATTAAAAATACAAAAGATTAAGCATTGTTTATCTACAAAAGACCCATTTAAGATCATAGACTACAAAAAGAAAAGAAATATCAATGTAAGGAAAGCTATGCCAGTTTCCATGAATCATAAGAATTGAGAGAAGCAGTTTTAATACCTGGTTAAATTTAACTGAGGTGAAAAGCATCAGAAAGAGCAGAGAGATGCATAATGAGCGGTTAAAAGCAATAATCAAGATGTTAAAATGGTCACAGAATACATGGCGGTAATAAAAAACAGGAGCCAAGAGTAGAAATTAAGTAATTTCGTTTAAAGATTTCACACTGATTCTTGGAAGTTCATCAAAAAGAAAGGGAGGGGCTAGAGAGATTGCTTCCTTGGTAGGAGCACTCACTGCTCTTGCAGAGAGCCTGAGTTCAGTTCCCAGCACCCTTGTCAGGTGACTCACAGCTGCCAAAACTCCAGCTCCCAGGGGACGGTGGCGTGTGCGCGTGTATGCACACACACACACACACTTAATAAAATAAAGGTTGATTCATAATAGCATTAGTAATTAATTACAATGAGTTCAAACTGAAAGGAAATATAGAATTTTAGATTCAACAAAGGATGTACTTCTCTCTAATCACATTTGGAAAGAGTCAACCTCAGAAAAACTGTATCTGATCATAGTGATAGAGAAATTAGAAACCAGAAAACAGTAGCAATTTGAGATATAAGCCCCATTAGGTTTGGAAACAAACCTGGCTTTACCCTGCTAAGCCATTGGCTGAAACAGCTTTATTCATTAGCCAATAAAAGAAACACATATACAGAAGGACTTCCCACATTAAGGTAAGAAGTGGAAGCCAGTTGTTCATGCTAGGGTTCTGGGCCAGTTAAAGAATTAAAAGGCAGGAAAATCTGAGGGCAACAGATAGCAGCAGGGAGAATCTCAGACAGGGCAGTGGATGGTAAGTCAGCCTTGTTTCCTTTTGTGTCTTGATCATCGACAGCTCTTACATCTTAGAAATAGCCCATAAGTGTTGGTAGGATGGACAAAATTCCTAAGGCAAAAGTTTCCGCTTCACATAAACCTCCTCAATAGTCATTAAACTTCTCTGCAGTAGACAGAATAATCCCCTTTTCAAGGTGTCTGAGGTGTGGTCCTTGGAATCTACGAATAAGTTAGGTTATGTGACAAACTGAAGTAAGATTGCTCATCACTGGGTCTGTGGATGGCAGCCTGGCTATCCTTTACTTCACTTCTACTATCCACTTATGAGTGAGTACCATGTTTATCTTTCTGGGTCACCTCACTCAGGATGATCAATTCTAGTCCCATCCATTTGACAGCAAATTTCATGATGTCACTGTTTTTAACAGCTGAGTAATACTCCATTGTGTAAATGAAGCTCAGAAACAATGAATCTCACTATGGAGGGGAAATGGAATAGACGTCACCCATGGATGGGGGAGTAATCTGGATGGGTGGGTGGGGATGGGAACAGGAGGTATCAGGTAGGGTAGGATGGGAGGAGAGAGGACTGGGAGAGACAACTGGAATCGGGGAATCTCTGGAAGATTCCTAGAAACCTAGTGCAATGAAAACTCTCAGGACTGTATGAGGGTGACCCTAGCTAAGACTGCCAGCCATGGAGGACACTAAATCTGAACCGGTCATCTCCTATAACCAGGCAAGACTTCCAGTGGAGGCATTGGGACCCCAGCCCAACCACAAACCTTTGACCAACAATTCGTCCTTTCTACAAGACACGTTGGGGTAAATTGTGGGAGTGGTCAACCAATGACTGGTCCAGTTTGAGACCTTGGTTAGGGTCTCTATCGCTGCAGTGAAACACCATGACCACACAGCAAGTTGGGGAGGAAAGGGTTGATTGGCTTACACTTCAGCATTGCTGTTTATTACATCATCATTCATCTGGAACTCAACAGGGCAGGATCCCAGACTCAGGAGCTGATGCAGAGGCCATGGAGGGGTGCTGCTCGCTGCCCACCTTCTTATACAACCCATGACCACCAAGCCAGGGATGGCACCACCCACCATGGGCTGGGGCCTCCCCCATTAATCACTAAATGAGAAAATGCCTTATAGCTGGACCTCACAGAGACACTTCCTTAGCTGAGGCTCCTTCTTCTCTGATAACTGTAGCTTGTATCAAGTTGACACACAAAACCAGCCAGTAATGAGAATGAACATAGTTCTGACAGGACTCGGAGGTCAGATAGCTCAGAGACCTAGGATAGAACCCAACATATGACTGGCGATAAAATAAAATGAAACAATCAATGAAATACTTCCTGATGATATTCTACTGTACTCAGACTGCTGCCTAGCACAACTGTCAGCAGAGAACTGATAGAAACAGATGCAGAGACCCACAGCCAAACATTAGCTGGGGACTCAGGGAATCCTGCAGAAGACAGGGAAGGATTGTAGGAACCAGAGGAGCCAAGGACACCACGAGAAAACCCACGGAATCAACTAGCCTGGGCTCACAGAGGCCCACAGAGAGTGAGCTGACAGCCAGGGGTGCGTACTAATTGACACATGAAGAGACTCTGGGCTGTGTTTTATGACTTGCTCTTCTGGAATGAGGCATCTGACATGCAGGGAGATTAGTGCCAGGGACTTTTCAACAGGAGAGCACTGCCAAGATTCTGTGCCAACAGGAGAGTTAGTTAACTCAACTTCCTCTAAAGGCTTGTCATTTGTACTCATCGCTGCCCAGATTACTCGGTCCTGCTGGGTCCCAGCGTGGGAGAATCCTTCTGATCAAAGTCAGTCTCAGGGTAGGCTGAGGCTCACTAGGCTCCCGTCTGTGCACAGGAAGGTCTTGCTCCAAGTGATTGCATTGCCTGTCTGCAACCTTTTTTTTTAAGTACAAGCATACACACTGTAGATTCACACTGTATAATACCGTTTTTCTGTAATCTGAGCTTCCAAGGTAGGATGCAGAGGTCTCTTGTCCCTTCCAGCCAGGGTCCTTCCACAGAACATCCTTGGCAAAGACGGATAAGCGCCACCACCATTTTTCTGTTTTTCTATCAGCGGCAAATGTAAATTCACACTGCCCTGCAACTGAGCTCCAGAGCCCAGTTCCCTTACAAAACTTCAGCTCTCTCTGTTAGACACCATGTCCTGTTCTCTGCTACAGTAGTCTTTTTATGTTTATTTATTTCGAGACAGGGTTTTGCAGCACACAACGCCTGTCTGTTCTCTATGCGCTACCATACAGTTCCTGAGCTTTGGGCAAGGGGCTGGAGTTTGAAACACACAAACACACAGAGACAGAGAGACAGAGACACGGACCTCTAGTCACCGGTAAGAAGCCCCTTATTCAATAGCACCATGGAGGCTTATATACCCAACAGTCAGGTGGGCCAACAGGTGAAAACCTTATCCTCTGATCCTCAAGGCCAAGGCAACCCGTGCTCGTGAAGCAGAGCTGGTAAACAACTTTGACACAGCTTTCAGTAACTCCAATCAGAAGGAAAGTGAAGATCTCTAGCAGGGAAGAGCAGCTGGAGGCCAGGACTCCAAAAGCTCCCAACAGGGTTTCTCTGTGTCACTTTGGAGCCTGTCCTGGAACTAGCTCTTGTAGACCAGGCTGGCCTTGAACTCACAGAGATCCGCCTGCCTCTGCCTCCAAATGCTGGGATTAAAGGCATGTGCCACCACCACACAGCCACAGTAGTCTTTTAATTTGCCTTTATTCTTTTTTTTCTGCTAGTTACCTCATATAGGTAGAAACACACAGTGTTTGTCTTTTTATTTTTATTTCTTATTTTTTGTATTTGAGTGTGTACCTGAATGTGTGTATGTGAACCATGTGCTTGCAGTGCACAAGAAGGCCAGCGAGTGTGCCAGATCCATCGGAATGATAGACAGTTGTGAGTCACTGTTGTGAACCATGTGGGTTCGAGGGCTCTTCCTCCCTGGGCCATCTCTTCAGCCCACGGCATTGGTATTTTAGGACTTATGTCACCTAGTATGTTTTCATGGATTAAACATTTTGTACCATGTCAGAACTTCCCTCCTTTAAAAGGCTACATAATGATCTGGTTCAGGTTGTTTGTACAGTCACCTGTTGGTGGGCACTTAGGTGATTTCAACCTTTTGGCTATTATGGATATAGTTACATAATAGTCCCTCTAGACCTTGGCTTCAGTTCTTGTGTATCTAAATATGAGCTGAATTGTCTCCTCACAAAATTAGATTCATCCCACTGTGTTGGACTGAATCAGTCAAAAACAGGAACTCTGCCTTCTTCAAGTTTAGAAAACTCAGGGAAATTCAATATTGCTGGGACCTCATCATTGTATTTAGCTTCATTTGAATGGGCAAAATTAACTGACACCCTATTTGAAAGTTCTTTTCCCTGGATTTCAATTCACTAAAAGTCTCAAAAACTACAGTTTTAGCACTGTCTTCATCACTTAGAGTAGCAAATTCTAACCTTTTTTGAGCAAAGTGCTGTCAGAACTTGGAGAATTTGTTATAGCTGCTTACAAAAAAATTAAATACCTCTGTGAAATACATAAGATAGCTTACACAGTTCTTCAAAGGTTCAAATCCCTTGACGACAAGTGACAAAGGACACAATACTAAGAAACTGCAATGCTCATTCTCTTTGGCATTGGCACAAAAACAGTCAGTATGGGTCCGCAGAAACGGCTCTTCAGTTAAATGCACCTACCGCTCTTCCTGAGGACCCAGGTTCTGTTCCCAGGACCCACAGGGCAGCACACAGCCCTCTGCAACTTCAATTCTAGTGGATCTATCGCCCTCTGCTGTCTTCTGGGAGCACTACATACACACAACATACAGACACAGCATACACACACTTATATACATAAGATGAAAGCCAATCAAGTCTTAGAAAAATCGCAGTTTGATTGCTTATGCTGAATATATATAAATATTTGCTAAATTTGACAACTACTTCTGTTGGTAAAAATTTTAACTTATTGAATACTATTATGAATCATGTTTAGGATATATTTGTGTGTATGTGTGTGTGTGTGTGTGCCTGAATATATGTATATGCACCACAGCTGTCAGAAGAGGACATTTGATCTCTTGGAAAGGGAATTATAGGTGTCTGGGTTCAGGGAAACTGAACCCAGGTCCCCTGCTAGAGCAGTAAGGGCTCTTAACTGTTGAGCCTTCTCCCAAACCTTTTAAAATGACAAGTTGGTTTTTTTTTATTGTTTTGTTTTTTATGAGTTCATTGTTTTACAAATTCCTCCTGTTGACTAGAAAAGAATTGAGGAATCCCCAGGCTACCAGAATCTGCTGCGCCCCTGGGATCAGTAGAGTCAGAAGGCATTTTGGAAATAGCCCGCAGTTCCAAGTCTGCCTCCGATTGCATCTGTTACATGCACAGTGTGGGTGATAATTCTCACAGATTTGGCAAGATTTGTGTCGGGTGCTAACAAATCCTGATGTGTAGGGTTCTCACGCAATGGTCAGGTGCTTGCTGAACTCATGGATTTGACCCGTGGCCTCAAAAAGCCAAACACCCTAAGGGCTTCTAAGGTGGTGCAGTCTCAGCCCGTCTTGAGTTGTTATGACAGGAGCCTCAGCCTGGATAATATTTGCTTTTGTGGCCCTGGGGATGGAGCTCCAAGGCCTCCCTTCTGCCAGGCAAGTAGACTCATTGAGAGTTAAACCGCTAAGCCAAAGACTAGGTTATTAATTTTGTTTATTTTTGTTGCTTTTGCGGCATGTTTTATGTGGCTGGCCTTGAACGTGTTCTGTAGCCAGGGAGGCCTTTGAGTGTCTGATACTCCAGTCTTCATCTCCTGAGTGTTAGGATGACAACCCTGTGTCCCGAGGACAGGTTTATAAAATGCTGGGGATTGAACCCAAGGCTACACACGTGCTCATGGAGCACCATGTCAACTGAGCTCCATCTCCAGCCGAGCTTAGGGAATGGAAAGAGAACTATATTGCTTACAGTTCTAGAGGCGGGGTGCCCCCACACACCTGTGTCTGAGCCCCCCCCCCCCCAAGCTGGCTGGCCTGAGGTAGATGCAAGAGGGAGTGAGGACCAACTTGCTTTGACAGCAACCCTTTCTGTGGTAATTAACTGGCTCCCTGAGCTACGCCCTACTGATGGGGTCACCTTTTAAGTCCTGCATCTCTTTATATTATGATGGCAATTGCATTTCCGTATGCATTTTGGAGGGGACATTCCAGCCAGTGTCAGTGCTGGACACTTTCATGAATTCAGCTTGAACACCCTCCCCCTTGTTTACCCCAGTGAATAAGCTACATCCTCCCTTAAAAAAATTTCAAATATTATTAAATACACTAATCCATGTTAGATAAAATTGTGAGGAATTTAGAGAATGGCTTTGGCCTCCTCAGAATCTCAGGATGGAGATTCTGAACTTGAAAATTACCGATGGCAGAAAAGTGTTATTAAGCCTTAAGAGATGATACATAGACATGTTTAACTCATGCCACCTAAGGCGTAAATGGGCAGAAACTTAAGCCTGGAGTAGACTGTGCCAAAGCCAAGGGGAGTGGACAAACAGTCTTGGTTAAGCGCTGTCATCAGTCCGGAATAGTAGACAGTTAACAGAGAGACTGTCTTGGCTTCCTGTGCTCTGTCCGGAAGCATGCCTTGTGAATACTTCAGACAGTTGATCTGCAGAGATCTTGTGTAATGCTAGGCAGATTTTGACAGAGGGAATATTAGTGTCATATATAAAGGTATTTTATTCCATATGGAAAAAAGAGAATAAGAAAAACTAACTGAAGGAACTTTTTTCTTTTTTGAGGCAGGTTCTCTGTTTAGCCTTCACTGTTCTGGAACTCACTCTCTATATAGTCTAGGATGGCCCCAAACTCACAGTGATCCTCCTGCCTCTGCCTCCTGAGTTCTGAGATTAAAGGTGTGTGTTCACTATGCCAGGATGTAATTTGGAAGACTTAAATTGCAAGGTTTAGAGAAATGAAACTTCAAAAAGAACCACCAACCACTGTCACAATGCGGAGAGAATTCTCAGGGATACCATGGAGAAGTAAGCATTTGAGAGAACCGAGGGAAGGACGGCTGAATGCGAAGGCTTTGATTTCCCTTGGGAGAAAACCTCTCTGACATCTTTCCCTCTGGATTTCTGTAGATAAGCACCGAGTCTGCAGAGTGGCCTAACCACTAAGCAGTGAGTTTGGGAAGTTTACACTTGATACATTTTAAAATGATGCAGTTTTAGGAAACAAGAAAGAGGCCAAGGCAGCCCACAGAGCTTGTTGACCTATGGGTAACTTGTTAGGAGCTGGAGAGCCCTGACCTATGGGTAACTTGTTAGGAGCTGGAGAGCCCTGACCTATGGGTAACTTGTTAAGAGCTGGAGAGCCCTGACCTATGGGTAACTTGTTAGGAGCTGGAGAGCCCTGACCTATGGGTAACTTGTTAGGAGCTGGAGAGCCCTGACCTATGGGTAACTTGTTAGGAGCTGGAGAGCCCTGACCTATGGGTAACTTGTTAGGAGCTGGAGAGCCCTGACCTATGGGTAACTTGTTAAGAGCTGGAGAGCCCTGACCTATGGGTAACTTGTTAAGAGCTGGCTACCAGAGACTTGTCTATAAGAACAAGCAAACACGAGAGGAGGAATGAGGAGACAAAAGAAGAAGTTGATTTGGAGGCACTCGTGATTCGGGGTCAGTCGGTGCTTTCTTTGACATTCTATGAAAGTGTGTCTTCTTTTACCTTTACAAAAAAGAAATTAAGAGCCTGGGTGGTCAAGGCTGCTGAGAACCTACTCTTCCTATGAGTACAGACTAATCAGGACACACTGTCTCTGATTTATGGGAACTGATTCCACCAGTCATGGGAAATGTTCCCCCACTAAAACACTCTTTCCAAACGAACAACTACTGGGTATATGGAAAATCATCCGCAGGCGGGCCCAAGAGTCTAGGGATTGGCAAAGACCTTCCCTGAGCATTTTGAGTTTCCCACAATCTTTGTAGGATTGATTCAGCTTTACTTCTAAAATCTAAAACAAAACAAAAAAACCCCAGAAAACTGAAGCCAGACCACTAAATCTCTCAGTATAAAGCTCCGAATTCAGGAGAATGTCTTTCGCTAGCATCTGACTTGGTTGTGCAGCTACTCCATGAAAAGACCTGGAAACACAGTTGGTGTCGCTCAAGTCTCTTCTGGAGGTGAACATGCAACTAGTGATTTGGGTGAACAGTAATGTTTTGAAGAAGTCATCAGAATAGCACACAAATCTCTTTATATGATTTATTTAAAATTCCTTGATTTTCCTGGGTTGTTCCAAATGTAACATTCTTGTATACAGCCTTGAAGAGGCATGGTTGTTATTCTGAGTGGTTACAGACAATCTTTTTATATTTTTACCCCGTGAATTACCATTGTTAGGAAATCTTTATTCTGCTAGACGTTGGTTGGTATTCTGTTTGTAATGTTAAGGTAGCTTTTCTCGCTGAAGGTGACCAAATCTCCTCTAAACAGTACAGGGCCACTATCTTTATGCCTTCAGATATAAGCACAGCAATTTTAAGTTGGGGTTTCTTCCAACAGGAGCCCCTGTCAAGGAGGAAGCTCATCTAGGTAAAGACTGCGCTGTTACCTTTGCTCTGAAATTGTCCGCTGGGATCTCAGGACCCAGCTTTGTGGAAGGAGTTCCCTTCAACTTTCTTCCAAGCCAGGAATCCTGTCAGTCCACCGAGAAGCCCCTGAGAGATGCAGACCAAGCCTGGATGAAGCAGGGATGAGTTCCAGTTTTTGAGTCAGTTTCTGATTATGCGGCTGCCAAGGCTGCCTCCACCAACGCACTCGGATGCTAACAACATCCATCGTCTTCTAGATTTCAGTGTGCTGCCATCCTTGCCACTGTGCTGATGTTAAGCAGGCATCACAGCGACAGAGCAACAGAGCAGCGTTCTCATCTATGTGCGTGTGTGTGCTCATGTGCTCAGCTGGGGACAGGGCCCAGGGATTTGCATGGGCCAGGCAGGTGTTCTCGGTTTGGGTCCTTGAATAAGACTTTCTCACCGACACCAGAGAGCTACTATCAGAGCTACAAAGAGAGCTAGTGTTGGGGCAAGGATAAAGCACTGCGGGGTGGGAGGACGTCTCATCCCACGTGTCCTTCAAACTTCCCGGGGATGGATCGGAGTGCCTTTTTAGCTCAAGTCGAAGTTTTCAGGGAACTCGGGAATCAAAATCAAACATCCAAGATGACTTGTGGTCCAGCTGGGATCTACCCACACCCCTGAAGACCATCTTTACCACTTAGGAGACCAAACATCCCCCCTGCTATATCCCACTTCCCTTTTAGCTATTCTTTCCTTTCCCTCTGCTGCAGAGCCCAAGGCTAATCATGCTGTGTTTGCTGGACATGGGGTACACAGTGTTAATCCCAGCACTCAGGAGTCAGAGGCAGGCAGACCTCTGTGGGCTCTAAGCAAGGCCAGGCTGCACAGTGAGAAGACATCATTTAAAAAAAACTCCTGCTGTATCAGATGACCTCTGGGAACTTTCCTACTTTCCAGTAACAGGATGGGGGGCTGACAACAGGAAAGAGCTTTAGGCCTGCCCAGTGGGAGGTCATCAGGTACTAGGACACTTGCTTTCCATTTCCTTTACAAAACCAGATTCTTTGTTTCCAGATGAGGAGCAAGGGCATTCAGGACATACCCTTCTGAAACAATGTTCAGGAGCACACAGTGATGCATGGAATAGTTCAGACTCCCAAAAGAACAGGCTTTGGAAGTGTTTACCATTGACAGATAGGGAATGTTAGAAATGATAGAACTGCTTGACCTGCCTGGAACATGACATGTCATATACACAGATCGAAAACGTCACTAGACCCTTCATTTATATGCACAATTTCATGTTTTGTGTATAAGCTTAAAGTTAAGTTTACTTTGTAAGATGTCACATACAAGCGAAGTGAATAACAAACAGGCCCGCAGAAGCGTCTCTGCCTCCATCAGCTTCATCCTTATCAAACAACCATCCCAAAGCCATCCATCCTTATCAAACAACCATCCCAAAGCCATCACTCTGGAGTCCCACAGCTTCTTTCATCACACAAGAGAGGACAATGCCTTGGAGGTCTTCCTCTATCCAACCCCTCATCCCCCACCAATCTGATCGTAACCCTGCACTCTCAAAGCCTGAAAACTACCCTGCTATGCTACATGGTCATTTTGATATGAAAAAAAAATAGCTTTCTAAGCAAATCTATGATCTCTACTGGGTTACAAAAACCAGAATTGAGTGGGGTCACCTTCTCTTGGAATGTGTTGAAGCTCGACTGAGTGGTAAAGGCATGGGAGGAGTTGGCAGGCATGTATACAGCTGCCCCACACCCCAATCTTCTATGCTATAAACACAAGAAAGTATGCAAACTTTAATTTAAAAAAGCAATAATAACAACAGACCAAGAATTGATTCTGAGTGGGGAAGAAAAGATTACACACCCCAAAACCTATGGGGATAATGAATATGTCACTACTGTGACTGTCATGGTGATGTCATGGTGTCTGCAGCCAACATATGCCAGGTGTACAGTTCCAATAGCAAACACGTTTATTCCTGAAGATGAAAAATCAAGAGAGCAGGCCCAGGGCAGGAACAGTGTTTTGAGCATCGTTCCCACTTTAACAGAATTCGATTCAGTTGCTCACTCCCTCTAACTGACAGGTAGAAGGAGCAGGTGGATCCCAAGCAGGACTCCACATTATCAGACCAAAGCTTTGATATTCTTTTCTATACAATGAACTCATGTTTTAGAAGGAAGGTATAAATAGCAACAATATTTGTGGAAACCAGGAACTTGTTGTTATTCTTTTTCCTACCAGCCTGGAAAGCAACTAGTAATATATGTTTATAAGGAAATTTTAACTTGTGAAGGATACTGTTCAAGAGGAAAGGGAACGAAGTAGTTTCTAATACTGAATGACTGAAATTCAACACAAACATGGCTGTTTCACAAGCAATGATGTGGTGCCAAACAATAGAAACAGGTATCCACTCTTTCATGGTTAGTACCAGAGGTTAGAGAGACAAGTTTGTCACCTTGAAAAGCCAATGGAAGAGTTCAACACCAAGTTCCCTCACAACTGCTGCCTGTAGCCCAGAGCCCTATCTACTCATGTGTGGGACGCGTCACACCACAGCGATTTTAAAGACAGTTCATCTCTTAGAAGAACGAAGGCACATCCTTCTTAGACAACTCGCCGTTCTCCTGAAAGCAGATGCCGCCAGAAGGTTTTCCGTCTCAGTAAGAGCTCTGAAGATGATGCTAATGGAGCTAGTTTCTGCTTGAGAAAGTGCCACGCAATGCACAGCTTTCGAAGTGTACATTTTACAAAATAAACCCAACAAAGACAGAATCCTGGGGCGATAATAGTCTTTCACAAAATCCATGGAGCCTTGGGGGCAAAAACCCCACAAAAACAAAACGACATTTTCCCCAGCTCTATGGACACATTCCCCCCCCCCCTCAAATTTTCCCCCAAAGAACATTTCTAGAGCAGAGAATAGATTCATAATGGTTTAATTAGATACATTTTATATATCCCGAACATAATTGCTCTCATAGAAATAAACTAATATTTTGTACACAAACTGTATTTACTGTGCCACATTCATAACACACTGAGCCAAGTGCAAACATCTGATCCACGCCATGGTGTGTGGAGCTCAGCTGCTACAAACGCTCCATTACCGAGGATGACAGAACAGCAGTAGACAAGACGGATAATCGAACCCACAGAAGAGTAACAAAAATACTCTTTAGTATTAAGCAAAACAGGCAGATCAAGTTTTCTTCCATGTAACTTCCCTCCCTCTCCAAGCTCCTTGAGACTGGTAAGGGGTCATGCAGAAAAACACAAGGCCAGAGCACAAAAGGTTTGGGAAATCGACAATTTGGCATCCTTTGTACCAAAAATCCCTTGGTTTCCCTCAGCCAGAAAAATTACATTCAGTCCCTGCTCTCACTGGCGTGATAATGGCAAGATATCTTAAATAAAGTTCTCGTTTCTTTACAACTACCAGACAGTGCTTTAAAGTAATCCATGAAAAATAATAACTATTACAAATAACCAAACATCAGCAACACTGAAGAGGGAGTTTGCACCTTGGTCAGCAGCACTGAGCATCAAATGGTTGGTTTTCGGAGAGCCTCCGCGAACGCTGGCGTGTACCATTGATCGGTTCAGTCTGGGCAAGCCCCCAGCCTACTGCCACCAATTACCGCTGTTACCAATGACCATCTCTCAGGAGGGGAGGGAGCTTGGCAGCAAAGCTTGGGAGAAGAACACAGACATACCAAGCCCTCCTAGATCTTTGTAATGAAAAGCAAAACAGTAATGCCTTCATGAATCTAAAGATTTATGTAAAGTTCCAAGGAATACATCATGTTTTACCAAGAGAATAAGCTAATATTCTTTCCTTTTGCCGTTTAGCTTCAAAAGCCGGAATGTTATGTGATGGACATAACAAAAGTTATGGGGCCATAACTTTTTAACCATGGTGTGAAGACAAGGAGGGATGGGGCCGTGACTTCAATACCAGCGCGTGTTCCCTTGGGCAGTGAGCTAATCGGGTGTTACAGACAATCCGC
This sequence comes from Microtus pennsylvanicus, assembly GCF_037038515.1. Lineage (NCBI taxonomy): Eukaryota > Metazoa > Chordata > Mammalia > Rodentia > Cricetidae > Microtus > Microtus pennsylvanicus. The sequence goes on from NC_134587.1 coordinate 7,049,811, forward strand.
AGCCTAACCGAGGGCTGGATGGTCACACAATTCAGAACTCTGGATCTCAAAATAGATTCAAAATGGAGGCTACCACACACAACACGTGGTTGTAATTAACAGGACACGTCCCTCATTTTCATCTTGAAACCCAAATTAGTTTCAGGGCGGGACCTGACCATCATTTCCTGTTTGTACTTGATATCTAACCGTATTATGTATCCAGCAAAGGCCTTACCTCCCGTTTCTCCCTCCTTCTCAGATAACACAAGTCTGGGCACAGTCATTTCTTCCCTGGTGGCTCCTGGTCTTCCTCCATTTGTTAAACTGACAGCCCCCCGCCTCTTTGGATCATCTCACCTTCCCGGTCCCTCCTGGTCACACCTGTCTTCTGCAGGATTCTTTTCTTACCTAGCCACTGTGAGGCAGTTTCAGGAAACACCACTAAGTCCAGGTGAGACCCATTTTAAATCGTACTGTAAGCTCCACCAAGGGAGGAGAACCAAAGTCTGTGAGGAAGCCAACAGGATTCTAATTAGGTCCTAATTCAAATTAAATTTAGACATGAAAGAAAGTGCACAGATAAAAGGACATTAGCTTGAATGAAGAAAAAAAATAGTCCATGACAAGTGGAAGATTTGACAATTGCGAGGCAAACCACCTAAGATTTCACACAGGAGTTCAAACTCGAGGAGCGAGCGCAGAGAGGGCCATGTACGCCAAAGCTCAGCTCTGGCTGACTTAGGGAATTAGTGGGAGCGAGCGTCCGTTCTAACAAGTGCCAGCTGTGAACATGACGTGTGGACTTAGACGCAAGAAGAAGGTCAGGATAATTAAAGTGGAGTGGAAATTCTGAGTTTGCCTTTGTGTTCTCAGCAGCAGCTTTGGGTTTTATGGCGAATTACCTATTATCAGAAATGCTTTGCTGGAGAGAAATAACACCAAAATTGGTGCCTCTTAACAAAATATAAAATGTCACCATAAGAGTCTAAAATAACACTTAAATTCAGATGGTGAGAATCTAAGAATAATACTCTAACTGACAATAAAATATATGTAATTTTCTAATTCACTAGGAAGCCCCCCTACAGAGACTTAGTTTTTAAACATACAGGCATTTATAGAGTCATGTACGTGCAGGAACTTAGGAATGCTAATGCAAGCTTCCTACAAAAACTTCTGTGTACCTGTGGAGAAAAAACAAAACCTGAAGAATTCAAAACACAGCTTGCCCGCCCCCACCTTTGGAATGGATACATTTTTTTTTAGCCAAGTTTTTTATTTCTGCCCTTAGCAAGGTAGATGATTACTATGTAACTATGTATCATATGGACTTGCTTGACTTTAGAAAAGGAAGATGATTTGCATAGGACCCATTTACATAATGCAAATAAGCTTTTGTTCTCTGTGGAATCTGAACCGTGCCAAGGAGTGGGCACGAGTCAGGGATGTGCTGTATGGCCTCGTGTGCCACTCAAAAACAGTGCTTCATGGTACCACCCAGCCCAGGCAGAAACTGCGAACGTCTGTTACTTCCTAATGAAGTTTTAACACTGATGACAGGTATCCGAATAAAATACAGCATTGCCAAATGCCAGGACACACTGTGAGGTCAGACGCAGGAAGGATGGTTTACTATCTGGACACGGATGGGAACTTAAAGAGCAACCTGGATGCAGAGACCTTCGAGGACCATCCCTTAGCCCTCTTGCCCTTCAGATCCGCCACACGGTAACTCGCTCAACAAAGGAAAATGGGTTTTTCCTTACTTAATCTTCTTACATCAGCTGAATCAATGTTCTGACCGAGAAAGTGAATCCTTCCCAGGATTCTGTCCTTCACATACACCTAGGAGCACACATTTTAAAAAAATGGTTTATTGTACATCTTTGCATTTCTTAAGGCATGAACAATGTAAAGATGGGATGGGTTTCCGGAAGCATCACGTCTATTTTGACGAGGCTGGTACAAGCACACCACATCGAAAAACACTTCGGGTCTGAACTAACCGACCGCTCCGGCCCAGGAGCTCTAAGGTAGGGGATGACGCTTTCAGCCAGCAGACCAAACATGTAGCAGTACCATCATCTTACATGCCCCGATCCGCGTGAAGCACCAGTTACAGTGTGATCTTCTTGACCAACTCTTCCGCCTTTGGATTTTATACTCCCTTCTTTCAGTCTGCTTTCCGAGGAGGGCATGGGTTTTCTTTTCTTTTCTCTTTTAATTGTGTTTTATTTTTTTTTTTTAAGGAATATGGTTGCAGCAAAACAGAAAGGATCCAAAAGTGGTTAGGAGCCTTGTCTAATGCACTTTTGAAAATCCATTATAAAGATGAATAGAAAAGCAAATGGGAGGTTTTCAGTAGACCCAGAAACCACGCGCAGCTATAAGAAACGTAATTGTGCATAGTTATTTATTCATCCGGAGTGTGGTATGGTAGCTACCTCTACGCCTCCAGTTTACCACAGCACAGGGCTCTCTACTTTGCTAAACCCAGGGTCCTTCCGAAGCTCCCAGTAGGTGTCATTAGAAACCCAGGCTTCTCTTTGATTTGCATCAATTACTTTTCTGTGGAAATATGAAAACCAACATTAGACACAAATTACATCAAGGTCAGATGAGAACTCAACTCTCTCATATATATATATTATGCACACACACACACACACATATATAAAATATATACAGTACAGTATATAATATAGTTAGTGTGCTATCTGCCAACAATTGATAAGCTAGCAATGTCTGGCCAGAAATAACTAAACTGTTGTCATTAAATGATTGAAATGAAAGCAAAAAGGAAAAGATGAAGGGCAGGAACTAATTATCTCTAATTACCTCTGGGTAAGGAGAGACAGCATGGAGGCCCAAACACGGCTCTGTAAGTACTGTAAGGAAGAGCTTCCTCCCAGGAACTATAGAAATCTAAGTTACATAAATCTTTAGATTTAGTATCAGAAGTTGCAAAAGCCTTCATGATACCCATGTCTGAAGGGCACACTGCAGCTCTGAAGGTCACACTACAGACCTCTGAAGGTCACACTGCAGCTCTGAATACACACTGCAGCCCTGAAGGTCACACTGCAGCCCTGAGGGCACACTGCAGACCTGAATACACACTGCCCACCTGAAGGGCACACTGCAGACCTCTGAAGGACACACTCCAGACCTGAAGGGCACACTGTAGCCCTGAATGCACACTGCAGCCCTAGGGGACACTACAGCCCTGAAGGGCACACTGCAGCCCTGAAGGGCACACTGCAGCCCTAGGGCACACTGCCGCCCTGAAGGGCACACTGCAGACCTGAAGGGCACACTGCAGCCCTGAATGCACACTGCAGCCCTAGGGGACACTACAGCCCTGAAAGGCACACTGCCACCCTGAATGCACACTGCAGCCCTAGGGCACACTGCAGCTCTGAAGAGCATACTGCAGCCCTGAATGCACTGCAGCCCCGAAGGGTACACTGCAGACCTCTGAAGAGCATACTGCAGCCCTGAATGCACACTGCAGACCTAGGGCACACTGCAGCTCTGAAGAGCATACTGCAGCCCTGAATGCACACTGCAGCCCCGAAGGGCACACTGCAGACCTCTGAATGGCAAGTCTGCACTTCCGCCACAGGATGATCATGAGATGACAGCTCTAATGGGGAGGGTGTTGCCCTGAGCTTTTCTGCGCATGCTCAGGAAGATGACTGACGATGGATCTGGAAACTACAGTCATCTCCATGATGTCTATATAATCCTTTAAATAATCCTGTAGCAATCCTCTTTGATCCTGCCACAGTGAGGCTAAATATGAGCAGAAACAAGCTCCATGTTACAGAAATAAAATTAAATCCTAATGAAGTCACGGTGCCCTTGGGGGTAGAATCCCAACCACTGCTGCCTGAGGAGAGGGAACACTGTGCTGCCACTCCAAAGGGTCCTGATGAGGGAACAATGCCCTTTGGTGAGTTCCTCTCTATCTCTCTGCCCACAGAGAGAAAGGACCCACCGAGAAGAACTGTCTGTTACGGCAACTAACTTTTACACACACAAGATCCGATTCAGCATTTCCCTGTCCAGCGTAAAGTTACCCAAATCAGTTTAAGTCCTTGGATGTGCTGCAACCCTCTTTTTCTCATGGTCTGTTACAAATTTTTAGTAAAACATGAACTTGCTGTGGGAACGGCTGACTTACTTAAAAAATTTTGGTATATGTTCAAGGTTGTTTTCCTCCATGTACCGTCTTCGGGATCTTTGGAGTTCCTCAACTCTTTGTTTCTCTGCGGCTGCGGCTTCTAAGTTTCCCTCTTCCAGAAATCTAAGAGGAATACAGTTGATATCCCAATGTTAGCATCTTTTAGAAGAAAAAATACTGGCGTAGAATTACCTGCTGAGAACATGACATCCTGAACCACAGGGACATTGCTGCTGCCCCTTCACCCTGTCCCAGGCCATATGTCCAGTCTGTCCACCAATTAAAATAGTTTCCAGACGTGTGGATTGGATCACTACATTCAGGACCACAGTGGTATGATAAGGGGGCAGGCGAGTGGTTTGGCACTGAACACTTCTCTGTGTTGTCTAGAGTTCTACAACTTCAGATGGTTCTCTGGAGAATGACAGTCCAGGGTAAGAGCCACATGAAGTCACAGGCTGGTTTCTTCTTTGTGCATCCTAGTGCCAAATGTGTTTGTTCAAGGCTGTGGGTGCTGGATGGTGACCGGCTGTTCTCTATTCAGAGACAGACTGAGAGGCAAGAGCTTTCCTCTTTTACTGGGGAACATCAGGTATGAAAAAGAAGGTATCCTGAGACACAACTGAGAAGGTGAACACGGACCCAGTGATGATCTGTGAATGTTTACATGTGTGGCTGGCATGTGGACAGGAGCTTGCTAAACATACACAAGGCCCTCGGATGGACTGCCACCAGCACACACACACACACACACACACACACACACACACACACACCCTTACATTTCAAAACAAGGGCAAAGGAGAGTAGGCATATACAATATATGTTGCACAGGGTTAATTGATGAAATTAAATGTTAATCAGTGAGACACACATTCTGGGAGGATCATAAACTGCAATTTTTAGTGGAGAATCATATGTAGAATAGAATGAAGTAAAAGTCATACCATAACATTTTAGGAGGGGAAAAAAACCTCCACACGTACATGGGAAACAGAGAACCGCTGTGTGATGGAATGCAGGTGACATAGAGAAATTTGGGGAAATGAATTCTGTAGAAGTGGACATCATGATCACATAAAAAGAACAAAAAGTGACGAATTCGGAAGTTTGAGTACAATCCCACAGCCTCTGGGACTAAGGTATGGGACTAAGTTTCAGTCAGGTCACTCCAGGTATTCCTGTCACTCCAAGGACACTCCATGTTACAGGGCAGTGTGTGTAAGGAGGTCAAAACCATAGGGCAAGGCACGATTCGCTAGTGACCAGCTGTGTGTTCAGACATTTGGTAACTGAACAGAAGGTTCCGGCCACTGTCCAGTAAGTTTCTGTTACAACGTCCCTACAAATGCCATTTTGCCCAGGGTAAGAACTTGGGTATTTCTGAGTGAATACGGGGATGAAAGAATGCATGAAGAGCGAACAAGCGATGGAGAGAGGAGTCCCAATGACCTCTGACACCCATGATGTCATCTAGAATGGAGCAGAAACCCTACGGCGACCCTGACCTTTGATCTGGCCGAAATCGGGCATCCGTGGGAGGAAGGAGGTCCTTCAGCACAGGATCCAACTCGTTGAGCTCCACAGCGAACCTCGTGAAGCCGTAGTACAGCTCATAGTTGGTTGGCAGGGAACCTGGAGAGAGGCAGAGAGCAGCTCTGAGTGTGGGAGGCAGGCGGCAAGGGGAGGAGCCCACTCCACTCATCAGGAAGAGCACTTAACATGAGCCCAGCTTCCAAACGGGCTTATAACTCATGAACACAACATCATGGTTTCCTTTTGAGTAATTGAACTGTTGCTAATTTGCTAGGTGAGACAGTTTATATTGACTGTCAGAATTGAGAGATTAACACATTTAATAAAACCCTGCCTTTAAATAAAACCTTGCATTACATTAATAGTCTTTGTTGGCCGAACACAGAATTTTCCTCTCACATATTCAGTTAGGTAACTAAAGACCAGGTTAGTTAATACCAACGTCGAAATTTCACGAGGAGCCCCTCTCATGGACTTCCTCATTTAAAAGATGCAGACGGAAATTTTATTAGTAGTTTTATTAGTAATTGTTTAAAACATTTAAAAGTTTTTTTTAAATTTGTTGTTTTGTGTGTGTGTGAGAGAGAGAGAGAGAGAGACAGACAGACAGACAGACAGACAGAGACAGAGACAGAGAGAGAGAGGAGAGAAACACCTATTCTTGGCTTTTTTCTTTGGCTCAGTTTTGTCTGTTCTCATCAAACCTTATTTTTTTTTTTATGTAAGGGTGTCTCAGGGAAATATGATGCGTGTGTGCAGATACCCATAGAGTCCAGAAGAGAATGTGGGAACCCTTGAGGTTGGAGGTGTAGACAGTGCAGGCAGTTGTGAGCAACCCCCCATGGATACTGGGAATGATCCCAGTCCTCTGGAGAAGCAGCAAGTACTCTTAACCGTTGAGTCATCTCTCCAGCCCCAGTGATTTCTTTTACTACCATGTGGATTTCAGGGGTTGAACTCAGTCTTGGCAGGAGGGACCTTCTTCAGAGCCCTTTCATTTTATTCCATCCTAACAATTTACACAAACACACACACACACGCAGGCAGACAGACAGACAGACACACACACACATTTTGAGCTATAGCAAGTGTGTAGAGGTCAGAGGACAAAAGACAATTTGTAGGACTCAACTCAGGCTGTTAGGTTTGGGGGCGAGCACCTTTAACCTGCTGCTCTCTTGCCAGCCCTGAGAGCCATCCATCCATCCACCCACCCCCTGACCCACCCACCAACCCATCCCTCCAGCAACCCACCCGCCCGCCTTACTTTCCCTTCCACCCTTCTTTTTCCTAACAGCTCACCTTGCTGGCCAGGCTGATCGTGAACTCCTGAGTTCTAGCAACCCTCCTATTTCAGGGTACCACGTGTGAGGACCACAGACATCCACCATCGCCCCAGGCAGTGAGTAAGACGCTTGGTACCCAGAACCTCACTTATGCTAGGAAGTGCACCACCACTGCTTTACACCCCAACCTCATATTCATGCTTATCAGTGCATTCTAAGATGGAATCTGTGTTTGCTTTGCTTGATGAAGTAGTCCAGCCTCCTAGAGCAAGGCTGGTGCACCGCCAATACTCAGTAAGTAGTTACTAACAACAGATGAACTAGCCACTCTACCTGCAGGAATTTTCTTTTATTCTGTTTTTGTTTTTTTGAGACAGGGTTTCTCTGTACAGCTCTGGATGTCCTGAAACTCACAACTCACAGAAATCCACCTGCCTCTGCCTCTTGAATGTTGGGATTAAAAGCATGTGCCCCCATGCCCGGCACTATCAGGAAATTTATAAACATTTAAAACAGTGGCTTAGGAAACCAAAAACTATTTTTAAAAGTTGGAGAGCACCTAATAAATTCCAATGGAAATAGATGTCACATGGAGAATTTTTTGGCCACTTACACTTTATTTTCCTTTACATGCTAATGTAGCGCCTGGCTGTGCTGATGTCTTTGGTGAAGCGCCAGCACGTGGCAGCTTTTCTGCCTATGTAAAAAAGCTCACTTACCGTGGCAAGTTACTGAATTTAGGGTTACAGATACTATATTTCCTTTGTTTTATTTAAAAAGTAAACAAGATGAACAAGGTCTTGCTTATGTGTTTCAATTATTTAAACTCTTTGTTTAGAACACCTAGCATTTGCACGTATGCATTATGTTTAAATTAATTTCCCGTGGCAGATTTGAACAGGTCAGTTTATGGCATGGCAATGATTTGGTCCATTTGTTAATTACCAAGTATCAAATGGTGGATTTTACATATAATTTATTTGTTGGGTGTAAATATAACGGCGAGGGCCTTGAGCATTTACATGTTAGATTTCACTATCAACAGGAAATGCAAGGCAAATGCATGGCCCGCCCTCTGCTCCCTCCCTTCCGTTGCCCCGCCTCCTGACCCAGAAGCTCAGGCCAGCTCACCTGGTCTCCAGATGCACTTGGCAGAGGGGGCCACCCCACAGTAGAGTCCTTCATGCCACTTCCCAAAGAGCCGGTGCACCACCTTCCCTTCCTGGTCTATCACCACGCCCTGGACTTCATTCACGTTGGAGTTCCAGTAATTCACCTGGGAAACAAGCAACCCCCAGCGCTTTAGTAACACCAACCTGCCCTTCCCGTATGCAAACAGTTCTTTCCATTGGAAAACAGCTCAGCACATTGCACGCTCAGGGAAGGTGGCTTTTCTTGCTTTTCTATCTCAACAGCGTCTCACTTAAACTACTTAACGTAGTTTAAGTTGGCTTGGAACTTCCCGTGTAGCCCAGGTTGGCACAAAACTCACAGTCCTGCTACCTCAGAGTCGCATGCGCGTGCTGGGATTAGTGCAGTGCCACAGGAACTGGTTAGAATAGTTTCTAAGCAGGGGGTAGTCTGAGCACTGGCTTACCACAGGCAAGGCCCTGGATTTGGTTCCTAGTACCAACACACACTTCTGCTCCATGCCACAGCATGATAGCATGTCAGTCTCTAGCTCCAGGCCATTTGGTAGCTAAAGAACCCAATATTAACTCACAGGCTAGTGATTTTGTCTTTAGATTCTCTCCCTTGGCTCACGGATCTTAATGAACTTGAGGTGGACATGATATCAAAAGAATTGTCAAATGCTGTAAGGTAGTTCAACATGGTGTGTGTGTGTGTGTGTGTGGTCTGTGTTGTATTTCTCCTTCAGACCAGCGTTACTCGGGGAAACGGTGCTCCAAGGGCATTTCTATCCACAACCTTTTCTCAGTAAACAAAAGCAGTACTTTCTCCTGGCCCAGTCTGGATTGCTACAGAGCAGGGTTAGATAAGTTTGGAGTGACTGTGGCTACCATCTCCATGGCTCTGCTCAATGTTTTCAAGAACTGACACCTGCATTAGTATCAGAACCCCACATACGATCACATAAATGTATTTACATTGTAATCAGGCACTAACAGAAACTAGAGAACTCGGTATAGAAATGAAATGCGTTCTAGAATTTTACTCAGTGTCCTTGTTGGCTATGTAAAAACATGATTCCTTAAAAATAAACTTATTTCTCCTTTGACATGGTATTTCTGACCTCCACAAATCCAGAAGTTTAGATTCCTCACGCAATCGTGCTTTCTTCTCTAAAATGCCCTAAGACATGACACAGGGCATATCTCCTTCAATTTCTTCTCTAAAATGCCCTAAGACATGACACAGGGCATATCTCCTTCAATTTCTTCTCTAAAATGCCCTAAGACATGGCACAGGGCATATCTCCTTCAATTTCTTCTCTAAAATGCCCTAAGACATGACACAGGGCATATCTCCTTCAATTTCTTCTCTAAAATGCCCTAAGACATGGCACAGGGCATATCTCCTTCAATTTCTTCTCTAAAATGCCCTAAGACATGACACAGGGCATATCTCCTTCAATTTCTTCTCTAAAATGCCCTAAGACATGACACAGGGCATATCTCCTTCAATTTCTTCTCTAAAATGCCCTAAGACATGGCACAGGGCATATCTCCTTCAATTTCTTCTCTAAAATGCCCTAAGACATGACACAGGGCATATCTCCTTCAATTTCTTCTCTAAAATGCCCTAAGACATGGCACAGGGCATATCTCCTTCAATTTCTTCTCTAAAATGCCCTAAGACATGACACAGGGCATATCTCCTTCAATTTCTTCTCTAAAATGCCCTAAGACATGACACAGGGCATATCTCCTTCAATTTCTTCTCTAAAATGCCCTAAGACATGGCACAGGGCATATCTCCTTCAATTTCTTCTCTAAAATGCCCTAAGACATGACACAGGGCATATCTCCTTCAATTTCTTCTCTAAAATGCCCTAAGACATGGCACAGGGCATATCTCCTTCAATTTCTTCTCTAAAATGCCCTAAGACATGACACAGGGCACATCTCCTTTAATTTCTTCTCTAAAATGCCCTCAGACATGGCACAGGGCATATCTCCTTCAATTTCTTCCTTGGGAAGCATTCCATATGGTCCTTCCTCTCTTGTTCTATGGCGCTTCTTACCTTAACAAACGTGAGTTTGCAGAGGCAAACACTGCTTTTGGTATTTCTAATGGTTACTTCTCCATAATGCTCGATCCATCTTCTCCCACTGAGGATGTTGTGTATACACGTGGTGACTTTGTTCCACACATAGTAATCTCCATACCTACAGAGGACACAGCACTGATCAAAAGCAGTGGACACAGATATGTTACTGTTCCTACAAGTGAGAATAGTCTTTGGGTAAAACTTCCTTTCCCCTCACTTCCCCTCATTCCTTAAAAACTACTGTGCAGTCATAAATATGCATGACATGACCCCTTTACTTAAGGGATAATGACGTGTTCTCTAGGGACCTAAAGCCGCTAAGTTCAACAATGCTTCTTTAGTGGCCCTCTGGGGCTAAGAGTATGCTAGGGGCATAGTGACATGTAAGCAAATACTCAGAACAGTCAAGTATCATGAAGGTTACTATCTACAAATGAGCAAAGCATACGAGGACAGAAGTGGGGGTCATCCCCAGCTTTGCAGGAACACGGAGTGATTATCAAGCGAGAGACACCAGATGAGGCTTGTGGTTTGTAGTGTGGAGGTGGGCACAGTGTATGGGGGGGGTGTATCTATAAGACACAAGGGCCAAGAGAACCTGGTATCTGGGGCCCTGCCAATGGTGTGCTCCAGATCACGAGGAGGGCAGGGAAGGCACTTGGTGACCTTCAAAAGGGTCTACATTTACTAGCAGGTGATGAGAGTATTTGTGGACGGATTGGAGGAAAGAAGCGTAATCAGATACACATTTGAGAACAATTACTCCCAGAATGCTCTCACAGTACACTGTCATAATAAAAGCTAAGAAGATGACATTGTCATAATAAAAGTTAGGAAGATGGAGCCATTCTTTAGGAAAAAGACAAGAAGGCGAACAAGCATATCTAGGGCACAAATCCAGTGTATATTCTGGGGAATGAGGTGCAGAATTTCTGCCAAGCACTGGGATGGCACGGGCACAAATCAGACGGAAGTGTATACATTATGTATATTTTCAAGTACAGTTATATTTCATAATGAAATAAAATACTTCTCAGGCCCAGCTGGTATGATACGGGTATTAGAGACACCAGGGAAGACGATATCCTCATGACTTTTCACTCATTGGATGTTTATCTCTTTCATCTTGCCTTTCCCCATATCCAATTCATCAGCTGGCTGGGTATGCACATGTGTGCATTCGTGTACGTGTGTACGTGTGTGTGTGTGTGTGTGTGTGTGTGTGTGTATGCATGCGTGTGGAGGGTAGCCTTATGTTTTGGTCTTTGCCTTCCACTTAGAGACGGGCTCACTCTGCTGTTTCTCTGCTGCATACTGCAGGGTGGCTGGCCTGTGTTTTCTGAGGATTCTCCCGTCTCCACCTCCTGTCTTCCCACAGCCGTGCTGGATCACAGACACTCATGCTAGGTATATGGCTTCTGGGGATTCGAACTCAGGTCCTCCTATTTGTGCTGAAGTGCTTTTTATATACCGAGCCATCTCTTTAGCTCCCCACCCCAGCACATCCTACCATCCAAATAGATGAAACCCAAATCAACCAGACAAGCCATAAACAACAAACTCATATCTTTGTCCTCAACACAAACCAAGCAATTTAAAAATATTTATAGTTTATCTCTTCTAAGTCTTTTTATATAGACTATGGTATAAAAGGATTCCATCATTACTTTTTTTCTAAATAACTTAGAAATTTAAGATAGATCCTTTATCTAAGCAAGATAGATATACAGGTAAAGTTATAAACAGGATAGAAAAGAAACGGATAAAGGGTGAGCTTGCTAACAAAAGCGTAGATTAATATGTTGGCGAGAACATGGCAGCTCTGGGCTGATCAGGAGGAGGCCGGGACAGAAGCAGGAAGCTGCTGCACACAGGCTAAGGTTATTCGTCCTTGTGGGAGTCCATACTGAAAATATCATGCTGAAGGTAACAGAGACTATGGGCATCCAGGGAAATGGACCCTTTGGACCTTCCCGCGTACCCACTTGTTCTGGGAGAGCAGAAGCCTGAGAGGGGAGGAGGGCAACCTACTTTGGAAGCGTAACATTCAGGGTTCCAACCGGCAGGATCTCCATCGACTTCCCCCAGAACTTATTTTTCCATCTGATATCTAAATGAGATAACGAGAGGACAAAAATACAATGCTCCATGTCTGATCGGTTCTGTAAAAACTAATAGTGGTACTGTATTTTACAAAGCATTTTTCTTTTTTGCAATTCTAGCAGATACTGTACTGCTATCTAATATTACAAGGACCTGAGGACAGCCAAGGTGAAAAGACTGTGATTCTTCCCAGACTCATTGCTTATTATTTCTCCACAATCATGTTCCCCGTTTGTTTCCATTTAACGGAACAAATTCCAGAAGCCAGAATAAAATATGTACATGTGGGAGGCACTCATATACGCATATGAACACAGACCCTATGGTGCTTTAATCCCCAGACAATAATAAACACTAAGTTTCAACTAAATGATAAAAATAGTCACCATATATATCAAGCCCGAAGTATATGTAAAAGTAACTGTGGTATGGGAAATACCACTGACTTACAACACATCTCCCCTGTGTGAAGGAGAACTTGGGATAAAAGGATAAAAAAGTAAACTAAAATCTTTACATAGAGATAGCGAAGATTTATGAGCCCGTGGGATGAACTTAATGAACACATCTCTACACTGGCTACGCTATAGCCTGAAGTCCAGCACTTTCTAACACATCCAAGCACTGGCTAAGACACAGCCCGAAGCCCAGCACTTCCTCTTATTCAATGGCTTTATGTATTTCACTTGGAGACTCAGATTTGCCTGCAAATCTCTAATAAGCACCTGGTCCCATCTGTATAAACTAAGGGAGCTTAGGGTTATTTTCATACAACTTCTGACTCTTGGGGTATAACCAAGAATTAATTTATTTTCTTATTTTGCCATAAAGTTCAGTTACAATATCTGTCATTGTGTGCTTAAGTTCAGGTAATGCTTCCTGTGAGCAATGAAACACCTTCCACATGCAAAGAAATATTTTACACTTAATAGCCAAGCCAGGAAATGCATCCTTTTCTCCTGGGTGGGGGGGCTGTTGAAGCTTTATTTTAGGTAACACTGTAAAACTGTACCCCAACAATGGACCTTAATTAGGAGAGGCTTCATTGCAAAGCCTGAACTCTGAAGAGTCAAAAGACCATGAATCACTTTAGTGTTTAAACTGTTACTGCTTGGGGGAAGAGCTGTTTCAGATCTTCTATGTGTGACACCACAGGGTGCAGAAGCTTCTGTCCTTATATAAACAGTGCAAGATATTTGCATATAAAAGACTCACTGCTCTCATACACTTGAAATTATCTCTGGATTCCCTGTAAGAACTAACACAGTGTCAATCCTAAGGAAATGGTTGTCTATAGTTATTCTTAAAAGAAACCTAGTCTGTATCCGTTCTGTATAGATAGTTTTGCTGAGCGTTGCTCATCTCGGCCGGCTGACTCTACACATGCTCCTGGATGTATTAGGTTGACAGATGTTTAGACAGAGTGCCAGGGAGCATTCCTTTGGGATTAAAATCTCTGCACATGCTCCAAGAGTAAGAGGGCAACAGACACCAGCGCCACAGTATAGAGGCCCAGAAGGCACGACGAGATAAGGTGAACCAGGCTGGAATAGGAAGCACGGAGCTGATATTCCGAAGACCCAGCATCTCACTTCCAAGACAACATGGCTTCATATTAAACTGGAAAATTTAATTTCTCAAGACGATTCCTGCCAACATTGAGTAATAGTCTCTGAGTTCTCAAGACAGAAATCAAACTGAGCAGTGTGCATTCTGTTGCTAGAAACTGTCCACAGGTCTTATACATTTGACTTTCAATTGTAGTTGAAATACAAACCTTGCCAGAACACAAAGTTCTTTGATTCACAGTGGCAGGCAGAAATGGGTGGATGATGGCTAACCTGGTGAGAGAGAGAGGAAGAGAGAGAGAGAAAGGGAGAGAGAGAGAGAGAGAGAGAGAGAGAGAGAGAGAGAGAGAGAGAGAGAGAAGAGAATGATGCTATTATTCCAACTTCTTTAAATGGTATTTTTTGTTTTTTGAGACAAGTTCTCAAGTATCTCAGACTGGCTTCAAATTTACAGCATTGTTAAGCCAAGCCTTGAACTCCCGATCCTGCTGCCTCCACCCAGTGCTGCGGTTACAAGCATGCACCACCACACCTAGATCCACCAACAATACTGTTTCAAAAAAATAAAATCACTCTGCCCCCCCAGTGAAAACTAGAGTATTCATTCTAATAATAAATTCATCTAAAATACTAAGTAAACACAGAGGTCTTACACACACACAGTGTGGGTGAGGAGGCAGTTAAATGACATAATTTTTCTCTTAACTGATAAGACAGCCTGTTCCAAATGCACAGTTATTAAAGTTCTTTTTTTTTTCTTCTCTTCACCAAACCGTCTCTTTAACATGGACGGCAACCTCACTTACTTGTTCTGAGAAGAACCGGAACCCCTTATCTTCTCTTATGCATTCGTAGGTCTCCCCCAGGACAGGGTTGAACGGTTTGCTTCCTGCTCTGAAGTAGGTGGAGCAGTACCCTGAGACGGCAAACGCAGCAACGAGAACCTGTGAAGACATCAGGTGCGTTTGTCTCTACCCCTACAGACTGCACACACTCCATGTTGAGGGGGGCGAATTGACGCCACGCATGTTTTCAATTACTTGAATCTTCATGAATACACAGGTAAGGATAAGTCAAACCACCCCGATGAGAAGTGTCCGACATCTGAGTCAAGCGCTCTTCACTCATGTGTCCACACAATTTCCTGACTATCACAGATTGATGTCAAAGGTTCTGGAAGCCAGTTTGGGAACCATGTCCTGGGCACACTCTTAGCCCCACAGGCGGGAAGGTATGGCTGCTGGTGCTGGATAGAGCAGAGGTCAAGTTTTCCAGCCTTAGGAGTAGAGGACAAAGTACCAAGAGCAAGTTGCTTTCTTAGAACTACATTCCTGGCCCACAGGACTAGCTGACAGATCCAGGCTCAGCATGCTTATACCCTCGCAGGCGGTTTTAATCTCTTTGCTAACATTTAGGGGGCACTCTAGGTCAGCAGGTGTCCCCGACCTGCAACTCAAGGTCAACATGCATCTATCCCAGGAAGCCATGAATGACTCCACATGGCAATGCCAAGGGCTGAGACCACTGTGGGAGTCTAGGTCATGAAGAACTCACATGAGTAGCCTCCAATAAGAAGATCTAGAATTTTCTGCCCATGCTTGGTTCTGCAGACCAAACCTTGGCTAACACCTATGCCGTGAGGACGTTATACAAACAGAAAAGTCGTCTACACAACGGCTGTGGCCTCGCTCAGGTCCTGCCCTTCCTTACCATCCTCTCATAGGGGTCGTCGGTCTCCGAGGCCTTGTCCAGGAGCTCGCTATACTCCAGTTCTTCACAGAGGTGCTGCAGAGTGTTGAGTGGCTCGTTGAGCTCCACGGGCATGGAGACCTTCGACAGGTCTTTGCCAATGTTGTTTCTCAAGATATTCCACAGGTTAATGTTACTGGTGTCAGGGCAAGGAGCAGGCAGGCACGTGCGGCGGCCATTCCTGAAGGCACCTCCTGTGAGCTCCCCATTCAGGACTGGGAGAGGAAGAAGGACAGTGAGTGATGTGTCCCCTCTCTGGTTCATAAAATCAGAGTGGAAAATTCTGACTGTAATAATCTAATCACAGCCTCCTTAATACATAGGATCATTTCTATATGAAGTTGAGAACAACATGCAAGACATCAGAGTACGTTTTAAACAAAGTTTTAAATATACTCAAATATTTAAAAAGAGTGCTCTCTCTCTCTCCCTTTCCCTCCCTCCCTTCCTCTCTCTCTCCCTTTCTCTCTCTGCGTGTGCGCGTGCATATTTTAACGAGAGGGACTTGACATTTGTGTCTGAACAAGATGTACGTCTTCTCTACTTAACCACATACGTCACAGATTCCACAGTCGCACACCCTGACAGATTATGCGACAGAAAAGCTATCGATAACTAACTGAAGGGGGACAATTGGTGAGCAGAAGAAGGGAATGCCTGGCTAGCAATTCAACCGGGGTTGTAATCTGGCATGCAGAGAGAACAACCTGGACGCTCAAACGATGCCTACTTTGCCGAGAAATATTGTCGGCGACACTGGTGTTGTCTTCAGATATGTTGTCACTCACGTCGCTGATGTAGGACTCATCATCAGAGGCCTAAGGAAGGAAGGACAGACAGGTGATGAGGACATCCCTCAGGATTCCTGCCTTGAAAACTCAGATCATCCAATGGTTGAAAGCAACACAGTCTTGTTCAAATGAGAAGCAGACGTCACTGTGAACACATACTTGGCTCAAGAAATATTTGAGTGTCTTCTGCAGGGAGCTAGGGAGGAACCTCTGTTTTGACGTCTCTCCTCAGCTAGGCTGGGGGAGGCTAGAATGCTTAATTCAGGAAAACACAGTAACATATACAAAATAGGAGGCCTGTGGCTCTACCCTTAGGACTCCAGATAGGCTGCCCAGAGCAGGATTATTGAGTGGAAGGTGTGGAGGTGTCCGAGAGAGAATAGGAGTTGCTCAGTCATTATAAGAGGGAGAGGCATAGGAAAAAGGGAGAGGCAAAAGCAAGAACCATTAGGGAAACATTCACCCAAGGACTGCTGGGAAGTAAAGAGTGGTGGTGACTAAGTGTAGAGAGACAGGAAAGGGCACAGCAGCGATGATAGGTTTTCATGCCAACCTGAAGGGTTATTAAAAACCACCAAATTGCAAGGGAGTGTACACAGAGTCAAGACTCAATTTTCCAGAAGATGCCTACAGCTGTCTTTAGGAAGGTGAATGAGAAGATGCTACACAGATCTAGGGAAATGCTGTAGGACAATGGTCTTGTACCCTGTAAAGATTTGTCACTTGTATTGGTTTAATACAATGCTGATTGGCCAGGAGCCAGGCAGGAAGTATAAATGGGGCAACCAGAATAGGAGAACTCTGGGAAAGGTTCAGTTTGCAGTCGTCACTCAGACATAGAGGAAGCAAGATGAGAATGCCTCACTGATAAAAGGTACCAAGCCATGTGGCTAATGAAGAGAAGAATTATGGGTAAATGTAAGATATAAGAGTTAATAAGAAGCCTGAACTAATAGGTCAACCCTATTTATGCATTTGTTACTGACTCTTGACGGGCAGTGTAAGTCAGCTTTTCCCAAAGAGCCAAGGACAGCAACTGCCTCCGCCTCGCCTTCTCTGCCTCACTTCCCAGCCCACAAACTGTATCTTCCATTTCTTCACCACCTATGTGCTCTCTTCTTCTGTTCCCATTGCTCCGCCATCTACTTTCTCACTTCCTGTGGCACCCAGCTGGGAGTGGCTGAGCTGTTGTCTGGGCCCTTTATGTACAGTTGCCTAGGTGCTATCCAGGGTCCAGCATCTGTTTCTTGATGATCTCGGTTATCATGCTTGCTGGGTGTGAGCATTGTTCTTTTGCTGTTCCTCACAGCTTCCTCTCATCACAGTGATCCTCTCTGGGTTCCACCTCACCAGGCCAGAGGAGAGATGCTCATTCCTGGGAGAGATCAGGGCTTGGGCCCAGGCTACAGATGCTGCTGAGAACACTGAGCATGACTTTCAGGCTGTACTGGTTACCAGGGAACGCCATTTTGAGTCTTCTCACCTTTTTGTTTTTTAAGCTTTATGTCAGTATTTTGCTACTGAAAGTTTTAAATTTGAATATAGTAAAAACTATTAGGACTAAGGGCATAGCTAAGTGATAGACAGCTAACCTAGCATGTGCAAGGCCCTGGGTTTGATCTCTTGCACCATGAAAAATGGTTTAAACTATTTTTAATTTCTAATATTTCTAGATTTAGTGACAATTTTTAAATTGGGGTTGAGGGGGTGGGCTGTCAGTATTGTGCCTGCTGTACAAACATAAAGACCTGAGACTGGATTCCCAGGACCCATGGAACAGCTGGGTGTGGTGAATGTGCCTGAAGTCACAGCAACGGAGGAAAGGAGACAGACCCAGAGCTGGCCAGCCAGCCTAGCCCAACCAATGAGCACTAGGGCTCAGGGAGAGAATGTGTCTCAAAATGAGATGGAGAGAAACTGAAAAAGATACTGGAAGCTGACTTCTACTCATGCATGCGTATGCACACAAACACACCCAGAGGCATATGCATACAAGAACACATACACAAACACACACATACACTTAAGTAAATAAAAGACAAGGTTGAAAAGAGTTCACGTAGTTCTCTTTCCAGAGTTCACCCATTTCCTGTGGTAAACCCTGACAGAAGGACCGCACACATGGGTCAGAATAATAGGAGGTTTTGCTTTTGCATGTAAAGTCTACAAACACGGCAATTTAAGAACATTTTTTTTTATGCTTGCTTCGGCATCACATATACTAAAATTGGAATGATACAGAGAATATTAGCATTAAAAAAGAATATTTTTTTCTGATTCATAATCTCCCTCTGTGCGTGGTCTCCATGGTTCTCACCGTGAAGAGAGCTAGCGGGAATACCACTAAGCTCAGTAAAACTGAGCTCTTTAGCTTGAAGGGGAAAAGGGCAAGTCGATCTCTTCCACCCAATGCCTCCAGAAGAAGCCCATCTCACTGATTACAGACGAGGAGACCAGTGCCTATCGGAACTGAACATCTATCACAAGCATGCTTACTGTTAGCATTTGTTAAAGAAACAGCCACGATGGAGCATGCTCTTCCTCTCTGGCGTCTGATCTCTCCAAAACTGGGCCATAAATGGTACAATGTTGCTGGTGCAGAATTCCAAGGGGACAAGGGGCATGGGTCAGAGGTGTGCAAGTCCTAAGTTTGTGGTGCAGTAACTGGGGCTGGGCTATTTGCTGTGGTCCTTTCACAGGGTTCTAGGCATGGGCCAAGACCCTGTGGTGTTATCAAGGTTGGTCTTCTTCCCCGTGAGCTAAAAGTGCTGGGGTCGAATATTTTTGTTTTGAACTTCAGGGTTCAAAAATAGTTCATGAATTATTTTCTAAATGTGACTCGGCATGTCCCTGCATTCTAAATTCTAAAGCCGACACCAGACTGGTGGATCACTCTGGAAAGAAGTAGGCCATCTTCAAACACCAGTGATGCAGCTTTTAGTAGACAGTTTTCTTAAAGGGAGCCAAGGACTCATTAAGTAAATGCACTGGTAGTGACCACATCCCTAGTCAGGGAAATCTGGATGTGGGCACTTCCCAGAAGTGGGGGAATGGCCTGGAAAAAAAAAAACCAAAACCCTTCCCTTCATGACATTAGTAAATACTTATTGAGTGCCGGTTCTAAATTCACTAGACTGTTCCAGAGACCAAGTGGTAAAGTCTCCACCTTCGTGGAACTTGTATTCTAGAGAGGGGAACACAGGAGAGACAAATGGAATCGATGGAGCATAGTGTTGGCGAGTGGTAACTAGGAGGGAAACACAGACAAGGCCGACCGAAGGCTGGGGTGGGGAGAGGGAACCGGCAGAGCCACGCTGAGGTGGGTCAGCCATCATGGGCTTCCCTGATGGTGTCTACTGAGGAAGAACTAGGCTGAATGCAGGGAGAAGATGACAGACATATCTCTGGGAGAAATGCTCCTGCCAGCGTAGACGGTGAGGGCAAAGGGCCCGTCTCCACTGCCGTACAGGACACACAACTTGCACGGACCCTGCAGCTGTGACGGGAATTCATACACCAATCCTTGCCTTGCTAGATGGGCTTGCTGAGTGTGTCAGCGTAAAGGCTTGGGGAGTCTCTGATGGGGTTCTCGAGACTGGAGAAGGGGTAGACCTAGGAGCCATACCTTGACTAAGGAGGAGGGACAGCCCTGAGAGACTCACAGTGACAATCACCTGAGTTTATTTCCTGGCCAACTCCTGAGTATTGTGGCATAGGAAGAAGATAGGACTAAAAGCCACTTTTTGTGAAAACCTCTAAAACACAGAGCACAGGGACAGGTACGCAGTCCGGTTCTTTCCAGTGTAGGTCACACAAAAGACTACTTCTCTTAGTTACTAGAGACAATACGGCTTCTTTAGCAAATTGATAACTCTAGGAATCACTCCTTTGGCTGTGGGAAGAATCTATAACAAAAAGAGACAAGAGGCTGCACCTGAGTACAGAGAATGGATTATTAACATTTTTGTGTAGCAGCTGAATTGTTATCCTAAGAATACTGGGAATTGGGACATGATTAGATTTGCCTTGGAGAAATATTAAGTTACCCAATCGAAAAGGTTTCTAAGTGTCTCATCCTTTCTGTATTACCGAATGGTCCCTGCAATGAACTCTGCTAACAATGGCTGGGTTACTTGGTCACGTATATGAATTTTTGATTATTTCCCTTTATTCATCCAAGTTAAGAGCCCTGAGTTGCAATCCTGAGTCACCATGAAGTGCTCAGGAAATGGGAAGCACCACGGTAGCTTCTATACTTCCGCCCTGCTATAGGGAGAGCCTTGTCCTGTGACATAAACAAACACCTCTAACAGCCCAGAGTCCCAGGGGCTGGCGGTCTTTGCCCAGACTCACGGTTGCAGGCAAACGAGATGGACACACCCAGGACCCTTACCTCATTCTCTGATGAACTTGCAGACAGAAGCACCTCTTGGGCATCGAAGAACTCGGACACAGATTCTGACATGGAGAGGCGGCTCTCATTGGCCACCTGCTGCGACAGAGGGAGGTTGACATGGATTTGCTCACCGGCCTATAGGAGAAAGAGAGAGAGAATGTGACAGAATCAGGTTTCCCTCCTAGCAGCACTGCTAGTCCTCCAAGTTAGTTAGATTTCTAGAAAATTCCAGACTGCCCATTAACACTAGTGTCCAAGTTCCAGTTGCCACCATATATGATGTCATCTACTGTGTCTGGAGATACCCAAAGGCAGAATGAAAAGATGGTGATGTGACAATTTGATTTCAAGTCAATGCTCTATTGGTAACAAATGGAATTTAACAGGTGAAACCTCTATTAAAAATGGGAGTGGACTGTGGTCTTAGGACTGACATTACTGGTCATAGTCTAAGCCAGTGGTTCTCAACGTTCCTGATGCTTTAATACAGCTCCTCAGGTTGTGTGATTCCCACCATAACATTATTTTCATTGCTACTTCATAACTGTAATTTTGCTACTGTTATGAATTGTAACGGAGATACCTGGCGTGAGGTGCAGGATATCTGACGTGCGACCCCCAAATGCCTCATGACCTGAACCGCTGGTTTAAGCAGTACATTGAACCTCAAGAAGTATTTACAGAAACTTCTTGAGACAACTAAGACCACGGTGATGTATAAAACTAATCTCTGAAATAGGATATGTCTAATTTTATTTCCAACCAAATCGTAGATTTTAAACTAATTAAACATGTCTAGACTACTGAATGTAATTTCAAGTAAAATACTGCTTATGTGTGCTGAGGCACACACGACTGCTTTCAAGGAAGATAAATTGAATTAGAAATAATTTTAAGAATATTATATATATTCTAATTCACTTTTCAGGGTGAAGACTCCAATTAAAGATTAAGTAATTTCGAAATCACATTTATTCATTGGGTGTACTATGGGGGCACACACACATACATGGGTGTAGGGGGCTGGGTCAGAGGTCAACCTGTAGTGCTCTGTTCTCTCTACCTCTATGGGGCTCCCTGGGGACTGTACTCAGGTCAGCAGACTTGGTGGCAAGCGGCTTGACTCACTGAGTCTCCTTGCTGGATCTAAATATTTTTTCAGTGATAAGACTTAGAACTATTGCTAGATTCTGAGCAACTGACTGGATATAAATGTGATTGGAGTCCAGTGGGACCCTAAGCAAGAATGGAGACAGTAGACAACCTAAGTCAATGGTAGGATGCCTTGGGATAGTTCAAGCTGAATGCCTGAGTCTGATTTATGGTAAAATTCATAGTAAAAATATATGGTTTGGGTGCAAATAAGACCTTAGCATTAATTTAAGCTCTCATTTTGTTAGATGTATTGCCATATACACAGCTTTAATTTCTCACAATTAATAAAACAGTAACTTTACAAAATCTTAGACATATTTTAGCCTACATTCTGAATGGTTTTCTATTTTTCATGTCATTTCTTCATTATAAAAAACAGAACAGCGGTGTGTCCTGTAGAGGCCGCTGAGAATGACATCTGAGGTACAACGTGACTGGTTAGGGCAGTCCCAGCACACAGCGGTTATGACACCTGTTAGCCATACCTAGGGCCTCCGGGCGGGCGGGCGCTAGGCACGCACCCCACCACACTTCCAGTCCCTGCTGGCTTTTGACCCTCTGAGTCATCAGTTAGCTTTGTTTCAGCAAGAACAGGTCTTCTATCC
The DNA here is from genome assembly GCF_037038515.1 of Microtus pennsylvanicus. Lineage (NCBI taxonomy): Eukaryota > Metazoa > Chordata > Mammalia > Rodentia > Cricetidae > Microtus > Microtus pennsylvanicus. The sequence continues at coordinate 7,072,400 of NC_134587.1, forward strand.
CTAGATAACTTCTTTCAAAGAAACCTTTAAGCAGTTCTTATTTAACAATTTATCAGGTAAAATTATTTTCAGCATGTCATTGGACATTTGGTGCTAATGAACTTGTTAAAAAAAGGGGGGAACAAAATACAGATGCAAAAAATAAAAAAAGCTGGACTAGATAAAAAAATAAAATATTTGGTGACATCAGATGAATATAGAAATGAATGAAAAGAGACAGCGATCACCGGGAAATCATGATGTCAAGTACACACATATGTTTTAATTCAAAGACTACTGAGCTGTCTGCAACATGAGTATTTATGGAGAAGATATTATTAATGGAAAACAACTGTTTAAAATAAGCAAAAAATAAGTAGAAATTCAGATGCCATAAAATAGATGTTCTCTAACTGTTCCTAAATGAGCCTTACCTCATCAGGGCTAGGGATAATATTTACACTGACAACCTGATCACAGATGATAGACTCTGAGTGTATTCTGTTCAGCCGACTCCTGAGCTCAGCATTCTGGTTGAGTGCCTTAAAGTAACAAAAACTGCAATTGTAACTGCAAATTAGTAGGCAAGCGTTACAAGCAAATACAAGGGACCACTTGAGACAACAACATTGGAGAGGCCCTAGCTCACACTTTCCCATGCGCTGGGCCGTATCAGTTAAGAAGGAAATAAGTGGCTCCGAGTTATGACGCTAACTTTTTGTAATATAAGAGCACTACTTATAGTTCCAAAGTCAGGCCACTGTGACGGGTGACTTCCGAAGCCCTTTTCAAATTTGAATAAAATGCCAAGTTGAAATTGTGCACGGTGCTTCTAGGGCACCATTCTGAAGAACAACTGCAGGGCCGCAGGGGTGTAAGATAATTCTGGTCAGAGGGTTTTCTGGGATTTACATCGAGAGAACCAGAATGGGAGCTTCCTATACTTCTAAAGGTCGGCCCTGGGCAGGAAGAGCACTGGCTGCCTAAAAGGAAAAGACGATGGCATTTTCCCAGTATGTGCTGTTTACTTTGAGATTTACCTGGATGGTCTGGAGACAGATGTTTTTAACCCACATCTTTAATTTTTTTAGTGTTAAAACTCTGTTTTCTCCTTAGTTGGGTAGCAAACAGGTATTATGGTCACCAAAGAGAAATCTTAAGTGTGCTCCTTACTGAGATGAAGAACAAACGGTCTTCATTTTGTTTTTTTACTTTGAAGTTTTTCAAACTTCAAAAGTAAGTTCTCTGAAATTATTGCTAATACTTAAGATCAAGGATATGTGCTATACATGGAGAATAATTATTATTTGCTGCCAATATGTTGACACTGTATGAAAGAAAAAAGCTTGGATTCTACTTTTAAGGGCTGCGCAACATTTTACTAGTTCAAAATTTCAAGGTTGTAACCAACGTCCAAGACCAAATCCTACTTCTGTTTCAAACAGGCATCCCCTCCATGGAAGTCCGAGCAAATATGGGAAAGAAAGCACTTCCCTGATAATATATATGCAGTGGTAGGTGCAAGACTTGGTCTTTGACACAAAGGGAGCAGAACTAAGTCACTCCGACTCTGGCAAACTCAAGCTGGCCACCATGCATGCGTCAGCCCGTTTTAGCAATTTTACTCAGGCTGGGTCCTCCTTTTGCCTTGCTCATCAGTCTGCTTGTGAGATTGCTGCAGTCCAGAGCCTGAGCGCTGGGCATAGTGTCCCCAGCAGGGACCAGCACCACATTTTCTAACAGTATCATGGAAATTGAGAATACTGAAGAGTCCAGGTATTGAAAGAGGAAACACCGTTGGAGTGATAATAACATGAAAGACCACGGAAGATGATAATAATTTGGGAATGTGTTCAAGGAGAGTAAACAGGGACAGAGCAAGGAAAAGGGAGGAAGATTCCAGCCACTGGTGCCAGCTGCCGAGCAAGAGAAACTACGGGGGCCTGCCCGGAAGAGGATAGATGTGCCAAGGCCAACAGGGAAGAGCTGAGGAACCAGCACTGTGCGGTGCCTACTGTCTTCACTGAACAGTCATACAGGGACCATCTGCACTCACTAGCGCCTCTAGACTGTGTGAAAGACCCCACAGAGCATGCCCAATCCTGCCTCCAGTCCTCAAACAATAACAATGTCTAACACCTAAAAAACAGCAGTACCATAACGAACCTTTACATCCCAACTTCTTCAGACAATAGATGGGAATTTAACTTAGACTCAGGGAGACACTGGAACGATCGTTTGACTAAGTGGAATTGTGGGTTCTGGGAAGGAAACAGCCTGAGCTGGAGGGGGATTAATAACACTCAGCAAAGGTTTTCACACAATCAAACCCTTTGTTGAAGGTAAATCTGCTTCAAAAGAAGTGAAAGGATTAGTAAAAAAAAAAAGTCAAAACCCAAATTCTGCACAAACAGCCTTGCTTTTTTCCCAATTAAAAATTACTGTTATATTTAGAAAATTAAAGCATCTAATATGTTTTGAATTCATACCATACTACTGGACTGGGGACACCAGTGTGTCTTTCTTCCTAGTTTTTTTTTATATTGTACTTTTTATATTGTTTCCCAGGTGAACGGCTTTCACTTCTTACCTGTACTTTATGCTCTGGTCATGAACACATGCTTGAAACTTTTTAGAAACACGATTTTGGTAGCTGCACTGTAGGCAATGGTTTCCCATTGGACACGTAGGTAGTGACAAAGTTTTACTACAGCAAACACGTTGTGATATCAGCATGGACCCACAGAGACAATGGGTTACCATGGAGACTTGATACATAGCTAAAAAATCGTAAAGAATTCTATGAAAAACGTCTTCATACCCTCAGATTTCCTGGGGTCCCAGAGAATTGCAGAATTCAGAAACAAATAAGTAGACATGGGATTTCTCTCCCATTACAGAGGACCTATCTGCGGCCTGTGACAGATAGTATGGCTGGGATGTTAAATTATGCCATATGTGCCTCGAGCCAACCTTTTGTTTACAGTCTCGGTCTTAACATACTTAAATAATTCTAAGTGCGCATTCTCCCCGCACAGCCTGGAGCCTCAGACGCACACTCTGTCAGCTCAGTTAACAGCAATGCCTTTTTCCCTCTCTCTCAGCAATGCACAAAATAACGACGTCTTTAATGACTGTGGCATGTTGATGAAGTGACATATAGCAATTCCAGCTGGAGTGGATGGGTCGGATGCTGTCGCTCACATTTGTATGGACTCACTTTACACTGTATTCAGCACAAGCTGTGTCCAAATTCTGGGGTAAGAAACCAAACCAGCAACGCTAACACAGCATACTACGCTGCGGGAGAGACCCACACATATCCCGGCAAGTTACTGCTTTGTTAATTGGGAGTGCCGAAGCTGTCTTAGTTTTATACTACACAATTTAATTCTAGTGTTCGTGAAATGAGGGCTGATATAGAATAAGGTCACCTAAAAGGGACAGAAGCCAAAAAAGTCCTATTCTACACATGTATGTTCAACATCTCTGCTTGTCATGGATGTGAAAGTTACATTTCACGAGGGGTAAAATTAAACAATTATGTTGTGTTTGTGTCTGAAGAGGAGTTTATTGGTCTCTCCAGCCTTGTGAGTTTCTACTTACTCAAGGCAGGTAACAGTGTTTGCCAGATACAGAGTGAAGAATGCTAATCTCATCTACTTCATACGCTATGTCCTGCTAAAAGGATGACAGAATTTGTCAAGTTTATATGATATATACTGAATAGCTTCCCCGAAAAATGCACCATTTTAATCATCAGATATCATATCAAATAGGACTTATGTCAAATAAAATATGAACTTTAACAATGTCAGTCAATTTAAATGACTTCACTACCATCTTCCTCCTTCCCTCTCTTTAGGAGAGACCATGAGGAAGATGTCCGGGGGTCCAACTGCTGACAGTGTATAGGGACCAAAGGCGTCTTTGGGCCACCTGAAAGCACACTCTAACATGAAGTTACACTCATAGGAAAATATACACAGGGTGTGGAGACAAACCGTCTCAAACTATTTGGTACTTATGCAGTCTTAAGTACTCCAACTATTTGGTACTTTTAGAGTCTTAAGGACTCAAACTATTTGGTACTCTTACAGTCTTAAGTACTACATTCAAGGTGGGACGGTGCTAAAAGTGCTGGCCACGATGCCCCAACTGTCTCCTACTTTCAGGATCTCGTCCTCTTCTGGCTCCCATATAACAAACACATACTGATATGACTACCACAGTCAAGAACGTCATTCAGTCCATGTGCTATTCACTGATAAAGAGGATGTTTTAAAAGTTTTTCCTTTGTAAAGATTCTCAAAGCTCTACCATTGGTCTTCACTTGAGCTTAGTCAAAAGGGCCAGGAAATGATCTACCCTTGATCTTAGTGGCCATCACTTGAATTCCGCTGGCAGTTTGAACCTGATCTCCATCAGAGAATCTCTCTTAACCTGGTCCTGGCTAGTTTGATGTCAACTTGACACAAGATAACATCACCTGAGTGGAGGGCACATCATCTGAGAAGATGCTTCCATAAGGGCCACTGTAGGCAAGGTTGTAGGGCAGTGATTGATGGGGGACAAACCATCAATTGTGGGTAGGTATATCCCTGGACACACACACACACACACGATCTATGAGGAGCAAGCCAGTAAGCAGAGCTCCTTCATGGCTTCTGCATCAGCTCCTGCCTCGAGGTTCTTAGCCAGTCTGAGTTCCTGCCCTGGCATCCCTTGATGGGCAGTGCAATTCAGATTATGCTTTTGGTCATGGTGTTTTACCACAACCATGGTAACCAGAACTAAGACACCCTGTCCTTAATACTGATGTTCTCTGCTGCAGCACCAGCTCCCCTGGTCCACTTCTGCTCTGCCTGAAAATACCACCCATCAGCATCTTCAACATCCCTGAGATGCTGATTTCCTTACTTCTCTTTCTGCCCCTCAAGATGGAAATATATATATATATATATATATCTCCATTTGTCTGTTAGATGACCTACAGACATTTAAACTCCTCTACAGAATCATTTATCACAAGCCTCTGGTAAATATGTCCTTTCTGTTTTTCCTCTTTTGGGGAGAAAGAACTCACATGCTACGTTATCCAACCAGGGGCTGGAGTCTGCTTCCTAGCCCCCTTCTAATGTTCACCTGATCACCAGGCCACGATGATCCCATAATTCAGCCCTTGCTCTACCAACCATGAAAGGTCTTTGCTTTGGGAATATTACCACACATTTCATCAGACAGTCTGAAATTACCTTAAATAATGAGTCTGACCAGGTGGTAGTGCCTTTATTTCATCCATTCTCCATACTACGATACCTGGCTAATCTTTCTAATATATACAGAATGCCACATATTTCCAATTTCTGGTAGTTAAACTTCTTTAAGCCTCCTTATCATTGATAGCATAAATTTAATCCTTCGTGTCTCAATGGGATGGTTACCATCTCATGACTACCCATGGAATAACTTCCCCATTCACCAAATTCTCTAGACTCCTATTAAGTGTTCAAAATATCAGGATCAATTCACTACAGAAGAGTAACTGTCAGTAAACTGAATGCCTAATACAGAAGTCACCACTCTGCGGTGAGGGCAGAAGTGGCCAGTGTCTGCTTGACTGGCTCAGTTGAACTGTATAGATGGGCACAATAATGTCACCGTAGCCAAAAGCTAAGACACACAAAGGTAAGCATCGAATTTTCCAGTGGCTAATGTGCAACAGTCTTAATAGTCCCAAACTATTTTCATATCTTTTTGAGCCTTTTTGGTTAGGAGGAAAATCGACATTTAACAACCCTAAACCAAACAACTCAAGAAAAATCTACTGAGGCCTTGACTCATGATGCAAATTAAGTATCTCTCAAGAGCAGGAACTATTTGAACTCAAAGTGTGTATGGTTGGTTTCACTGCTATCACTCTAGGGTGGGGTCCTTCTTCATCCCCTCTGACCTGAGGAAGTCAGATCCCTGCCTGTGCTTTCCACTCAGTGATCTGACCCTGGAAATCTACCTCACCATGTCCTGCTGTGAATGGCACAGTGTGGTCCATTTAACTCTTTCCTGGGTGGACAGTGTTCACTTACCAACAAGATCATGAGCTTCTTGGAAACCAGGTCTGTGATATCCCATATCTTGCATAATATCTAGTCAGTTAAGTGTATACACAAATGAAAAAATGATTTTCTACCACGCCAATCTCTCTTCCTAGTCATTTCTAGATTCTTACAAAGCCAAATCCTAGATCTCTATCCATTTTTGAGACAGAGTTTCATGAATCTCAGACTGACCTCAAAATCATTATGTAGCCAAGAAAGACCTTCAGCATCTGATCTCCTTGCTTCCACATCCTGAGCGCTAGCATTATAAAGCATATGTCACTTTGCCCAATTCTATGTGGGGCTGGGGGTTGAACCTGGGCTATTTGTGCATGCGAGGCAAGCATTTGATCAGCCTCCTCATATCCCCAGACCTCAAGCCAATTCTCTGTCTTAATGAGAGAGAAAGAAAAGCAAGCAAGCGGCAAGCAAGAAACAAATTTTCTTAGTATATGTTCAATATGTTTATGTCACTAAACTAACATTATAAAACATACTAGAGAAAAAAATACAACACTTTGGGGTTCAGGGTGTATTCTATGTGTCTTCATCTACATGTTCGTTTGACTATTATTTTGACCTTTCTTCTTCATGGCCCATTCATAATAACAATTTGAAAGATCAATTAATATTAACAGAGCACTGAGAGGATTCATTGACGTGAGCAGATGTCATAACTTTTGCCGGTTATTAGTGAAGTCCTCTGCAGGCTGCCAGTCAGGCGCTATGGTGACGCACATATTCCCAAGGCCCTGGATTGTACTGGAAGCCTCATATGTCCCTCAGCTGGTGGGGTTTGTGGTTGTGGGGAATGTGTAGCCTAGATATTGGCATGCCATTATAGGAGACCGAATAGTGAAAACACGGACAGATCGGGTACGCAAACCACAGTGAGGAGAGTTCCCATTTCACTCCTCGGGACTACGGAAAATATTCAAGCAGGGTCGGATCCACATGGAGAACCACTTACCCACGACTTGCTGGCTCCTTCACTCTGATCCAAGGCGCCAGGAAGTGAACAATATTTTATATAAACACTGAGTTGTCACAAAACAATCACATAACAGCATCACATGCTCAAAGGATTCAAACTGGGTGCAATTTAGGACTGTCTGAAGAAAATGTTTATTACAGAAATGTGTAGCTTTTTAGAATTTGTAATCGAAACCTCAACTCTGAGGTATACAGAGGCGTGGTTACTATTAGTAAAATAAAATATGACATATGCTAAAATATAGCATATTTATGTTCAGGAGCACAACAGACTGAGGGAAATCCCAAGAGTGCAAATTAGAAAAGAAATAGGAAATTAGTAATTACCCATTTACCTATTAATTACCTATTCACAGTCATTAGGAACTTTCAACAGATTAAAATCTAAGTGGAAAAACGTACAGTGTGGTAGACCTAGTAGACTATGTTTTATTTACCACTGGACTGAATATATTCTGGAATATTCCTTAAACATGCAAATCATGTATAAATGCCTGTTTTACTTTGTCTTTTTAAAAATCAGGAGCTATCTGACAAACGACCCCAGACATTAACTCAAGCTGTCAAATACACCAATTTATATGTACTCAGCAATTATTGCTCATTTTCACTCTTACCTTGACCTTTTTAGGAAAAACAAAAACCCAACACTACTATTCAATGCTGACTCTGCAAGGTCTTGGGAGAGTGTCAGAGGGACATGCCATCTCCAGCGCTGCTGGCCTCCTCCCTCCTCCTTCGCCTAGCATCTTTTGCTCGCCCATGCACAAGAACACTTGGGCCTACCTGTGATAGTGACTGCCGGAGCCTGGCCATCTGTGTGCTATGGCCTTTGTTGTGGTCTTGCTCGGAAACCATCTGCTTCAGCTTCTCCTTCTCTATAGCGATGCTATTAAATGCAGACTTCAAAAGAGAATGCACTGAGCAGAGAGAAAAGCGAGGAACAAACAGTAACTGTAGCAGAACGAACGCACAGGCTGTCAACTTCTGGACACTAGCTGGAGACATTTTCCAGAAAGACTAGGTTATGGTCTGACTTTAAAAAAAAGAATCAGACCTTAGGGGGAAAAAAAAAACCCTAGACTTAAATAGAATCATCTGAGTATCCATACTCTGAAAAAATATGCAACTGTAATTAATTAAAATGGAAATTTTTATATTTCATGCCAGATGAGCCAACACAGATTTGGAAGCAACATACAAAATACCAACATCAATTCTCAACATCAATACTTAGAAACTAACTTACATCTCAAGAAGGAAAAGAAAGCATGTTTGTTTGTCACGTTTGATGGTAATATTTAGAGCCATTCTGTCAAAGTGTCACGCAGCTCAAGAGTTATTACAGAGTTATTTCCACAGTGCACCCCCCTCCCAAAAAAAAGAGCATTTTGTGAATCCTGTCAACATAAACCGGACAGTGGACCCAGAAGTCCTGACTGGCTTCTTTGCCGTGGGAAACGATTTGGATTAAAAAGCAACCCTGGCTTTGCTTTGTCAGCAATGAGTGTCTCGGTGTCAAAGGTGCTTTGATTTAAAAGCAACAGCAGGAACAACGGTTCTCTCCATTGCCTACATATCTAACAAGTTACGTTGGTAAAATCTGAGGCAGTCTTGTGGTTTGAACCACAAAAGGTTGAGCTTAGAATTCCTATTTTTATATTAACAGTGTTTCAAAAGTGTGTGAAGTCTTCCAAAATAGACTTCCTTTTTTGAAAAAAAAAAAAAGCTACGCCCCTGTCTCACAATCTCTCAATTCATGTGTAACAATGCACCATCAACGGAAAGGAATTCCATCAACAGCTGGAATTAATACCACTGTTGATTTAAAAGCTCCTCACAGTGCCCTTCCAGAGGCCAGTGAGGCACGGAGCTGCCGTTTTGTCCCCCTTGCACGGAGGGTCTGTATGTCTGCTGAGAAAACCTGTAGTTTTAACAGAGGCTTTCAAAGTCTGGAAACCTGAGTTTCATGGTTAAGAGCATTGTCTGCTCTTCCAAAGGTCCCGAGTTCAATTCCCGGCAACCACATGGTGGCTCACAACCATCTGTAATGAGGTCTGGTGCCCCCTTCTGGCCTGCAGACATACACACAGACAGAATATTGTACACATGATAAATAAATACTTAAAAAAAAAAAGACTAACCAAACAAAGCTCTCTTGGGGGTGCCATCGAGTTTACCCTTCCCCTGTGCTGTGCTCACCTACACACTCCTCCAACTGCTGCCACCCCAGCCCAGAAGCAAAGGCACTGGCTCTGATCCGGATATTAGCATCCGGTTTAACAAGGCAATTAAAAATGCATTTGTGAGGAGTTAGGAAACGGTATTAATTGACACATCCATAGAGAAAAGTAATAAAACGATTATTTCAGGATTATGAAATTGGAGTCACATCCGGTTGTGCCGTAAATATCGGACACAGGAAACTCGAGCGGCACGGTGACCCGGGCGTCCGCCTGGATGTCATAAAACAACGACCTTCCATCCAATTCGCCACGGCCTGAGAAAACACCTTGCTGTGTTACCTTTCTGTGCGATCAGACAAAATTCTTCTTGTAGCTTTGTATAATCCGTGGAACTTTCCAGAGGGTCAGTGAGGTGGCTAGGAGGGGTCTGGAACTCGGTATCTGCACAGAGGTTGGGGTTGGAGGAATGCAGACGCACTGGGGACATGGTGGCGCTGAAGGGAACCTGGAAGGGAAGGTGTAAATTATTCACGTGTCCCCATGTCCTGTTCCACCATCCGCTACGCAGACAAGGTCCCTCCTATCCTTAGTCACTGCTTTCTGACGGCATGCTCGGAGACCCTCAGTCCTCACCTCATTTATTTTGCAAGCAGTGTAGGTTTCGGAGAAGGGGTCTTGTTCCTGATAGTTCAAGAATGCCCAAAACTCTCCGAGTTTTCATTCTTACAAAGAATAATAACTATGGAATGAAAAAGCAGACCTCTGACCTGAAAAATAAGTGACCTCTGACTCATCCTGAAAAGTAAGTGGCAGGGAAAAGAAGCCTGAACCTTGATGCGTGGACCTGTTCTCATCCTGAGGGCAATTTATGTTCACTTGTCTTTGAGCCTAGGCAGAATCCTGATAAATATGTAAAAACACACTTGAAGACTCACTTGGTCTACAGCCACCAGAAAAAAAAACCAAGTTTATATTACATATATTACATACACTAATGACTCAAGCCATCTAAAGGTATACTCACTAGAATATATATTCACAGATTAAACCTGTGCTGTGAGTCACTGCCATTGCCCCGGTGTGCCACACACGATACTGATCTATAACAAACGTGGTTTATGAACCTGCCACCGGTGCAAAGCATTAAGAAGTAAAGGTTGCATTATTCTAGACCATTCCCGAGGGCTACAGGAGCTTCCCTGCCTGGACTGCATCTGGACTGGCCTTGTGCTGGGTGAAGGCAAAGTACTTTATCATCCCTTTTAGAAGGATCAACCCAAGGGTCACAAATGCTATTGGCCAATCGTTCTTGGAAAATGGAAATGCTAATTCTTCTAGCAAATCCACCAGAAGTGACTTTTCCCTTCATCTTAGGCGTTCATTCACTTGTCCTGAGAAGCCATATCGTAGACTCTACAAAACTACAATTGAAATAAATGATAACTCTTTCTCCCTGGCGAATTTGCGTGTTTCCATAGGAAAAAGGAGGCAAATCTTGGCTTGGGCATGGGGGTGGGGTTTTAAAATGCTTAATTTTTTTTTTTTTTGATTTTTCGAGACAGGGTTTCTCTGTAGCTTTTGGTTCCTGTCCTGGAACTAGCTCTTGTAGACCAGGCTGGCCTCGAACTCACAGAGATCCGCCTGCCTCTGCCTCCCGAGTGCTGGGATTAAAGGTGTGCACCACCACTGCCCGGCTTAAAATGCTTAATTTTAAATGTATTTTTTGTTGTTGTTGTTTAAATTTCATGGATTTGGTGAGATAGAATAGGAAAAAAAGGATTCTCTCTCTGTGTGTGTGTGTCTCTCTCTCTCTCTTGCTCTTTTTGGATAGAGAGAAAAAAGGAAATCTGGCTTCTGGGCAGCACTAGCCTGGGGGCCCTGCTGATGCAGCTCAGCTCTGCCAGGGAGTAATCTCTCTGGAAAGCTACCAAAGGGGAGACGATGCTACTGAGGAAGGAAGAGAACGGGGAAACTTCCCACTAACAAGTGTCTTTGCATGCTAACACACATTCTCGGAGGCATTCAGAGGGATCGGTGCCATCATCTTTTATTCTCAGCAGGGACAGCAGGGACACTGTGCTGGAGATGTCAACAGCTGCCTTTCTTGTCAGGCTCAAACTTCTTTTCAGTCCAGATTTGAGTCAGACAAGTTAGGAAGGAGTCACTGGAAAGAATGGGATGCGGGTGTTCCCTTACTCTGGGGACTCCTTTCTGGGGTACTTCTGTGCTAACGATGACAGAGGGCCTTTGGGAACACCTAAGAGAAGCATGGGGTCTGTGGAAAATGATTAAAGGTAGACAGAGGAACATTAAGAAACCCAAAGGCGGGTGTTTTCGGTTTGGGAGATACTGTGTGTTGAAGGTCCTGGGAAAGAGTTTTAGGCCACTCAGTGGTAGCGAGTTTCTTGTCATCAGTGATGACTGGGAAGGGAGTTGCCACCAGCTCCCCGTGCTTAGAGCTGAGAATCCTCAGTGCTGGATTTGGGCCTTTCTCTCTGCTCAGGAAAGAACCTCAAGGCTTCTGAGGGAGGAAGCCTGGTTCTGGAACTTTCTGATACTAGTAGCTGTAGTATGGAGTGGACATGTTAGGGGATGCCCTGAAAACTCACCCACAAATTAGTCAAAAGAGAAGGGAATTGTAAGGAGACCTGCTGGCCCCAAATATAGCAAAGAGCACTGGGAAAGAACCCCAGTGTGTCCAACAATAATAAGTTTAGAGGTCTTACTCAACCGGGGTGAAAATCCCCTGTTCGTATTCTGCAGTTTGCTTTCAGGGATATGTTTGAGGTACTGGAGGCTTGGGGAGCCTTGGTGTTGTTCCATAGTTGGGGCCAGTGTTTCTGTGTTTCCAGTTTGAAGTTCTATGGGCTTTGGCTAGTGGAGAAAGTGGGTCATTCCAGGGGCAAGCATTAAGACCCAACAAGAATAAATTTTGGAACCATCTCCTCAGGTATAAAGGTCACTCCACTCCGGAAGCCTGAGTGGAAGGGGATAAAATTGACAAGGATTCTGTGGAAAAATTCTAGACCAAAAAAGCTTCCTATAAGATAGGGAAGGTTCAAACGTGGGGTAACCTTCCGTGTTGGGAAGAGGAGGGGCATTAAAAGAAACAGGGAGGCTCAGCCAGGCCACTGGAGTTGGGGAGGGGGCAGGGGGCAGTGGTGGATCCTCCATGCCTCTCAGGATAGAGTCAGAGTGCAGACCCAAGCAGGTTAGTAGCCAGCCACCCCAGTTATTTCTGTAATTATTCCAAGTGTTGACAGTACCCCCTTTTTCCCCACTAGAATCTAAGTTATTTTTATAATTCCTGTGGCCACAGCTGGGTTGGGATGTGGGCATTAATGTTTCCTATTTTAAAGAGCCTTTTCTTTTGCTTCCAAGTGAAGAAAATACAAACCTACTCTAAGCAAAGGGGTGCTAGCCCTAACTTTATTATTTTCACTGTCTGCATCTAAAGTTTAAAAAACCGAGCCCAGAAAAAACACAATCACCCCCCTGCACGCTCTTTTGGAAGGGTATCAGTGGAAGAAGCATTAGCCTTCTCACAAGGTAAATGAGTTTGGCTTTCCAGACTACGATGTTGTTACTTCTCTAAAGATCATCTGGATTTCTCTACTTGGGTCCTTTAACTGGTTAGACACGTCTACTGTCAGAATCTGTTATTGAACCAGGGGCAGAGACTTCATTAATCTGCACTTGAATACATCCGCTGCACCAGAGTGCAATTTCAGGAATGACTTGGTTCAAATATTTGTAAATCTATCAACGTAGGCGTCTATTCCCTAATTAATTCCAAATCACTGGTTGTTTCAATAAGCAAAAGTAATTCTATCCCGTGGTCTGGCTGAGCACTTACGTATCCCTCCCGAGCTGACCACGAAGTAGAAAACCAACAGCCCCCACACCAGGAGCTACTCTGCCGGGCAATCAAAACCTTCTCATGAGTATTCTTAGCAATTCCAATCTGCAAATATAGCCTAATTTTTGTAAGAATAAAATTGTAATTAACTCAGAAAATATTGAACAGATAAAAACTAGCATACATGCTTACTACGAACTCGGGAATCTCTTATTTTTAAAAGTGAACAAGGTCTTGGGATGAATTAATATTATGATTGACTTTTATCTGGCACATGATTCTGTGGGGAGCTGTTCTGCTTCCTACTCTCTGGGGGATGGTCAGGATTCTTTACCCTATTGACCTAGGTCCTGCCATCCTTTCGTTTGCCTCTTAGGGGAACAGCCCTCTACACATGGATTAGACGCCATCTAACTCTGTGCGTGTTTTAACAACAGTCCTCTACACACGGACTAGACGCCATATAACTCTGTGCGTGTTTTAACAACAGCCCTCTACACACGGATTAGACGCCATCTAACTCTATGTGTTTTAAATTTCCATACTATATTTCCAGTTTCCAGGTCAATATTCTTTCTAGAAAGCGATTTCCCTTGCTATGTCTACTTCGGATTCATGAAGAGGTGACATGAAAATCCATATTCTCTTATCCCCTCGCTTCTTTCTCACATCCTTCAAAAAAAAAAGGTAGCAAAAGTTCTGGCGATCAGTATGGAAAAATAAATAAATAAACCATCTCAGGGCCCCATATCCAGTTTGTCAAAATTAGTTAACCTTAGTTTCCATCCTTTCTTCCAACAACAGGAGAGGAAGAGGATTATGAGCTAGCTCTCCCTTTGCCAAAACAAGCACCCATGTCCAATGGCTGCCATGCAAGGCGAGCCAGAGAGCATTGGAAAGTAACGTCAGCTGGGCAGGCCACAGGTGATGCTCAACACACGGGTGGCACCGCCCCCACAAAGTCACCCTTGCACAAAGGTCCTCGTTTGAGATCGAAAGCCACTCACTGTGGTAGCCACTGCTGCCGCTAGCCTCTGCCGGCGCCGAATTGTGTTGAACTGGCCCTTCGCAGGTGGCCCTTCCTGACAGTGAACGGGAGAAGAAAAGGGGGTAAAAACATGGGGTGGGGATGAAGAGGGTGGGATTTATGGGGGGGATGAAAGATAGTCAGACAAAGAAAAAGGGAAGTTTTAACTGTAATTGACTTTTCTTTAAAAAAAAATTAGCATTGGAACAGGTCAAAGGGACATGCATGCCACAAGGAATGTTCTTTATTCTCACTGCAGACCCCTCAAACATTGTGAATCCACCTCCTGAGTATCATCCCTGCCCCCCAAAAGATGGAGCACTATGAATTAGCACATTAATGAGGAGCCTGTGATTCTAAGGCAAAATGAACGCGCACACCGCTTTTGAAACATGGGATGACACACTGTATGAAGTCAACAGGCATCCAAACGGTAGTGAAGAAAACAGGCAAACTCAGGGGAAAGTAATTATATAAAATGTAATGGCAAAAAGAATGCATTCAGGGAAAAGAATAAGGGAAGAGAAACAGGATTCTTCAACCCCTTACTCAACCTCCTACCGAAAAGACTGCTGGCAGGGACTCCGTATTAGCATGAGTGCTGGGATCTTCAGCTTGAAGAGTTTCCCAAGGTGGAAGCCAGGCATACTGGATTGGGGTTTGGGGCAGCTAGGGAGCCTTTAAGTGCCTCAGTGTGTGGGGCCAACTTACTCTATTAATAACACAGGGCCACAGAACTTCTCTTCTATAGCACTTCTGACTAAATACTGTTATTGAGATTTTTTATGAGAACCAGAAAATCAGAAGTTTTGGGAGTCCTGGATGCCTATTTTCTTAAAAGATGCTCCCCACAGAAACTTCGAGACAAATGCTTACTTTGTGAGTTACACAGCAGATTTTTGAAAACAACAATTCAATGGTATCTAGCTCAGATATGACCAAACAGGTCTAACATTTAACTTTTATCTTCAAGAAAGGTGAGCCATCTATCCTACCGAGAATAAGCTACTATCCAATGTCCAGGGTGACATGCTTCATTTTCTACTTTCTGCCGTCAACAACAACAACAAAAAATAACCTATCTTAGAATTCTTTCAAGATGACAATGATTAGAATGATGGATGTGAAGTTCGATGATACAGTATCAACACGAATAATGATCACCACCCAACTACCACCGCCACACAGCCCAGCTTCCTTCACAGTCGGCTCACGACCTAAGTTACAAACAACAGAAAGGGAGCTATCATGGCCCAAGGATGTCTCCTTGGCTGCAATAATGGTCGTCTCGGAAAGTGAGATGATTATCACACAAATACTTGGCATCATCAGATGGAATTCTCAAAATCAAAAAGCTTTGGGAATAGGAAGGAAAAACCAGCAAGGGCAAAAGAAAAAGGGAGCCGGCATCTTAAGTAAATGTTATGTCTTTCTGTAGGCAAAAGACAGCGGAGTAAAGCTGTTTTTGCCTATGACAGACATTGCTGGGTGAACAGATTCAGCCCCAAAGGGTGTGCATGTTGAAGGGGCTCTGGTCCTCTTCTGCTTACACAGAAACTCCTGCCAGCTCTTGGGAGACCTGTTGCCTTAGGCAAGCAGAAATCGTTGTCTGTGTGTGTGTGTGTGTGTGTGTGTGTGTGTGTGTGTGTGTGGTGGGGGGTGATACCAAACCCTGAGGTACTTCAGTCAAATGATACACACTTTAAGTCCAATTGGAAGGAAATGGTCTCTAGGGTGATTAATAGCTTCCTGTCATCCAAAGTCTATGTTTCTACTGAAAACTACATTCTTTCCTCTTGGGCAGGCAAAGGGAGCGTGGGGATGAGGTGATCTCAGATGCCTCTTCTAAATCAGAATCCTAAGGTTATCTGGGGCACTCCTTGGTCAGGCAAAGCAAGACAGCATCAGTGAAAAATTCCAAGTCTCTCAAAGATCTGCCTGCTTTTGCACTGATTTCTTCCACTCAAACAATCCTGATGAGTTCTCGGCACATTTATTAACCAGAACTATATTCTGTTTCCTCCAGGGGGAAACATAGATCAACTGGGCTTGTGGTGGGAATCCTGACCCCACAGACAGCCAGGGGCATTGTGCTCAGACTTGCTGAGAGCTGGTCCACTCAAGACAATGGCCGGGAAGGGAATCTGCTCAGTGGTTTGCGTCATGAAACCTGATTAGAATAGTATCTATCCCAAGCGGGCATGTACTTTGGGTTTTAGCATTCTTCAATTCTTTTATTTAAAGAAAGGGTTCTTCCAGTTGCAAAAATGACTCTATTCTCTTAGACATGAGAACATAAAGACCGAAAACAAACACAACTTATAAACTCAAAACAAACGACAATGTTGCAAGTTCCCTGTGAGATCATTTGGCCCATTTCCCCTTTAGCAGGAATTTTATGAAGAGAATGGAAAACACATAAAGTATGTTCTTCCAAGGAACACGCAGAATTCCATTCATGGGCTGCAGATATTTGAAATAGAAATGTTACTGCGTAGTGCTTGTGAAAATTTATTATGAATTCCATCAAATTAGAAAGCATGCCAGCAGTTTGTTATTGACACATGCGGAGTGACAATACAAAGAATGTTGTTAAATCAGCCTGCATTAGAGGAGAATTACGTTTGTTAATTACTCAGAAGAAATGGAAGAACATTGAACAGGAGTTACTTTCACCTTTGTGTTAGGATCTAAATTCACAGATAAATTTTTTTAAAAAAATCTGAAGTCTAATTTTAACTGTGCAGGTAAGCAATCATCTTACACAGCTAAGGTAAGAATAGTAGAGATTTTTGTCAAGATTTGAAAGTAGTATCATTTAGACATAAGGGGTTTTGGGCATTGATCATATTCTGTATCACTGAAATGCAAAGAGGATCAAATCTGAAAATTTACAACTATTTATTGCAATTAAAATTTTTACTTCAAATAAATTTATCATGAGCTATGGAGATTTTAGTTCCAATTTTAGAGTGATCATTGTAGGCCAGATATGATCTACCTTTGTAATTACAGAATTTCAGAGTTGAGACAGAATTCAGTAATCAGTAAATTATTTCAATAACCTGAGCAGGAGCAAATAGAGTCCAGAAAGTTGAACAGAAATACATAAATTATGAGGCCAGAGAATCATATCAGCCACGCTGACCCCCACTGTGCTGGCTTTTAACCTACAGCACCCCTATACAAGGCCTTGATAAACTATGGACAGGGTTCACCCATGAAAGAGCCCTCTAACGCTGACTACATAAATGAGCCCACACTACGGTCCGCTGACTTTCCAGTTTTGATTTTCAAGTGGCTTTCTGTCTGGGTTTTAATGCTTCAAAGGCTGTGACTGAGGATGGAAATCCAATCATGTGGCCAAGTTGGATCATCTTTACTTTTCAAGGTTTTTGGACTTAGGTCCAACTAACTAAAACGAGTAATTCCATGTTTAGATGACACCAACTCCGCAGAGCACACGCTTTAAAGTGGGTAAGCTATTCCTTCAACCTCACGCCCAGGGGCTGATCTGGAATGGATACAGATGTAACGCTTTAACAGTGAATGAAAGCAAAAAGGAAAAGGATAAACAAAAGGCTGTACCTGCAGTTGGATTTTTGTATCTTTGCTGACACTTTTTGTTCTCCAGCGTCTGGTGACCCGCTTGTCTTTCTTTGAAATATCTACACAGTTAGCCTACGTTACACAAATAGTTAAAAGCAACAGAGGGTTATTAAGTTCACACACACATGATAATGCACACACATAGAGCCCAGAAAGTTAGTAAGGAATCATTAGAACCCTAAAACAAGCCAGCCAAAGAAGAAAGACGTTAATACTAGAGCCAAAGACCTCTCTACAACTGACTTGTGAAAGTTATATTTCTAGTGAGCAAAAATGAAAACCAGATTGGAGATTGTGAGTATCTTTTCTACACTAAAAGATGCTCATACTTCCAAAAGTTCTAGAACTTAAACTTCAAAGCCATCATTGTACATGGGGGAGTGATACAAATATGTATGTCCACAATAGACTATAGTACATTTACGGGTAAAACACTGATAAAATTCAGCTAGGCGGTGGCGCACTCTTTTAATCCCAGCACTTGGGAGGCAGAGGCAGGTGGATCTCTGTGAGTTTGAGGCCAGCCTGGTCTACAAGAGCTAGTTCCAGGACAGGAACCAAAACTACAGAGAAACCTTGTCTTCAAAAAACAAACAAACGAAATTGATAAAACTCTTCCTAATTAATACAAGAACACCAAACTTCAAAAGTATCATGAAGAACTCCAGAGGGGCTGGAGCCATGGCTCGGCAGTTGTTCTTATAGAGGACACAGGTTTGATTCTCAGCACCCGCACAGCAGCTCACAACCATCTATTATTACTCCGGTCCTAGGGGATGTTCAGGACTCCATAGCCACTGCACACATACGGCGCACAGATATGCATGTAGATAAACACAGATACACATTAACTAAAGAAAGAAAATGACTGCAGAATATAAACCATAGATTGACGTTATTATAAATATTGCAATGTTCATCTGAGTTAGTTCTTCCCTTTTGAGTGCCACCTCGCAAAGTCACAGGACAGTTCAGGAAGGGCTTAAGTTGGGATCTTAGACCTTGTTACCGGGCAGTCACGTTTACCTGCATGTCAGTGAAGTTCGGGGCTGACTGAGTCCTCTGAAGTATCTCCAGGTTTTGCAGGAGCTTGCTAAGTTCCACAAGGTTTGACTGACAGTGTGCAAGATCTAGGAAAGACAAAAATGTCAGAACTGGGTAGAAATGGTGGAGATAATATGAAAGGGGTTCAGTCCACACTGTGGTAGGTACGATGCGGTCGACGGGTGGGCAGATCTGTATTTATATAATGGTGATGCAGGTAACCCAAAGGATACCTTGCTCGGGGTCAGACCATGGGAGCCACTGGCGGTGAGAGAGTTCCAAACCCATTCTTACCACCTGCGTCTGTGAATGTCGATGGTTTTAACCTGTCAAGCTGTGTGTGACCGCTTTCCTGTCTCCACAGTTTGTCTCATGGACACTCCAGAGGCTTCAGTCGTCTTGTGGTTTTATTCCTAGGGGCTGTCTACTTGTTCCTCTAAAATGGTTTGCAAGTTGGCTGTGTGGAATTTGGGTGGGGCCAAAGTCAAATTCAGTAAAAACAGAACAGAGTAAAAATCAGTTAAACACATCTGTTCTTCAGCTCACTGATAATGTGGCAATAAAAGATTCCTTTAAAAATCTATTGTAGATTCTTACTAATTTGAATTTCATCACTACAGAAAAAAATATGTTCCAAGAGCCAAGTAATTTTCCCATATATTGGTGGCCTGGATTCATATAAGTCCAGAAGAGTCAATCCCCTTTACTGTTAGGATTATAAATCGGACACACAATGGGTTCCATAAAATGCTATGTCTTCAAATTCAAACAATGAAATAAATACGAAATGTTCCCTTTTTGAACTGAAATCCATCTCAGGAGTCAGCTTGCTCCACGGCAAATGGTCGGTATAGATTTTTTTTTTTAAGTACAGCAAGAGATTAGGGGAGGGGGGAGTGTTCATGGTTTCATGGTTTGAGAGCAGACTTACAAGCGAGACTCCACCCTGTCCCCACAAGGTTTAGATGATTGACAGAAAAGTTTTAGCCAATACGAAAGGTGGAGGAGGGCAAAGAGGTTGGGAAGAACACCTGTCCAAAGGCACACAACAGGACATATGTAAATACATCCATGTTAAGAGCAAAGCAAAACAAAACATAACAAAAAAGAAAAACAAACAAAAAAACCAGTTGCTTGAGTCTACAGAAGGCGACCAGGTTGCAGGGGTAGGTAGGGCCAGAATGCTGAATGCACTGGCTGCTAAATGCTGAGACAGGATTTTGGAGTAACACCCTAGAGCCAGTGAAGAGCCCCACGAGGGAGTCTGCACAGTTATTTTAAGGTCTACCAGGCTTGAGTGGGCACTGTGTGACGAACAAAGCACCGACCTTGGGATTAGTGAACTGTGTGCTGGCTGCCATCCCAACCTCCCCACCGAGGCAGCTCTAGAATCTGGGGCAAATGTCTGGACCATTACAAATTGCATTTTCCTCATCCACAGAGTGCAGAAAGCGAACAGTACCTATGCCTCATGGCTGGATGCAACAGAATATTAGCTGCTAAGTATTGGCATAGTGCCTGCAAACAGGCTCAAAGGTGATGATTTCCCATGAGCCTTTGAGAAGGATGACTAACTGAGCAGGAGACTAGGTAAGGTAAGGCAGTCAGGAGGCTGTGTGACTACCAGGGAGGAGAAGAATGGCTGGTCGGGGTCCCGAAGATAAGGATGGATGTCAGATAAAGGTTGGTAAGGATAAGGACAAGACTTTGAACTGGCTGTGTGAACGGGGGGGGGGGGGGGAGTGAGCTGGGTGCAACAATCACTGACGTACGGGACCCAGGTGTCGACACAGCCCCTGGGGGAAACCCATGAGGCGGGTAGGGCACATTCCTTTCAGAGGCATGCTTTGCAGTGAGGAGGTCTGAGTTTGAATCCTGGGTCCTCTTTTGCAGCTACAGGGGCCGGGCTGAGATGAGGGAGCATCTTGAAGACGATCCTCAGCACAGGGGAAGCTGGGCAGTCTCCAAACACTGCAGGAATCTACAGGGCTGGCTGAAACTGCTCCGCCTCCTCCCACAACTGGAAGTTGTGAGTGGTGAATACGTCCCGGGAAATACTTTAACGAGATGTCATATGGACATGATTATGAATCTAAAACTTCTTTTAAATCATAATTTAACATGTGGACTAAGTTTGGGAGTTTGGTGTCTCAGAGAGTTGAAAAAATGCATATTTGGAGTTATTACGCTGATAGAGTTTTTTAAAAAATGGTGAGGGTACCAGGAGGATTGACAGATTGTCCATGTTTTCCTTTGTCAGTGAAAAAAAATCAAAAAGTTACATAACACCTGTTCTTATTATAATTTCATAAATAAACAAAATTAATATTAAGTTAAATTAAGTCAGTTGAATCTTACTAAACTCTCTCTGCATTGCCCTTTTATTTTTTGTCAGTTTTGTGGGTCGAATGAAACTGTTTCGGATGGAAATGGTCTGTGGATAAAGCATGGGGCAATGGGTTCCGCTGAGGAAAGAGAAAGCTGTTAAACAGCCCAGGATGGAGTGGACAGGTCAGAAGACCCCAAGGCCTGTCCATGTAACCCCACTTCCAGGTAAGTCCGGACATGCAACCCTGGACCCTATGGTTTCCATCTGTGCTGACAGGGAACAGAACTGTTCCGTGGGCACTACGACAGCAGAGAAGGGGGTATGGAAGGGACCTAGGGAGGAGGCAGCGTGGAGTCCAGGACTAATGGGGGAGCTCTTCAGGCCCTGAGGGACAGGTCAAGGCAAGGTCAAAAAGGAGCTGGTAAAGAGATGGAAAAAGTGGAAGAGTGTGGAAGCCAAGGCAGGAGAGAAACTCAGACCCACTTCTGAGGAGCTGGGAGAACCGGCAGGAAGTAAGCCTGGGTCACAGAACAGAGAAAGATCTAGAAGGTATAAGACTAAGAAAAAGGAAAGGCCAGGTCACTCGGGGAGGTGAGGCTGGAGGCTGCGTTGTTTTGATTTCCACCAGCTTTGGGCTTGGGGGCTCACTCTGAGAGCTGCCAAGGCATGAACTAACCTTCCGCACACCTATCCATCTCTTCGGAGTCCTGCAGCCAGGCCGCCACTTTACTCTGCCCCGTTGTGCAGGTCGCAGGGAGGCTGTTACTGCATGGTAGAGGGGACTGCCATGGAAAACTGTTGGGCTGCATCTACACGCAAAGAGATGAAGGGCACGGTTTACACACGTGAAGGCTGAGTTCATGCACGCTAACAACACTCCTTCTGCTAGCTCCCTCATCCGATGAAGAAAACAGTGTTCAAAGAAATCGTGACCCATCCTCACGAGGTGGCTAGAACTTACTCAGAAAGCTGTATCTGATACAGACTGTAGGGTCCTCACTACAGTCTCCGGGACGCATGGCTAGAGGCCTCTCCTTCCCAGATCCTCCCTGTACCCTAGTGTGTGATTCCTAAGCTCACTACCCACCAGCAAGCAGCCTTAGGATGCTCTGAAAACATTCTGAAGACTATATAAAAGGCCTTCTTGCCAAGTTGTCTATAGCTGATAGCTTTCTCATGAAAAGGATTTTTGTGTGAACTACAGCTGAACAAAATATGCAGATACTAAGGTGTACAGTTAACAGCCACATAAACAGAGATTTGCTTCCCAAGAAAGGATATGGCTTTAAAGCTGCATTTGACTCGGATACTCACTGGCAACTGATTCGGCCTCTCCTGAATGATTAAGAAATAAATAATGCACACAGCCAGCAAACCCAGTCTTATTTATTACCTACACAGGGTCACAAACCAATTAACACGCAGGAGTCTCATAATTCGATATGTGGAAAGCAGGGAAAGGGACAAAGGCTCTTTACTGCATTTTGATAAATGTAATGGAAATCACCCAGGGAATCTGAGCTCGGAGCCACGCCACTTGCAACGGGAGAAACGGGCCTTTTGTGGGAAGCAGAGCTGGAGAGTGTTCTTATTCCCGAGTGAACAGTGAGGGGAGGGATTTGGTTTCAGTCCCCCAATCTCAGATATCACCCAAGTTATTTAATAAATAAGACAAGGGCCAGAAAGAATACATCTTTTATCAACGCTTTGTGCCAAAGATACCAGCCGAAACTGGAAAAACCTAAGAATTAAAAATTAACGTTTTCTTTTTAAAGACCTGTTTGGGATACAGTTCTCATTAAGTTGGGACTAACCCAGATTCATCCCACTCTGTGATGAAAATGCAGGCGGCCCAGAGAAACACAGCGACTATCTTGGATACCTCTGAGATCCCAAACCCCAATCCCCCTGGCTTGTGACTTGTTCTTCGTATTCCCAAAACTGGTTAGTGTTTCAGCCAACCTCATTCCTAGGAGAAAGGCCATCCGACAGTCTTTATCAGGAGTGCAACTACAGGGAAGTCATAGATCGGGTTGCCTTGTGAAATATAATAGTGGTTTTAACTTATACACTAGTATTTTCCATCAAATAACAAAAGCCAAGCATGGTAGATGCCACTAAGTTTGATAGGTTAGGTCTGGTGTTTCTCAGTGAAGTTCTCCAATGCTATGTAGGAAGGAAACTATATAATCTAGGTATTATGGAGACTCCTGTGGAAGCAAAGAGAGAAGGCAGACAATCCACTGAAACGTTTTTGAACCCAATCAGCTTCTCTGACCTCAGTTTGGGGTACCAAGCATAAAGCCACAACACCCCTGTGCAATGCAACCCAAGGGCCGATCAAACACAGAAGCAGTTGCTTCCCAGCCTGTTGCTGTAACCTTGACTTTCAGACAAGAAATACCTCCAGCATTTCGGCAACACAGGCTGTGAATCTTAACACAACCCAAGGAACCACAGACTCTCTTGTCTGTGTTTAACGACAGGAGGTAGTGACTTTGGAAACAGCTGTGTGGCCACATCCCAGGATGGCTATGTCACTTGTACGCATGCAAACACAGCCTCTGTGACAGATTAGAGAGGAAGGACTGTCATATGCATAACATACTCGCTCACTGAAACGCCACCAATACCACGGGACCTCTCCAGCTGACCTGCATTAACTCCGGGAGCCGGGTGAGGGGGTACCGAGCCGAGCCGCCTCTCTCTGGGTGATGTATACATTGTAGCTCAAAGCACCGAGCTTCGCCTTCAGAACTTCGGGGTCTCTTTATTACTACCCAAGAATTCCCAGCTGTTGTCTAAATAAATGTTTGCTCTACCTCCCAAGATTCCTAAAAAAAGCCACACACACATGAGGTGTGTGGTCCACTTATGATAAAGGAAAAATAACTGGAAACGCTTGGTGATTCATGCGTCTGGCTCATTTTGTGATTAACTCTAGCGCTGATGTCACTTGTCTCCTGGGTGTCAGCTTACAAAATCAAACTTCTCTTCGGGTGTTTTCAAGGACACACGGCGACGTGTGTGTACACATTTCTAAGCGGTTTCCAGGCTGACTTCTCGCAGCACGACGTCATACCTTTCCATCCACAACAGAAACGTTAGCAGCCGGGGAGGACTCGGCTGTCGAAGCTGCGGGGAAGATGTGGAAACTGGCATCTCTTGGCGATCGCACAATCTCGTTCTGACGGTACAGGCGGTGATGACGCAGTTTGGAGACCCAAGCATCAAACCAGTCCTGGGATTTCACCTGGAACAGGAAGCAAGGAAAGACAGCTGTGGAAACCGACTCCTGGATGCCACGGGCGAGGGCAAACCGCATCCCCCGCTAATGCCGAAGGCCGAAGACAATTTCACCTTCAGATGATAGATGTGCTCCTCCGTGTCAAGGTCTATTCTCCGAGCTTTCTTTTTGATTGACATGACAGACAGCCCAACATCAATGCTCCCATGGACCTTCCCCTTTTGGATCTGAAATCAAAAGACTAGTGAATTATGGAAGGATATCTGGGCTAGTGTGTCTCTGTTCTGAACTGAGGGGAGCCCAAGGAAAATCTTAACTCACTTATGGGGGTGACTACATTCTTTTTAATGATGAGAAAGTGGCCAAGGTCTGAGGGCAGTTGGGCTGTCGTGATCACACCGATTTCAGCATGCAGAGCTACTCCTCTTCCTCTGTTTTGGGCACAACTAGTAATGTCAGCGCTCCGTGATTCCAGATCGCTTAGCTTCTAGCTCCTCTAAAAGGCAACACCAATGAGTCCCAAAATAATCGAAGTCAACTTTTGAACCGTGACCCAGAACACCCATGAATCAGCCGGATGGCAGCTGCTAGCATAGAGTTGGGCAGCTGAGATCAGAGATCAGGGAACATCTGCCCTCCTCTTCTGACTGTCCCCAGCTGACCAAGGACATAGCCGGTTCCATGGCAGAGGGGCAGACAAAACTAATTCTAAGCCCTTAGTTTATTGCCCTACACCACACGGTAGGAGGGAAGGAAGAAACTCGGAGAGTCTCGTGCAAAGTACTTCTCAGCTATTAAGCAGAAGCAGTCTGGAGTAATCTTAATGATTTGGAGTTCTCAAGACAAGAAGGTGAATGAACACAGGTTAAGTACAAAAGATTTTTTTTAAAAGAACTTTGACAAGAACAAGGAGGGCTATACATTTCAAAAAGCAAAGAACATGGAATTCATTTCAAAGTGTAAAGAAAAAATAGTTTCTGAATATCCTCTCTAGGAGAGAAAGGGTGATATTATTAGTGTGTTACTTTTAGGCTTAAACTTCTGTTTAAAAAAACAGTTAAATATCCATGCGCTAGTTTGAGGGTTTTGTGCCATCTTGAGTATAAGCAAAAAGCACACCTGCTCTAGAACCCGCAGGGTGGGCAGCTTGTTACAGGCACAGACACGCAGGAAGCTGGTGACTATGGCACAGAGCTTGCCCAGTCACAAGTGTTTACTCACTTCAAGCGGGAATTCTAACTGGACCTGCAAATCGTGTCCTTGGAGCTACTTACGTCGAGTGGAGCCTTTGAGTACTTCAACAGTCCATTGTCCAGGACAAAAAAGCGCTGCAAGAACCAAACAGCCCTAGTTACTGTTTGCACTCGGAATTACACAAATATTCACAAGCCCAGGTCCCAGGGGCTTGGCATTCAGCTGCTAACGTGTTTGATGACTCTGCTACATGGATTCAGTGCATCTGGCCACAGTCAGAGGTCAGTGGGTCTGCGTTCTAGTCAAATGGCTTCACGCTAGGGATGGGGTCTCCTCTCCATGGTCTGTCTTCACCGGGGGAGGTCTAGGGACCTGCAGCTGAGACTTCATAAATGAACTGCTTAGAACATTATAAAAATAAGGAAAAAATAACCTGGAGAGATTATGGCAATTCTGTAAAGATTTCTATACTATTCTGCAGGGAAGGAGCTAAATTCTGGATTTCCCCCTGGATACTATGGAAACTTTCTAAAAATTCTCATGGCTCTTACAGGAGCCATTACACCATATCCACTACTAATAAATTGCCTTACAAGGCTTAAGTGACCTTGGCAATTTGCATGTATTTTCTCCTTGGCAATCTGCTTCTATATTAGTAAAAGAGATTAAATATTATTTCCAAGATACCTTAAGAATAAGGGCTCCACCTCTAGCTGGTAGCTGATGGTTACAAGGGCAGGAGGATCACGTTTTCCTTGGGGATGCGGCTATTGGTCCACTGCTCATGTCCCAGCCAACAGCCCCAGGGAATATACATGAGCAATACTAAGAGGATCCGATGAAACAGACATATATTAAATATATTAAGATAAAAAGGAAGCTGGTCGGTGGTGGTGCACACCTTTAACCCCAGCACTCGGGAGGCAGAGGCAGGCGGATCTCTGTGAGTTCAAGGTCAGCCTGGTCTACAAGAGCTAGTTCCAGGACAGGCTCCAAAGCTACAGAGAAAACAAAACAAACAAACAAAAAACAAAAGTAAGAGGATGTGTTGAGGTACTCTGGTGGGGGGGGTGTGCTGGGATGCTCTGTGGGCAACTGTCTGCCCTGAGGTCTGCTGACTACAGACGGAGTGAGTTTGCCATTTTTAAGTTGCAAACACTGAAGAACTGTTGGCTGGTTTCCTTTCCGTGGGCCATTCAGTAAAAGTGGAACAGCTCTCGCGAGCCAGCCGCCCTGTCTGTGGGCCCTCTTCCAGCTCCACACATGTAGGAAACCCCTCTGTGGCTGGAATTTATTCTGCTGGAACATTTCCATGGGACGCATGAACTCATAGCTGCTGAGACAGCGGAACATCAGGTCCCCAAAGTCACCCTGCCTAGAACTCACAAAGGGCCACTGCCATCCCTGTGTTTGGGATTCTTGAAAACAGGTGCCTGCCAGAATAAAAAAGTGCCACATTAAACAAACAGTTCAGTTGCCTATAACTGGGGCATTCAGAGGGGCTGGCGCCTAATCAATGCTTAGCGGTATTAGGGAGAGGAGGAAAAGCACTGTGGGGTGGGGGTGCTCTCTCGTCTTTATGCAAATATCCAGACACACAGTCCAGAAAGAATCCAAAAAGATGGCAGTCCGCAGCCATTCCAGTCAGAATGCCAAATGGAACCTAGCAATTCATTTTTTTAAAATGGGGGTTTTGGCCTGTTTTTTTACTAATTTTAAGTTTCTGTTAAAGAAGTTTAGCCAGGAATAACTTAAGAAAAGTCACAGGAAAGCACCAAGTAAGGCTACATGCGAGGAGACAGACAGGCAGCTGCAGGTCTACAAGGAATCACTGGCTCACCAAAATTCAAGTTAGAAGACTAGAGAAGGGAGGAGGGAAGTCCTTGGTGTTGGGGTAACATTATGGGCTGGAGGGAGAGTTTCTGACAAGGGAAAGCTGTATTCGATGAAAGCCCCTTTGGCTGGCTTTCATCCTACTCTGGAGACAGGTTGGGGCGGCGTTTCTCTGTCTATTTCTTTAAGGAAGTTGCAATCCATAACCTCTGTGCTTGGAGCCAGCAGGTGGCCGTTACTCAAGCGTTTGGTTAGCAAACCCATCTACTCTGAGATGAAGTTTAGCAGCAAAGCTGGCGAGTGTATGAAGCTGCTTTTGCCGTGAGAGTCCCCAAGGGGAAGGGATTCTATGGAGGAACGGAAGAGAGCCTTCTCCTCAGTGACACAGAATTTGTTTTCTTTTCTCCTCCTCTCCTGGCCCTCCCTTGATTCTTCCCGCTTCCCCTTCTCTCCTTCCTGGGCTTTTGTTTGCTGGTTTTTGTTTGTCTTCGAGACACTGTTTCAAACTCAAAAGCTCCAGTGACCTTTGCTTCCCACCTAGTAATGAGTCAGAGCTCTATGATGATGCTCTCAGCTTCAATCCGATCAGGAGTTACCTTGTGCCAGCCCTTTAAAGGCCATTTTCTTTTCTTCAGCATAAACCCCTCGTGCCTGTCTGGTTTCTGGACATTGGTTTGGCCTATTTTCAGTCCTTCTATAATTTCCCAGCTGTCAGCTTCCTGAGAGAAAAGGAAAACAAATCACTCGTGTTTCGTGCTTAATGAGACACATTTAAGGAGAGTCCTAGGCAGAAAGTCGCCTTTGATGCCGCCCTCGACTCAGCAACAGGATGAGTGACATTCTGGTGCTAATTGCAGTATCAAAACAAGTCACGCACTTTCAAATGAAGCTCCCATGAGTTTCCCAGGTAGACCTGGAGGCAGGCAGACTCCAGAAGAGGGGCACTGGGAACACTGTTTGCTTGGAAGCGGAAAGGAATTTTGATTTCCTACACTCAGAGCATTTAAAATGCATTTCCCCCCTGATGATCCTGGGCCCCAGAGGGGTTTTAAAGTTAGACATCTGATGATAAATGTTCATTCAGTGTGCAAACCAGGCTTTCTGTGAGGGAATGGAGAGGTTGCTGGGGTCCAGTGTGGAACAACCTGCTGGTACACCTATGCAGTGCTGTGGTCCTCTTTCTCCCTACTGCAGCCCTGTGCATCAAAGTGTGCACCAAAGCTTCACCCAACAGCGCATACCGAGAAGTACAGGCTTCCCAAGAGGCATGTTTCCCCGGGAGCCCAGGGAGAGCACAGCTCCACGGCTAAGACCCTGGGTCCTAGATCGCTGGTAAAGCCTGTGCTTAGCGTACACAGAGGCCCTGGGCTCAGTCTCTCCAACAGCAAGAATAAGACCCAAGAATAAACAAATTTTTAAAAAGCATCTTGGTTCTAGAGTCTCACTCTTCCTGCTAGATAACAGATTAAATCAATTTCTTCCTTCATTAGACATGTTTTGTTCATATATGTTAGGAATATTTCCTAACAGAGCCTCTCGGCCAGGAAAAAGAACTCCAGTCAAACCAGATTAGACCAAATCAAAAATGCCCATGCTTAATGAATGCCACACTCTAGGGTGGCCGGGCATGGGGGGGCGGGCAGAGGGAGAGCACACGCAAAACCCGAAACCACATGTTCCTTCTCTGGGCAGCCACCTAAATACCCTGTGGGAGTGGTCCTGACCCTCCCCTGGGGACGGGTCAGTGTTTGGCATGCTGAGAGTTGGAGTCTGGACCAATGCAACTCCCAAGCCAGGGGCTGGGGTGACACTCCCAACTTAATATTACAATATACGGTACTTTTTTTAAAAAAGCGTTATCAGCATTTATAGATCAGACAATTGTTTTTTACAACTTGAAAAATCCAAATTTGCTCCTAGCTTATAAACTCTTGGTGACACTGAGCTTCTTAAGTGCTGGTCTTCAGTTTGCTGTGGTGGCCGCCACTCCACTCCTCTTGGCAAGCCTACTTGATTCTTATGACATTCTAGGTCTGAAAACCCCACAACCAAGTAATTGCCATAGGTCCATATGCTCTAGGTTAGTGGTTCTCAACCTGTGGGTCGCAACCCCTTTGGGGTTCACATATCAGATATCCTGTATATCAGATATTTACATTATGACTTACAATAGTAGCAAAATTATGGTTATAAAGTAGCAATGATAATAACTTTATGGTTGGTGGTCACCCCAACATGAAGAACCGTATTAAAGGGTCACAGCGTCAGAATGTTGAGAACCACTGGGCTAAGTGAGCACAGCCTAGCAACATTCTTACCATGCCCGATTCTAGAGTTTTGGCATGGCACCCAGAACTACCATCGGTACTTTTAACAGAGAAAGGTTTCTCAATTCCCTCACAAAACTGCGCTCAGAGAAAAAAAACCTCTCATCTCATCTCAACTCTGCATGCAGCCTCAGCTTCAGGGAGTGGCTATGCTAGTAAGGGCAGGCCTTTGGTAGTGGCCCACCCTCAGCTGAGTGGGTCGCTGCACTCTGAAAAGACTGTCACTTAGATCCATACGGAAGGAGAATGGGTTAGAGCACTGTATTTCAGGATAGACCAAACCTGCAACTAGGAGTCTCACAGTCTCAGGAAAGGAGGTCCCATTGTCGGGCACAGATACGGCACACGGCATGGGTGAAGAGGGCTGTGTTCACCATCTCTTTCTCCCCGTCCTCATGCTAGAGGCTGCTTGCTTTGGGGCCAAGTCTAAGCTATGCCAAACCAAAATATGCAACATCCAGGGTGGAATTTTCTCCAAACTTTTGTCAGGAGATAAAAACACAGAGACGGTCCTGTCTCTCTGAAAAGCCTAAAACCAGCACCGAGCCCGCATCCTTCCTAAACCCAAGCCCACAGCTGCCTCTCCCCACCTCAGGAAAGACCCGAAAGGTATTGTTGTTTCCCCACATCCACAGAGGTCTCTGAGGAATGAGCTACACATGGTGACCTGTGGGTGTCTAGCTGGCGACATTGTGCGTTCTTCCCGCGATGTGCAACACCTCAAGATGTGGGTTCTGCTTGAAGACAATTCTAATTCTGCCAGAAACTGTGGTTGATCTGGGGTGCATGGGGTGGCGCACTCCTTTAATCCCAGCACTCAGGCAGAGGCTGGCGGATCTCTGTGAGTTCAAGGCCACCTGGGGCCCCATAGAGAGACCCTGTCTCAAAACAATGTAACAAAAGATACTGCAATTGACTGTTCCTTAGATACAAATGTTTCTGATGAGGCAGCAGTAGGCTGTGTAGAATGCCCTGGTTGTTGGCTGTCACAAGCACAGGTGGCACTGTCCCATGACCCCAGGGGCCACATGGAGGCTCCCGAGTCCTCTTTCTTTATACTGGGCTGCAACTCAAGAATAGAACCCTATTTATGAACAGCGTGAAGACCAAGGAAAGCAGTCAGTCCTGATGGAAACCATCAAGGACTTCTGGCTTCCTGTTCCCATCGGAATAGTGGCGTTCCATAAAAATTAAGTAATTAAGAACAACTTCCCATGTGCATAAATATCTTCCCTGGACTTCTGTCCTTAGTAATGTGTGAGCTGTATTTAAAGACATTTCTCTCTACATCCTATAGAAAAGGGTACTGACCCCTCCCTTGCCCCCTTCTCTCTCTCTCTCCATCTGATGGAGAATCTCTACATGACATAAAAAGGAAGCATTTAGTAGCAAGTACAATTTTCCCCCTTACTAATTGAAGTCAGGTGTAACACAAACTCATCTTTTTGTAGCTACCGTTACCATTACCGTTCCTTTTGGGGAGAGCCAAACGGGAGAGTGGGAAACAGGTAAAACAACAGATCAAAAATTAGCCTATTTCCTGAGTGAAACCCTGTACTCCGAACCAGCAGTGCCTTCTCTGTGAGCTCAATGTTCCCGAAACAGAAAAGACTCGTAATCCAGCACTAACAATTAGATAAGTTGTCATGCTGACAAAGAGGCAAAGGATAAAAGCAGGGCAAGCAACAACCCCACCTATTTCAATTATAAATGCGGACGGAAGATAAGGTTACAAATAAAATATGTAGGAAAGGAAACAACCCATTTCTACACAGGACAGAACCTTCAGCATTCTGTTTTCCACAATGCCAACGTTGCTCTTTCTCACTTAGTGAATTAGGTGTATGCCATAAGAAAATTAAAATACTTTTCTAAAAATCAAATAGTGTATTTTTCCTAAAATTTCAGTTATTATTTATTTTCAGCTAGAGTCTCCACTCCTCCTAAGTCTACATAAAACAAAAATAGAACCAAGAGCCCCAGATGATCATGTCAGTCCTGACCAACCTCAGGACTCCTAATTGCTGAGCCATCTCCCCAGCCCCCTCCTACATTATAGTTTAATAATTCCTTTATAGTCTAACAATTCTTCCCTTTCCATAGACTGGAGGTCTACTCTTGATGTGATGGGATAAATTTTGTAGTTTGCAATGCCTTCAAAGTATAAAAAGTACAAGATAGTCTACGGGTGGTGTGGGGAGAGGCAAAAATGTCTCAAGAGCTGAAAACAAAGAATTTAATAAATCCTGAGCCAGAGCAATGCCTTGTCCAAAGCGCTCCTACCAACCAGTATCCAGGAAGCCTGTGTTCTCAGGAGGCTCTGAAGTGGGGAGATGCACTGGTACCCTAAGTGTGTACAGCAGCTCTTAGGAGCCCCCAGACTTGTCCACGTGTACTAACACATGAACAAACAGAAAAGGTCTGTTAGTTCCATAGTAAGATTTAAATGGGGAGCGCAGAAGCCACGGGGGTAGCGAATGCTCTTGGTACCCCTAGCAGGACCTGCCTTTGGTCAGCAGACCCCAGCGGCTGTGCATTGGCAAGCCGCAGGGAGTGGGTTAGACCTTTATGCGGGAATTATATGGAGACGAGGAAATCAATAAAACTTTAATGATCTGGAGGCTGGTTGCAAGAACGCATGGCACAAAGCAGGTGTTCAGTGGATGCCGCTGCTCCATGGCCCACGCGTGTTCTTTCTCACCTTCTCACTAGCTAGAGGACAGACACCGCAGAGAGAGATGATGATGATGTTTACCAAGTACGTGGTCTCTACAGACTGATCAAATGGAAGTCTATCCTTCTTACTTTTAAGTTAATTTTTTAAACATGTTTTTATTTTTAACTGTGTGTGCGCGCAAGCATGGGTGTACAACTACACACACGTGTGTGCATGCCACTTAGCTGCAGGTGTCCACAGAAGTCCGAAGTGGGCAACTGATCCCCTAGAGCTGGAATTACAGGCAATTATCAGCTGCCAGATATGGGCGCCGAGAAGCAAACTTGGTCTTCCGTGAGAGCACAAAGCTATCTCTCCAGCCCTCTCTGAATTATTTTTATAGTTTCATAATTCTTTTCCTCTACCCCTGTCTGACAGAATAAACTTTGTAGCTTGTAACATCTTCACAGTATAAAACATACAAGTGTGCATATCCGTAACACCAGGGCATACAAGTGTGCATATCCGTAACACAAGGGCAGTGTGCATATCCATAACACTAGGGCATCCAAGTGTGCATATCCGAAACACTAGGGCATACAAGTGTGCATATCTGTAACACTAGGGCAGTGTGAATATCCGTAATAATAGGACATACAAGTGTGCATATCCATAACACTAGGGCATCCAAGTGTGCATATCCGAAACACTAGGGCATACAAGTGTGCATATCCGTAACATTAGGGCATCCAAGTGTGCATATCCGTAACACAAGGGCAGTGTGGACATCCGTAACACTAGGGCATCCAAGTGTGCATATCCGTAACACAAGGGCAGTGTGCATATCTGTAACACTAGGGCATACAAGTGTGCATATCTGTAACACTAGGGCATACAAGTGTGCATATCCGTAACACTAGGGCAAACAAGTGTGCATATCCGTAACACTAGGGCATACAAGTGTGCATATCCGTAACACTAGGGCATCCAAGTGTGCATATCTGTAACACTAGGGCAGTGTGCATATCTGTAACACTAGGGCATACAAGTGTGCATATCCGTAACAATAGGGCATACAAGTGTGCATATCCGTAACACTAGGGCAGTGTGCATATCTGTAACACTAGGGCATACAAGTGTGCATATCCGTAACACTAGGGCATACAAGTGTGCATATCCGTAACACTAGGGCAGTGTGCATATCTGTAACACTAGGGCATACAAGTGTGCATATCCGTAACACTAGGGCATACAAGTGTGCATATCCGTAACACTAGGGCAGTGTGCATATCTGTAACACTAGGGCATACAAGTGTGCATATCCGTAACACTAGGGCATCCAAGTGTGCATATCCGTAACACTAGAGCAGTGTGCATATCCATAACATTAGGGCAGTGTGCATATCTGTAACACTAGGGCATACAAGTGTGCCTATCTGTAACACTAGGGCATACAAGTGTGCATATCCGTAACACTAGGGCAGTGTGCATATCTGTAACACTAGGGCATACAAGTGTGCATATCCGTAACACTAGGGCATACAAGTGTGCATATCCGTAACACTAGGGCATACAAGTGTACATATCCGTAACACTAGGGCATCCAAGTGTACATATCCGTAACATTAGGGCAGTGTGCATATCCGTAACACTAGGGCAGTGTGCATATCTGTAACACTAGGGCATACAAGTGTGCATATCCGTAACAATAGGGAATCCAAGTGTGCATATCCGTAACACTAGGGCAGTGTGCATATCTGTAACACTAGGACATACAAGTGTGCATATCCGTAACAATAGGGCATCCAAGTGTGCATATCCGTAACACTAGGGCATACAAGTGTGCATATCCGTAACATTAGGGCATACAAGTGTGCCTATCCGTAACATTAGGACATACAAGTGTGCATATCCGTAACACTAGGGCATACAAGTGTGCATATCCATAACACTAGGGCATACAAGTATGCATATCCGTAACAATAGGGCATCCAAGTGTGCATATCTGTAACACCAGGGCATACAAGTGTGCATATCCGTAACACTAGGGCAGTGTGCATATCTGTAACACTAGGGCATACAAGTGTGCATATCCGTAACACTAGGACATACAAGTGTGCATATCCGTAACACTAGGGCATACAAGTGTGCATATCCGTAACACTAGGACATACAAGTGTGCATATCCGTAACACTAGGGCATACAAGTGTGCATATCCGTAACACTAGGGCATACAAGTGTGCATATCCGTAACACTAGGGCATACAAGTGTGCATATCCGTAACAATAGGACATACAAGTGTGCATATCCATAACACTAGGGCATACAAGTGTGCATATCCGTAACACTAGGGCATACAAGTGTGCATATCCGTAACACTGGGGCATACAAGTGTGCATATCCGTAACACTGGGGCAGTGTGCATATCCATAACACTAGGGCATCCAAGTGTGCATATCCGTAACACTGGGGCATACAAGTGTGCATATCCGTAACACTAGGGCAGTGCAGTAGCGTGCTCTTTTCTCAGTACTCTAAGCTCTGTACAGGAAGCAAAGCAGCAGGATCAGCTGTACAAGTTTATAAGTAACCATCTTGAGGAAATAAATCTTATTTTATGGGAACCTGCCATTTGCATATACTCTCTTTTCAGAGTTTTCCCATTAGGGAACCTGTTCATTGGCCGGGTTAGCATCACATGGGCGGGGATGAGGGGTGGAGTGTCCATCTTCCCAAATCTGAGGGAGGACGGGCAGAAGAGGAAGGAACTCTGGCTCCCATGATACAGAGAGAGGCTTACATCTGTACTGTTCTCCCCAGAGTCACTGCTGGAAGGCAGACACTGGAGGGAGGCCACACAGTGTGGGATGGTCCTTGGTGTAGGCACCGCTGGCCCTCGCAGGGAGGTAGAGATGGACAGTACGGGTTACAGAACTGGACAAATCTAGTTTGTATTTCACTCCCCTACTTAACGTTTTCGTCTTAGGAGAAACGGCTAAGCCTGAGTTTCCGGATTCATGGAACGTAATGAATATGCACATGTCAAGGAGCTGCTTATAAAAACTGTATCAAACGTGATAATGTATTGAAGTGCTTCGTGTAGTACCGAGTATGCAGTAGGTGGGCAATATTGATAGATGCTGCGATTGCTGGGCTGACGATCCCCCCCCCCCGGTTAATTAATCATAGAATTATTCGCTTATCTGTCCAGGAGGAAATAACCGTGCTTTTCTTTATTTCTTCCCTTAATATGCTTTCAGACCTTCACATATAACCCTGGAAACTCAAGGGAAATAGAGTTCTTACTATTCCCCCCTCATCCAAGGCAGAAAACATCCCTGCACGGGAAGCAGAAGAAGTGGCAAAGGAGCCCTATTGTTAGCTACTTTAAGAGAGTCAGGCGTCAACGTTATTCACAGCTCATTTGGCCCCAGAGCGGGTGGGTACTGAGCTACCTGTGAGAGCAATGGCGCAGTCACTGACCTTGGAGAGGGGGATGGGCTCCGGCTCCAGCAACTGCCGGCTGATGGAGGGCTCTGTGCTTGATGACGCGGTCCTCTCCAGAACGTGGATACTCTGCAAATGAGCAGAAAGCCACCTAGGGTTAGAGCTCCATCCCTCACGTGGGGAACATGGTGGGGGGGCGGGAGGGGGAGTCATAGGGAGCACAGCAGAAGAGTGAGCTGCCAGGAGATGAAGAGCCTGGAAGGCCAAGCTCAGCAGCAGCTGGGGAGAAGATAACAGTACTGCACGTGGCCTCTTGAGGTTTACCGCTGAATGTCTTCCACCGTGCTGGATTTGACCTTACAGGAGTCACAGGAGATATCCTGGGGGAAAAACCCTTTAGAACACAAGAAAACTAAATATGTCAGGTGGTCCACAACAGCTTCTATACAACAGGGGAGCCCCTTTGTCACCTCTGAATGCTGTTAGAACCACAAACCCGAAGAGAGACTTGACTTTGCCAACTACAGAGCATATAAGCTCATAGGCAGGGCATGAAGGATTAACTCAAGACATTTGGGCAGCCAAGGGAAACCGGATGCTCCAGTTTCCAAAATCAAGGCACACACAGAGATCAATTTGGCATAAAGTGCAATAAACGTGAGCTCAGCGCCTATAGATAGCAGCGGACTGCTAAAATGTTGCCTTGGCTTCGTGGACCAGAAGGGTGAGACACCATGTGACCCGGCAGCGGCATCTGGAAAGGAGCCTCCTGCGTGCTTGGCACGGAGAACACACATCAACCTCTTCTCTCCTTGACTTTGGAAATAGTTATGCTATAAAAAAGAGAAGCCTGTTCATCTTGACTATTCACCATACATACAATACAGTGCATATTAAAATGAGTGAAAATCTAACTTATATTTTGTTGATTTTTTTTCAAGGCACAGGCAATCATAAAAAAACATTTACTGAGACACAGTAATAAGTTTTTTTATTACCACGTGTGTGTGTGTGTGTGTGTGTGTGTGTGTGTGCGTGCGCGCGCGGGTTACTAAAAACTGAAAGTATAATTGATAAAGCTACTAACTGATATCAAGTATTATAATTGGTGACTAAATTCTAAAACAAGCCATCTTCTTCTTCAGCCCCCAGCATGTAACAGAGAAGTCAGTACCTTTTCACACAAACCTCCGTCCGGCAATTTGCTCACTGACAGAACCTGAGCACCTCTGCTCACCCTAGAACTAACCCAAATTGATTGATACCTCAAATTGACTTCAAAATCACATTTAAAGAAAAAAAATACTCTTTCGGCTTGCATTCATATGTATTCCTTACTACAATCGAGAATTCTTGAATGTTCTATCTTTAGCATCGGCAGCTATGAAAGTTGAGAGCTATATACCTCATCTCAGACTCTAGTTACACTGAGAGCTTCCTGGAGGCAGGGCCGGCTCATCTGCACTGAGAATCACCATTTCATTTCACTGTGGCCTGCCCCACACGGCTCCGTCAGAGTGTAGCGGAAGTATACTGTGCGTTTAGTGTGCAGGAAGGCCTGGGTTTGATTCACAGAACCACAAAAGGTGGGGGGAAAGGCTCTTAAACATAACTTCTATAATTCAGGAAGCAGAGGCAGGCGGAACTCTGTGAGTTTCAAGGCCAGCCTGGTCCACAGAACGAGTTCCAGGACAGGCTTCAAAGCTACACAGAGAAAGCCTATCTTGAAACGTTGCTCCCCACAAAGATCCATAACTTCTTTAAAACCTTCTAGGCTTCTGCTGGAACTGTAAAAAGCAGAATTCTAATACAACAGAATGCCTGACAACATTGAATGAATTTATTTTAAACTCCCATTTCCTCTTTACGGCATTGAAAGTTCTGGTCAGCTGGGAAACATCAAGTTTGTCCTTGAATCTGCAATTACAAAGTTAGACCCATATCATTTCTCTCTAAGATCACGATTTGTGCTATAATTGTCTACATTCTTCTTCACAAGCTGAATGTTCTCATTTTCTTTCATGATGGCCGGGAAACATATATGACCTTGAAGGGTTTAAGCATGTTCTATAAACATCGCAGAGGACTACAGAAACACGGCGCTCTTCAAAAATATAGCTTCCTCTCAAATCCTAAATTACAACTCAATTTCTAGGTCTGTGTGTGTGTGTGTGTGAGAGAGAGAGAGAGAGAGAGAGACAGAAAGAGAGAAGAGAGAGAGGGGAAGTGGGGGGAACTGAGCCAAGGCCTTGTGAACATGCGGCAAGGACTCAATCCCTAAGCACCATGCCCAGCCTCTAGGTATACATACAGAGCACACAGAGGTGGAGAATTTACCCATCCCTTGTTCTCCCCGCTCAAGGCGAGCTGATGCATAAGGAGCCTGGGCCACTCTTGACCATAGCCTTCCCTGCAGCTCTTCAGCTTGGGAAGGCTGCTCTTCAGACTAGAGTTCACAGGTTTCAATACCCCCTGGGCAGCGAGAGGAAAGCTGCCCACGTGACTGTCCTTTGAACAGACAATGAGACTCTGCATAACAGCTGAGCAGCTCAGGACAGACAACTCGCCCAGAGAAAAGCATGACTCTAAGGGCCTGTTTAACAGAGCCTCTTGTCTTTATTTCAAAGGCACAAAGCAATTGCTAGGAACATTTGAGGCTGCGGCTATGGATTCCTGGATGGGCTCACTTTCCGTCCACGTGCAGGGCACTAAGAAAGGCGCCCAAACCACTACTTCCTGAATGCCGATGCCACAGAAATGGCTCATCCGGCTCTCTCCTCCCGTTTCTTTCTCTTTCACTGTGAAAAGACGGACTAAAAGCAACCTGGGGAGGGAAGGATCTACTTGGTTCACACCTCCATGTCACAGCCCATCCCTGAGGGACACAGGGGCAAGGACTCAAGTGGGAACTGAGACAAAGGCCTTGGACTAACACCGCTTCCTGCCTTGCTCTCCATGGATTGCTCAGTTTGCTTTCTAATACACCTCAGACCACCTGACCACGGGCTGGCAAGACCTAAAGTGGGCTGAGCCCTTACATCAACTAGAAATCAGTAAAAGGCCCCATAGACTTGTCTGCAGGCCAATCTGATGGAGGCAGCTCCTCAGTTGAGCTTTCTTCTTGGCAGATGACCTAGTTTATGTCAAGTTGACAAAAACCACCCCCTTATCATCTTTTCTAATTTTGGGGTGTGCGTGTGTGTGTTGCCTTCACATGTAGTATGTGCCTATGGAGGCCAGAGGTCATCCATCCTCAGTATAATTCCTCAAAATGCCAATCCTGTTTTTTTGTTTGTTTGTTTTGTCTTTTTGAGATAAGGTCTCTACTGTAACCTATGTCACCAAGTAGGCTAGCCTGAAGGGCCAACCAACCCCAGGGACCTACCTCTTTTTATACCCAAGGCCCGAGATTCCAAGCATGCCCAAGACACTTGCCCACCCTTCTATATGCATACTGTGGCCAGGATCAGGCCCTTGTGCTGGGATTAACATCCCCTCAGCCCCTCTAAGATAAATTTATATTTACAAATTATATGAATTATTTTTCAAAGGAGAGCATCTAAATAGGCCTGACTCTCTCCTAAGGGCCACGTATTTAAGCCCAACACAGTATTTCAGTGACATTAGCAACCTACTCGGGTAGTGTTGCCACCAACCAGCAGTGAATTCCTATAGTGCTTACCATATTGCCACCGACAATCTTTGCATGGATTATTTTGTCACATCGTCTCAAGCTTTTGTACACTCACACACTTATTTTATGACTGACTGAACAGTGAGGACAGGGAGCCAGAGTGGTGCCGTCAGTAAGCACTGAGGTTTGAATGCCAATTGAGATTTGATTCAGGGGCCCAGGCTTTTCAATAGTATCTTCCATTGAAGCTAAAGCTAATACAGGATGACAGACATTACAGAAACTCCTAAGAAATAGCCCCGCCCCCAGGAACTAAACACGCGGCAAGGCTCCCTCCACCACAGCCGTCCATGGATGCAGAGGTAGGCACAAGTAAACGGAAGGAGAGAGGTTACAAACTCTGAAATGACATACAATTTCAAGGTTAATTTCTCGGACAACCCTGAAATTAACCTTGAGGTCGTGTGATTTCCAGTTTCTAATTCTGAGAACCGAGAGTCATCCGGCTTTAGCCCTGGGACTGTAGCGTATGGCACAGAGCAAAAGGTGTAACATTTTTAGACCGGAATACCGCTCTTGTTCTGTTTACCAAGTGCAGGACAAAGCACTAACCAGGCTCGGCTGCGTGTCTTCGATCTGTTAAGAGGGGACCTAGAGTTGGCATTTCTACAAAGCACTGCCCGGAGACTGGTACACAGTTGACGCTCAATGGCAGCTACTTCCTAGCTGCAAACATCCCACCATCAGTCAGGAAACTCACACGTTCCCACGGAAACGGAAGGATGTCTGCTACTGCGCAGGGATCCCTTTGCAGAGGCGAAGCCATAATTACAGCGCCCCCAGGTCAGTAACCCTCAACAGGACCGTGGCACAGCCAATGCATCAGAACTTATCGTACCGGCTGTCAGTGTGAACGGAGTAGGCAAATGCCCAGACAGCCACAACGGGAAGCTGCCAGCTGCAGGACGGTGTGGACCCTGCAGCCACCTGAGCGCCAGGAGTGGAAGAGGCTCAAGTCCTTGCCTGCCTCATCTTCATCATTTCCTCCAAGGAATACTTTTCCCTGCAATACCAAAAGCCACAAGAACAGTGGTTCTCAACTTTCCTAAAGCTGCAGCCCTTTTCTACAGTTCCTCTTGGTGCGGTGAACCCCCAAAGCTAAAATTACTTTCATTGCTACCTCATAACTATAATTTTGCCACTGTTATGAATCTTAATAGAAATGTATGTGTTTCCCGAAAGTCTTAGGTGACCCCTGTGAAAGGGTCATTCACCCTCCAAAGGGTCCCAGGCCCACAGGTTGAGAACCTCTGAATTAGAGTCACTAAAACCACAAGGTCATGCTAACAGTGTAGGAATCTTAGAGAGCGGCACCTGTCCGGCCCATCCTGCGAGAGCAGCAGCGTGTGGACAGTGAAGTGCCCATAAATGCTCTGTAAAACTCAAAGCTGAAACCCTTAGAAACAGTACAGGGCCCAGGAAAGGTCCCCCATGGGACAGTGGGAAACCCCACAGGGAGAAAAAGCCAAGTTAGCACAGTCTGACAGTCTGGGTGCTTCTCCACAGAAAGAACAGTGTCTCTGCACATAGGTTACGGTTGTGTAGCTTGGTCTTCTTGTAGGGCTCCTCACGGTGGGAGCAGCAGCTGTCTCTGACTCTGTTACCGGCTTTGGGGACCCAGAAGAGGAGGTGTCTCCTCACTGCATAAATAGGCCATGGCTGGTTGACACTCACGGGAGGCCAGCCCTTATCTGACGAGAAGAGAGGAGAGGATGATAGGGTACAGGGCACGGACTGGGAGGAGAGGAAAATGACTGGGTTGGAAAAAAATCAATCAAGAACTGAAATTTTGCGAAAGAGGTGGCTCAGCAATTAAAACCAGATGTTCTAGCAGGGGAGTCAGGATTCACATGGTGGTTCACAACCATCCGTAATTCCAGTCTCAGGGGATCCTACGCCCTCTTTTCTGGCCCAGAGAGGTACCAGGTATGCACACGGTACACATATTTAGGCAAAACACTAAATACAAAGAAATAAATAAAGCTTAAAGAAAAAGAAATATTGCTTGCAAACACTGAAGTGCTACACTGATTGATACCTGGGAAACAGTTGGCTACAAAGGGACAAAGCAGTGAGAATACAATAGCCTTTAATTCCCAGAGTTGCCTTTAAGTAGAAACAGAGCATACCGTTCAATTTATTACTTAATACCCTGATTTCTAAACACTTAGCAATGCTAGTCACATAGCAACGTGGCTATAGAGCAACTCAGAGGCTAGCCTGAGCTACAAGAGACCTGTTTCAAAAGACAAGTAGGACTAAAAGTCCCTTGCAGCTTGAAAAGGGCACCGGGGTGAAGCTACAATCTCCAGCTGTCACAATTACCCAGCATTCAAAACGGGTTTCCAGTCTCATAGTCACACCCACGATTTTGCCGACTGTATAAGGAAAAGCTCCAATCTTTTAAGGTTTATATATGTACATTACAGGCAGACTGTGTATATCTATGGCATCGTCTGTGCGTACCATAAATATTTGCTGAAGAAAGAACACACAGGTGTTGTAATACAGATAATGCCTTAGTTCCTGATCAGACGTGATTACATGACCGTAGATAAAACACAGGTAATCAAGAGGAGGGTGCTGGCCCAGCTCATGCCTCAGTGTGTTTAGAAAATTTCTTCCTATTTCCCACAGGGTGTTTCTTTCATCTTCATTTACCTTCAGGTTTAAATTTATAGTGCTAAGGCTTATAACATGGTAATAAAAAAGCTGACAGATAGATAAATTAATGACCCCTTATAGATTTACTGTAAAAACAAACAAACAAACAAAGGGAAAACAGAATTGAAAAACACCCGTGTTAAGCAATGGAGTCTTTAGCTACTTTGGCGTATTTCATGTTTTAATGCAAATGTAATTGTTAAAACCAAAATTGGAATTGTACTGTATTTCAGTTTAACAACCTGCTTTTCCAATTAATGTTCCCCAAGCAATAAATATTCTTCAAAAAAAAATTTAAAGAGCTGTGTAAGATCTCACTGGACGGCTATGAAAGGCTGATTAGCTGCTTCCTTAATTCTGAACACTAGATGGCTTCTAATTTTTCACTGATTTAAAATACTTTGATAATCATTTTGTGTACAATTATTCACATGTATACTAAACTAAAAAGTAGTATCCAGTCTTTGGTAATTCCATACATGAATACTGTGTATCTGGATCACTGTCTCGCCTATATAACCTCTGTTGTGTCCTTAGGACATATTGTTCAGAAGCTAAACTACTGGTCCTCGAACAGGACCTGATTAAAGGTTTTCTATAGACACCGCGAGGTCCAAACCCCACAAGATCAAAGCACAGACTTGGCAGCAATGTGAAAAGCACGCGCGTCCACAAAACCTCGCCAGCGCTAGCTCTGACGGGTGCTACAGTCAGCTTGTGGTTAGGATTCGAAGGAAGGAAGTCTGTGCTTGGAATGTGACCTAGATGACATGCACAGGGCGTAACATCTGCACAGCATCTGTAACCTAGACTTAGGAGTAGCAGGGAGGGGGTGAAGAATGCAAAAGTTTCACACTGTTCCTTAAAATCAAAGTTTTGTAGGCTTAGGGTCCTTCCACAGGATGTCTGATAGTCCTAATGAAACACCGTAGAATATATTCTGACTTCCAAACCCCAGAGAATAACAGACTCCAGGGAACGACAGACTTCTAGGGCCTTTCCAACCGTCTACAGTGCAAGGGGCCCTCTGGGACTCACTAACATCATCTACTTGGTGTTCTGCCTACGACTCTAACGAGCTGTGTTAAGCTTGAATCTGACAGACGGATTTGCCGCTGTAAAAATGCCATTCAAACCCAGCAAGCTGGGGGCGGGGGTCCGTGAAGGGGTGAAGGCAGGCCTAGTAAACCAGAGGGCCCCTGCAGGCACCCCAGGAACAGCAGCAGACTCTCACCCCCTAACGATGATTCCTCAATCATCTGTGGGTAATGAGTAGCTAAGCGCCAGGTGTCAAATTTCTTTCCAGTGGTCTCTGTTTCGGCACTTGTCATATGTACTGAGTGCGTGCTGTAAACAGAAAATGACAGCGGTGGGGATCTCCAAGCGGTGACAAGAAGGTTGGGGGGGGTGAGGGGTTGTTCATTACTTCCAATGGGGAAAAAAAGGCTAGTTGGAGTTAGTAGTAAACAAACGATCAAACTTTGCCTTCCAAAGTCAATATATGCAATAAATATACAGATGACTCAGCAAGTAACATGTCATTCACAAGAACAGCTATGGGTGCAGGAAGATTGTTTTGGGTACCATTGGGTTTACAGTTTACTTGGTCCGAGAATGTACAGACATCAGCACGGATGCTCAGGGGGCAACGTGAGGGGCAATACTAACGCAGAAGTGATTGACAGATCCCGCTTTGCAGAGTTCTCCTCTAAGTACCCAGAAGGCCCTCCCGTCTGACTGACTTTGCAATAAATAGATCAAGCAGTGCAGTGGCCAGGACAGGGCCTCCAGGAACAGGCAGAGAGCAAACCCTGTCCTCGTCACGTGCTAGCTGTGGGCTCTTACTGCCGTATTTTAGTTCTCCGGAAAAGGTACTCACGTCCAGCCTTCCGCAGTGAGTGTTCATGGAGGATCAGTGGCTGCTGCTGGGTTCTTATCTACTCATAGCTCTGCCTAACACTTCCAGAACGTCCCATTCGTAAAAGGATCTTACATCAAAACTTGGCTGGAGAATGGACTGCCGTGAAGGAACTGTTTTCCTCCCTTAACCAATTCTAACAAGGAGTGACCCATCTTAATGTCCAAGATCAGAAGAGATGGGAATATATCAGGGCA
The DNA here is from genome assembly GCF_037038515.1 of Microtus pennsylvanicus. Lineage (NCBI taxonomy): Eukaryota > Metazoa > Chordata > Mammalia > Rodentia > Cricetidae > Microtus > Microtus pennsylvanicus. The sequence goes on from NC_134587.1 coordinate 7,116,703, forward strand.
GTGTGACCACAGACAGAAATAGTACTTTCTTATTGATACTGGTCCTAAATCCTGAAAAATGAACTCCAGACAAAACCTTTGGCATTCCCAAAAGGCTAAATTTAAATTGGAATAAAGTCAAGAATTTATTAACACTGAACACTAAAGATTTAGTCTTTCATATTACTCTGGAAAGGACAGTCCAGATTTTCAAATCAGGTTTGGGATTTTTCTACCCTGACGTGGATTCCAGGGTCAACCTGCACATCTTCGGGGGCCCACTGGATTGTACAGAGATGTAAAAATTCATATTATTCTGCTCCCCGTGGATAAGACTTGAGGTGGTCTAAACCTCAGGTTAGGTATAAAATTGGGAATACGTGTCACTTTTCCTCACACAATTAGACCACTGGGGGCTGGAAATGGCTCAGTTGGTAAAGCATTTGCTGCACAATTATGACGATGACCTGCATTGATTCCCCAACGCCTGCCTAAGAAGCCGAGCGGGGCCGTGTGCACTCTTAATCTCAGTGCTGGGAGGCAGAGACAGGCAGATCCCTGGGGCCCACTGGCCAGCCAGCCAGCCTAATCAGCGAGCCCCGGGTTCCAGTGAGAGACCTTGTCTCAAAATTCGACATACTTGGCTCCTGAGGAAAACACCGGGGATTGATCTCTGGCCTACACACGTACACACATGCATGCATTCACACATACATACACATATACCTGCACACACACCTTCATACCATGCAGCCACAAAGGCAAACACAAATATGAAATGTTTCAAAATGAGAACATTTTTTTAAAGTTTGAGATAACATTATATTTTGCAACACTCAAAGGCAGAAAGAGGTTTGCTATTCTTAAAAGAAGCATCTTGTGTTTCAAAGATGAACCCTGGTCATCTCGCTGAAGATGCTCCAGAGACTTAGCAGGGACATCTGCCAATTCAGTCAAGATAAGCTGGGAGATGTTCTTCTCAATATGTCTGTCCAAGGAGAAAACTTGCTACAAAAACCTCGTACACCAGATATTTAGTTCTAGGACCCTTTTCCCACAGACCACAGATGCTGAGGTGGCTATCAGAACAGTCTATTGCCAACCGGTTCTACCAATACGTAGACTCATTGCTGGGATGGCCTCAAGCATCACCAGTGGGCACAACCAAAAGGGTTCTGGCTGATTATGAAATACACTGCTCTTGCTAACGCATAGGAAATGGTGGATGCTCGTGTGTGATGGCTAGTCTCCACTGCCAATCTGGCTGGACCCAGATTCACCAAGAGAACATGCCTCTGGTGTGCCCATGAGGGGGTGTCCAGAGGATGAACTGAAGAGGAAGGCCTACTTTCTGGCTGCAGATGCAATGTCGCCAGTGGCCCCGCATCCCTATCGCCATATCTACCCCCATGATAGACTGTGTCCCCTTCTCCTCTAACCTTGTCTCTTGTCAGGGATTTTGTTTCAGCGACAACAAAAGTAACTAATATAAAAACTTGGGAGACAGCTCGGTTGATCGGTGCTTGCTGTGCAATTCTCAGTGTAGACTCCAGCAGGAAAATCCAGGAGTGGCGAAATGTGTCTGCAATCCCAGTGATGGGGGACCAGAGGCAAAGGCTCATCCCTGAAGCTCGCTGGCCAATCAGTGAGCTTCAAGGTCAGTGAGAGACCCTGTCTCAAAATATAAGATGGAGAACAACTAAGAAAGACACTCAACATTGATCTCTGACCTCCGCAAGCACACATACATGTACCTGCACCTGCGAGTTCACACATACACATACAGACACACACACACACACACACACACACGAAAACTTAGGTATACAAAGTTAAATAATACTGCAACAGGCCTATTGACATCCGGGATCAAAGTTCACAAATTCTGATCTTTCAGGAGCCAGGCAGTCTATATAAATAAATACCGGAATAACTGACAGACAAGGATGTGTGATCAGGTAGAAAATGCCCCCAGAGCCACTACTGAGAGAATCAGTGTTGTCACTTAGGATCTGGGCACAGTGTCCCTATACCTTCCAGTTTATAAGTGCAAGAAAAATACGGATTTTTTTATTAGCCAAATATTAGGAAAAAAGCTTTACAATCTAACCAAATTCAGGAAGTGTTTGATTAATGCAGGTTTTCCTTCAGAACTTAACAGTCATCTTAATTCATTGCTACACAGCACCAAAGAAATGTTCCGCATGACTCTTAATTTACTTAATAAGTTTTATTTCCATATACTTCAAGGGACAAGCTTTATTTGGGGCATGTTGTCTTATGAAAGCCTCTGACGTCTAATCGACTCCTTTGTTGCCCCTCTGGAAGGTTCATGCGTGTGCATGTAAGGACGTTGTGAGGTCACACACACACAGGCAACTATGTTAGGTGTTCTAACATCTCATACCAGAGTCCAGGAGGACTTCTCGTGGGAGCACGTCCTGAAGCCCTTGAGCTTGTTAAGGACTAAGTGGACCCTTGACCCCCTCGGTGGACGAAGAAGCACTTAGTGAAATCCCAGGCACTGCGACACATCACGCCCCGTCTTCTCTCTTTCATCTGCTGTGCTACATAGCTTAGCGCCAGGAAAGACAGCCAAGTGCCACCATGCACAGATGTTCTGCTTTATTTACCCATGGGGAAGAAAGGGGAGGGCAACTAAATCTGGCTTGGGAATCTGCAATAAAAAGATAAGACTAATATCATTGTGAGTCTTTAAAAATACCCTCTGTTTAGAAACGTTTACGACACAGTGTGGAACATCAACTCATCAAAAGTAAACAATATAAAAATACTAAATATTATCTATGACAAGGTCAGTGAAGGCGCAGGGAAAGTGGTTTTGAATGGTTAGTGAGAATTAACATGAGCCATCCTTGATCCCAAGGAAGCATTAGAAGGTGGAGGTTGGGATAGGACTCCACTCAGGGAAGAGGAAGCAGAGATACAGAAGGGGAAGATTTCGGAATCACAACACACCGTGTACATGTTGTGAAATGGGGCTGAAACAGACTATGTCTCCACTGGGCACCCAGCCCATAAGGGAATCTGGCTTTACTTGTGTAGGGAACAGGAAGCCTTCGAATGATTTCATGACTTTGCCATATTCAGGGAAATTGAAACGACGGGGTTCTGAAGGTGCTAGTGAGGCAGGGGTCCTCAGCAGGACCTGGGAAAAGGTGACAAGAGTCTGGGCTGGGAAGCTGATGGTGGGAACTAAAGGAAATGATGTTCTTAAGGAAGGGTATGATCTAAGGAGTTAATCTAGGGACTTTAGGTGCAGTCAAGGAGAGAGACACAGAACAGAGCCCGCGTCACTGACAACAGACTGGCTTACACAGATTGCTGTATGTCACAGTCAGAGAGGGGGACATCTAAGCAGACATGTTTAATCAGCTCATCAGCACTGTGCACCTAGAACCTGTGAATGACGAGCAAATACGGTGGGTTAAAACACTGCTGTGTCTCTGCCGTGTACGATATCCTTCACCTATGTGATTAGGAGAAGGAAGAGTTGAACTGTGCAACACAGCAGTATCTGCACAGATGTCTGTCAAATCAGGAGGGAGAGAAGATTGAATGAAGACTAATTCATCACACTTTCCTGGTGCCCTTGTACTACACAGACACATATAAAAGTACTAAACCACAGCACAGCATACACCAGACTTCCAAGTTCTCTACATTTGTTCTGTGTTTTAGGCAATGATGGAGGTGAGGGGGGAAATGAATGATCTTTATTCCTTACTATTATTCTCCTCTTTGGAGATGAACAGACACAAAAGAGAAGTCGCGAAGGTAGCAGAGGACAAAGTCTTGGAAAGTGTTTCCACTCGCTGAGATACACAGGGACAAAAAGTAAATCCATGCAGGCTTGGCTAGCCTGGAGCTCACCATGAAGACCAGGCTGGTCTTAAACTCATAGAGATCTGCCTGCCTCAGCCCCCAGAATGCTGAGATGAATTAACGGCACGTGCTACATGGTGAGACTCTGTCCAAAACAAACAAACAAACAAAAAGCAAACAAAATCTTCATGACCGATTACACGCCCTCTCACGTCAGCAGACTTTCCTCTCACAAGCCAGACAGGAGTCACCCATTCTAACTTCAGGCTCCGGGGCAGGCCAGGGTCTCCAGTGTCCCTGTCATTTGCATGTGGGGTTGGGAGCCCAGGTGCAGCAGGCAGATCAACAGGCACGACAGCCGTTTCCATAGCAGTCTCCACCAGTCATTTTTTATTTACCACAGGTCTCCAGGGTGAGCTGGGCCCATGCTTCCCTGCTCCTTAGCAACCAGGAAAGGCATGCGACAAAATGCTCAGAGCAAGGGGGAAAAATGGAGACTCCATAAATAGAAAGAACAGAGGAGCAGGGGAAGGGGAGACTGGCCAGTTTAGGGGGCATCTCAGCGTGCAGCAGCTGTTCAACACCAAGCGTTTTCACACACAGCACCCCGAGTCTCTGAGAATTTACAAATGCATTGCACCCAGTATTACAACATCAGGTAATCGCAGACTTAGTTATTAGTTCACGGCAGAAGAACTTCTAAGATAGCGTGTGAGTATCCTTTTGAACACTGTAACAAGAGGCACGAGCGTTAAAAACTTCCGCAAGACGCTGTAGTAGGAATATCTGCGTTAGGATCTGTGAAAAATATATACAGAAAAAAATCATAAGTTTGCATAGACTGCCCTGGAATTCTTGCTGTAAACGGCAAGGGCATGCTGGGAGGGATAGTGGCTGGGGTTCTCTCAAAAGCACCCACAGAAACGTATCCCCACTGCTGTGGATCCATATCTGAGTTGTCCATTTAAAAATGCACGTACAATGAATTATTAATAGCTGACGCACAGCCTGGCACCACGGCTAACACCTATAACTGCAGCACTTGGAGGCTGGCACAGAATTGCTGAAGGCTTGAGACTGGCTTGGGCTACATAGGAAGCTGCAGGCCAGCCAGACAGGTGAGATTCTGTGTCAAAAAGCAAAACAAACAAACAAGCAAACAAAGAAAAAATAATTGATACACGTATTTCTTTAAATTAGGCAATATGTTATCATCACCTAAAACGCGAGTAGAGCAGAGATGCGAGGGCCCCTGCCAGACTCTTCACTAAGTAAAACCCACACAAAGGAAAATTACCATGAAAAAGTTGACAACGCTCTTGTAAATTTCCACTTATACAACCAAATTACTATCATAAGGCACATATAATGGATAACCGTTATTCCTGTCTGCTCAAACACCGCTGTTGTGTCTGCGGCCAGCATTTATGTGATGAATCCCCACATAACCACGGCAGCAGAGCAGCCCCCCAAACACGGATGCAGCGACTGCAAACAAAGATAGTTTTAGAGACTGGATCCAATGGGACTACGGTGTATTCTAGCATAAATAGGCTCTGACACTTTACTTCCTCTGCTGCCCTTCAAAACTGTTCAGTCCTTGATGCTCGTGGTGCTCAGATACCACAATTCCATTTGCCTCCTAACTCTTGAGATTGTCAGTGACCGGATCCCAAGGAGCCTGGCAGAGGATAGGGCTTGTCGAGCACGGCTGGTCTTACAGAAAGTCTCCTGAGGGTTCATGGGTTCTTTTCGACCTCCCCAAAGAAGAGGGACCTGAACGTGACCGTCCTGATACTGGCTCCATAGCCAGGTGTCCATCGTGAGAAGAACACCGGTCCTCTGGGAGGAACTCTGCTCCATGCTGGGGTCTGCTTTCTGAGCCTCCCACCCCCAAAGGAAAGTAAAAAATAAAATAGCAGAGAAGCCACTGTAACAGCTTCGCCCTGTCGGGAATGGCTACACAAAATAAGGGGGGGGGGGTGACCTGTGATCTAAAGGACTTCACAACAAACTTTCAGATTCAGTTAGCAAGAGCGCTATCCACACAGGGTTCTGTCTGCAGAAAATGATAAAAACGCGCTGGTTCTCCTACCTGCCTGCTTTCCCTCTGGGAGGACGTTGAGGCACTTCTATGGGTCGGAGTGGATGTTTTATGAGCAGGGGATATGCCCTTCTCGTCTGAACTCATCACGGCAGTTAGTCTAGGGGTGTGCACGTGAGACCATCCCAATCCTCCTTCCGACTCCCAGACGAAGAACCGGACAAATGGCGGCTTTAGTCCATCTCGCACAGATCAGACTGGACCAGGAAAGCACAGGTTACTACTGGGGTGTCCAAACCACCTAAAAACAAAACAGAAATTTAAAAGAAAATAAAAATCATTCTATTTAGGGTAAAATTAATTTGCATTAACAAAGGGAAGAATATACATTTAGAAGCGCAGGTCTGGGGCTCAGAGACATCGAAGCTGAAGGCACAAGTTATGATAATGATAAAAATGTACAAAATGATTCATATATGAATTCTGAAATTTCTATATGTGTAAGGAAATTTCATATAAGTCTATAGTTATATTTTTAGAATTTCTAACATTATGTAACAGATTATGTGAATTTGAATGTGGTAGGATCTTATGATTAGGATCTTAGTGATCACCTAGATACAGACAAGAATCCCTTGGTTGGGCAGGTAACTCAGAACACTTGTCAAGGATGGTCAATTTGGTGCTCAATCTGACCACCCTATAATTAAGTAATTATTAATTTAAAAAGAACAATCTCAACAGTTAAGAGAACTCTCCTGACCTTGTAAACCTGGATGCTCTAAGTGACTGAAGCTTGTAATCCTGTCTCAGGATTTTAAATCCCCTGCTATTCTATTAAAATAAAAACCGCTTAGCTGAGCGGGAGCAATGGCTCAGTAGGTAAAGAGCTGCTCTCCCAGAGGACCCAGGTACATTTCCCAGCACCCATATGGTTACTGATATGCTATAACCCCTGTTTTAGGGGATCCAGCTCCTTCTTCTGACCTTCAAGGGCACCAAGCACACACATGACACACAAACACGCATTCAGGGAAAACACCCACACATGTAAAAAAATTTAAAATCTTAGAAAATAAAAATAAACCATCTATTGTCCAAACTGGAAGAATAGATTAAAGCAAAATTAGCCTTCGTGAGCCATAAATTCAAAGAGCCAGAGGCCCTTTTGTCAAACAGCAAAGGCTTCAGCTTGGACTGGCAAAAGGCAGTAAAAAAGCCCACAGCCGCGGATGATCATCCAATCTGCTCGGCAAAGGCAATCTACCAAGTGTGAATCAAGATTCCGAAGCCAAGTCCTGGTGCCTAGAAGCAGAAAAGTGAGAACGCTGTTTAGATCGTTGATTCAAAGGACTTTGTTTTCTGGCCCAAGATGTTTTACAAGTAGATGCTGACACTTGAGCCAAAAGTGTGGCGGCTTTTCGATGTGTTCAAGCGCTCCTGTGGGATGGGGCTGAAGTGGCCAACCTATTAATCGAATATCTACTCAGACACAAATTCAATCCAAGTTTCAGGCCCTCTGTTAGTCTGATATACAACCTCCCTCCCCCCACCCTGTTCCCAGCTCTTTCTTCCTTCTCCCCTCCCCACCCCAGTACATCCACCTGCACTGTCTTCATTAGTATCAATGCTAATATATTATTTTAACTCGACATTTTCAGGGCAACTTGTACATAATTAAACCATGTTCAGTCTTATTGTATTATGAATACATTTAAAAGCTGTCAAAACCAAAGAAAATAATGGATAAAGAACTAAAGGCATCCCAAGATCCAATTTTGAGGTTATTGTTGTTATCGATGAATTTGGGATCTCGTGTTTTTAAACAAAAGGTGTTGTGTGGCTTTTCCTGGGAGACTGGGACAACTAATCTCAGATAGTGAACCGATTGCAGATAGAAATTTAATGCAGTGAACCACTGAGTTTATTGGGGTTCCATACAGGAGTATGGGTGAGAGGTTACATATAGGAGTACAGACAACCCTAAGCAACTGCATCACTAAAAAAAAAAAAAAAAAAAAAAAAAAAAGAAAGGAAAGAAAAAACCAACAACAACCCATCCCAGCATAGATGATGGTTCATGAAAGCCAGATCCCTTCAGCTCCCCATATGGCTTGTGGTAGATGTCAGAGTTTGAGGCCAGCCTAGTCTACAGAATTCCATGACAGCCAGGGGTACACAAGAGAAATCATGTCTCAAAAAACCAGAGAAAGAGAGAGATAAACACACTCTGCTCCCATGCTTGAGTAATAATAATAAAACAATCTGAGGTCAGAATCCTAAGAGACCACCCCCTCATTCCATTAGCCTTCTCTGTCACGTGAGGGTAAGGCAGTGACAGAGCAGCGGGCACTGACCGAGTGTGAGGTGAGCATGCTCAACACTCCCGTTCACAGGAACACTCTGCTCTATATAAACGAGGAGAGAATAGGGCCTAGGAAGTCAATGGCTGCAGTCCTCAGCTTGGTTTCCATCTGCTTGCTATTAGCATCCCCACAGGAACTTACTTTTCCAAAGGACTGTTATCTGTGCAGGCTGAGAGGACCCCAGGAACAAGCTGTGGGATGCTTAATGTGAGGTCACAGGACAATGACTTTGATTGGCGCGTTGACCATGGGCCCTGCTGACTTGGGCCGCTCTGTTACCATCCCCTGGTCGTTTTGCTAGTACTAACGTTTAAAGACTGGTCTGTTACTTTTCATTCATCATCGGGGTTTTGACCTCTCTGGCATGTTAAAAAGGAAGACTGCGTAACGTCACCGTGTGCCTTGCAACAGGAAGAACAACCCTGAGAAATACAGTTCCTGATGATGCTAACAGACAAGGACAGGATGCAAAAGCTTTCAGCTCTGCTCTGTGGCCTTAGCATTTACAAATTTTTGTCCATTTTGTGCACATTTCTATTCAGGCAGCCAGTGACCTTGAAGGTGCCCTATTTTGAGGAGGAATTTTCTGTCAAAACAACCATTCTCCACTTGGAGCTCCTGGGCCAACTAAAGTTAAAAATGTCCCTAAAGTGACCCTTGTACACTGCCAGCAGAAATAAAAAAAATGGCGTGGCTGCCATAGAAATCAAATGCTTCAACTATTCCTTAAATGTTTGTAAACAAGGTGACTGTGTGATTCATTCCATCTCGAAGTAAGAACTAAAGAACTAAAGGCTGGAGAACATACCATGCACACACTCATATCCACACATACAATCCCAAGACGCAGAAACAACCTCAATATCCACCAACAAAGGAATACATAAAAGTAGGGAGTATTCTATTCAGAGACTAGGATATTACTTAGACTTGAAGAGAAAGGAAATTCTAACAAGCATGGTTCTCTACGGACATAGAACTTACGGAATAAATCTCTCTCCCTGCAGTAAATATGGGCTTCATTGGAATGACTTACGGGCTGAAGCCCAGCTAATCCAACAGTGGCTGGCTAAGGAGGGAAAAGTCTGAGAACCCAGTGGCTGCTCCGCCCCACAAGGCCGGGTGTCTCAGCTGGTCTTCAGAGCATGATGGAATCCTGAGGAAGTAGAGTCTGATACCGGTGAAGGAGTGGATGTGGTGGCAAGGGGAGGGGCAAGCAGGCAAGGAACAAAAGCTTCCTATGTCCTTATACAGACTTCAGTCAGAAGGCGAGGCCCATATTAAAGGTGTGTCTTCCCTCCTCAAGATTTGAATTGAAGGCATAGATCTCCTTGACTCAAGGTCCAGATCAAAGGTCTGGACTAGAAGTGTACAAACCCACCTCAGACCAAGCAGAAAATCTCTCACGGGTGTGCTCTCCATATCTGGACTGTAATTCATTCAGATATAGTCCAGTTGAGAACAGAGACTAGCTGTCAGAGTTGGGGGAGGGACAGAGGGGAGAGCAATGAAAGAGATATCTTGATAGAGCGAGCCATGATGGGGCTAGGGAGAAACCTGGTGCTAGGGAGAATTCCCAGGAACCCACAGGATGACCCCAGGTAAGACTCCTAGCAATTGTGGAGAGGGTGCCTGAACTGGCCTGCCCTATAATCAGATGAGTGACTGTCCTAATTGTCATCATGGGACCTACATGCAGTAACTGAGGGAAACAGATGCAGTGATCCACAGCTAAGCACTGGGTCTAACCCCTGGTGTTGTTCAGTTGAAGAGAGAGAGAAGGGATCACATGAGCAGGAGGGTCAAGACCATGATGGGGAAAACCCCAGAGACAGCTGACCTGAGTGAGTGGGAGCTCACGGACTCTAGACCCCCTGAATGTGGGTGACAGTTGTGTGGCTTGATCTGTTTGTAGGGCATCTGGCAGTGGGACCAGGACTTAACCTGGGTGTGACTTTTTGGAGCCCATTTCTTATGGTGGGATACCTCTGTTCAGCCTTGATGCAGTGGGGAGGGGCCTGGTCCTGCCTCAACTTAGTATGCCAGTCTTTGTTGAAGCCCCTAGAGAAGCCTTGCCCTCCTTTAAGGAGTGGTTGGGGGATAGGATGGAGGAGGTAGGGTGGGAGGAGAGGAAGGAGGGAGAATTAGGATTGGTATATAAAATGAAATAAATAAATAAATAAATAAATAGCCATCACAATGGATGAGTCCTGAAGGCAACATGCCACATGAAACAAGCCAGATAGAAAATGGCAAATGCTGCCAGACTGCATTCCTACTGGAGACCCAGGGTGGGAGTCCCACAGACAACAGGCGCGGTGCTTACCAGGATTTGGGGGAGAGGACACAAAACTGATGCTTCCAGGACTGGATCCAGAATTCCAGTTTGGAACATGAGAACAGTGTGGGAGTGGATAGCAAATGTGAAATCACTCAGTGCCACGCTTTTCGCCTGAAATCGTAATTAGAAGATGTGATGTGTGTGTGTGTGTGTGTGATCACCATAGAAACGTTCCCCACCATCAGCTACGCTGACTGGTACAACATCCGGGCACTATTTGACACCATTTTTGCAGCCAGGTTTCATCATGCGATCGTTAGAACTGTCGCTCCAGCCTGTTTCATGCCTCCATTTCCGCACGTTCCAAACATGTCTGTTCTCTGTTTATCTGACTTGGTTCTACAGCATCCCTGAGGGAAGGGGCAATCTGACTTCTGTCATTGTGGTTCTACGTCACGAGCCACAAGCACCGCTCTGGGCACGGACTGAGCTTATCACGTCAGCTCCGTTCCAGCCCCTCCGTTTTACCCATTAAGCAGCTGACTGGGCTCACACACTGGCTGTAGATAACCTTACTCTTACGTCGCTTCTTTGATATTACCGTATAGGCTTGAAGATAACCCTAAGTAATCCAAACGAATTACAAACATCGGTTTCTTATCTGTTCAGAAGTCATTTGAGAAAACAGACTATACAAAGTTCAACCTTCCCGAGAGGAAACTTCCCCAAAAAAAGATCTGCCAGGCTACTAATGGCACCCGAGGGGCCTTACTAGGCTTTATCCTTCCTACTGCGGAGTTACCCATGAGGAATAGGGACGATGTGATAGCCTCAGTTCTTTCCAAACACAGCTGATAGACTGGCCCGGCTGCACCAAACTGGGGCACCTGCCACCTACTAATTGACTGGCCCATTGTCCAGCTTAAGCACGGCCATTTCGTGGACAGAATTTTGAGAAACAGCCACCCTTCTAGAATGGCAAGGTTTGTACTGATTGGTACGCATGTGCCAGGGTGTCTACAGCGCTAAGTTGGGGGACCAGCGGGAGGGTTGCTTTGATTACTGCTCACGCACTGTCAGGTCAAGGAGAGGTGAGCTGGCTTAGGAGGTCTACTGGCTCGTGATTATTCAACTGGGGTACGGTAACCTTTGTGCACACTCAGTGCTGAGCTCAGGAACCTGTTGTGTGTTCCCCTCCTCAGCTCAGGCTTCAGAGATACCCCGAAATTGGCCATAGCGGTGATGGGGGTGAGGGAGCATGCATGCCACTATACTGTTCATAAGCACATATATCTTGCACTGATGTTTTATTTTTACATTTAAAAAAATCTCATGGATTAAGAAAGCAATCCCAACTCAGAAATACGATTCAAACATCATCACAAGACAAGGGAATGACCAATTACGACACTAATTATGATTATTTTATGTTTGGTTTGATGGCACATACCTATAATCCTATCACTTGGAGATTGAGGTAGGGACTGCTGCTAGTTTGAAATTAGCCTAGGTTATAAAAGAGAATGGGCTATCCTGGGATTATCTAGTGAGACTCTGTCCCAGAAACTTAAAAACTAAACAATAACAACAAAAAAAAACACAGAAAAAAACAAACAAACAAACAAAAACCAAATGCCTCCTAAACAAAACAAAACAAATAAAAGCCACAAAGAAGCCAGGTGCTATTAGTGCATGCCTTTAATCCCAGCACTTGGGAAGCAGAGGCAGGCGGATCTCTGTGAGTTCGAAGCTAGCCTGGTCTACAGAGCAAGTTCCAGGACAGCCAGGGCTGTTACACAGAGAAACTCTATCTCAAAAAACCAATCCAAGTGGCTTTGTTGTGGGAGGAAGCGTGTCACTGTGGGACAGGCTATGAGGTTGCCTGTGCTCAGGATACCACCCAGTGTCTCAGTCGACTTCCTGTGGCCTGCAAGATGTAGGACTCTCAGCTCCAGCACCCTCCCCACCATGATGGCAACAGACTGTAACCGTAACTCTGAATTAAATGTAAGCGAGCCATCCCAATTAAATGTTTCCTTTATTAGAATTGCCGTGATCATCGTGTCTCTTCACAGAAATAAAAACCCTAAAGACAGCAAACCAAACCAGACCAAACAACAACAAATAAAAACCCATCAATGTTACCTTAATGTCAAAAATACTTGAAATATCACCAAAAAGTAAAGGAATGGGAGTCCTAATAGTTTGACAAGGTTGTGTGTATGAGGTTTGCAGAGTGTTGGTCCTACTGTAAGTTATAATTCACAAACAAATTAACTCCAAAAGGTTCAAGCTCCTGCTTTTTTTTTCAGGGGGGCATGTGATCCAAGTCTCAGGGAAGATGCTGAGGGGGCAAGAGACCTCTAAGCCTGGCTTAACACAAGAGATTTTGTGGGAACGAGAAGGAAGGAAGTAGTTTAAATATTCATACAGAGATACTGGAGTGAAGCTAGCAGGCTAAATACAGAATGGCTTCATTCCAAGGCTAAACTACAAATAACAGTTGAGGTTCTTAAATTTTTAAATTATTTTCATTGGTTTTACACATCCTACAGACAGTTTCTTTCAAGTATGCTACGTGTTCTGAGGACATTCGCGCCCTTCCCATTTCCTGCTTTCAAAGTCCACCCCCTTTTCTCCACCTAGAGGCCTCCCTCTGCATTTGACACATCGCTGATGTGCGCTCACAAACAGTACCTCAGGAGAACTGCAGGGAACCACAAATGAGAGAAACCATGCAACATTTGTCTTCTTGTTTTATTTATTTTTGTTTTTGTTTTGAATCTTTTGGTTACTTGAAATGGGGTTTTGCTATCCAACCCTGACTGGCCTGGGCTTGTGACCCTTCTCCTGCCTCTGCCTCTGCAATGATAAGCTTACAAGTGTCCTGCGGCTGGCTGGATCTACCTGATTTATTCACTCAAGATGATGCTCTCCAGTCCAAGCTACTTCCCTGGAGGAAGCAGAACTCCACTCTTCTTTATGGGTGAAGGAGCCGCACTGTGTGCACATACCGCATTCTCTTTATGTGCTCAGCCATTGATGGGAACCCTGGCTGATTCCAGAATATGGCTCTGGTGAGACGTAGGCACCCATGCGGTGTGTGGCCTTACAGTTTTTTGGGCGCGTGCCTACCAGCGAGAAGCCAGGTCCTATGTTCATTCTGCCTGTGCTTTATGGCGGACCCTTCGTGATGATTTCTACAGTGGCTGCACCAAGCCGCATTCCCACCAGCAGTTTGCAAGGCTCCCTACCTCCCTGCCAGCGTCTATCACTGTTTGTTTTGTAACTGGTAGCCATTCTGATTGTGTTAAAATGGAATCGTAATGTTGCTCCAGTTTGCATTTCCCTAGTGACTAAGGCTGAACATTGTTTTTCACATAGTTATTGGCCATCTGGACTTAACCTTTTAAGAACTGTTGTCTCATTAGTCCATTTATTGATCGGGTTGTTGTTTGGTGTTTGGCTTTTTTAGTTCTTTTAGTCTCAATATTAATGCTCTCTATGATGTAGGGATGGAAAGGATTTTCCTCCATCCTGATCCTGGAAGCTGTCTCTTCATTGACTAGTCCTTTCCTTTGCTGTGCAGAAGTGTTTTAATTCCACGCATCTTTAGGCTTCATTTCCTGAGCTACTGCAGTCCTTCCCAGAAACCCTTGCCTGTGCCTTCATCATCAAATATTTTCCCCTCCCAGAACTGTGAGCTCTGATCCACCCTGAATTGACATCTGCATATCAACTCTGTGACATAGTCAGTGATATCATTCGGTGAGAGATATGGGTCTCGCGTGGCCGTCCAGTTTTTCCAGCACCATTTGTCGAAGAATGTCTCTAGTTACTTGTCTATTGCTATAATAAGGCACTATGACAAAGGCGACTTCAAGAAGAAAGAGTATTTATTTGGTGAGGTTACGGCCACCATGATATGGTAACATGGAGTGTGGTGATGAGGAGGCAGGCATGATGCTAGAGTGGCAGGAATGGCCTGGATTGTTGAAACTCCAAAGCTTGACCCCAGTGTCACTGCTCCTCAAACAAGGCCACACCTCCCAATCCCTCCTCAACTGTTCCACCAACTGGAGACCAAATACGTGAGCCCATGGAGCCAATACCATTCAATCCATCACACAGATGGTGCCTGTTCGAAAAAATAAAAAAGGATGACTATCACTGTGGGTTCAAATCTCAGTCTTTTATTCGATTCCATTAATCTAAACTATCTTGCTCTGTGCCAGCTCTGCTGTCTCTGTCATGACTTGGAACCCGCTGCTGTGACATTTCGAGGCTGGTCCTTTCAGCTACGAGTTGCCTCTGCAACCCAAGTCTTCTTAGAATTTTTCTCCTTCTGTGACAAATGTCATTGGAGCTTTAAGGAAATTACATTGAACCTACAGATTGCCTTTGACAATGTAGAAGGGGATTGAGTTTATTTTCTGTTAAAATCCTGTAAGGGCAAGAAGAAGACAAGACAAAAGCAACAGAATTTGGGGGCCAGAAGTAGAATTTATTTATTTAATCAATTAAAAAATGGAAAGCATAAGGTGGTAGGATGATGGATTGATTGGCCATGAGGATATCCGGTCACAAAGACAGTGAGTGACGGAACTCAGGGACCACTTGACAGGTCACTTGACTCAGGATGAAAAGGACTCAGAAAACACCACATATGCCCACAACGAGGTGTCGGTAGGCGACCCACAGGATGCACAGGGCACTGAGCACATCCCTGCAATGCATGTTCCTCAGAGAACCAAGAACCGGACCCCACAGTGTGACAGCGAGCAAGTCAATTATGGAAGGGCTTATGATGTTAATCCAATTTTGGATTTCTCTATCTCCTCCAATGTAGTTTAAAAACATCAGTTGTGCTTAGAAAGATAGAAGCTGAGCACCAGAGAGATGGCTCAGTGGGTAAGAGCACCTTTGGCCAAGCCTGACAACCTGAGTTTGAGCCGTCTGACTTACATGGTGGAAGGAGAGAACTGACTCCTACAGATTTGTCCTGTGACTTCAAAGGCGTGCTATGGCAGGCATGTGCACACACGCACACACACACACACACACACACACACACACACACACACACAGACACACAGACACACACGTACACACATGTGCACACACACACACACATAAATACATAAGAACAGCCTCGTTTACAAGAGTGAATTCCTAGTTCCAGGACAGCCAGGGCTGTTACACAGAAAGAAAGAAAAAAACCTATTTTTCTAATCAGCATTGGGTTGGTTTTGAAAAACCTGCCAATCATGCATGAATTGAAATGCAAGATGAACACTGCCCCACTTCCTTTACCTCTGCCTTTGACATCAAATCTGAAAATATACCTGTTCAAAGATGCTTATTTTATCAAAAAGAAAAACCTCTTGATTAGGATAAAAATTGGTGGAATTTGTGATTATAAGGTAAGAATATTCATGGAATAAACCAGTGCATTTGTCCTAAGTATAGATACCAAGCGAGATAGTAGGAAAAATCAAGCAAAAATACAAACTAAATCAGGAAATCTAGGGCATGATGTCAAAATGAATGCTAATAATTCTCTTTTTTTCCTGAAAACTTCATTATTATTTGCTGTTTGGATAAAGAACTCAAAAGGATAAAAAGGGTTTTTTTAGAAAGGAAAAAGCCTAAGAACTTGTATTATTTTATATACTAAAGACTTTATTCTATTTTTCCTTGTTTTATAATTTTTTAAAAAATAATTTATTTATTTTTTACATGCTTTGTTGTGAAGATGTCAAATCCCCTGGAACTGGAGTTACAGACAGTTGGGGGCTGCCCCATGAGTGCTGGGGATTGAACCCGGTCCTCTGGAAGAGCAGCCAGTGTTCTTAACTAATGAGCTATCTCTCCAGCCCCAGGTTTTATAATTTTACATTTAAATCTGTAATCTACTGTGGTTTGAGAGAAACTGGCCCCCAGTGGCCAACAGGGCGTGGTACTATCTCAGATGCACAGGCAGGCCCAGTGTGGCCGTCTCTTCCTGTTGCCTGTGGATTCATATGTAGAATTCTCAGCTCCTCCTCCAGCACGACATACCGCCATGCTTCCCGCCATGATGATGATGAACTAAACCCCTGAAATCAGCCCAGTTAAACCTTTTCCTTTATAAGAGTTGCCATGGTCATGGTGTCTCTCCACAGCAAGAAAACCCTAACTAAACCACCTATCTTTAGTTTATTCTGTATAAATTGTAGAGCAATTCTCCTTATTTTGTCTAGGACACTCACACATTATTTGCTGAAAAAAGCTATCTTCTCCATTCATTAGATTTCAAAGACAAGAAAATTTTTTAAAAAAGAAAACTATTAGTTGAACATTAAAAGAAGGAAAAATGATTAATCATATTTGTAAACTCTTTAGATTGCTGAGAATTAAGTGTTAAAATGGAGTGCTTAAGGAAAAGAGACTCTGGCTGGATGTGGTGGCGCACGCCTTTAAATCCTAACACTTGGAGGCAAAGGCAGACCCATCTCTGTGAGTTCGAGGCCAGCCTGGTCTGTATGAGAAACCCTGTCTCAAAAAACAAACAAACAAACAAACAGAAACCACAAAACAATAACAACAGAAAAGATCCCTGCAAAGAGGAGAGGGGCAAAACCTTATTAGCTGCTCTTAGAGAAGACGGAGTTCAGTTTCCAGTACCCACATTGCCTCGGGCACTGCATACATGTAATTGAAATAACATACATACATACATACTAGCACATAAAAGAGCAATAAATAGAGCTTTAAAAAAACAGAAAAAGAAACTTAGTCTAGTCTAAACATAAGCAATGAAACCAAAATCTAGAACTCAGTGATAGAAGACTCCCAACATCCACCGTCGTTTCTCCCCCAGCCTTCCTGTGTACATTTGACCTCTTCATTTATGCAAACCCGAGGCACCCTGTACTTGATCTGATGTAAATGTTGGCATTTCTTCACTAGAACTTTTCTTTTTAAGTGTTTTATTTTGGAGCAATTTGGAATTTGCAGAGAAGTTTCAAGGATATTCCAAACTATATCGTGTACCCTTTCTCCAGGACACTGTCTGATTTCACCAGTTCTTCAGGAGGTGACGTGGTGAGGGGTGAGGCTTGCAGTTTAGAAGATGGATTTGAAAATAAACCCAAAGGCCGAACCCGCAGTTACTGTGGAAGTAAACTCTGCTGCACTTCCCAATTTATTACATATGAAGAATTAGTCAGCAAGTTGCCATTTAGTCCTTCATTCTGTCATCACTTCTGAAGAGGCACCGCACCTGCTGGGCTCCAGCACAATACTCTTTCCACTTCCTCCACGGTTACGTCACTCGGGTAACAGCTTCCTATCTACGCTCAGAAGCTTAATGCCTTGTCCCCTGTGCGCCTGGGTCACCACCTCAGGGTTCAGAACAGGGCTTGGTTGACACTGAATGAAACTCAGCTATCTTTGGCAACTAAGAAACGAATGAATGCTTACATGGGTTAGTAAAGTGTCCGTGTGTGTGTGTGTGTGTGTCTGTGTGTTTGTGTGTCTGTGTGTATGTCTGTCTGTCTATGTGTATATGTGTCTGTCTGTCTGTCTATCTGTGTGTGTCTGTGTTTATGTCTGTCTGTGTGTCTGGTATGTGTCTATGTGTGTATCTGTGTGTCTAACTATGTGTGTGTGTATATCAGGGGTGACATATGGCACACAATGAAAGACAAATCCGTCAGATGACTCTGAGTTCTGAGATGTTAACCTTCTATTCCCAGTCACACACAGCAGAATTGCGGGCAGTCATCTCCTCCACCGTCACTCTTTACAGGAACACGACTCAGCACCGTCGCTTTCAAAGCCAGCTCTCATAAGCCCATCTGTACCGTTGTGCTAGCTCACTCAAACTATTTCCTGGCCTTATTCATTCGATGCACCAAGTCAGTGAGATAAAATTTAAATAATGCTCCAAATTAGAATAATTAAAACATGAGTCATTCTTTCTGTAAAAACATATTTGAAAAATTCATGATTACTGGACACTACTGTGATTCAGAACAAGGCACTGTGAGAACGAGCAGGCCAGGAGATTACGAGACTGTGGATGAGCAAGGTGTTATGGTCAACTTGACTCCCACCGCTGACCTCTGGGATTAACAGCAGAGAGAGGGCTGTATCATCTATGAATCCTTCCGTTTCCCCACAGACAAACAGTATAAACGTGTCCAGAAATCAAAGCCCTTGATCACCTGACTGTCCCAAAGAAGAAACAATCATTCCAGATGAAAGACCACAAATTATCCATTTCCCAAATAAAAAGAAAAAGGTGATGGACATGGGAGCACCTTTGGAATTCTCTGCTGCATTTAGGGATTGACTCTTCAGCCTGGAGTGCCCCATGAGCAAGTGTGGACACGAACACACACATTCAATATGGCACAAACTGATCCCAAGAGCACAAGGAGACTACTGTCCCTCCTGAAACATCCTTCCCAGCATATGATGCACTGAGTTTAAACAACTCAAAGTCTCTGACAAACTAAAGATTTAAAAGAATAACTCTCAATGCCAAGAAATATATCTAATATTAGCACCAAAATGAAGTTGAAGGAAAAATTCATTTCCTGATTTCATATATGCATTTCAAAAGTGCTCATAATGCTAATAAATGTTTAAGAAAACGAACCTTACAATTAACTTCTTTCTCTACTAAAAGATAGTGCAATAATTAGTCGCTTAAGGCTAAGATTATTAATTTGAAACTATTTTAAATATCCCAAATATAAACTGAATAGTCTTATAATATTATTTTGAACCACACGATTTTTCAATAGAAAAAATATGTAATTATTTTTATTTTTTAAAAAATCCCATAGCATTCACTTATGAAAATCCCTAAGAATTCTTTATTTTGATGGATGTATTTCCTATCAGGTTCTACAAAACGATCAGGAAACGTCAATGACTCCCAAGGTTCAGCTACTGCTTCTAAAATCCATTTTGTACTGACAGAACCAAGGTTTGTAAAAACAGTTGAGTGCCGGAGCTCAAGAGGAGCTGAGGCAGCCTGCGCTGGCAACAAAAATCAGGGCCAAAGAAACTAACATCTCAAGTGTGCTTCTGGGATGCTCTCGACTGGTACGGAGCTGGGACTGAGTGTAGGCACATGCTGTGCACGTCAAGGTTCACTGTGACTCAGTGTATCAGGCTGTCCTCTGCAAACGTCCATGTGCAACCTGAAGGGCGCCAGAGAACAAAGCAAGCTTTATTTGAGCATCTTCAATAACAACAAAAACCTATGTTATGAAATGTTTCCATGGCAAAGACCCACAGTTGGGTCCCATATGAAATTAACAGCAGTACTTCTAAAAAAATTTCAATTTAGAACAAGATATTGATCAAGGTGGGAAGAAAGTTATTGATTAAATACAACTCACTGTACACATCGAATTCTGATGGCCATACCTCTGAGTGCCAACATGTTGCGCATGCCAAGGGCACAGCAGACCAATCACTCAGTGAATCAGATGTGCCAGTTAGAAAATGGACTCTACAGATGCCATTCAAAGAGAAGCCAGGTCAATGAGTCGCTTTTGTACCCCTGACCACATGACAATTAAATCAAGCAATGAAACCCTTAGGTCACAAAGTGCCCAACCTTAAGATGACCACACCAGTGTGTGAATAGAGCACTTCAGTCTGCTTCCTATGCCAGTCGGCTCTCTCAAGATCAACGGGCCCATCTCATCTCGGAAAAAAACTTTCCTCTCTCTAAGCAAGCTTAGTAAGTCCTAAGGGGACAACTCTCGAAGCACCTGCGTCTGATATAAAATAATAAACGCTGAGATAACAGCAGCGAATAAAGACAATCGGTTGTGCTGCCGTCCACAGAGGTGAGTTCACGGAAGACGAATGCAGAGCTCTTCAATGCCACAGCTTTCAAGGGGGTGCCTGGCAGGGCCAATCGATCTGTAGGATTCGTTGATTAAATATTGATGGAATGCTAAAGACTATCAGAAAGCAATCGTTAGGATGGTAATGAGATCACATTGCATATTCTCATGGTTTTCTGACTTTTTGTGTGGAGTGTTCATACGGTTTAAAAACCAACTGATTTTTAAAAGTTTTCATATATGAAAGTGATGGCCTAAAAACTGGCCTGCTTCCTTTTAGTTTGCAAACCATGTTGTCTTAATTATG
The DNA here is from genome assembly GCF_037038515.1 of Microtus pennsylvanicus. NCBI lineage: Eukaryota > Metazoa > Chordata > Mammalia > Rodentia > Cricetidae > Microtus > Microtus pennsylvanicus. The sequence continues at coordinate 7,137,380 of NC_134587.1, forward strand.
TAGCTCTAAGTAGAAAGCTTCTCACATCACATGATTCCACTAAATTATTACTGAGCCTTGCTTCCCAAACTCCCAAGAGGGACCTGTCCATGCAAAAACAGGAGTATTATTGGAATTCGTGAAGACTGTTCCCCAGATTACACACGTCTACACTACCAACGCCTCTATCAGCACCCAGAGGAAGAGTGACCAGTGGAGGTGCAGCTTGCAAAACTCCCCTTAGACTACTAACACCATAGCCTTCCCCATGGGAAGGCAGAGGCGTGTGGATAACAAGGAGGAGTGTATCCCAACGCCGAAGGCCAAACACCCCAGGCCAACCATGCCAAATGGAATCTATGACCTGGCGCTGAAAACGTAGTAGGTGCAGATGGCAAAGATGGCAAGCAGATTGTAAAGCATGGGGGACTCTGGACTCATCACTGTAGTCTCACAGGCAACACCAGAACCACCAAGTGTCTGCTGACTACAGAAAAACAGATAATAATGTTTGTCAGCCTGCATGCTCACACTGTGCTGTCTGCATGCAGCCATATAAGGAAACCAAAGCTAAGACCACAGCCATTTTTATGTTGAGGTCTGCAACCTGTCTCCCAACCTGTTTCCACATAATGTAGAGACCGTAGGCAGAAATATAGGAGTTAGCCAATATTTGTGAACTGATGTGGGAGTGTCATATATCAATCTGTTGATTTCATTGGTTAAGTAATAAACAAACTGCTTGGCTCATAGCTTAGAATATAGGTGGGTGGAGTAAACAGAACAGAATACTGGGAGGAAGAGGAAGTGAGCTCAGAGACTTGACAGCTCTCCTCTCGGGAGCAGACGCCTCAGAAGAGACGCCATGCCCCGCTCCCGGGCAGACACACGCCATGAAGCTCCGACCCAGGATGGACATAGGCTAGAATCTTCCCAGTAAGACCGGTGCTCACAGATTATTAGAGATGGGTTGATCGGGATATCAGAATTAGCCAGTAAGGGCTAGAGCTAAAGGGCCAGGCAGTGTTTAAAAGAATACAGTTTCCGTGTAATTATTTCGGGTAAAGCTAGCCGTGGGGGCAGCCGGGTGCCGGGGACACAGCCCCGCCACTCCTATTTCAACAGTGAACATTTAGGTCCTTGCCTTTAAAAAGAGTCAAATGGAACATTCACTGAGATGACTAAACATAATGAGGATTGTGACGTGTTATTGAAGGTCAGACAAACAAGGAGGTATAAAGAAACACCTTCCTGTTCCCTGGTGCTGTGTCATCATCGTGTGGAGTCATTTGGCACTGCCTGGTCTGCCCTGCGTTTGCAGGAAGTGTGCGTTCTGCACCCTCACCTTTGCCTTGTGTCGAAGTCTTCTAGCTTGCCTGCACCATTAGCTTCTCAGTGAACTGGCCTCAGATGCCTTCCGCTATTCTTGGGGCACAGTCCGCCAGTCTGTTGGCACTGGTGGTGCCTTAATTGTCCTCGTTTGCTGTTTTCCCGGCAGGGAGCAGAACCTGGAAAAGAGGGATGACAATCATACAGGGCATTTCCAAAGAACGTCCAAGACACTCTCAGGAGGATGCCCCCCAATATCTCTCTGCATGACAAAGTTTGTACCAGGCACCTCAGCTTTTATCTCCTCCATTCAGTCTTACACAAATGCAAAGATAAGAACCCTGAACTCAGTGCTCGGTCACATTGCAGATTCCCAACTACACTCTGCCCAGAGTCTCAAGGGAAAACCCTCTACGTGACACAGCAGGTATTTCCAGTGAGGACAAAGTACATTGTGTGGAACCAAGCTTAGCTTTCCCATGATGGAGGTGGGTCTTGTATCTTATCTGTTGCTTTCATTGGTTAACTAATAAAGAAAACTACTTGGCCTGATAGGACAGAAAATTAGGTAGGTGGAGTAGACAGAAACAGAATGCTGGGAGAAAGAAGCCAAGTCAGGGAGTCGCCATGATTATCCCACCCACCACAGACGCAGGTTAAGATCTTCCCTGGTAAGCCACCTCGTGGGCTACACAGATTATTAGAAATGGGTTAATCAAAGATGTGAGAATTAGCCAATAAGAGGCTAGAACTAATGGGCCAAGTAGTGTTTAAAAGAATACAGTTTCTGTGTAATTATTTCGGGTATAAAGCTAGCCGGGTGGCGTGACGCAGCCCGCCACAGTTCCTTCAACATTCCCATGAACTGCGGATGCCAGGTGGTGCCTTAGAGAAGACAAGCACAAAGAGGGCTCATCACATGAGAACAGAAATCTCCAGTTCCATGACTCCGACAGGATCCTGTTGTCGTCTCTAATTGGCCTTTCAAGAACAGAGCTGCTTCTGACTTTACCAGCACAGAATCTAGCTTTCATGATAGATCACTCAGGAAGTGAAAAACACAGAATGAGAGAATAAACGCTTACTTTAAGAATAAAGGAAAAAGTCAGGCCTAAAGCAGAAGCTGCACCGATTACTCTCTGCCCTGAAACACGACGGCAGCTTTTCCTTCAAGCCATAGACCTCTCTAGCAAGCTCATTTCTTCACACGGAGACAGCGTTAAAAGTACTCATCAAGTCAGATGCTGTGATCCGCATCTATACTCCCAGTTCCTGGGAGGTTGAGACAAGAGGGTTTCGATTCTGAAGTCTACCTTGGTTTCTTAGTGAAACCCTGCCTTGAAAAAATAAGTAAGTAAATAAATATAAATAAATTATTTCTCAGATTTAATTATTTTAAACTATGTACACCATCCGCTTCCTAACATGACTTACTGAAAATGCAAAAGAGATCTGTCCACCCTGATTAGATTGGACAGACTGACTGCTCCATTTTAAAGGGGAGTTAAGGTCAGATCTTATCCTGTAGTTTACACTGGCCAGGAACTTCTGGAAATCCTCCTGCCTCAGCTTCCTAAGTGCTGGCATTACAGGGAGCCAGCATGACCAGCGTGATTGCTTTGTTAAGTTACATCTTTCTGCCAAAAAAGTATTTCTTCCAAATTCCTCTCTATCTCTTAAATCAAAAATAAATCTACGGTGGGTGCTATATTTTGTAGATCTAAGCAAGCATAACCATCGCTCATGATGATGGTGTGGACAGACCGGTTAACACCCATCCAGGTTGTGAACCGGTGCTCAGGATGGCACCTTTTTCTTTCTGGCACAAGGGATCCCATTTATGCCCTTTAGTCTCACATAATTAATTGTAGGCAGATGGTGAGATCTAAATTTTCAGAGTAGAAAGTCTACTGGCCGCTTCTCCTTGCTGTTGCCAGTGATGGATTCTGTCACACTGTTGGTGCAAACTAAAGGAGGTAATACAGTCAGACTTCTGGGCTATGTGGAAGCCTTTTTACTCACCGACCCCCATCCTCCTCCTTAGTCATTCTGCGCCATCGGAAAAGTGAGAAGGAAAAGAAGAACAGAGGATCATGGGACACAATCACAGTTTCCCACCCTCACCTCTATCCCTGATCTAAAATGCATCAGAAGACACGGCGATGCAGCGGGCACCTTACGCCCCCCGCCCCTCCCCCTCTCCGGTCTAAGAACCTCCATATGTGTCCTCATGGCCCATGCAAAACAGACCTGCATCCAGGGAACATTTTACCACCTCCTCCCTTTTCTCCTCCTATCATCTCAGCCAATACATCCTTTAGATTCTCACTCCAGAACACAGTCCCCAGCTCTGTCATCTACTTTCTCAACTCCCTTTCCCAGGCTTTTGGTTTATTCGACCGCTGTGAGGGTGTTTGGGTTTCAGAGTTATCTCTGTCCATATCTGGTCTCCACCGTCTGCAAGTGCACACTCGGAAGCAGAGAGATCATAGAGAGCCTGACCACACCCCGACACATACACCACAGGTCAGAGTTCAAAATGCAAAGTTGCTAGGTTTTAATCTGTGTGTGCCTTAGAAGGAATGGAATCTATTGTTGTCCATTTTGTTAAGAGCGGACTTTTGCACTGTTATGCAATGCCAAGGTTAAGGAGTCCTGACTTGTCCTGAAACTGTGAGTAACGTTCATGTAGACCTGTGCTGTGACCTTCCAAAGGACTGAGCACTCTGGGTTAAAAATTATTACACACTTCAGACATAAACAAACATCACTGAGAGCCACAAGCTAATGAGTATTGTGGCTATAGATATTAATTGGTGAAGACAGGTAGAGAATAGGTATACAGTAACATCTGCATTCTAAATCCCCAGGTGAATATTATCCTGCTTTGTTTCTTTTCTTTTTGTTTTCTAAAAATAAGGTCGTTCACCACGTGGCAGCTCAACCTTAATTAAGAACTGTCCCGGGTCCCATTTACTTCGCATAGAAACCGTGTGTAGGGTGGAAGTCCAAAGGTGAAAAGCCCATAAAGTTTGAGTCTGGTTGTTCCTTGTCAGAGTACACGTTAAAGATTAATTCTTAAAGCTGCAGGTAAGAAATGCGCCCGAGGCAGGGACAGGAATAGTTCTTCTCACGAGTAGAACTGAACCATGCTTAAAAACAACAATAGAGAGCGAAAACAAAGCCAAGCCTACTTGCACTGAACGAAAGAATCATCTTCTAGGGCTGGAGAGATGGCTCAGCAGTTAAGAGCACTGGCTGCTCTTCCAGAGGACCAGAGTTCAATTCCCAGCATCCACATGTCAGCTCACAAATGTCTGTAACTCCAGTTCCAGGGGATCTGACAGCTTCACACCAATGCACATAGAATAAAGTTAAATAATATATATATGAATCATCTTCTAATTTAACATGTTCTGGAGCAGAAAAGGGCTCCTGACACCTCAATCCTGAGTCCTTCATTAAGTGCAGGCTTTAAAGGTTGAAATGCTGACTCAAACAAAAGCTCCCACAGCAACAGATACTCAAGTAGGAGTCTCTGGAAGCTCTCATTGAGGACTTGGGTGAATTGCCAATGAATCCTTGGAGTGGCTCACTCAGGAAGGCAAGGATCGGCAGCATCCCTCCAAGCCCGGTGACTAATCCTCCCACAGCCTGCGTTCTGCCCACCAGACCTCGCGTTCTTGTCTGGTACATCCTCCGCTCTTCTTGTTTCTCATTCAAGCCGTCAGAGATGGAGACGAAGTCTACCAAAGACTAGACTGCTATATGACGCTGCAAGGCAAATGTATATCATACAAGGAGACCAGCAAAAGCAGGATCCACCACTCCGCAAAAGTAACAAAGGGAAGTTTTATAAAATGGTTATAACAATAAAGACTACCACAGTAGCCGTCAGGACAGGGTTTTACAAAGTAATCCACAAGACAAGTTCTTTCCACAATTGACTCGTGACGCTGTAGCCATGTGCAGCCATGGTGTTAGCTCAATGTTCGCCTTACTTCCACAAGGATGCATCGGTCTCCATTTAACCCCCTCTTGCTCCCCCCAGACACTCTACAAGACCTTATTTGGCTCTGTTGGGCTATTTGTAGTCGCCACCAACTGATAACTGGTGACAAGACCACCTCGCTGCTTTTTCCACCACAGCAGTGTTCTGATAAGAAACCTAAATCGCGGCTCTTTCCACCTTTGGTAATTCAAAATACCCCATGGGTTTCCACACTAGTACAAGAATCCAATAACTTTTATGGAAATAAGTTGTGCTGGGGTAACTTCCCAGAGATGACCAACACAGATTCCTGTCAGTTACCTAACAAGTAGGCTTTGCTGCAATGTAGCTAATGTCATTAACGCAACTATGTATCACAGACGTTAAAAGTCACCAGCTAAAAAAAAAAAAAACATGCCAGAGTTTTCTTATCTGCCATTAAATGCTATTAACTGAGGCTGCCCAGGAGAAAGTCAGATGTGTAGTTATTTAAATAAACATCAAAACCGCAGAATGGAGAGGACTTAGAAGTTAAAAAGCAACGTTCCTTTAGTCACACAATTGACAACGTAGCTCCAGATAACAGGACAAGACAGGCGGATAATCTTTGCAGGCTATAAAGCAGAAAAGATATTTGTGATATTCACAGCATGGAAATAAGAATTCTAGCTGGGAATTTGTGGGCTGAGAGAGATCAGAGGAAGATGGGGGCGGGGGGGAGGTACCTGTCGATTAATACCATTTGGCAGAAATAGACAGGCAGGCATGAATGAAAAACACTTCAAACCACGTGAGTGGTGCCTGACAGTTGAGAGACGCTAAGTGAAGCCCATTGGTTGGTTCAGAACTCAGGGCTTCCCTGAAGCTAAAACAGGAGAGTGGGGAGGGGCCACACAGGAGGTGGAACCAGCTACGCCAGTTTCAAATGCATTTCATTGTGCAAGCTGAGAAGGGCAGGGGAGAAACTCAGAACAGAAGGTCCCATGACCCAACAGCTAAATAAAGGAAGAGACAACAGTTGGTCTCGGAAGGTCATGGTAGCAAACCAGACCAGAAATGGAAGCTGCGGGGTATGGGACAGAGGAACAAGAGAACTTAATATCTGACAAGGGAGATCCAGCCTGTCTCCTCACTAGCAGCTCCCTCCTACCTCCGTCCTTCCTTATTGCTTCCTTTCTGTGGTGCTGGGAATCAAAGCCAGGCTTTGACTCAATCTGGCTCATTGAATCTGCTGATGCAGAACCCAAGGATAATGACAGATGGTTCACGACATAAGCCGTGCCAGCACACTTAATTCGCTCATCGCAAACGCACTTTCCACAATCTTTTCTAGCTCCACCATCCAGCCAAGGTTTCAATTTTTGGTTTGCATCTAACTCAAAATTATGTTTCTCGATTAGAGGGAGAACAACTTTTCCCCCAGATCCTAAAGACCAAACAGAGAAATGACCCAGCCCTATTAAGCAGCAAACAACTTTCTATTTCTCTAGCTAGTTCTGTTAATCTTGTCACGAATTCATATCAGATTTCTGGCTATAGATTACTTACAGGAGTCTAAGCTATTATGTTTTTGCTTGCTGACTTCTATCTCACATCCCAAAGTAAACAATATAGAAATCGTTCAGCAATTCAGTTGCATTAAATATTATAAAGCCACGGACAACCTCATTAACTACAAAGCACAGTAGAAACGCTAGAGACATACTCTGCTCTTGCGGATGGTCAATGTTCTCTAACGCTAGTCAGCAAATCTCTGCAAACAACATCTGGATCAGTGACTTTTTTACACGGTCTACTACTTGATGCAACTGTCCAACCCTGTTATTATTTGAGAAGGCAAACCCATGTAATGTGTGGACGAACATGGCTAGGGTCTAGTAACACATAATTCGCAAAAGTGGCGGAATAAGTTGGGTGTGGCCGCAGGTCAACCCAGATCTAAGGCAGGAGGATCACGAGTTCAGGGCTAGCCTGAGCTATACAACAAGCTTATGTCTCAAAACAAATAAAAACAAATGAGCAAATGCCCTGTGGAAGAACTGTGGTTGACCCTCGTATAACAGGCACTCAGTTATGGCAACCCAGAGGGTTTGGTTTTGCTTATCTGTAAATCTGTTTTTCTGTTTGTCAGTGTAATCTGCACTCCATAATGTGTCTAAGGCTGAAGATGTGAGACAACAATTCTTCTAAAGGAAGTGCACATCGCTAGCGAAGTGATCAAAGGGCACACAAGGGGCTGGAGAGGTGGCTCAGCAGGTAAGAGGACCGGCCGCTCTTCTAGAGGCCCTCGATTCAATTCCCAGCTCCCATATGGTGACGCATAACCATCAGAAGCTCTAGTTCCAGGGGATCTGACGCCCTCTTCTGACCTCCTTGGACATGCGGGGCAGATGTGAGGCACAGATGCAGACAAAACACTCATAAACATGAAACAAGAGAAAACATTAAAACAAGGGACAGACATCAAGGAGACAGCAACGTCCGGGATAACTTTAAAAGAGAATATACGCACAACAGAGGAGATAATAAGTAGATTTCTGTCGATTATACAGTTTAACAGTCTGAAATTTCTTGAATTCAAAGCTTCAGAAGGCACAGAGTAGAGTCATAAATATTTAGGCACACGTTATACTTACTTACAAAACTGAGAGACATTCCTACTACTGTGTGAATTTAAATGATAGGACTAGAAGTCCTACAGACACACTGTCTGAAATTCAAATCCTAGTTCTGTCAATTACTGGTAGTGTGATCCTGACAGTACCTCAGTTTCATGACCTATAAAGACAAAGACAGCTACAGAACCTACTGTCCGTTAGGATTGTCTGAGGAGTCCACAGATTCACTGTGTAACACTTAAAACTACATAAATGCCTGGTGCTCTTACAACTTTACTAAAAGCAGAAACTGTAGGCTGCAGGGGATCATCGCCATTCGAAATAAACTGGCTTTGCCCTCATACGTCTTAAGCTTTGATCCAACTGAATCTGTTAGGTAGAGAGTCCTAACGACTTGGCCCTCTCCACTAAGATCTTTACCAACTGAGAAGCATTCCCACCTTACCTGGTAAGATTTCTCTAACCACTCTCCACAGCTAAAATTACCAACTCAAGAATAATCCCAAAGCTATTATCCAACGGTTCTGTAGCACAATTCCTCCAAACGGGAAAAGGCTTTGCCTGCTCTTCTCTTACAGGCAGAAATATCAACAGCCCCCTTTTTGCTTACAACCGGAGCAATCCAAAAGGAGAGAGTAAACAGGAACTTGGGGAGAAAGATAAAGGACCTTAATGACTCAGTTTTCAAATAAATCCACATCTGTACGACAGAGAAAGGCAGAATGTGGCATCCGTGTGCACACCTGGCCAAAGAGGGGAGTAGGGTGGCTGTCAGTCGTAAAATTATCCAAGCAAGGAGAAATCAAGGCATGTTAAACTGTGTGGTATGGCGGACTTCCTTCTGAACAGTGTGAGCAAGGCGGATGGGGCAGCCTCTGTCCAACACATTGAGTCTAAAGGACCACTGTGACCATACACTGATGACTTCAGTTACATGAGCAGTGGATTTCGTTCCCTGAGGAACTGCCAAAACGGACACTTTGTTCTCATTAATGGTATTACGACTGGACCACAAATTAAGTTGGAATTATCACATCTAAAACAGAAACAAGGAAAGAAAAAGAGGTTTTGGCTTCTTAGCCACATACTAAAGGGTTCTCCATTAAATGCCGCCACCCCCAGCTATGTTCCAGCTTTCTCCGCTACACCTTCTGAAAGCTGAGCTTCCTACAATTACCCTGATCACACCTGCTCTCTGCCCACTGTGTGCGTCCTCTGCCTAAACGTCTTCCCTCGCTTCTGCATCCTATCTCGACCTTTATTTCATACCATAGGATCTCAAACCACTCCCCATGGCCCAGCAGAAATCATTTTTCCAGATTCTTGAATTTTTTTTAAAGACAGGGTTTCTCTGTAGCTTTGATGCCTGTCCTGGAACTAGCTCTTGTAGACTAGGCTGGCCTCGAACTCACCAAGACCCACCTGCCTCCCCAGTGCTGGGATTAAGGCATGGACCATCACCGCCTGGCTGGAGATTCTTGAATTTTTTTTAAGTTTTTTTAAAAATATTTATTTATTTATTATGTATACAATGTTCTGTCTGTGTGTAGGTCTGCAGGTCAGAAGAGGGCACCAGACCTCATTACAGATGGTTGTGAGCTACCATGTGGTTGCTGGGAATTGAACTCAGGACCTTTGGAAGAGCAGACAATGCTTTTAACCACTGAGCCATCTCTCCAGCCCCCGATTCTTGAATTTTTTAACCCTTGTTCAGTCCCCCTGGATTTGTAGTCTGTCTTGATCAAAGTTGACATACACAGCTTCTCTTTTCACGAAGGGCCGTTCTTTAGAGCAGTGTCCACATCTGCTCCATCTCTGTGAATCCATCCATACCACAGACGCTCATAGTTTTCACTGACCATGCAAGAAAAGGTCAAACTGCGCTAAATCATTGTGACTGACCGTTTACATCAAATGCATACGCACATGCCCTCAGAGCCTTGCTGGAGAAAAGCTTCATTCAAAAACATATGGTGGTGGTGCATGCTTTTAATCCCAGCACTTGGGAGGGAGGACAGAGGCAGGCAGATCTCTGTGAGTTTGAGGCCAGCCTGATCTACAGAGCTAGTTACAGGACAGGCTCCAAAGCTACAGAGAAACCCTGTCTAGAGAAACCAACCAACCAAGCAAACAAACAAACAAAACAAAAACAAAAACACGGCTCAGTGGCTAAGTGCACTGGTCCATTTTTTTAGGCAACTTCGGTCCATTCCCAGCCCCCACAAAGCAGCATACACCCATCTGTAACTCCAGTTCCACAGGATCTGGTGCCCTCTGCTGGTTTCCAGGTGCTACATTCACATGTTGCAGAGACATATGCAGGCAAAACACCCACACAAACAACAAAATAAAATTAAAATAGAAAACCCCCACAAAGTCAAAATTTGCCTTCTCATGAAACGGGAGAAGTTTAATGCTAGCTACAGTGCAAAGAAGCTACTGTTTGTAATACAATTAAGTGGCCTATTAAAAGCTTCCTTCTCATTAACATTAACAGACTCACCCCCAAGTTAGATAAGTCACAGGAAGCAGGCTCATTCTTTCACCAATCTAGACTCAAAGTGCTACTTGCCTCTAGGTGTCTGCCTTAGTCAGGGTTTTTATTGCTGCAATGAGACACCATGACAGCAAGTTGGGGAGGAAAGGTTTTATTAGGTTTACACTTTAGCATTGCTGTTCATCACTGAAGGAAGTCAGGACAGAACTCATACAGGGCAGGATTCCAGAAGCAGGAGCTGATGCAGGGGCCATGGAAGGGAGTTGCTTACTGACTTGCTTCCCCTGGCTTGCTGAACCCATCATCTTACAGAGCCCAGGACCACCTGCCCAGGGATGGCACCACCCACCATGAGCTGGGCCCACCAGGTCCCACAGCCATTTAGTCTCAAAGAAACACATAGAGGCTTATATTAATTATAAACTGGTGGGCCTATTAGATCAGGCTTCTTTTTTTTTTTTGGCTTTCTTCCCCCTCCCCTTTTTATTGATTTTATTAAGCTCTACATATTTCTCTGCTTCCTTCCCTTCCTCTTCCCTCCCTTCAATCTTCTCCCATGGTCCCCATGCTCCCAATTTACTCAGGAGATCTTGTCTGTTTCTACTTCTCATGTAGATTAGAACCATGTATGTCTCTCTTAGGGTCCTCATTGTTGTCTAGGTTTCTCTAGGATTGTGAATTGTAGGCTGGTTTTCTTTGTTTTATGACTAAAAGCCACTTATGAGTGAGTACATGTGATAATTGTCTTTCTGGGGCTTGGTTACCTCATTCAATATAATGTTTTCTAGATTTATCCATTTGCCCACAAATTTCAAGATGTCGTTATATTTTTTCTGCTGTGTAGTACTCCATTGTGTAAATATACCACATTTTCCTTATCCATTCTTCATTCAAGGGGCATTTAGGCTGTTTTCAGGTTCTGGCTATGACAAACAATGCTGCTATGAACATGTCCTTGTGGTACGATTGTAGCTCGGGCTTCTTATTAACTCTTATAACTTACATCAACCCATAATTCCTGTCTGTGTCAGCCACATGGCTTGGTACCTTTTATCAGCGAGGCATTCTCATCTTGCTTCCTCTCTGTCTGGGTGAAGAATGCAGACTGAGCCTTTCCTCTTCCCAGAATCCTTCCTTTCTTGTTGCCCAGCCTATACTTCCTGCCTGGCTACTGGCCAATCCGCATTTTATTAAAACAAATCAAGTGGCAAATCTTTACGGGGTACAAGACCATTGTCCCACACTATCCCCTATTGATCACTAATGGGAACAATGCCTTACACCTGGATCTCATGGAGGCATTCCCTCAACTGAGGCTCCTTCCTCTGATGACTCCAGTTTGTGTCAAGTTGACCCACAAAATAAGCCAGTACAGCTTCAGATAAAGAGATCTTAAGACATAGCGATCATTTCAACTGCCATCTTTAACAAGCTTTAATTCTTCCAAATGTGAAAAATCAGACATTCTGACATGTTCCGGAGCCCACAATTGCCGAGACAAAGATTAACAAGAGAACGTTTGCATCTTGGCCACCTGAGACTACATGGGCAGATCCCCGCATGTCCTAACATTCCACTTGGCACTTGCGGATGTTGGTAATCGGTTACCAGGCAGAGACCAACTTCTCTCTCACGTGAAATTCCAGGGCTGTGCTGATGGGCATGTTCTTGCCAGATCCCTAGTCACCCTCCCATGTCCGCAGTCCCCCAGCCACAGAAGGCATCTCACTGCCTTCCCACCTCACAAACAATGACATAAATGAGTTTTAATATACACTCTAAGGTATGAGAGAAGGTCCTAAGGCCAAATCATGCCACAGCAGACACCCCAAGACCTGAACGCAGAAGGAAGAATGGACCATAACAGTGTGTCTCCTGACGAAATGCTGTATTGGCAGGAAGGGGTCTGTTGGGTGACCCATTGATGACACTCAGGACATTTGGGCCTCTGATGTCACATCCCTAGTATCACCTGCATTCCCGAAATGACAAGAGAATCCTTGGACAAGTGTCAGGAGACGCTTACTAATTTAAGTGGCTGAGTTTTTTTTTTTAAAAAGCAACTCAGAAATATATACACGCAAGTATAAACATGTCTGTCACATGCAAACTGAGGTCAAAATAATGTTAAAAATTACATATTCAGTAAACACAGTCTAGTGACAAGGTCATAAATTATGCTATGTTTTGAAGTCATATAATCAATACTGACAATGTATAAAGTGGCCTGATTCTGTGTTATTTTTCATAGATGTCTCAACTTAGTAATCCTGGCCAAATTTCTCTGTGCTCAATACTTTACTCTTTGGTTAGTTAGGGATTATTCCAACCTGTTCCGTTTCCTCGGACAGTTGCACCTGTCTTTATCTGGGTCTCTATCTGATTTCCGCAGCTACTTTTTTCTAATTAGCCTCCACCAACATTTAACAGCTACATCAGGCATGCTGGAATTCTTATGACTAAGCTTCCTGTATTAAGACATATTGCAGCAGCAATAAAATCGAATCAACGTGAAAGAGTGAGTCGGCGAACAACGTGGCCCATGCCATGCAAAGCTGTTCAGGAAATTTAATTTGATGTCATAAACCGATAAGAAACAAATACATGGGGGAAACAGGGTGGCCCACATTATCACATGGCAGCAATCACCCAGAAATGAGAGGCAGAAGCCTAGAGGGCTGTAAGGTTGTTCACCTTCGGCATGGGAGTTCAACAAATGAGGCACAAATCCCAGCGTGGATGCTACCAGCTATGAAAGCTAAGGGAGGTCATTCTCCTCGGTTGGTCCTCAGTCTCCTCATCTGCAGAATGGGGTTTTAAGCTAAACAGAGTTCAAGCTGCTGTGGAGATTATAGATATTATCGGGCCATGTAAGGATGATGTCGTCAGATTACACAGCATCTAAGCAATGGGAAGGTCATGGCACAGCGTGTCGCTCATGTGCTCCCGGGATGCTGGTCTAAACAAACCAACTGTGTTGCCACTCATACAAAAGCACAGCTTATAGTTATGCACAGTGGATATATGCAATATGAGTGAATCAATTACTAGCTCCTATTTTACTATACTATATTCTTAGTATGTTTAGATACACCCCTACGTCCCCTTAAAGCAGGCTATTAAGTTGGATAACAGCCCCAAACCTCTCCTGTTTACTACGTTTTGCCTGTATCATTTTCTTTTAGGCTTGATTGAATGTCTTCTGTTTTGTTCATAATGGGCATAGTCTGTACGTACACACGCGTGCATGCACACACACACACACAAGGACACCACAGACAATGTATGTAGTACCGGTAGCATCGGGGTCTAGGTGAACACACTCTACAGTGTCTGCACATTCTATAGTGATCTACTTGCCTAATGACCCTTCTCTCAGAGCACACACAGAACCCATAACATATGCTCCAGAGCTAGCAATGCAAACTTCCCACCACAGACCAACTGAGGTGAGGTAAAACCACACTAATTTGGATTGCTAGTCTGCCGACTCAGGAAAATTATATGTAGAAATCATTGAAATGTTTGTGTCAAATATCCAACTTTTCTGAGACTTACAAGCAGAGGACACCTGATTTCACTTCCATATTCTAATTGCTCTCTGGTCGCGTGGCCATGGGGAAGGTTGCATTAGGGAGTTTCTCATTATTATAACGTGCACTGGGCATACCACCACCACAGCCATCTCTGACCCTCTGCGTCACATCCATTGGGAACACTGCATTAAAGAAGAGTTAAATGAACACAAAGCTGTGACGTGCTCTCCTGATGTGAATATGTCAGAGAACAAGAGCTACACAGAGCGATATGGATTCATCTAAAAAGGTCCATGTCTCCCGACGCACAGACTACAGCAGCGGTTAAGTGAGGACACAGTGGAAGCGCTGGAGGCCACCACAGGACAACGATGACAAGCTCCAGGATAGAAGACAGGCTGAGGACGACGGAGGAGAGAAAGAGTCAGGAAGAGCCTTTGAAGCTACCTCTGAGCCACTGCACTAATCCAGGCACAGCCCTGCTTCACTTGTTCTGGTTGAGAGAGTGAATAAATATCCATATTTTTAAAAATGAGCAGAATGCTGTGGGAATTAAGTGTTCACATGAAGAAGTAATCCACAGAAATAAAAGAAGGTTCTCTTGAAATGTCTGATGTTGGTATAGGCAATATGGGTAAGCAATATCATAGATGAATCTCAACAAAAGAAGGTTATTGTGGGGACAGAAAGATGGATTCATGGTTAAGAGCACTGGCTGCCCTCCCAGAGGACCCAGATTCTATTTTCAGCACCCAAGTTATTACTCACAACTAACCTGTTATAACCCGTTTCAGGGCATCTGATGCCCTCTTCTGGCCTCCATGGGTACCACATACATATGTGGTACGTAGGCATTCATGCAGTCAAAACATTCATACACACAAAAATAAGTAAATAGAGGGTTTTTTTTAAAGACCGTTGGCTGTTTTCTTTTATATGAAACTCAAAGACAGGCTAAAGTAATAGTTTGCTACAGTGGTCAGAATGGCAGTTACTTAAGGGAGGGGATGCAGGTTGGGAGGGGCATTGAGAGAACACCCCAAATTGGTGGTTCTCAATCTGTGGGTCTCAATCCATTTTCATAGCAATTACATATCAGATGTCTGGCATATCTGATATTTGCATTACAATTTGTAATAGTAGCAAAATTCGGTTATGACGCAGCAACAAAAAATAATTTTATGGTCGGGGGCTCACTACAACATGAGGAGCTGGATTAAAGGGTTGCAGCAATTAGGAAAGTTGAAAACAAGTATTCTAGATATTCATCCAGAGATAACTTTATTTATTGGAATACATTTTTAAAACAATGTATATGTTATTGTACATACATTTAGCCTTTTGGTAAAGGAAGATCTAAAGAAACAAAACACTGTATTTAATATCTCGTGTTCTCCAACCTTTGCCCTTATCCCTCCTTTCTGGTATTTTCTCAGGGCCAACCACTGTGCAAACACTGTACACACACCATCCAAGGTCCTCATCACTAAAGAGTCTGGGTGTTAATGCAGGCAAGTGCTTCATTGCTGACAGTGTTTATTTGGCCCCGATAAATCATGTACCATCTTCAGACACCACATCTGCCCTTGTCTTCAATTATAAGACACTGTACATGCTGATTAAATTAATAATTGGTCTCAAAATGTAACTTCTTTGGCTGTTTCAAATCCCCCCTATGTCATCTGATGTCCCTTGGGGTGTCTTACAGTAGACAGCACGCAGCCACAGTCACGATGTCTTTTTCCGCCTCCCAGTATTCCTTTCCCTGGGTTTGCAATCCTCTATCCCGTGTGACATCTGTAAAGCTGCAAATCGCTTACGGAGAAGCACATGGCTTAGACCTGCTACCGCCACACTGCTAGGAGGGACACAGTGTGGCCTGGCAGTCAGAACTTTCTATCAATAACTCTTTCACCCTGTAGGGGCGCTCAGGGATGTAGGAGCCAGCCATGAAGCAGGAAAAGAAAAGCAACGAGAGGTGGGTAGATGTCCTCTCTTGGGTCTTCTGGGGATAAGGTTAAAGCCTGGAATCGCCCTCCTGTGCAAGCCCATGGGTGCCATGCATGCCAACATGCCCTGAAAATACCCTTGTGAATAACAAAAACAATGTCATGCTTATTCCTCCTTTAATATAATTTTTTTAATGTAGCTTAAGGGTTGCTAATGAAGAAAATACCTAAAAGTTGTGAAAAGGTTTGGGCCTCACTCTAAAATGTCTTAATGACATCAGGGCTTCTCACAGAGGGGGCAGCGAGGAATTTCTCCAGTCTTCATTTCCTCTCCTTGTCCTGGTTACAGCGGCTCCTGTGACTGATTCCTGAAGCCACTTAAAGTCACAAGACCATACCATCTGCCCTCTCTTCAACGTGAGCATGGATTAAGGTTTCCTGTTTACATTCCTTCTGATCTACAAAATGGGAGTGGCTGGGCACCATCTGCTCCCTCAGAGAGCATGCCCACCCCTCACCAACCTAGCAAGTCCCTCAAACACTGGGGGGCATACTGGCAACACACTTGGTTTCTGCTTGGCTTCTCTACTGGTGTTCAAAGAGAAGATCCAGAGTGCCACAGGCTGACCTTCCTGTCCCCTTCCGGGTTTCCTCAGAAAGTACCGTCCTAGCGACACTCATCAAAGTCAATACCCACGCTGGTCCACAGGAGAAAGTCCTCCATGGTCTCATGCATTTGAACACTTGGTCCTCAGTTGATGGCACTATTTGGGGAGGTTTAGGAGGTGTGGCCTTGCTGGAGGAAGTGTGTCACTGGGGGCAGGCCTTGAGAGTTTAAAGACTCCTGCCATTTCTAGTTTAGGCTCTGTGCTTGAGAGTCAAGATATGAGTTCTCAGCTTGCAGCTCCTGTCACGGCTGGGTCTTGTGGCCATGTCTCCTCTGCTTCATCATCATCAACAACTCTTATCCCTCTGGAACCATGAGCCCAAATAAACACTTTCTTCCTTCAGGTGCCCTCATCACTATGCATCATGACAGCAACAGGAACATAACTAATACAGCCAGTAAAGGCCCGCACAGTCTGTACTATAGCGTGAAAATCAGGAATACGTAATAAGGACCCTGACAGCTCACTAGCCTCAGTGTGGTCTTCAGGGTGACGATCAGTGTCCCCAACTAACCTTAGAATGGCCCTGCAATTACTTATCTTTGTCTGTTTCCACAGCATATTATCTAATTGAAGTTTCTAAGTTCTTCTTTCCCTTTACTTATGTGGCTAATTTCTATTACTATTATTAGTTATTATTATTATTATTATTATTATTATTATTATTATTATTACAGTTTTTAAGACAAGTTTTTTCTGTGTAACCCTGGAACTTGCAGTCCTGGAACTTGCTCTGTTTTGGGGGGTTGTTGGTTTGTTTCGTGTTTTTGTTTGCCCCATTTTTTTTTATTTGTTTTTTGTTTTGTTTTGTTTGTTGTTTTTTTCTGAGGCAGGGTTTCTCTGTAGCTTTGGAGCCTGTCTTGAAATCTGGTTACTTTCAATTCGGTCCATGTAGCAGTTCTGAAGGGACACACTCTCTGGTTCTGCAGGCTGGGCCACACCCCTCCATTACCTGGTCTCAGAGCTTTTAGACTTTTACTATAGCACTTATCAATCTGCAAATCGGGATCTGTGACCTTCCCTTAGGATGTGGTTTGTCCACCACCTGTAGCTTCTCAAGGTGACCTTGTGTTCGTGATGTAGGCTGGCAGGTTCCAGAGGAACAAAGTAAGGGAGAGGGGAGAAAGGAAAGGAGAAAGTGGTAACAAGCAAGAAAGAGAATGAGGTAGCGAGACCTAAGAATAGTTCATGCCTCAGCCGTGTCCTATTTGAGCTGATGGCAGAAGTAGCACCTCAACCCAGCTCCTCTCAATACCAAAGGCTGCTGTCCCCCGAGGGCTGGCCTGTGTTTCCCAGTGCAAAGCCACCATTAGAGAGTCTGAGGGACAATTATCCAATCCTAGAGAGGGAACTTGAAAGTGAAAGCAAAATAAGAATCCTGGACACACTTTAACCTTGTGTTCAGTCATTTGACACACACGAGTGCACAATATAATGGAAGCAAGGAAAGGCCTCCTTTGAGCTGGCTCTGAAATTTATCCCAATGTAAAAGCCAAGGGACCCCTGGAAGTTGCATAACTATTACAAGGGGCCTGAAAAGGCACACATAGTGCAAACATTTCCTATACACTGATCCATTCAAACTCCTTTATTACCCTGTTGAGGATGATGAAACTTATATGTAGAAAGGGACCCCCATACTCTAAATAGTTTAAAGTTGCACCACCTAGAAAGGGGTTATACTTTGGTCCTGCATCCCATTGTGCTGTTGGAAGCGGCCAACTTGCTAAATGCAAACTTATAACCTGTCTGAACCAAAATTGTTTCCAACCTTATGAAGAGACTCATGGGGCTTGCGAAGGGCTAGGCTGCCTGACCTAGTATTGGAGGAATGTGACCAGGATTCATGAGTCAACACTAGGAGAAGCTACAGGAGACAGCTCTGCATACACTATAATAATGGGTTCAAGTCAAGCAACTGCTTGTGGGCGGTACTTCTCCTTAGTCAGGTGATTTGCAGAACTGAAAGACCTCACTGAACGAACAATCTGGAACGCACCAAGAAAGTGAGACTATGATCCCAGATTGCAGTCGAGCTGTGGATCGTGACGAAGGGGCCGGTTCCACGTTAGCTGTTCCACGTCCAACCTTCTGAGACCACAACACAATGCTGTCACCACAGAACTTGTGTTCAGGAACCATGCAACCAAGCTTGGAGAAAAAAAAAATCTAATGCTTCAAGTAAGTTTACAATTTTGTGTTGGGCCACCCTAGTAGCTACCCTTGACTTTGTCATTTCAAACTATATGATGATGTTTGGCCTCTGTCTGTACACCAAGGATGCCAGGATGTCGGAGAGCTATAAAGCCCCTCCATCACTGACAGTCTATCCTGCACGCTACCGTCTCAGGTCATGCTAACACCTTGTCATAGCAGGACTCCACCGCTACACTGACTCTCATCCCAGAACAAGTAGGGTCCCAAAATGCAATTGTAAACTTGGAACTGTGGCATACTAGAGGTAGTAACAGGATTAATGATGTGCAGGGCACGGGTGTTGGGTACCGTATGGAACTGGACACGCTTTCTTCGGGTGTGCCCTTTCAATTCTTACTTGGCTCCTTGTCCACCTCCCGTGATTTCAAAACCAGTGATTCTGAGTTAAAGTGAAGGACATCCACGTACACTGACGTCCTCTTATACCGACTAAAGAGAAAGATCTCAGGGGCAGTGAGCGAGGGGCCTCTGCCTGGATGCTCCTTTCAAGTAGGCAGATTTAGAGGCCGCAGTCTCTCTTCTCCGTCTTAGGGATCTCCATAAGATCCCAGCATCCCAATGGTGGAGGCCATTAAGATGCTTTCTGTTGGGATATTAAAAAGAATTCCACTCTTGCCACAAAGCATTTCAGTGATGTCTAATTCAAAATATTAGCAATCCTCCTTTAAAATGAATTTTAGGTTAACTAGACAGAGTGGCTCCTCAGGTTTCATCCACTTGACTCCCAAAGTAACTTCCCTTGGAGACAGGTTCGGAATAATAATGATGAAATGAGCTTACTAACATTCTTGTATAACCTGAAAGTGCTGGGAATTTTCACCTCCCACCAATAAAAAACAATTTACTTTTGAAATATGTATGAAGGAAATTTTAATATTCAAAACAGTTGAACACATTTAACATTTTTTTAAAACCAAAAAACCCTCATGACTGACATTTTTAAGGTAGCGTACGTAAGGTTATAACAAGCAATCCCCCAAATTAATTCATCTCTGAATTTCATTTTGAATTTCACTAGCAGTCAGCAAAATAATTCTAAAACTATCTCATTCCATCCATATAGCGACCACTTCAATTATCAATTATATGTAGAATAAATACACGTGTTCCCAACCTGCTTGATTAAAAAAATAGAGTCGGGCAGTGGTGGCACACATCTTTAATCCCAGCACTCAGGCAGGCAGAGACAGGTAGATCTGTGAGTTCAAGCTCAGCCTGGTCTACAAAACGAGTTCCAGTACAGCCAGAGATACACAGAGAAACCCTTCCTCAAAAAAACAAACACAAACAAAAACAGTATGCTAGGAATACTGACTTCCCCCCATTTCTCTCTCTATATATATATTTTCAAAATATCTTACACATAAATTCTCTTTCCAAAAAAAAAAAAAAGATTAATACCAAGAGAAACCTGACCAAGACGATAGACTGAGCTTGTGTGATTATAAAAAAGGAGAGCCATCATGATCAGGAGGGGACGTGTAGTCAATCAATGTTGCCTTATATTCCTGGTCTGACAGTCTTATTTCTAGAGATAAAATACTTCCCCCCCCCCAAAAAAAAACAAACTTCTCAAAGTGAGTGAGAGAGAAACTGGACGGAGAACAGTCAAACAAAAATGAAATTTGCTCAATACGAAATTCCCCATATGAACCTCTGCAATCTGTTTTCTGATCTCTTCACTGCACAGAGTACTTCCCATCAAGGCCTGCAGCCATTTCCGAACTCTAGAGGCCAGTGACTAATACCTGACTTTCACCTTCCTGAACGTCTCTCAATTCATACTTGTTCAGATGTCATTTCTGCAAAAAGGCCGAGATGCAGGCAGAAAAATAGAATACACAGTATTCCAAGGTTCCCTGGCAGATATATCTTCTATAATTTTATAATTGTACTTATATCCTTATTACTTCATAGTCCTTGATTGGTTACCCTACCCACTTTAAAACTAATTGTTCTCTGATGCATCTCACGAATCTCTCTTCTTCAATTGTTTGACCGAATTAAAACATTCCTGAAGAATAATGAAGCCATTCTTAGGGAGAAATGGTGATGATGTCATAGTCATTCTTAGGGAGAAATGGTGATGGCGTCATAAGTCATTCTTAGGTAGATATGGTGATGACATCATAAGTCATTCTTAGGGAGATATGGTGATGATGCCATAAGTCATTCTTAGGTAGATTTGGTGATGTTTTACAAACACATGTGACTATGTGACCATAACCTAAATTAATATAAAAAACCCTTAGTCTTCCTATTAAGAATTCCACAAAGAGCCAGCATCCTGATTTATGTTGCCTCATTTTTGAGGCGGGATCTCATGACATAGCGTAGCCTGGCCTCAAAGTGCCATGTCTTGCCTCAGTCTCCCCGGTGCTGGGATGGTGAGCATGCATCACGACAGCTGGCTTGTCGTTCTGTTTTCTATCGTCAAGATTTGTTCAGTCCATTTGGAAACGTCATCTAGATTAGTTAAACATCAGTCTTTGGTGTGAATTCTGCTCGTATCCATCCACAAAAACACGAATACAGCTTCCATTAAGATTTAGGAGATGAAAGGCAAAGAGATAAAGATGGCTGGAGTTAAAGACAACAAACTAATTTGGAATTTTAAAAACCCCTTATATTCATCCATTCAAATCGAGGGCATCGGTATGTACTGGTCAACAGTTTGCTTCAAGGTGACATTTTCTAACTTTACCCCCTGAGAAGAACTAGGAGAATGCTGTGGTCACCACACCTCGTGCCTAGCATTCTCGAGCCCCGTTTGAATACCAGTTCAGAACATCTCAACTATGCGGCCAATGTCAGGTCTGGAACTAAAGGTACAGGGAGAGTACCACAGTTGTCTACCAAAGACTCGAAGTGCTAGGAATACCGACATGAAATCAACAGAAAGACACTGGCTAGAAAGATAGACAGGAAGATGGACAGACAGATGCATACATGCCACAAACAACATGCCCACATATACACATACGTACCGGCTAGATGCTTCTCTAACAATGCAAGAATTTAATCATGAAAAAAATGCTTGAGCTAGATCAAAACACTTCAACCATGTGTAAATATAACCAGTCAACTTCAGAGCAGGCCAGTCAAGCAACTCATTTTGGAAAGTATTTATCTTGCTTTCTTTGGTTGCACACCATATCCCAGGGTAACTGAGGCCATGGTGCGAAGTGGTTACTGCTTACAGAAACATTCTAGCTCAAAACAGGAGATGAATGCTCCAACCAAAAGCTTTCCATTTTGCAGCTCTTAACCAACAAAGGGGATCAGGGCATTGACCATCGAGTGCTTGCTGGTAGGAACCAGCTGATATTTCCAGAATATTCACAACCTCAATAATTTCATCTGGAAAAACAAACCGGCCAGTACTGACTCAAATGCAATGCAAGCAGAAAAGGATAACTAAGAGTTAATTCTACCCCTTGAGCTCCAGTACACTTTCCAGTTAAAGAAACTCATCAGTATTAATGTACGAGTTTCCTTTGGGAAAGAAAACGGCTCTCTGCCAAAGGAGCCAGTGGCATCTATAAACAAGTTCATCCCTGGGTTCACCACTCTGCCCAGGAGTATTTCCAGTATATACTCTTGGATATTTCTTCCCTAGAAGCTAAATGTAAGGGCAATTCTATCTTCTCCAGCCAAAATTGAGATAATTGACTTAAAGAATTCAATGAAAATTCCCTACAGAAGAAAAACACATCGGATATAATTCTACTGTTGAGTTCTCACCAATTTATTTTAAATTAAACAAAATTAAATTAAACACAAACCCAGGATACAGTAATTTAACCACTATTTTGATCATTTCTCTTTTATCTAATTAGCAAACTAAGTCGTTAAGTAATACCACTGAGAATTAGGAGACAGGTAAATGGCTTTCTGGGTCTTATCATTTTCAGTGCTTGACCTTAAAATATCTGTACCCTCACCAAAGGAATTTGAGCAGGATAACGCCAGAACACAGGCAGGAACCTTAGGGACAAGCAATAAGGACAAGAGTGTGATGTCTCTTTTAATCCATGACTCACCTACCTCCAGGCAAATTAGTTCATGGTCTGGAGTCTCTGCCATGAACCATCCAGACAGAATCAACAGTCACTGCGCAGGCTGGCAGAGCTTCCACAAGGAAAACAGCCAGTCTCCCCAAGTGTGCCCAGGCAGTGACGGGGTGAGCCTGCTTTCCCACCCGGGGAATCGTCTTTCTGAATCTATAAGGTTGAATGATGAAGTGTGACATTCAACAAACATCTTGATCTTGGGTCAAAAGGACTCAGATGTGGCACTGCACAAAAGGAGCTGGAAACAAAACAGTGTCCAACTCTCGTGTGACAGCCATGAGCAAGCAGCTTGTCTCCGACGGGGTGGGGGTGGGGACATCAAGGCACCACTCATAGAGGCAGAGATGTTATAAAGGCCTTAAGAGACTCTTGGGGGACAAGAGAACTCACATGACAGGGTCTGAGCTGCACGGAGATGCCCATGTGCAAAACTCAGAACTCACGTGGCAGGGTGCGAGCTGCACAGAGATGCCCAAGTGCAAAACTCACAACTCACATGGCAGGGTGCGAGCTACATGGAAATGCCCAAGTGCAAAACTCACAACTCACGTGGCAGGGTGCGAGCTGCACAGAGATGCCCAAGTGCAAAACTCACAACTCACGTGACAGGGTGCGAGCTGCATGGAAATGCCCAAGCATAAAACTCAGAACTCATGTGACAGGGTCTGAGCTGCACGGAGATGCCCAAGTGCAAAACTCACAACTCACGTGGCAGGGTGCGAGCTACATGGAAATGCCCAAGTGCAAAACTCACAACTCACGTGGCAGGGTGTGAGCTGAATGGAAATGCCCAAGTGCAAAACTCACAACTCACGTGGCAGGGTGCTAGCTACATGGGAATGCCCATGTGCAAAACTCAGAACTCACGTGACAGTGTGTGAGCAGCACGGAGATGCCCAAGTGCAAGACACACCCAGCCAAGGTTAGTGGGCTTCGTTATAAAAGCACTTTTAAAAATCTTTTTTTAAAATTGTCATCATCAAGTGGGGTGAGAGCTGATGAACATGCAGACGATACAAGGAGAGCTAATGCTGTAGCTAAGGGACAGGAAGCCCCTTGACTGATCATTCTGCTTTTATGTTTGAAAGTTTCTACCATCAAAAGGCTTCTTAAAATTTTAAAGGGTTGGGAACGAAGCTCAATGGCGGAGCCCTTGCCTAGATGCGCGATCCTGCGCATGGTCCCCAGTGCCACCAACAAACAAAAAGGCTTAGTCCTCTCTATCCCTTAATAGTTACAGGTTCCCTAGGCAAAAATATAACCTTTCTGAACTCATTTATTTACAAATCAGAGATAACGAATCCTGGCATATCTCACTCTAAACTCCAAATTCTTACTAGGTATCGAGTAAGGCAGTGGATATAAAAATAAGTTTGAAGCTATAAAGCAATATACAAACAGCAAATTCATACCAGTGA
Source organism: Microtus pennsylvanicus (assembly GCF_037038515.1). Lineage (NCBI taxonomy): Eukaryota > Metazoa > Chordata > Mammalia > Rodentia > Cricetidae > Microtus > Microtus pennsylvanicus. Next base: position 7,161,655 of record NC_134587.1, read on the forward strand.
AGATTTGTATTGGGCCATATTCTGTGTTTGAAGATAGCATTGATATTTTTCCAGACACACACGGTGTCCATCTGTTGACTTTTGGTTATTCCTGCTTTAAAATGCAGGGATAGAACCTATCCCTCAGAAGTTTGGATGACACCAATTAATTATCTTCCTTTATGAAGTATACTGTGATTCATCTTCCTTGTACCGTCATTTCCTAACAATGCAAAAATGTATGCTTTTGCATCTTCACACACACACACACACACACACACACACAACACACACAACACACAACCAATTGACGAGCAGGAGAAGATGCCAAGAAGTGGATTTCAGAAGAAAGCTGGTTTAGGATTTTAAGTCAGCTGGCTAAACTGCAGCTCATAACCAAGAATCGACTTTCATAAAGCCCACAAAAGCTTGGGTAGTCAAAATAATGTTCATGATCTATATTTAAAAATTGCATTAGGAATTAAGACGCACTACATCCTTAACAGGATTCGGTCAGGCATGGAAATGAAAGAGCGAGATATTTGGCTCCAGTATGACAAACTCAAGGAAACCCAGCTGAAAGTAAACACAAGGCCCATCCCCTATTTTACTTGTTAAAAACTTGTTTGTTAGGCTAACTTTAATCAGATGCAAACATCACAAAATAGAACGGGGTACCAGTGGGGCCGACTGGTAGCTATGCTATTGTTGGCTTCAGTCTTAAACTGAATAAGCATTCTAGGTTAATATCCAAACATGGACCTTTTAGCTCAAAATTATTCTCTCTCTATCTAGCACATGCACACACGCGCACACACACATGCACATACGCATGCACGGTCACACACACATGTGCATGCAGGCACACATATGCGCGCACGCACACACATGCATGTACACACACGCACATGCGTACACCTGCAAACACGGCACACACAGACAGAGTTGCATCAATTCTTTTGCATTGCCTTCTTCAAACAACAGCAGTACCAAGCACCTGCTTGCAGTGTTTAGCTCTCCAGATCCGGTCTTGGGGAGTGTGGTCTTTGTACCATAACTTTTCCCTGGCCTTTCAGCTCTGTCAGAAAATGACCTTATGAACTGTTCCTTCTTATGCTGCCCCAGATGCCCCACCGGTTTCTTTCCACATGACTTCCCTAAGACATCCAGGCGCAACCTTCCAACTGCTGGCTTGAGGATTTGCCCAAAGAAGCCCATCTGAGCTGCTATTTGTGAAGGTACTAACAAACAGATGTTTGAAATTGCCCCCTTCTTGCTCCTTTTCTGAGCGAGATTACACAGCTCCACAGCAAAGGTCTGTGCAATTTAAGACAGACCCAGGCTGCCCGCAAAAGCCCCTCTCCAGCAATCACCCCGTTAACAGACCTGGTCTTCAAATTCCACACAATTACAAAGTTACCTTCTAGGTCCTGTGTCTCCAGTCTCAACATGTCCCAGTCACAGAAGGGCTTTTCCCTCCTAAGAGGCTGGGTGTGTTGCTTTCTCAGAACATCAACTCTTTGCTCTGTTTTCCTAATTCATCTCAGGGCTGGGCAGCCTCCATGACCTCCAAAGAGGAATGTGTTTCTGTCAGCTCATGCAACACGCTACTGTCTGTGTGATCTCCCAAGTCAGGAGACGGCTGACAGGGCAAAGCTTCTGAATAGTTTATCAGGCCCTCATCTGTCCCCTCCTGGAGCACAAACACCACAAATATCAAAGGGCAAACCTGAACCAAAAGGAGCAGAAGGACTGGAAAGGACTCGACGGTCATTTCAAACCCTAGAGCATCACTGTTCAGAAAGGGTAAAAGCCAGCACTGAGAACACCAGCAGACATAGCTGGATGGAAACACTGCAAGATTTTGGAATATCCACTTCTTCCTTACTCCCCTCCCCAAACTGCTGGACTGTCTTTGGACTGCCCATCTGGAAATACTGACCTGGAGACTTATTATTAATTATGAAAGCTTGGCTTTAGCTTAGGCTTTTCTCCAACTGGCTCTTAAAACCTAACACATATTTTTTAAATCTACTTTCTGCCACGTGGCTCAGTTACCTCTGGCGCCTAGAGGACTCTGCCCAGAAGTCCCGCCTCTTCTCTCTCACATAGCTATTGGTCATTTAGCTCTTTATTAAGCCAATCAGAGGGTGCCTTAGGCAGAGGCACATCTCTACAGTGTAAACAGGTATTCCCAACAGCTTCTCTTCACAAAGTTTGCTCCCAGCATTCCTTTAAACCCAGAACCTAATGACACATTGTGTTATGGAGGAAATCAAGGTGAGCGGCTGAGGTAAGAATTGAAGATGACCTCTGATAACCTCTGTAGCCAGCAGCACCAAATCTCAAGCAAATCCCTTACTTAGTATAGGCCGGGAGCAGTGGTGCTGATGGCTGAAGACTGCTTGACAAACTTTGCTCCAGAAAAACGAAACATTATAAAACAACCCCAAATCTTCCCACTTGGGAGCACAGTATTAAAACACTAGTACCACCCTGGGGTTTTTAATAAGCTACCTCAGAGGGTGCTAGGATTTGGGAACTTAGTGTGTTCTAGCCACGAGCAACCAGTTTCTATCTTGTACACCTCGAAGAAGATTAACAAACGAAGTTGGGCATGGTGGTACATGCCTGCACTCAGGCATTCGGGAAGACCAGGCAAGCAGATCTTGAGTTCAAGGCCAACCTAGGCTACGTGGCAAGACCCTGTTCCTCCTCAAAAGGAAGGCATTATGAAGTAAAAACAAAACTAAGTGATGCTCACAAAAGAGCTTTAAAGGTAAAGTTACCATGCAGTAGACATTCTTAAATAGCTGATGCCAGCCGAGACAGACTTTGAAACATAAAATATTAATACACAATTTCATGAAGATGAACACATACTAATCCCATCTGTTTATGCAACCAATAACAGAGCTTTGAAATACATGTAGCATTTTGGGAGGTAGGGGGTTCTCTGGGAATCAGACCCATGGCTTCATAAATTCTAGGTAAGCACTCTACCACTGAGCTGTGCCCTCAGTCTGGAGTGTCATGATAGGACTAGGAGAAAAAGGAACATATAATCTGATTTATGTAAGTCAGCATCTGATCAAACAAGTACACAAGGACATTTTTATGTGACATTTTAAAATCAAGAATATAGTGACGTCTAGTCAACACTGTGTCTAACGACAAAGTTTGCATTCTTTCAAACAGTGACCTGCTCTTGGTAGTCAAAAATGCAAAAGTAAGCACCAGGAAGCCAAGGCCTGTGCATCTCTTTGAGTTCAGGGCTAGCCTGGCCTACATATCAAGTTTCGGGGCTTCACACTGAATGAGACCCCATCCTTAAACAAAACAAATAAAATATGAGCTATCCAGATATCTTGACTGTATACTAAAAATGTTTCAAGTGTCTGAAACTCAAATTTAGTTTGACACCTTGAATTTTCATCTGTTAAAGCTGCCCATTTTAAGTTCCATCTCCACGAGGTGACAGATAAGACCAAGAGTCACGGAAAGAACACACTGTGTTTTCCACTTGTGAGCCTCTGAGCGCATCCTCTCGGAATCTATAGCATGAATGGTGTGCAAAGTCTAAGGATAAACGTGATGATATTACTGGAAGCACTTCCGTTTCCCCAGCTGCAGAATACACAGTGCTGTGCCCCTTCCGTTACCAAACCACTGATCAACAAGCACTTATCCACATCTTACTCCACCATCCAAATCTGAAATTCTCCTATCAGGAGCCCTTGCCAAAATAAAACAGTCGCCAGCTCAATCTGTCACCCATTTTTCCTTCCACAGTAATTCCTCACACCAATTTGTCACAGTTTATCAATGATGACAATTCCTACTTGAATAAGGGAGATGGGCATCTCTCATTTAGTTGAGACTCTGCCTAGGAACTGCAGAGAGGCCAGTGCCCTTCACCCCAACCACATCACAGCCGGCATCTCAAAAGGTCTTATCACGGAAGCGAAGACTCATAGTTCTAAGATGGGGTCGTGCCAGGGATTGAGAAACAGCAGGTATTCGTGCTAACCAAGGGAAGCAGGGAGGATGTGCATTGAAGATAATGGATAAGGTGGGCTTTGTGTCTGTTTCTCTAAAATGTGGTTCTATTCAAGTGGCCTCAAGTAACCATCATGTTACCTGTCATGCAGACAGTATCTCATGGACTTACACTTGTTTACACAGGCTAGATCCTCTTGGAAACCCAACTGGGGGTCTCCTGACCATACAAGAAGAAAAGATGCTTGGGTGTGTTTTTTTTACCCTAAACATCATCTCTTCTTTCTGTGTTGTGGTTGGAGCCACTATGCTGATTTTGACATCACAGTATAGTCCTTGGGCCAAATACAGCCTGACACTTATTTCCTAATAAAAGTTTTATGAAAATACAGGATGCTTGTGTCTTTACAACATATTATCTGTGGCTGCGTTCACACCATAATGGTGGCGCTCGAAAGGGGTCAACAGAAAGCATGGCCCGTGAGCCCACAGGTCTTTACAACGTAGGTAAAAGTTTGTCAGTCCCTGCGGCAAAGTACTAACAATAGTATATTGAAAGAGAGAAAAAGTGGGGGGGGGGAGAGAAGGAAAGGGAGAGAGAGAGACAGGGAGGGAGAGAGGAAGAGAGAGAGAGATGAAGTAGCAACATTCAAAGCTTTGCATCTTTTTTTGGCAACAATTTGAGAAAGTGGGTGGTGTGTTTCAACCAAAAAGTATAAACTCAGCTCAGGTGACCTTTCTATTTTCTGTGTAGCACCTCAGACACGGAAGCGGAGTTTGAAAGGAACACTGCCCTTGACTCTTACATATCCTTAGACTCCAAAGTACAAACACACATGCATGAAGTACATAAACAGCATCGCTTTCTGCTTTGGGCAAAATTCCCCAGTGGCAAGCACACCGTCCACAGGATGGCTTCTGACACCATTATGTGTCATCTGATGAAGACAGCAAGGAAATGGTCTCCATTTAGTGCCATAGCCTGCAGGGAACTGTCACCATTGCAAGATTTTAGAATTCAAATCAACGTAAGTTCTTCGGTGGCTTCCCTCTAGACAGAAGCAGTGTGGGATTCAAAAGAGCAATTGCCTTCAAATGGAAACCACAGCAAGCTTGAAAATACCCCCAGCCACATGGGTTATGGAAGCAAGTAACAAGGGCCGGGGTGGCGGACTGTGATTTGGAGGGGCTCTTGATGAATACGTCTGCCCTACAGGAGCCAGGCACAAATCGCCCCTGAGAAGTTCCCTTCTGCACTCATGGAAAGAGCTTACAGATAGTCACGGCACACTTACAGTTAATGACATTTCATACCACAGAAAATTAAACAGATAATCCTCCCGTTGAGAAAAGCAGAGAAGAAAAAAACGCTACAGCAACCGTTGCCAAGTTTGACTTGACGATACTCACAGAGTACAGGGCTCACCAAATAGAAACTTCCAGAACTCCATCTGATTCAACCCTTCTGCTTGATGAGGGATCACAGTGGTTCTCCAGCTGGGACAGAACGGGGGTCCTTTGGCTCTTACTCCTCCAGCCTGCATCACTTGCTCCCTGAACCCATCCCTCCTCCACTGGGCTAAAGGTATAGGTCACACCTGAAGGCCCTGATACACCTCAGCCAGCAACAACCAGATCTCAATACGTCCAGACGTCATTTCTTTTCTCTTCAAGTGTTTGATAAACGGCTCTCATGAGCTCAGAGTTAAGGGTCAATGCGATGATGATAAACATGATAGGCATGGCCCCAAACTCTTGAAAGCACACACAGGCCGCAGGGCCAGGGAAGGGAGCCGACACTAGATGATAAATAAACTCACTAATGACAGTTAGCTCTGCCCAGTGTTGTGAAGATCAACAATCTGTGAGATCAGAAAAGGAATGTGGATTCATACTGTAATATCCGAGAAAGCCCGCAGACTGGATTACTCTCTTACCAGCTGCTCTGTAGTTTCCCGCATTCTGCAACATCATCGGATTTCCTGCTGTGTTCCGTAGGAATGACATTTAAAACGAAAGCAGCAGGAGGAACAGGCCTTCCTGGGGTAAAGGCAGAAACTGGGAGGCATTTCAGGCAGTGAGATGGAGAAGGCTGGGGAGGTGGATGAGTAGAGGCCTGGGAGACAGCAGCTGCCTCCCACTGCAGGGCAGGACTTCGCTTCTGTTCTCGGGACAGAAGAGAGTCACTGAAGGTTTTGAACAGGGGTTTGACTGACTGTGATATGACGCCGTGGGGAAGGGGACAGAACTGGACCTTGGCAGTCACTGTGGGGAACATCTAACAACAACATTTAGGTGGTAGACTTATCGAAAGATAGGAACAGATGCTAGGTGAAAGAGTTGTACTAAGGGTGATCCCCAGTCTTTTGCAGCTCCAGAGAGATGTTGTGGGGATCAAATCCCAGTGTGTGGACGGATACTGAAGATGGACCACCCCTAAGCATAAATGATGACTAGTGTCTTGTTACTAGAGAACCATTTCCCACAGGAGGCAGCGTTTGTTTCCACTTGTGGATGAACACACAGCACACAAGGGCTAGAGCTGAGTTCTGCATCACGATGTCTAAGTGCACAGCACACAAGGGCTAGGGCAGTGTTCTGCATCACGATGTCTAAATGCACACTGACATAGAGAAGGCACCCTTTCCTCTCCACATTTTCTTCTGCCTCACACCACTACAAACAGCACGCAGCACTGAGGACAGGTTCACACCCCGACAAGAAGCACAACAAACAACAGAGTTCAAACACACACGCAATGCGGCGCCATTTCCAAGCTAGAATAGAATTACGAGCAAGTGCCGCGTGCATTAGTTAGCTTCCCGATCCTGTGACAAAGCGCTTGAGAGAATCAGCTTACACAGACGGAAACCTTATTTTGGCTCAAAGGTTTGGGACCACGGTTATTTACTGCGATTGCTTTGGGATTGTGCTAGATGAATGTACTACTCAGGAAGTGGGTAGCAGAGAAGGTGTGGTCCCCTTATGGCAGCTAAGGTGCAGGGAGAAAGACAAGATTAGATTCCAACCCCCTCGAAAGGCATACTCCCCGTGCCCTAACTGCTGTCCACTAGGATCCATCCAATAAAGGGGCCACCACCTCCGCCATGTCCTAGAGAGGACAAAGTCGTTAACACAATGGGCTTTCAGGTACTGCCGGATCCAAACTACAGCAACGAATTTTACTGTTGTTTTCTTTTTGATTAAGAAGAAAACAACAACATAAGAAGCCATGATCCCAGCACCTTCACCCAGTAGGTCTAGAAAAGGCATCTCGAGAAAATCAAGCAGTACACCCAGGCTGAATGAAACGGCCAATGCTCCACCCCCCAAACCTCTCAGGGGGTCTTGGAAACACACAACACAGGGAGATCACGTAAGGGGTCTCTGCAATCAAACCCACTGTGTCCTTTCCCCAAAGCAACATCACCCCTGGAACAGAGGAAACCCTGGAAACCCCACACATCTTAATGTGACTCTCAAGTCCCACTGCCCCTTCCATCAAAACCATTCCATAGCAATGCTGGGACAACACTGTGGAGGGGAGGGGTAACGCATATGGAGACTAGCTTATTGCTAAAGCAGCAAAAGTATTGCTATTCTGTGTGGTGCAGTAAGACTCATACATTTTAAACAGCTTCCATAAGTTCTTCCTTCCATCAGAGGCAAGCCCCAGTAGGGATTTAAAATTAAACCGTGAACTGAGTGTCAGGAATTATGAAATAAGAGTAAGTGGGGGCTCCTTCTGAATGGCAAACACCGGGTTATTCAGAACGGTGAACTAGAAGAGACCCTGGGGGCAGCACCATCTATTCCGGCTTTCTTGACAAGAAAGCCACCTACCTTCTCTAAGAGCCAAGGGGGGATGTCTCTTTACAAGGAGACACCCACTTATTCATTCATGAAAACATATTGGGCTCCTAATATGTACCGCTCCCAATCCTAGGAACCGGGATACGGTGTTAAACCCAACAGACTTGGCGTTGAACATGGCGACTTACAGTCTGACGGGAGAGACAGTTCTAAAACCTAAACACCTCTGCGTGTGATTAAATGTCAGACGGAGAAGGAAACAGTCTGATGAGAGAGACGTGAAAGGGGCTTGGCTTCACTGAAGCAGCACTGAGGGGGGGTTAGAGGTCAGGTGAGAGCGGATCAGAGCAGCATTCAGGGTGGCATGAAATGACCATTTGGAGACCTGAAGTTACTTTTCTAAGTGCAGCGGAAGGCAGTGAGCGATGTCGATCAAGGCAGAGATGGAAGGATGTCTGTGCTCTGAAAAGGATGAGCAGAGAACAAGACAAGGGGAAGCTGAGGCAGTGGGAGCCGGAGGATGAGGCTGGGATGCGCTCTGAGTTGAACAGACCAGCTGTTTCATGTGGGAAGTGTAGTGAGGGAGTGAGCATGGAAGACGGCCCTGGGTCCCTCTGGAGCAACTGACTGAATGGCATGCCGCATACAAAGGCAGGAACAGCAGGACACACCGGTGGAGCTGATAGGTACAGGATCAAAAGCTTGGTTCGGAGCAGAGAGTTGAAAAGCTAAAGATGCCTTTGAGCCCTCCAGATGGAAACGCTGAGTAAGTGGTGGGATTAAGCTCGAGAAACGGGATTCATTTGCTGTTCCGCTCTACAGATCCTAGAGGAGCTGCTCAAGGCTGGCCCGCCTCCTTTTGAAGGTGAAGGAGTCTGTCCTACTCTCTACTCCCGAGCTAGGTGGCAGCAAAATGAGAAAGGAACACAGATACCTTCTAAGAGCTTTAAAGAATGCCCATCTTCAACGAGCGAAAACTGCACTCTGAGGAAGCAGTGAAGTTGCCTACAAACCATCTACGGATATCATGCATCTTAAAGTGGGAAGATTATATAAACACGTAATTCCAGAGGTCAGCCATTCATTCACAGGACTCCTCCCCATCCTCGACTCTTACAGCGTCCTGCCCGCCCCCCTCCACAGTGTTCCCTGAGCCTTGGTGGGGAGGGATAATACAGGTGTTCCGTGAGGGCTAGCCCCTTGGTTTTAGCGATGTTTCCACATTAACCCACTGGCCACTGTGGAGAGGAGTGTCTCTATGAATGGGCGCAGCAGTAATCTGTGGGTATCACTCAGGTTTCTTTGCGCACACCGCATCTCTTCTTTCATTGACTGTAGATTTTATAGGTATGCGTACACGTACACACACACTCACACACACACACACACACACACACGCCCACACACACACAGGTTAGAAGAGGCCCTAGATGGTTAAGAGAGCTCACCTACCCTGACACTGACAGTAACTTAAAGCATCAGTATTCCATCCACACTTTGGTGGACTCGGACTTTGAAACTCACTACACGGTCGAACAAATTCACTGCTTCACTTGGTTTGGTTACAGGTTTTGTAAAGGACTCCAAATTGTGATGAGTGCGTGTGTGTATGTGTGTGTGTGTGTGTGTGTGCGCGCGCACGCGTGCAAGTGCACACTTGTTTGTGTGTGCATACCACTGAAAGCATGTAGGGGTCAGAGGACAACCTAGGGTGTTTGTGGCTACCTTCCATCTTGTTTAAGGCACAGTCCCTTGCTGTTCGTTGCTGTGTGTACCAGACATGCTGGCTTAGAGGCTCTGCCCCCATCTGGCTGTACGGCACCGGGATTGTAGACTCACGGAACTCACCTGGCCTGACAGGGCTACTGGACATACGTCTCCCTGTTTGTGTGATCCACACTTTACCCACTGAGCCATGTTCCCAGCCCTGTTTTTGTTTTGATTAAAACCTAAATGCCATGATTCAAAAATCCTTCGTTCACTGGAAACTTTCACAATTTAATAAGCGGAAGCAGCAGAAGAAGCAGGCTCTCTTCTGGAGGGGGACACTCAGCACCATGGAGACAGCCAAATACAAAGATGACGTCATGCACATAGCTGATTCACGGGGAAAGGGGAAGAAGGGGAGGAGGCGACCTAGAGCCAAGTAAGATGTGGGGATTGAGATGACACTGTGCTGGAATGGAGGATGCTGAGCTAGGCAGCTGCACTGTAACCACCACTGGGCGCCAGCGAAGTTAAAAAAAAAAAAAAGGCAGAATTTTAGCTGGGGGACTTGAGACCAAGCTGTCCCTGTTCTGTTTCTGAGTACATATTTTCCACACTGGCCTCCCTAGAAAACATACTTTCTCATTCACACTCGCCCAACATTAATATTTTTTCCTTTTATCGAAATCCAGATTACGGTCTCCCCTCCATCTACTCCTCCCAGTTCCTCCTCCTTCTACACCTCCCCTCCCACTCGACCCATCCTTTCTGTCTCTCATCAGAAAACAGGCTTCTGAGGGATAATAAATGTAATATAATAAGATCACACACCAGAATTGGACAAAACAAACAAACAGGAGGAAAGGAGCTCGAGAGAAGACAAGAAACAGGGACCCACTCGCTCACACACCCAGGAGGTCCATAAAAACGCTGACCTGGAAGTCAGAGTACACAGAAAGGACCTGAGGAGCGCAAAGACAGGAGGAAAAATATACAAATAAAATCAAAATGAAAACTAATAAGATGAAATTTTAAAATTGTCTTAAAAAGGAACATCCCTGACACCGTGAGACAAGGGTCTCCGCAGATGCCTTTGAGTTCATTTCCTCTTGGCCACTGACTGCTAGGCATGAGGTCTGCCCTTAGGAGAAGTCCGCTTCCTCAGTCAGACTCCCTTGAGGGAGACTAAATTTTCATTTGGAGGCGGTTATCTATTGGAGACGGTTTCCGGGTTAGGGAGGGGGCCTGTGTCCACTTCTCCTTTCAGCTCCAAGATATCATCTGGAGCAGCAGATCTCTGCATACCACCTCAGTCTTGGTGGGTTCGTATCAATCACGTTGATGCAGAGCCCTTGTTTCCTTGGTGTCCCCTATCACACTCTTTCCGCCTTCTCTTCTTTGGGGTTCCCTGTGCCTTGGAGGAAGGGATTTGATGGAGAGACCCCATTTAGAGCTGTGTGTTCCGAGGTTATCTTTCTCTTTGCACACTGCCTGGTTCTGGGCCTCTTTATATTTGTCCCTGGGCTGTTGTCTCTGGTTCTTGGTCGCTCAACCAGTGTCAGGGTTCCAGCTCAAGAAATGGGCCTCAAGTCAAATCAGCTATTGGTTGGTTATTCCCAAACTTTGCACCATCATTGCCCTAGCATATCTGGCAGGCGGGAAGATGAAAGGGTCTTTTGTATTTTCATATGGAGCTGAAACTTGTCCTTTCAAGACCCGTGAAGAAGCGCGGCAGAACATTGATGGGTATTACACCGAATCTGTGGCTTGCTTTCAGTAGGATGAACATTTTGTTCCACTGACTCTTTATGTTTTGTTGTTGTTTGTATGTTTCTATTTTATTGATTTCACTCCTGAGTTTGATTATTTCTTGCTCTCTATTCTTTTTGGGTATGATTTCTTCTTTTTTATTTCTTCTTTCAGGTGTGCTGTGCTGTTAAGTTACTAGTGTGAGATCTCTCCAATTTCTTTTATGTAGGCGCTTAGTGCTATGAACTTGTCTTTTAGAACAGAGCCTCATTGTGTCCCATAAGTTTAGGCATGTTGTATATTAGTTCTAATTCTAGAAAAGTCTCTAATTTCTTTCTGAATTTTCTTCTTGGCCCATTTTTCATTCAGTAGTGAACTGTTCACTTTCCACGCATTTATAAGCTTTCTGATGTTTCTGTTGTTAATATCCAGCTTTAATCCACGGTGGTCAGATAGGATGCAGGGTCTGTCGAGACTTGCTTTGTTCAAGTATGTGGTCAGTTTTAAAGAAATTTCCATGGGGAGTGGTAGGGTTGCTGGGCTCTAGTGGAGATGTATTGTCCTGGCTGTTGTTGATTGCTTTTACGCTGGCGTCTCGGCATCTGTACAGGAAGACTGTACTTTTAGGTGCTGATATGTGGTCTTGTCTTTGTTGGGCAGCATTTTGCCCACAGCCACTGCTGAACCCGCTTCTCTCACTTGCCATCTCAACCCTACTGACTAAGCAATCTAGACATAAATGCCATTAAATAATACTCACTTTTATAATTTTTCAAGATCAACATATAAAAAACATACGTCTACCCCATCATCCTTCTCGCGGCCAGTACAATGCTTGCTGCAGCATGCTCTATCCCTGGGAAGGTAAGCTTCGATTTGGCAAAGGACAATGGCAATTAGAAACATGGAATGAACAGAAATCACTCTTCAGCAAAGACGATGAAAGGCAAAGCTAACGAAGAGTCAGGAGGGAACTCAGCTGGTAAACTGCCCTTAGTACAAGTAGGAGGACCTGAGTGTGAGTCCTGGCACACAAACCAGGTGTGCCAGTATGCACGCGTAATCCCAGAAACGGGGAGGTGGAAGCAGCTGTGACCCTAACCAAACCTAACTGGCAAGTTCCAGTCTCAGTGAGAGAAACTGCCTCAGGAGTCGAGGGAGACGACTCCTAAGAGATTACACCTAAGGTTGATTCCTGGCCTCAGGAGTCGAGGGACACGACTCCTAAGAGATTACACCTAAGGTTGATTCCTGGCCTCAGGAGGGACACACACATGCTCACATGCACGCGCGCACACACATACACAGGAACAGTAATCAAAAATATAATAATAAATAACAAAAAGCCAAAGGTCTCGGGCTGGAGAGATGGCTCAGTGGTTAAGAGCATTGCCTGCTCTTCCAAAGGTCCTGAGTTCAATTCCCGGCAACCTCATGGTGGCTCACAACCGTCTGTAACGAGGTCTGGTGCCCTCTTCTGGCCTGCAGGCATACACACAGATAGAATATTGTATATATAACAAATAAATAAATATTTAAAAAAAACAAAGGTCTCTTGAAGAGAATAAAAAAGAGTTATCAACTGAGAAAAACATTTTCATATGTGAACAGTTCTGTAGACAATACCAGAACTGAATTCCTGATATTTACCTTACTTTAGTTATGATATCCACTATTGTTGTGATGCTATCTTTACAGGAAGGTGAGTGAAGGAGATGCAGGGCCTTTGTGTGCACTTTGGGGTAACTTCTTACGAGTCTGTAATTATTTTAAAACAAAAGCATTTTAAGCATAGACACTGGTAACACCCTATAGCTAATGCCTGTCTGCACTAAACCAAAGCCAGCAATTCACGAGTTGGGACACCTTTAGGAATGCTAGCCTGAGTTGGAATTCTCTCCAGGTTCCTCTCAAGAAGCAAGAGCAAATGTTGCCGGCATTGCTGCATGGTTTCCCTTCCCAGGGTCTTATTGTGACAAATACAACAGAACTTTCAAAAAGAAAAGAAAAATGACGTGGCTTCAGGCACGTACAGCAGTGCACTTCAGGAACATTATGAGCGCGCTTCTATTTTCCCACTAATCTCCTGAGCGATCATTCAGCCTTTGAGACTGCAAGATTAGTATTATTAAAACGCTGAATAAAGTAAATTACCCTGCTGTTTTAAGACTCGGAGGAAAGCATCGTAAGAGAACTATGGTTATGTCAATTGATGAAATGCGCCTGCAAGAGAATTTTCAGTCACTAGAATTGCGCCTAGTGTGAATAACAAGACTAACGAAGATTGCTAGTATAAAACGGAGGGAGGGGGACCAGAGGGGGGACCTCCATGCTCCAAGATAACGCGCTAAGTTCACTACCTAAGTGACTCAGCTTATTAACACTCCTGGCAACCCACCAGGTAAGTACAGCTATTAACAATGCAAACCAGAAGGTGGTTAGTAGATTAGATCATGGCCAGGTTTCTTACCTACCAAAGCCCACCCCCCCATTCCTGGACAAAAAGATCCTCCCAAATGCTTGGAAGGTACCAGAGAAACCAAGTGCACTGGCTTCTGCTGCTGTCTTTCATCTGACGTGAAAGATTGTAACAACTAACCGAAGTAATAAGGGCCATATAATTCCAGAAATCATAATGAATTCAGGAGCCCCGTGCTCAGCCTACGGGAAGCCTCAGCAAAGTCAGAGGACGTAGCTCTAACGAAAGGAGGTTCAGAAACCGCCATGAACACCGTAGCAAGTTTCGAGACAACCAGTCCATCCCACACAGACTGGAAATCCATCGTGGGAGGTCGGAGGTCATCTCACTTTTGCTGTGTATTTCATTTCTAAAGCCAATTCCAGGATTTCTTCCTGTTTCTGTGCTCAGAATATCGAACATGTTTCTGGAATCAGCTGTTTCGAAAATATAACGGTAAAAAGAGGAAGATACTACTTTACGCTTCCCAGTACTACGAAGATAAATACACTCCAGGTTGTACATGATGGACTGCCCTCTCTAGTCCATGAGAAAAACCCTCTCTGTAACAAACTGACAAGCCTTGTTTGCATTTACGGGTGATCTGACAGCTAAGGTGTGCTCTGAGTCCTTCCGGAGAAGGCTATGAGAACTTGACAAGATCCCCTGAACCCAGGAGCAAGTCTGTTCTCCAAGTCTACAGCACAGGATGGAAAGGGTACCACAGATCACTGCTTCTCAGAGGCAAACCGAAAGCAGCTAGTTCAGAATTCCATTATGGACAGAGGGGCAACCCTGATGTTGCGGTAATAAAGAACAGCATACGGGGGGGGGGGGGGGGAGATGGATCAGTTGATAAAGTACCTGCCAGGCAAGCATTGGGTCCTAAGTGTGATCCCCAGCAGCAACATAAAAAGCTGGGCTACAGCAATGCATGTCTATAAGCCCAGCACTGGGGCTTGGGATGGCAGACACAGCAGGATCCTGGGGCCGTCCTGTCCAGTGAGTCTGGGTAAATCACTGAGCTCCCTGTCTCAAAATACATGGCGGAAAGCAACTGAGGAAGATTTCCAGTTCTGACCTCTGGCCTCTGCAGGCATGAGCACACACATGTGCACACACATGAGCACACATGAGCACACACATGAGCACACACATGAGCACACACATGAGCACACACATGAGCACACACAGAAACGTGCACACATGCATATAGCCTGCAAACACACACAAAGGACAGCACACAGTGTCAGCCGAAGGCAGTGGAGAAAAAGATACAGCATGTGACAGTGAAACCCTGACAGTAAGGAGCTAGGAAGCTCAGCTTCTTCCTTTAAAAAGAAATAGCATGATGCCGGAGAGATGGCTCAGCAGTTAAGAGCACTGGCTGCTCTTCCAGAGGACCCGGATTCAATTCCCAGCACCCATGTGGCAGCTCACAACTGCCTGTAACTCCAGTTCCAGAGAATCTGGCACCCTCACACAGACATCCATGCACATAACTAATAATTATTTGCTATCTATAACAAAGGTGCTGCAGATTTAGCCATCATAAATACCTCATAACATTAGTGCTATTATTCAGCTTTATCGATGAAGAAACTGAGGCTCACCAGCTTCCAGTGACTTGTCTGACATCACTGAGCTGGTAAAGCCCATGCTAAAGCTTCAATGTGAGCACTTAGAATCAAAAGCTTTCTGCTCTCCTTAGTCACGGTACCCTATGCTCATAGAGAAGTCGCTTCCCAGCTCATCTGGAAGCCTGATAAATTATTAACACATTCAAAGTTATGCATCTCTATATCACAGTGAGATATCTTAGGCTAGATTCTAGAATAAGACAACAGGAAAACATGGTAACCGCGTAAGAAAACGCCCGGAACTTTTCAAAGAGAAGCAAGATGCACTGCTACTTTGCCTGAGGCATGAAAAGAGGTTTTACCTCGTTTGTTTTTTTAATAAACAAACAAATATAGGAGTGGTTTAAGAACACCAAGAGCTAAGATGATGCCAATGACATGAAGATTTAAATAATGCCAGAGGATAGTCCTGAGTGTAAGGCTAGGCTTCGGCTCCGTCACAAACAAGTAGAATCGCTTACTAGATTCGGACAAACTAAAAGGATGCTGGAGGCAGCAAAAATGTTGGGGAAGAACTGTTTATGTACTGTTGTGTGCAGAAGACAGTCACTAGGCTCTAACTATACAACAGACGTTGAAGACTCCCAGAATATTCCTTGGCAGGCACTTGGCAATGACAGTAGTCTGTTGAAATGCTTGTCTAGAGGCAGGGAAGAAAGTTCAGTCAGTAGGACTTGTCATGCAAACATGAGAACGTGAGTTGGATCCCTGGTCATCAAGTTAAAATACTGGGTATCTGGCCTAGACTTGGGATCCCAGCACTGAGAAGGTGAAGGCGGAGACCTCTAGGGCTTGTAGCCTGATCTCAAGAAGACCAGGTGGTTAGTGTGTGAGGAATGAAAACCAATGTGGGGGCTGGAGAGATGGCTCAGAGGTTAGGAGCATTGCCTGCTCTTCCAAAGGTCCCGAGTTCAATTCCCAGAGACCACATGGTGGCTCACAACCATCTGTATTTCTTGCTATAAGTTGCCAAGAAAGAGCAAACTATAAAACTGTACAAAAGTATAACACCAACTTCTTAGTATTGATGGTCTAGATAGTTGGTTAATTAATGAAGCATTCATTGCTAGTCTCCCTGCAGAGTAGGCCTGGGACAGTTACACTTGTCTGTTATTTTTCCTTATTATCTTAAGTGCATGAGTGTTGATCTGCCTGAAAACATGCGCACCACATGCAGAGGCCAGGAACGGGCATCGGATCCCCTGGAAGAGATGACTGTGAGCCACTGTGTGGGTGCTGGAACGGAGCCCAGGTCCTCTGCAACAGCAGCCAGTGCTCTTTACAGCTGAGTCATCTTGCCAGCTTCCGTCATACTGGTGTTTGACAAGTTACACCCAGAGCTGAGGTCTACTCCAACACAGTACTGCACACACAGCCTTCTCTGCTTTAAAGAAAGTGATCAGGGGCTGATATTGGTGACTCAGGTTCGCTCTGGTGCATTCCAAGGGACGGGACATACATCCCAGCCATCTTAGGCAATCTATTCATCCATATTTCATGTATTTGAATTTTCCAAATCCTCTGTTGCATGTGACCGGCCCAATTGAGCTCCGTCCTTACCCAGTTTCAGACTGCTCTCCACCCATGTGTAAGAACACTAGCCTCATCCCATCCTCAGTACAGGAGCCAGTCAGACATCTTAGCACAGAGGGAGATGCTACCCACAAGATAGTCTATTGCTACTAATAGACCCAAAGTATCTCCAATGTGGTCAGTAATGAAGCGAAGCCGGGGCTTTAGCCACAGACAGAGAATCCTGATTCCTCCCTACTTTTCACCCAGACATCACAATGCCATAGGCCCAGCACTGGAGAGAGGACCACATTTTGTTATGAAGATACACCCGAGGCACTGAAGTTGTCATAGCAGAGGCTAGCCCACAGTTCTTCCAGCATCTTAGTTCTACTGTTTGCTGGGTACCTGGCTAGGTCCTGGGGAGACCAATTCAAATAGAAGTGGGCTCATAATGTAAAAACTCTAAATCATGAATTTTCACCCCCCCACACACACCTAATTGTAGAATATATACCAGACACAGTGGAACACACTAAAAATAGAATAATCAACTAGGAAGGTCCAAAGATGGATCAATGTGCCTCCCCACTCTGCTCCCAGGTGCTACAAAAACATGTCTATGTGAATAACTTCTGTTCCAAATATATAAGCTCCCAAAATGCAAGGAGATCCCTCTAGAATGGAGGGATACTGGCACACTGTGTCTGTTATTCCTCACGATTACCTCCTTACCCCACACTCCCATTCCCACCGTCTATTCTCCTCTCCTCTTCTCTGGCATTCAGAAAGCCACCTCTGTATAAGAGGACCACCTAGCCTCTCTTGCCCTGTAGCTTCCAGGTGATCTTGGCTCATGGAAGGAACCAAAAGGAAAACGAAGAGCAGAGACATCAAGACGCTAACCCCTACTCCCACCCCCTGGATGCTGTCCTGGCCTGGCTACGCTTGCCACTCTGTAGTCCGAGTCCTCCCTGGGTCCCGGAATCACAGTTTCTTCTCTTGCTTCTTCTGGTCCAGGGGAAGGTAATAGTCCTCCAACTTCTGCTGGCTGCTTCAGAATACTAAACCATCACCAAGTAATCCCTCAGTCTCTTTGAATCACTTGTTCAATGTCCCTCCTGTAACCCTTTAGGAGTGCCGTCCCATACCAAACAGATCACTAACTGAAAACAATGGTTTTTGTTTGGGGGCTTTTGTTTTGTTTTAGAACTACGAACTCTAATTTCCAGAAATTATCTAAATAACTGTGAAGTCCTGAAGTCTGGCAATACCATCATTGTCTGACATTGACTAAGTAACTACACTTTGGTAGGGGCTCAGTGTCCGGGTACCAATCTCAGCAGCATCTGTGTGCCTCCTGTTATCAGTTTGGGATGCTCACACACAGGACTTCAGGGAAGTTCTGGGTATTCAGGAGTGAGTTACAGGCTTTGCTTTAAAAACAATTATTTAATGTGATGTACACACGACTGAGGGTCCTATGAGTAGAAAATAGCCAGCTCCCTGCTGTCCCCAGACAAGCCTTCATCCAAGAGAACATCACTATGTTGAGCTAAAGTCCTTCCACCTGCCATTATCACCACCGCGGTCCATTCAAGTGCACTTGCTCACACAGCTGATCCTATGGCAGCTTCAAGTCTTAAATGGTTCTAATGTGTGGAAATAACAAAGGAATTATGTGCTATGATTCCGAATGGCGTCACTCTGATTCCAGAAAAGCAACTCCTGATTCACTCAGACTATAGCAGGGACTGCAGCCAGGAAATCATGGCAGGTCCTCAAAGCAGTTTATCAAACTCCTTATACACATGTCAGCTTCAGGAAAAATACACACACACACAGACAACACACACACGCGTGAACGTGCATACACACATGCATGTGAACACACACATGCATGCACACGCACACGCACACATACATAGACAACACACGTGTGTACACTGCAGTCACACACACGCACGCGCACACACATACACACATGGTACTGACTACTTTTCAAAAAAGCTTTGTCATCTTTCTGTCTTCTCCAGACGCTGCTGTCTGGGTACTGTTGTTGTTTTGAGACAGGGTGTCTTCATGTTTCTCAGAATGGTCTTGAACTCTCTTTGTAGTACTGGCAGCCCATGGCCCATCTATCTCAGCATCCTCACACTACAAACACAGGCACATAGCACCATATGTAGCCCCAGGTATTTATCACCTGGAAGTTTTCTCTAAGCATGACTTTTAGCATATGTTCTGATTGCTCCATGGCGTTTCCTTGGGCACGATCTTTTATTTGCTCCCTTGATTTGGGGCCTGTGCTTCAGTGCAATCTCGCTGCCTCTCTTCTACCCTGTTCTCTTAACTACTTCTCTTCTTCCCTGAGTCATCTTTAGATTGTGACACACTCTCCCACCCCCAGATGTCAGCCGAGCACCCTAAAATGCACAAATGTACTCCTGCTGCCATCCTGAGGACCAGGCTCACCTCTTCAGATGTGGTGTTCCCTCTGGGACCCGGGTTATCCTTGGGGCACCTGATTAGAGGCAAGGGAGGTTGCCCAGGCAACCACTCCAAATTGCCCTAGGATGCATGGCAAGTCTGTTTTCCACAGCCTGATAGGGCGGTCACACTAGCCAGCCCAGTGACAGTTGAAGGTGAAGTGCCTGTACAGTCAGCCACCAGCCGGAAAGAACATCCATCAAGGGGAGCTCAATAACATTTGCATGGCCATAAAACTGTCAGGCTCCCAAGGCCGCAAGGACTCTGCAAAGGGACCTTTCTAAAGAGCCAACGGTTTTAGATGGGAGGATGAACAACCAACAGGAGCTGTGTGTGCTGAAACAACTACAGAGAGACACATTACAGACAACCAGCTGGGACTCGGGGGCTCTGCTGGGGACAGCCGGTTACCACCCCGCTTTCTCGGGGGATTTAAGAACAGGTCCACCTGCTAAATGAACTGCATGGTCTGGAAAGAGTTGCAATGCACCTCTTTCCTCCCTATAATTTCTTTAGATTAGAATGATTTAAAATGTTAGTTCCAAAGGACGAAACCTGATAATGCAGAATATCTACATGCCCACTAAATTGTTACACCGGACTACATTGCGATCAAAATTCAAAACCAGCAGGGGAAGAAAGCAGCAAGACAGAGAGGAAATGCATACGGCTAATATGTGTGCTCACAAAACTGCAAGGTTTAGTGAGGGTGTCTTTGCAGGAAACAAACATAGGGAAAGAACACTCGGTGGCTGATTTGCAGCAAAATGCAAATGGTCAACACTATACAGAAAAATGCTCAGTCTGAATTTAAGATGTGTTTTAATATTGCTGATACAGTAGCTCATGCACGTAAGCCCTAACACTTAAGTGGCTAAAAAAAACAGGAAATGCTGTGAGTTCAAGGCTAGCCTGGGCTACAAAATGAGTTCCAGGCTAATCTGGATTACGGAATAACTCTCTATCTCAAAACAATCAAACAACACACACACACAACCAGATTGACAAGAATATACTTTTGGGAGAGCAACCAGATAACAAATCCCAAAAGCTTCCCGATACATATAATGCTTTGGAAGGTTATCTCAAAACCAGACTCAAACAAGCACACAGCCTTACATCCAAAGATGTCCTCTACAGCAAGAGTTACGGGAGGAAACAGCAGGATACCACCTTTGTGTTCAGCCGATCCTGCCGCCATTGAAAATGATGATAAACATTTAGGATCCACACGGGGTAAAGGGAGACATTTATGAAAGAGAGCATGTGGAGCATAGCAGGATTCCACCTCTATGGGTTCTAAGAATCTAAATGCTGAAGTGGAGGGGGATCTTCATATTTAACACAAAACGTTACCTTATTTCTGGACAGCAGAACGGTGAGTCCATTTTATGTCTCACGCTGGAGTCAAATCTTATTTTTTTTCTGCCACGAATAAAACTTTCTTCTTATTATAATAATATTTACATTTTAAATGTTAAAAAGAAATCATAATTTATTTGTGCGCACACCAAGATACTTATTTCTCACCCAACTTTTGCTTTTGACCAAAATCATAAAATCATTGTGTAATAGCTATGTCCCTAGGAATTAGAACACAGGAGGCTGAAGGACATCTTTGCATTTTAAGTAGAGAGCTGAACCAGGGATTAAATATGACATCACCAGCATCCATTCCTGGAAGCCAGGTCAGTGAGAAAGCTGCAGCCTGGGGTATGGGGGAGGGGGGTAATCCCCAACATCACAAGGGAAGGGAAGCGAGACTGCCTGGGGTTGGATGAGACCGAGTTACCGACCATCGCTGGCCACAGCCAACACAAAGCTGACTCTAGCAGGCGGCTTCCCTTCTTCATTCTCAACGTGCAATCCAGCAACAGAGAATGACGGGCTGCTGATGTGGCAAAGAATACAGGCTCTGAGAGCGCGCAGCAGTGTTCTGAGATCGCCAGGTGGGGAGGACATGGACAGCCGGGGACAGTTTGAACACTGTGCCCTAATGGTTCAGGTTTGACCTCAGGAAAGCAAAGTCATTCATTGCTACTGTTTGGACACATAAAATAGCTACCACTTGCTACTCTGTGCTTCAGCAATGATGACAGCAGTGCTTGACTCAGTCACGAACACCGTTCTCTAATGGCAACTACCTCCATGCAAATTCAACTCTTTAAGACCCAACCGTATCTGGCTGCTGAGGACTGGTGACTTTTTAGCGGAAATCGCTGCTAGGGACATTTAAGTGTACTAACTTGTGTGGGGAAGATGTTTAACACACACAAAGCAAACAAAGGTTCAGGGTCAAATAGTTACTCTTGGAACTTAATTTCCATTTCTAATAAATCATGCACACAGCTTCCTCTGCCCTTGCAGGATGCTTCCATTTGGGTTCACTGCATAATGGCACAACGCCTTATTAAAGGGCTGGACTTGACTTCAGGGTGAGTTCCTTCAGACACTGCTTATTATACCCCCTCGTGCTGTTTCTGCCCTGCAAGAAATGATTGACAGTAGTCTATCCTGCCCCATCAGCAATTCTTCATGTTTTTTAGGTTTTAATAGCTTACATTAATTATATTATACTACTGGGTTTCATTGGACATTTCCATGCAAGCGTAAGTTATTTCGATCATATTCACCCCTTTTTCTCGCCCCCTCTATCTTTCCCTGGCTCCTTCCTTCTGTCCAATATCCACCCTTCTGCTCTTACAGCTTTTGGGTATTTTTTCCCCATGATCTAATGATTTTCATTACAGTTGTTTATGGGAGCGTGATGAGGGGGCATGGGAGCATCCCAAGGGGCATGGGCATCTTACCAGTGTTTACGCCACTAGACACAAGGGCTCTCCCTTCCCCAGCAACCATTAACTGCCTATAGCTCTTCAGAGAGTCCCTCCCCTCAATTCTGCTGTGTACCTGCCCACCTCCCTCTCTCTGTATTTGCTAAGTGCAAATACACCACTTCAAACTGCACACACCAGAGATTTCCAGAGACTGTGTGGCATTCTATATGAACAGGTCTACCCTCAATAGCCGACCCCGGGATGGAGAGGAAACAAAGAGACGCTTTCCCACAGAGGGTCCTTGAGCAACGTGGTGGGCTGAGAAGTCAATTACCTCTGAGCTAAACCCATCACAATGCCAGTTCCGAGGCAGACCCCGGCTTAATGGACGCCACTATCCAGTGCTCCCAGAAGAGCAATTCTTTCTCAGATGCATCCATAATCAGTCACACTCCAGCCACATCCTGTGACTGCAACTTTCCCATGTAACCTGTCTGCAGCATCCTGAAAATCCAGCAGAGAAAGGCTCTTTAGGAGCTAATCCTAATGTCAGCAATGCTCGCCACATAAGCATGGCTGTGCACACCCCTCAGCCCGGGATATCTCTGCCACACCACACAAACACCTTCGAAAGAAAAATGTTTACATTTATTTTTGCTCTCCCAAACTGAACAAGAATGTACACCTAGGAGAGGTATTTGGCCAGTGATTCTAATTCCTGCATTTTCCTCAAAAACCAAGTAAGAGTAAACAAATAAGCAATATATAAACAGCGATTTAAAATTCCAATGAGAGCTTTGTTGTTGTTGTTACTGTCACTTTTTAAAAGCAGGGTAACACTCCCATTAACCCAATTCGGCTAGCGAGACAACAGAACTTGACTTGTTGGGCCCATGCAGCACTGCACGCCCCTGGCACTGCACCCGGCACTGCACGCCCCGACACTGCACACCTCTGGCACTGCCCGCCCCTGGCACTGCACGCCCCCTCACTGCACGTCCCTGGCACTGCACGTCCCTGGCACTGCACACCTCTGGCACTGCATGCCCCGACACTGCACACATCTGGCACTGCACGCCCCGGCACTGCACGCCCCCGGCACTGCATGCCCCCGGCACTGCACACGTCTGGCACTGCATGCCCCCGACACTGCACGCCCCTGGCACTGCACGCCCCTGGCACTGCACGATGCTGGATTACATGGGATAACTCTCTTTCCCTTCCCTCCCAGGCCCTCAAAGATCAAATCCACTCAGCATGTGAGCATGTGATTATAATTCCAGCACTCAGGAGGCTGAGGCAGGAGGACTGCAGTTTTGAGGCCAAGCCCATCTAGAAAGCAAAACTACCCTCACACCTCCCGGAAAGAACTGTGCTTGGAAATCTCTGGAAGCTCCACACCGCCACGTGGGGGAGATGTCCTGAACAAGCCTGTCACCTTGCAGTAGCTCTGGTGGCGGCACAGTAATAGCAGGTGTGCCTATTCAAACGGATCCATCCTGACAGGACTTACCGTCCACGGTTCTGTATGAACTGAAAGGCAACATGCCACCATGTCACTAGCTGCTCCTGACATGAGATTTACCACCGGATGTAAAATGGGGCTTGGATTTAACAGCACATAATTAGTTCCTGTGACACCCAGAAGAGACTCTTGCCAGGAAGGGGGGATGGGACAACTCTCGGCAGCCACATGCACGGGTGATACATAATCACTTGCCAAGGCCCTGCCATTTAGAGCATGGCATCTAAGCCAGTTCCCTCCCCCACGTGTTGGCCGAATAAGCAGGGCAAGACGCGCTATGGCAGACTTCTTAATGATTCTCATCAAAACGACACTTAGCCCGTGAGGTACTCTCTGTAGAACCCAGCTGCGGAATGAATACCAGTAGGCTAGGTAACAGAAATATAGTTTGAGTCTTATTGCTCATCTTTGATCTAAGATTGAGATTTAGTCTTTTTTTTTTTTTGGTCTGTGCCTCAATTTTCTATTCTATGAAATGGGAGCCAAACACATCCTCCAAAAACGTTGCTATCGGGAGTCAATGTGAAGATACAGAATACAACGAGCACAATCCTTGGCCCATAGCAACCAGCCAGCAAATGATAGCTATTAATAAACCTCATGTATTATAGATTGTCTGCTCTGCTTCTAACCCGAGTCCCTTACTCAGACTGCCTTCTCCTCAATGAAGACGCAGTGGGAGAAGTTCTACGATCATTATGGCTACAAGACGGTAGGGACACCAGCCTCTGAGGGATGAGGCAAGTCAGAAGCTGAGCGATTGAAAGGATGGGAGCAAAGAATAGTTTTACACAAGTGGCAGGGTACAGACCATTGTCCCACAGCACACATGAATTGTCAAACAGCACAAGGGTCACCATGTCCCTTTACCCCGAACTCACTGAAGCTTGATCAACTATCCCAATGACATGGGAGAATGCTCAGCGGGTGAGACCGATTGCAAGAATAAGGGGCCTGAGTTCAAATCTCCAGAACCCATGTCTAAAATCAGGTATGTCTCTGTGTGTTTGTAACCTGAGCACTGGAAGTGTCTCAGGGTTCCTATTACTGTGATAAACCTCCATGACGAAAAGAAACTGGGGTGGAAAGGGTTTATTTAAGCTTGTATTTTCAGGCCACGCTCCAGCACTGAAGGAAATCTGCTGTGAGACAATGCTCTTGTAAAGATTTGTCACTCGTATTGGTTTAATATATGCTGATTGGCCAGGAGCCAGGCAGGAAGTATAGACGGGGCAACCAGACTAGGAGAATTCTGGGAGGAGGAAAGGCAGAGTCGGAGTTGCAAGCCAGATGCAGAGCGAGCAAGATCAAAATGTCTTGCTGAGAAAAGGTACCAAGCCATGTGGTAAAACATAGATAAGAATTGCGGGTTAATTTAAGTTGTAAGAACTAGTCAGTAATACGCCTGAGCAATAGACTAAACAGTTTATAATTAATATAAGCCTCTGTGTTTATTTGGGTCTGAATGGCTATGGGACCGGGTGGGACTGTTACAGAAGTCAAGACAGGAACTCAAGGCAGAAACTGAAGACTAAAGCAGAAGCCATGGAGAACTCTGCTTGTGGGCTTGCTCCCCATGACTTGCTCAGCCTGCTTTCTTCTACCATCCAGGATCTCTTGTCCAAGGATTGTGATTCCCACAGTGAGCTAGTCCCTCCTTCATTAATCATTAATCAAGAAAATGCCCAACAGACTTACCAATTACCTACAGGCCAATCTTATAAAAACATTTTCTTAATTAAAATTCCCTCCTTTCAGATATGACAAAAATGAACCAGCACAGGAGGTGGGTACAGAGACACATAGGTTCTGGGAGCTGGTGAGTTAGCCACTCCAGTGGAATCTGCAAGCTCTCAGGTCAGGAAGAGAGCCTTATCTCAAGGCAATAAAGCAGAGGGAGCCATAGAAGAAGACGCTCAATGCTCTGCTCTGGCCCCCAGTACATGCACTGAGCATGGACCCACCACACGCTCACAACAAAAACCATTCTGTCCAGCATTATTCATTATACTTATCCATCACCATTGTGCACCTCTTTCCATTCTAAACAGTTTCATGGCTCTAGCCCTCTCCTGAACTAGACAGTGAACTGTGACAGGATCCCTGTATATTCCGGTGTCTAGCTCATAAAACGTGGGCTCTCTTATAAAGGACAACCATGAGCACCCCACTAGTAAATCAACATGGATAAAGTGTCGTTATCCAATCCACAGATGCCAGTCAGCCAGCCTCAACCACAGCTTTAATCCAAGATTTCAGGACAGAATCCAAAACCATGTGTTGTAAGAATGTTACCTGTTTCCTTCCATCGAAGACAATTCCTTAGTCTCTCCCCACTGCCTCCCTCACTTGTATTCTCTCAGGGGACCTGGGTCACGCTCACCTGGGTCCATATCTTACGCTCACATAACTCACACCATAGTCTTCTGATGAGATCCCAGCATGGAGCTGGGTTTGACGTGGTGTAGATGGCAGGAGGCGTGGGCACAGATTCACCCCACCTGAGAGTCACCACTCTTCACCGCCATAAAACCACTATTTCCTTTTGGAATCGAACAAGACAGCAAGGAAACTCTATGAGGCTACGCCAGTACTCCTGGTTTGTTTGTTTTGCAGTATAGGGAACCGAAATTAGGGTCTCACACCTGAGGCAAACACTCTACCAGTGAACTAGGCCAATTGCTCTATCAAGTTCGGAATTCGCTGACTTGTTCCCTACTGAAGCCTTCCAAATAATGAGTTTCCAGTTTCCTGACTCTGTTTGGGCCTATAGGTTGACTTCCATCTGCGACAGGAACTTGCCTCCCATTTGTTTATCAACAGAGACCCTCAAGATGCTATTTCATTTAATAGCTCGTGACTCATTACTATTGCAGAGAGAGAGAGAGAGAGAGAGAGAGAGAGAGAGAGAGAGAGAGAGAACACCACACAGCCGCAGGTCAAAGAACAACTTTCAGGAGTGTGCTCTCACCTTGCTGAAGCAGGGTCTCTCTCGCTGCTTCTGCCATTCCACACACTTCAGGCTTCTGGTGATTCTCCTGTATCTTCCTTCCTTTTGGGCCCCAGCAGCGCTCAGATTCCAGATGTGCAAAACTAAATCCAGTCTTTTACATTTGTTCTGAGGTTCAAACTGGGGCACCGTACTATCTCTCCTGCCTCCTATTTATTTTGATGTTTCAATTTTCCAAGAAAATTGGTCACTAAATGTCTCTTGCTTTTAAAAAGGCAGACTTAGTCAGTATGAATTCATCCATCAGGTGGAATGTTCAAGGCCAAAAAAATATCTCAGCTTTATCAATTTTCTTTGGGAATTATAAGACAGTGAGAAATCACTCGTGAAAGGAAAACACTTCTTTCCTTCTCTCCCACTAGTAGCTGACATTCATCTTTGGTTAGAAACATTCTCTTAGACTCATCTGTTAGGTAATGTTTAGAGCAGCAAGCCTGCACTATCCTTTTCAAAAAGACAGAAGACCTCAGAGACCAGCAAGATGGCTCAAAATCCTGACAACCTGTGTAGGATCCGCAGAGCAAACAGAAAGCTGGGAGGCAAGAACAGACTCCGTAAGGGGTTCTCTGATCTCTCCAGACACATGTGTGCCCCTCCAACCGTGTATCATATATGCACACAATAAAATAATTTTTAAAAAGATAGCAGACTTGAAAAGGAATCTTCAACACCAGGCGCCTTTCCCAACACCCCATTCGCCAGAACCCCTCTCTTCTACTATGGTTTCTGATGCTATGATAAACACCATAGCCAGAAGCAACTGAAGGACTAAAGACTTACTTTCATCTCTGGTGTGGGAGGTCCTTCTGTCTATGCGCTGCTTTTATTGGTTAATGAATAAAGAACTGCTTTGAGCCTATGGCAGGGAAGAACAGAACTAGGCAGGGAAAGCTAGGCTGTATGCTGGGAGAAAGAAGGGCAGAGAGAGAGGAGAGAGAGAAGCCATGGCTGCTGGAGACAGACGCTGGGAACTTTACCTGGTAAACCACAGCCACGTGACGATACACAGATTAATAGAAATGGGTTAAATTAATATAAGAGTTAGCAAATAAGAAGCTAGAGCTAATGGGCCAAGCAGTGATTTAATTAATACAGTTTTTGTGTGATTATTTCAGGTCTAAGCTAGTCAGTTGGGAACTAACTAGCGGCCTCCTCCAACAAACTGGCAACTTCCCTCCAACACATCTCACACTTCAGGCAACAATCCATCACTGAAGGAAGTCAGGGCAGGAACTGAATCAGAGACCATGGGAGGGGGGGGGGACAATACTTTCTGGCTTGCTCTCCATGACTTGTTTATCTTGAATTCTTAATACAACTCAGAACCCGCTTCACAGGGGTGGCACCATATGTATATGCATAGGCGAATTTAGCAACAATTTTAATGTAAAGATAGGCCACAATTTTTTAAAGAGAGCAAGAAGGGGTATGTGGGAGAGTGTGCAGGGAGAAAAGTAGGAGCAAAATGAAGTAGCTATATTATAATTTCGAATAATAAAATAAATATTTTTAAGTCAAAAAATAGGACAAGTCATTAATGCACCTAATGTCACAGCACAGGCAGAGTGGAGGAGGGAGGGCTGCGAATTGTACTGAGGATCCGGAGTCTCACGGGTGACTGTGGCTGAGAAAGCAAGAGCTTGGTCTGAATTATCTTTCACCAAGGCTCCTAGTAAATCCACAGTGGAATGGCTCCACAATGTGCCTGCCTCCCCACGTTGCTTATTGCTTCTTGGGGAAGGGGACAGACTTGGTTTTCCCTAGGGGTGTGGCTCCTGGTAGGTCAATCATGCTCCAGCGGGCAGCCTCACTCAAGAAGGAAAAGCAAAGATGTGTGGACAGTAGGGATATGGAACCAATGGGTGGTTACATTTAAGACAAGTTACCAAGAGAGGACATGAAGTTAAGATCTGTCAAGAGTGAAAAGGAGGAACTGGGGATGAATGTGATCAAACAACATTGCACAAAGTTCTGTAAGATTTAGTAAAAATATTCGTAATGCCCCACAAATGTGATCACAGGTGAATCTGACGGAAGCAATTCATCAATTGAGGGTCCCTCTTGACAGGAGTCTAGTTTCTGTCAAATTTACAAAAAGTAACCATCTCACCATCATTGGGGGACCTCATCCTAAACAGAAGTACCACTGGCCTCTAAACCAGCCATGGAACCGCCCTTGACACATCAGACTCAGGAGAGATGCACAGGAAACAGCAACTGTCCCCTTCAACCTGCCTCGATTTTCCTCCTGTGTCCTTCCCACCTCCATTACCCACCAGTCTCTCTGTCTTAAGAAAGGACCCTCGAGTCAGACCTGGTAGCGGCCAACTTTGATCCTAGCACTTGGGAGGCAGAGGCAGGCAGAAACCTGTGAGTCGGGGACCAGCCTTGTCTACAGAGCAAATTCCAGGACAGCCAGAGCCACACAGAGAAACCTTATTTCAAACAAACAAACAAACAAACAAAAGAAACTTCAAAGTCATTTTCAAATATTCTTTCCTAACCCACTGATAAACTCCATGGGTCTGAAGTCCAGTGCCCCTTCTTAAACATTAGTGGGATTTCACGCTCTTGCCATGAACCCTCTTGGTCCCTCCCCTCTCCCTCTCCACAGCACACACCAACAGAAAGGACCTCTTCTTTGCCTGCTGAAGAACGAGGTACTCCCAGCATACTGTTCTTCATAAACTGGCGTCAAAGCACACCTGGCTCACTGTCTTTGGGCCTGCAACTATTTCTTTGCTACTCTGCCTACCAAATAGGCTGTATAAGGCCTTGTAATGCAGGGTTGGTCTCTGTCTGACCTTAGAAACCCACCATCTTCTCAGAGCTTAGTAAATGCTCACTCTGCTCACAAACAGGCCCTCACAGAAGACACAGTTGCCTACTTTTTAGAGGCACTAGACATAATCGAGGCAATTTTTCCTACAATTTTATTACTGGCTCACAACTGAAGGAGGCATATGTTTGTTCTAAGAGTGTGATGATGGGGATATTTAGTATCCAGGAGACTAGGGAAACCCTTTGTTAAACAGACATTTCCATAACAAATACAGAGCCCGCTGAACAAAGCATTTACTTACATCCCAACCTTATAAATACCGAGGTTTAGGGGATGTTTTATTTGAGATTTCATTGGTTTGGCTTGCAAGGTGTTCCGTTTTATGTGCCAACTTGACTAAGTAGTCTCTAATTATTCAACTAAACATTCATGGATGGGCTGCTATGGAGGGATTATACAATGCGACTGAATTCTCTAACCAGCTGATTTTAAGGAGATCTTGGTTCAAACTCTGGTGGGCTAACGGGGTTGGCCGAAAGGCTTTAAAAGCACAGCAGATGTGTTGTGCTTCTGAAGAAGAGACTCCCCTGCGAACCGAACCGTAGTGCACCCTCCGCTCGTCCAGGAAGAGATGCAATGGGCCGCTCTCACACTTGCCTAGCCTGTTCCCATCATTGCTGGTTAGGTTACCATTGCAGGACTGTAAGGATTCCTTGGAAGAATAGAAGACCTTTGCTTTGGCTCAGGGTTTCAGAGATTCCTACTGTTGACTGGCTGGCTCCACCATTGGTATTGCCAAGGCAGAAGCACCACAGAGGAAGGATGAGGCAGTAGCTGCTCAGACAATGGCATCCAGGAACCAGAGGGTCAAAAGGGACCAAAATTAAGGTATATTTTCCACAATCCCAGCGATCTATTATCCCAAAGAGGCTCACATCCCAATACTGCCATGTTATCAAGCCATCAGCAGATTAATCCATTGATCATATCAAAGCCCTCATGACCCAATCGTTTCCCAGTAGATGGATCCAATGACTGGAGACCTTACCTTTAATACATGAGGCTACAGATGGAGCCCTTTGCATCCAAAGCAGAGCAGTCACATATGCTCCTTTCTGCGCTAAATATTTTTACCACTCACTGGCTCTTTTTCTCTAGTGCAAGCCTAGCCAGTACCGTCCTCTTCTAGAGGGAAGCAGAGAAGAGGCTAAAACAGCTGAACAATTAACAAAATCTAAATAAGGCCTTCACAGTATCGCTTCGTTACAGAGTGGGAAGCATTCAAGTTCCTAGAACATCAGATACCCTATCTTCAAACATAAGTACAATACACATAGCATATGCCACAGCTTCTGTCCAACCCGTTCATTCTACATTCAGTTGGCAAATACTTGTTATGAGAGGCACTGGGGAGAGAATGGTGAGCCAGGCAGGCATGATCCCTGCTCTCAGGGAGTTTACAAGCGAGTGAGAGGATCCGGCATCAAACCAGTAATTATACAAATACTCAATTATAATTATTATGAGTGCGAGGAAATACAGGATGCTGTTGGCATATTTAGTAGAGAGCCTTCCCAACTGGAGAGAGCTTTCGGAACTATTCCTCAGGGCTGACACTGGTGTGGGTGAATAAGCAATAGCCAGGCAGAGTATCAGAAGAGCACCCCAGACAAAAGGGAATCACGGAACACATAAGCAAATCACAACATGAACAGAATGGCCCTCGAAGACTTTTCTAGCAGCCATGGAGAATCTGGAAGGAGGCAAACTACGTTTGGGGAGACCACAGAGATAGCTTTCATTGTGTTGCAGGAAGAAAGATGGAGGAGGGCTGGACACAGGCCGTGGCAGGAAGAGAACTGGTTTGCGGAAGGATGCGTGGGGTCTGCAATTGTGTTCAATGGCCCCCGCATTGAGGAGGCAGGGGAGGGTGGAGGGCATATCTGAGAGCAAAGATGGCGGTCTATTCGGGACATACATGAATCCACAGTTTTTATAAAACAACCGAAGGGAACACACTTCTTCACTACAGAAGACAGCTGGCCCATTTGAGATCTGCGATCACTAAGGCAGAACTTGATGAGGTCAAGCCGTAAGGGAAAGTAAAGAACCGAGGGTGGAGGCCTGGAAAGACTGGTATCATAAGGGTCTAGAAAAGCTCCCAAAATAGCTGGATGAGGAGCAGCCTGGACAGCCCATGTTTGTACAGCACACAAGCATGTATACAAAACTACTCTTTCTTGAGCTCTTCTGGTCCAACCTCCAACTGAAAGAGGTGCATTTTTTCTTTGTTACTGAAAAGAAAATGGCCAAGTATAAGGGTAATGACTTGGGGGAAAACCAGCTTGAAAGAGCATGAATGGCTTCCAGCTAAGGTCTTTTATACAATGTGTACCTGCTGCCTGATTACGGTTTTGCAATAGTTATTGAGTCTTTGAGCCCAACTATAACTTGCTGAAGTCACTTCCTACTAACACTAATGGCTTGGTCCTTTATGCATAATTAGTTCAGGTCATTAGCTGCAAGGCTATGATTAGAACGCATAGCTTTAATCTTTTCCAAATCTCTGGGTGTCATATTATATTCTGAGTGTTTCACTTGAAAGAAAACACTGAGCTAACAGGAAGTATTAATTTAAGAGGACCACCTCACTCTCCACCCCCCCCCAAAAAGAATTGTATGAATTAATGCAGGCTCAGCCACTAAAAGAACAAAGTCGGTGTTTGGATGGAAGCCACACCCCAGCCCCTGGCATCCATCTATCCAAAGAGTCTGGAATGTTCAGGTGGAAGTTTCACCCCAAGTCCCCTCCCTGGGAGTTGTTTCAGTCCAGACTCCACCCCTGAGAAGCCCGCCAAATGATGACCCCCCTCTTCCCAAAGACACTCAAGACCACTCCACAGGGTATTTAAACTGCCCCCCAGAGAACAAACATGTGGTTTTCTGGTCTTCCTTCCCCAGCTCCTCTCTGGGGGTGGGGGACTGGAAAGGCATCAGAAGCACTGGAATCCATTAAACCTGGCTTTTTTTTTTAATTCTGATTTTTAAAAAAAAAAAGGCCCTGAAGAGGCCCTGTAGATTCCAGCAGTCACAACAGCTCTGTGCATGACAGTAAAGCCTAATGAATATTTGATGACGACGATTCTCCTTTCTGCCTGCTGCTGCTAGGCAGTCAGTCCCCAACTTATCAATGGGACTTGTGCACAAAACTTGGTTTTCAATCTCCTACCTAGACCTTCAAACATTATTGTACTTCAAAATATGTTTTGTAGCCAGGTAAATATATAGACAGACAGACAGATGATACAAACATACATAGATAAATGGATTGTAATGCTGGCGTCGTGATCATGTGTTTAAGCCCAAATGGCATCTAACTAAAGCCCCCAACAATCATTTATAATGCTGCTTTTATAAAATAATATAATGAGGTATAATGTATGTTCCAAGGACTTCTCTATCTGGGCAGGAGTCCCATAGTGGAGAATCTGCCAGTCTTCATAGCAGCAGCCAAAGGAGATTTCTGGCTCCAAGCTGAATCTGGCTTGCAGGAGGGCAGCAGTTAGGAACCAGGGCTGGTGGTCGCCATTTGAGAGTTCCGAATCCAAAGAAGGAGATACAAGAGATAATTCAGAACAGGTAAAGAGCAGACTCAAGTCCTAGACAGGCTGACTGGGAACTGTCCCCAAATGATAACAGGTGATGGACAGCTATCAATCACCCAAAGTCCCGGAAATCACATCAGAAGTCACGCGGCCGCTCCCCGTGTTGTGCACGAGCAGGCCCTCTGCTCGACCTGCCTAGGGTAACTCGGAGGCTCGGCACATCCTCGGGTCTGTATTTTGCTCTATCGGAGCAGACACACCCATGTTGAACTCAGTAGCTTGGCTCTGGACAATCTTCATTCCTGTCCTGGTCTCAGCCTGTGATCCACCCCAGGAAACAGTGTCTACCTACTTCACTGTATGTTCCGTCTGTGTGCCAATGTTTGTCTGCGTGCTGGGTACTTATCAAGTCATAATACTAAACAGATGGCCATCAGATAGTAACTCCAGGTCAAATCATGGTAGAGTGATGGCTAATCTTTATTGTCAATTTAATTGGATTAATTATGCATAAAAGATTAGCGAAGTACACATTTGGGTGTGTCTAGAGGGGGTTTTGGTTGTTTTTCTTTTTTTTCCCAGAGATAATTAGATTATGAGGGCTCTTGCCTAATCAATGGCTTAACACATTAACTCATTCAAATTTTAAACACTCCTGGGAAGTAGAAACTGTAGAAAGTGTCACTGGGCACTGTTTCTGGGGGCTGTACTTTGTTGACCGGGTCCCTTCCTGTTATGATTCCCTTTGCATCCTGGCTAGCACGGCTAACAGCTGTTCCACGCTCTACAGACATGATGATGTTCAGTGCCAGCACGGACTCAGAGTCAGCATCCTAGGCAGTGAGGCCTCTGCAATCATCTGCCACAGTAAATCTTCCTGCCTGAAGTTGCTTCTCTCGGGGATTTGACCACATCAAAACATTTGACACATTTGACTGTCCTAGCAAGCCAGGGCCCTTAACACGCCAATTCCTGTCATTAAATCTTTCCTATTCTATGGGTTCATTTTTGTCTAGTAAAAACCTTTAGAATCACCAAACAGACATATACAACCTTGTCTTAATTGCAGGGGAAGAGCGTTTGAAAGTCTTTGCTGACTTTACAGCCTTTATTTTTAATACAGTCTTATTTTTCAGTGTAACACAGTAATCATGTAGAGAGAGATTTTAAAAAGCAAAACAAAACCAGAGGTGATAATGTCTTCCAAAGCCTTTTAAGTTACTTAATAGAGACTAGAAATGGCTATAGGCTTCAGGCCAAAGCCTGGGAGACTCTGCCCAGGCCAATGGGGAAACACTTTAGCTATTATGGCTGCCATGGAGAAGATGGGCTTCCCACTCAGACTGGAGCTACAGAGCCCTGTTAGAAAATTCCACCTGAGTGCCTTAAATCTCTCCCCTTAGTACTTTAAAAAAAAAAAAGTCCAGATAGCTGAAAGAAAATTCTGACATTAAAAAAGGAGGCAGAACATAGGAAGAAATGGAAGAGGAGACGAGCGGAGGGGACAGATGTTTTTCTGTCAGCTTAGTGGCTGCACAAGAATCTACGGTTATTTTCATTACCATCTGCAGCCCTATAGTCCCACAGTCAATGACATGCTGGCCTTTCAGGCCACAGCCTGGAGGACCTTCTGGTCCCTCAGCCCCAGCTCTGCTGAGGCCAACATATGTAGGTTTAAACTAAGACTCTATTGTTCTATTTACCAGCCAAGACTCAGAAGTCAGATGTGGGGTGAAAACCTACTAGATCAGAGAAGGGGAGAAGCAACCAGCTGACCTTGTTTTTTTCGGCCAGAGATTCAGCAAGAGATTTATCCCTTCACTCCCAAAACCAAAAGGCAACGCCAAACTCTCTAATCCTTTCCCTCTCTTTCCTGTGAGTCTTCTCTATTCAAATTACTGGCTTCTCTATGACCAATTCTGGCCCACTGGTCACTAGCTCCGCCCCCTGATTCAAGGTAAACTTTATCTAACAGTTATTTAAGTGTTACAGTGCGATTAAAATTCCTGAAACAAGGGGCATGGATTTAAAGGCAGCAGATTCAGTGCAGAGGAGAGATGGAAGGGGGTCCTGGCTGTGGGGAGAGGAGGAACTCTACCAACGGTGTTCATGGAGCACAGATAGCATCCTATGCAGAGAAGCATGGCCCAGAGAGGCTCTGGTGAGACAAAATGTCATGAGAGGACACTTACTCTGGCTGCTATGATCCAAATCACTCATAAATGATGGGGATCTGGTTAGAACATCCCTGATAAGGTGGGTTTCATGCGTCTCCATTTCTCACCTGCTCCAGACTGATACCAGAGCTGCTGGGACCACAGACCATGATTTAAGCAGAGTGACTGCTGACGGCAGATGAAGTTAGATTCATAAGCACGTGCACACAGACACACACACACACACAGAACCTTTAACGTAAGGAAAACAAAACCGTTCACAGCAGGAAGAAAATAAACACGGTTAACTCCATGGCTCAACTGTATCCACATGGCCTACGTGATACAAATGCTGAATCCTGATGGCATTATTATTATTATTATTATTATTATTATTATTATTATTATTATTATTACTGAGTTTTTCTGTAGCTTTGGAGCCTGTCCTGGAATTAGCTCTTGTAGACCAGGCTAGCTTTGAACTCACAGAGATCTGCCTACCTCTGCCTCCCGAGTGCTGGGATTAAAGGTGAGCATTACCACCCCCTGGCTCTGGTTGCAATATTTTAACAGCCTCACCAAACATCCAATGTACCTCTCCCAACTATTTACTAATAAATAAAAATGGAAAATCAGTATTTCACCTATAAACAGACATCAAGAAACTCCTTAGAAAGACACAACAGCACCAAATATCACTTCATCAACATCAGTCATGAGACAAACAGATGTGATGCCTGCCTATAATTCCAGGACTCAGGAGGCTGAGGCAGAAGGATGTTGAACTGGAGACTCAAGCTACAGAGTAAAACTGGGGCGGAGAAATGCAAACACCACCAGAGAAATCTATATTGAAGAGTATGCTATAACTGTCTTAACAAAACCCCTCCATCACGTCAAGAGCAGGCTAACCATCACTCAGGAGTACATGCATGGAGCCATGTTCAGAAGCCAGGACCCAATCAGAGGTCACACGACTTTCTCACTGGGAAAAGAAAAATTAGCTTTGTCTTACTATAACTGACTGTAATTCATGTAAGAAAACAACTGACCAAGAATTCACCAGAGTGTCTGATAGAGAAACCAAACTATTTGGTAAGTGATTGAACAGAAATCAAATTTTCTAGCCCTTGTCTTGAAAAAT
This sequence comes from Microtus pennsylvanicus, assembly GCF_037038515.1. Classification (NCBI taxonomy): domain Eukaryota; kingdom Metazoa; phylum Chordata; class Mammalia; order Rodentia; family Cricetidae; genus Microtus; species Microtus pennsylvanicus. The sequence continues at coordinate 7,198,001 of NC_134587.1, forward strand.
TAGAAACTCAAAGAAAGGGTAATATTAGAGTTACCTTGGTTATGCTTCCATGGCCTCAGTTTTGCTGCGACCTGACTTTTTATCCCATTGGTTTAGTATAAAAAGAAGACTATCAAGTCATAAAATAAAATTGATTTTTCACAGGTTGAGTTAATTTGCATGAATTCATAATTCCCAGCCACGCAACAGAAAGTACCTTCCGTGCTCGCTTTCCCTTCTGTGTTGATACAGTGTCAACAGGTGTTTGTATCCTCAAGAACTCAAGAAGGTTCTTTTTGTTTCCTCCTATCGACTAGAAACTAATTCCTCACACGAGACAGATATTAGATACTGATTTATTCAAGAGACAGCCTGTGACACAGCCTTTATATTAAGATTATGGAAAAAATTACCAAAAAGTGTTGAAAAATTCGATGCATAACCTGATTAGCCAACACACTTTATGCGTCTCAAGAGCTAAAGGCTATTAACTCACTCGGGGGTCGTCTCTCACAACCTGAGACGTGACCTGAAAAGATGGAGGAAATGCTTCTCTGCCTTCGATCCTTCCATAACCAAGAGCCCAAGGCTTCCGAAGTATGACAAATGACCATTCTAATTAAACTGATCAAACACTTAGCGGGGCTGCTCACTGGTGTAATGCCCTTAAGAGGATTAGACAAACAATTCTGGAAATCCACAAAGCCTGTACGTCTGCTAATAAATTACTGCTTCCATACGCAACCCCAAACAACTCTGATTCGTCACGTCACAGACCTGAAAACACCCTAGGAGCATCACCTGCTGGCTTTGCTTTGTTTCTTAACTCTGCACAGTGCTCTGTGGTGGGGGGAGGATTACTCTGTCCCCTCTGCCCACTTGTCCCTTTATCATCAACACTCTGTGTGTCCGTTGTAGGAAATGTCTGTTTACTTTCTTTCAGAGAAGCTCTGCTGTTTCACCTCTGGGTTTATCGTCTATGGAGAACTGTTAGGAGGAGGCTAAGACTTACTAGACAACCAAGATACAGAGTTCAGGGACTCCTTTGCCCCACAGCAATGACCAGTAGACTGCAAGCACCTACGATCGCCTCTGGTGTTTCAGGACATTTCACCCACTGTATCTCACTCAACAGTATCTGAACACAGTTGAGAAAGTCTCCATTTAGGTTATCTGATAAATTGTGTTGCATCTACCCTGCACGGGCTGTGTTAACTTTAACCCCACCCCTCAGCCCCAACTTTACTCCTCTGCCTACCTCCACTCTTTGGGAGATCTGCCTCTGGCGAAGAGGAAGCATGACAGGAACTGATTTACCCTCCTAACAGAGCTAAAGAGCGAGTAAAGAAAACAGCCATTCAGGGGCTGGATAGATGGCTCAGTGGTTAAGAGCATTGCCTGCTCTTCCAAAGGTCCTGAGTTCAATTCCCGGCAAGGCCACGCCCAGCAGACTAGCATGAAGTGGAGTTCCCAAACACAGAGAGGGGAAGAAAAAGGAAGGATAAAATCTGGATAAATCATGGCAGAAAGAAAATGTGCCAACTCCTATCCCTCCAGAAATACACACACTGTGTGTATGTGGAGAGAGAGAGTGTGTAAGTGTGTGTGTGGAGAGTGTGTGTGCATGTGCGCATGCACATGTGTGTGTGTGTGTGTGTGTGTGTGTGTGTGTGTGTTTTACAACTGCATTTAAATCCTTTACACAGAAACTAAATGATTCCAGATGAACGCAAAGACCTGCAAAGGAATGATGGGCGCTATAGATGGTGAATACAATAGTAGCTATATGAATACATAGTTTTAAAATGTTATTTACTTCACCTTAAGAGATAACAGATGGTTCAAATGAAAGCAGCAACAGTTCAATGTGCCATTTATTATGAAAGCAAAATATCTGACAATAATCGCACCAAGGTCAGGAGGGGAGGTGAAGTCCCTATTGCAAGATTCCAGTACCAGAGGCAGGTGCTTCGGTGCCATGTCGGACTGCTTGGATTAATAGCTGCAATCCACCATCTACCAGGTTATCCCATTCTCGGAGGGCTCTATCTATATCTGCCCAGTGTGTGGCCTGACTTTAAAGCTGATGTCACTCCTGAGAAAGCAGTAGGACAGCAGCAACTCCGCACACATGTGGGACTCGCCGTGAACTCCACCCATCAGAAACACACCTCAGAATAGGAAGAACCCCTGCCAGCATTCCCCTGCATCAGCACACATACCTGCAAACCAAACCTACTGTGCACCACACACCAGTCACGATGCTTTAGAAGCCAGGGTCTGAATACCTCACTCAACTCTCTGTGCCTCAGTTTCCCTGTTTGCAAAATGAGAAAGGTGAACCAGGTGATGTCTGAGTCCCTTTCACAATTTGGTTCATGCTGGAAAGGCAAATACTACATACTGAGATGCTAAGGAAATATGGAGGCAGAGGCTTGGGGCATCTGCTTGTCACAAAAACAGTCTCCGAGTTATTCCCAAGGAACCATTATTTTGAAGGCTGGCTGTTCTTTTCCTTTTAAGTTGTCGTTCTGAGCTCATTCTGTGAGAATCAGCTGTCTGACAATTCCCAATAGTTCACCAATATTTTCTTTAGAATACTAACCAGGATTCTAAGCTCTTTAAGTCAGAACGGTGAGTTAAGCTGTACTTCTCAACAGAGACTATCCAGTGACGTTTGTATGATCAGGCATTTTAGCAATACTTTTCTGGAATTCTGAATAAATTCAGCTCTTTCAGAAAAGTTCACAGAACTATAACCAATAAACAATCTTCAAAGAACACAGCACTCCACCAGCACCCTCAGAATGAGATTACTAACACCCTGTTGGTAAGATGGTCCCCACATCGATGCTAGCAAACAAGAGAGAGAAAAGGATTCCAACATGAATTACAGACAGCTTTTAAAACAACCCACAGGACTGGAAAGATGGCTCAGCAGTTAAGAGCACTGGCTGCTCTTGCAAAGGACCCAGGTTCAATTCCTGGCACCCACACTGCTCACAGCCATCTATAATTGCAGTTCTAGGGGATCTGATGCTCCTCTGACCTCTGTGGACTACTGCATGCATGCACATACTTACGCTTGGGCATATGCATGTGTGTATGCACACACATACACAAACACATAAAATAATTTTTAAAATTTGTATGTGTTTGAGGAAAAAGATTTTTTTCTTGAATTTAATTCAAGTCATCGATTTGCAGAAGAGTCAAGCAGCCCATCTGCAACCAAACTGAAGCTGTTCAAGAGTTGCAATACCTGCATATTAAAGAAATGCATTTAACCTTTATTAGCCTTACTGCCGCCTTGGAAACCAAATTCTTAAACTTTGTTATCTCTCACCAGTTGGCCAGCTCACAAAGAATAGTTAGACATTTTCCTCAAATAACTTTTTCTCAATGTTTTTAGAAGCATTTCTCATGGGGAGAAACAGAAATAACTGTCAGCTGCCCCAGAATGAAAATTATGAGACTAGACACACAGTATTGCTTTATTCAGGTATGTGTTTGCATTAAAGGGTAAGGAAAAGGCTTCAAAAAATGTTTTAAATCCAGTATTCCCAAAGACTAAAAAGTAAACACAAATAAAACAAACCTATAATTAGCAATTCTAATAGCAAACAGTATACAGAGTAATTTTTATAGGAATCAATTAACAAAAATTATATACTGAGCAATACTTACATGGATGTGGGAGTTAAGAAAATGAATAGATAGGGCTGTCTAGCTCTAGGAAAAGCCTTTAAAGAAGATTAGTTTGAGGGATTTTTAAAAACGGAGAAAAAAAAAGAAACCCAACTGCTTCCTTAAGAGTTCTGAGTCTCCACTGGGGCTCTCCATGACATCCGAGCGGTTATTCACACGTGGCTAAAAGATGAAGACTCAAAGGAAAGCCCAAGAACAGCAGGGCAGAGCCCAAACCTACACAAGAAAATCTACTTCCTTCTGAACAGAAGACCCAGAAGACATTTAGCATCAAATCCCTAACCACCCTCCAGAGAGATGCTAAGGGGCTGGCAAGATGGCTCAGAAGGCAAAGGCACTCCACCCCTTGAACAAATTGCCTACACACACCTCTCTCTCTCTCTCTCTCTCTCTCTCTCTCTCACACACACACACACACACACACACACACACACACACACACACACAGTTACACACACAGAGTCACACATATCTCTCTCACACACACACACAGTCATACACATACACACAAGAACCACACACACACTAAATAATAGTGATTACATTTTTAAAAATAAATATCAAACGTCTGGAATGTGGAAGAAGAGAGAAAAGAGGAGGGAAAAGAGTGGGAAATAGGCAGATCCCTAGACTGGCTTGGTCTGTGAGCTCCAGGTTCAGTGAGAGACTCTGCCTCAAATTTAATAAGGTGGAGAATGACAGGGGCAAACACTTAACATCCACCTGTGATCTCCACACATGCAAACAAATGCATGTTCGGCCCACACATGAACATCTGTACACACCCATATACTACACACAGTTGGGTTTTTTTTTATGATCTTGGCTAGCATATGGTTCTTCAAAACAACCAAATATAGAACTACCATACGATATCACTCCTGGCCAACACACCCAGAGAAACTAAGTCAGTGTGCTGTGCAGACACCTGCACATGCACTTTTTTAAAATTTTCTGTAGCAGAACTCACAACAGCCAAGCTCTGAAACCAGCCTTAGTCACTACCAGATGAACAGACAGAGAAACATGTATACACCGCAGAGGTTTGCCCAGTCTAAGGGAGGTCGGAATGATACCACCTGCAAGACCATGGATACATCTGCAGATCCTAAGAGTAAACAAGATAAGCCAGAGCCAGAAAGATAAATACACAAATACTTCAAGCTTTCTCTCATCCTCTATTTTTAAACTTCATATATAAATCATTGGGTATTTGTGTGTGTGTGTGGGGGGGGAAATGTATTTGTACACTGTAAAGATTATTGGTGTAATAAAACACTGATTGGCCAGTAACCCAGGCAGAAAGTATAGGTGGGGCAACCAGACTAAGAGAATTCTGGGAAGAGGAAAGGCAGAGAGTCAGACACCAGTCAGAGACAGAGGAAGCAAGATGAGACTGTCTTACTGAGAAAAGGTACCAAGCCATGTGACTAAACATAGATAAAAATTATGGGTTAATTTAAGTCGTAAGAGCTAATTAATAGTAAGCCTGAGATAACAGGCCAAACAGTTTATAATTAATATAAGCCTCTATGTGTTTCTTTGGGACAGAACGGCTGCAGAACTGGGTGGACAGAAACTTCTATGTACATGTGTGTGTATGTGTGTGCATGCGTGCATGAGTGAGTGTGTGTGTGTATGACATAAGTTAGAAGAGAGTCTGGGGGAAATGAGAAAATAGTATGAGGGCAGGGGGTAAGAAGGTATGAGAGGGTGAATATGGTCAAAATACATGATGTACATGAACAAAAATATCTTTATTAAGCCTATCACTATGTGTAATCAATGCACACTAACAAAAATCCCATTGCGGACAGCTACGCAACAAAACTGATCAGCGCAAACGATCCCCTAGAATGTTTTTATCAGTTGAAAGACAATACATTCTTGTACTGAACAATCTAAAAGGAATAACAGGGCACACAGGAAGAAAATAAGTGTCCCTCCATATTCTCCCCAGCCCCATGTTTTCTTCCCAAGAGGCAATTGTAGTTTTCGTTTTTTATGGGACAGCCTTACAGTTGCAAGACAAAGTGCCTTGAATTCATATGTAACACAGGTCATCTTCTAACCTGTGCCTTGCTCTGTTTCTGTTATTCTAGCCTAGAGATCTCTGCATACAGCATTGTGTCAGGTGGTCTTGCTTAATTTTGTTTCTGCCCCAAACTATTTATCAGTTTTTTTGTTTGCTTGGTTAATTCGGTTTCTCAAGACAGGGTTTCTCTGGGTAACAGAGCCCTGGCTGTCCTGGAATTAGGTTTTTAGATCAGGCTAGCCTTGAGCTCACAGAAATCTGCCTGCCTCTGCCTCCCAAGTGCTGGGACTAAAGGCGTGCACCACGATGCCCAGCTTAACCAGTTCAGGATAATAACTTCCTATACACTTTTCCTTAATCAATGCTGTATGCAAGCTCATCCTGCCAAGTGTAGCAATAGAGCAACCCGTTGAGGTCCACAGAGCACATGTTTAACTCGGGTGGAAACGCCAGTGACGCTGTCCCTGGATGCTGCGCCTGCCATTCTGTCCACCCAGCCACAATGCTCACTGGTTTCTGAAAGCCTTGCCATCATAATGTAGTAAATGTCATGATTTTTGCCGATACAAGAAATTAAATAAGGGAAGCTTGAATTTCTCCCCTAATGAAGAAAGCATGATTTTGTATTTATAAGTGCCACTTCTAATTAATTTTCTGTGAAATGAATGGTTTCCTCATTTCCTTCGCCCTTTCCTTTAGGTTATGAGTCATTTTCTCTTCTTGACACATGAGAGCTCCTTGGCCATGAGGAATGCTGTGAGCAGCCTCTGATATGATACATCTTATCTTCTGCCTGTTAGACTGGTGACCACCCCTCACACGGAGCTACATCTGTTTCTTTTCATAATGTTATTTCTTTTACGGTCTCCAAGATATTTAAAGATTTTACTTTAATGGAGAGCCAGGTGGTTTCCAAAAGACCTGACTTTCATCCTCTGAGGTCTATACTTTTATTTCCCCATTGGCACATCCTGAGAGACAGGAGAGGTCGCAGCTACCTCCATCCCCTTCTGCTGACCTTCTGCTACATTACCTGCTAGTCTTGGAGTCAACACTGTCCTCTTCCCCTGTGTTCCTAGGGGACTTTGACATGAGCCCTACATTTGCTTCGCTTGCAGACTGTCTCCCTCCTCCCCCTCCTGTAGCTCTTGCCTCAATTGTAAATTTACTGGGATCAAAAAGAATACATTAATGTCTTTCCACAATCCACATGCCAGTCAACCGTGCCACTCTCTCTATTCTTGGGAAATTATGCGATCAACACTGCTCAGTTGTGCTGCCTGATGGGGTGAGAATATGCAAAAAGCTTGTCTAGCTGCTATGGATAAACAGAAAGCAAAAATATGGTCATAATTTAAAATAAACCCAGACTCTCAACTCTCATCTCCAGAAATAACACACAATGAAATATGTTTACTTTAATGTTCTTTTAGATACTTAGGTAGCTAATACATGTACTATATGGGATAGAACTGTGTTATGTATTAGAGCATCCGAGTAGCTTCTTCAAATGTAGAAGAAGGAGTTGAGGATGTAGCTCAGTGGTAGAGCACTTACCTAACATACAAGGTCCTGGGTGCTGTCCCCAGCACCACAATACAAATAATTCAATAAAACTAGTTTAGGGCATGTGAAGTAGCACCTACCACTAGAAATTGAGGCCAAGTTTATTTTTGGTTTGACTTCAGGGGGTGGATTCTAAAAATAAATGAGTGTAATTCTCCATCCTCTAACAGGTTTCAAAAGGTGGACAGGTCTGTCTCAAGGCCACAGAAAGGGTGGCAAAACCTAGACGCTAAGGTCCCATGCCCAGCCCCGGTGCACACTGACATAAAGAAGGAGGATGCCAAGGAAATGAGACAGAACAGTCAACACAAGAGAACCTAACTTGCTGCTGTGCTCTCCCACTACTGAACAAAAGATGGGACGATGGTTGTCCAAAAAGCAAACTCTTGGAGCTGAAGAGTTGGCTCAGTGGTTAGGAACTTGCTGCTCCTGCAGAGGACCCTGGCTTGGTTCTCAACAGCCATGTGACAACTAACAACCATCCATAACTTCAGCTTCAGGGGATCCCATGGCTTTTCTGGGGTACGCATACATGCATGAATGCAATGCACTCATACACATAAACGAAAATAAAACTTTTAAAAATGGAGTAAACACTAAAAACTATATACTCACATTTTTCATTTTCTGGTCAGAAAAGAGAAAAAGAAAGAAAGAGAGGAAATATATAAATAAATACATGAGGGGCTGGAGAGATGGCTCAGAGGTTAAGAGCATTGCCTGCTCTTCCAAAGGTCTGGAGTTCAATTCCCAGCAACCACAACCATGTGTAGTGGGGTCTGGTGCCCTCTTCTGGCCTGCAGGCATACACACTGACAGAATGCTGTATACATAATAAATAAATAAATAATTTTAAAAATAAATAAATAAATACATACATGAATATATATAACAAGAAGGGTTAAAAATCTTAACCCTGACTCACTTTCTTATTCTTACAGCCCTGTGAGCTTGAACATCTAGGAGCCAACTTACAGTGAGTCATTCAGGCATCAACAAAAACACAACTATTTCTACTGCCTGAATATTTGCTTCGTATATTTGAAAACAACATCAAAAGGCAAGCGTCCCAGCTAATTTTAATTGTCAACTTTCAAAAGCCTCAACTGAGGAACTACCGAGGTCAGACTGGTCTGTGGCTATGTCTGTGGGGGACTGTCTTGATCGCTAATGGATGCTTCAGGGGCCAGCCCACTGCAGGCAGCACCATCCCTGGGCTATGTAAGAAAGCTGAGCAGAGCTCAACCATGTGAGTGAGCTAGCATACAGCGCGCTAGCACACAGCGCTTCTCCGTGTTTTCTGCTTCACGCCCCTGCTTAGCTCCTATTCTGCAATGGGCTGTGCCTTAGAAGTGGAATCCACACCAACTCTTTCCTCCCTAAGAGGCTTTTTGTTTACAGTGTTTGTCACAGTGACATGCAGCCAAAGTGACATTATATCTTATCCCAAAATAGCCTCATAAGTAGAACGCCCAGTCTAGAAATGGCTATAACCTTAATATTCCTACAGCTGGAGCAGAAGGATCTTGAGTCTGAGGTCAGCTTGGGCCACGTTAGTTCAAGACCAAACTGAACTTTACAGAGAGAGCCTGTCAAAACAAAACAGAACAAAGGACTAAATCAAAAGCCGGTAACCTTGTCTCCAAAGGAGAACAAAGCAACACTCTTAGGACAGAACTCCAGAGGGCGGCTGTATATTTGTCAAGGAGGTATAATGAGAAAAAAATGCATGCGTGTGTGTGTGCTTGGTAATATTCAATGAGGAACAGTAGGAAAGCAGACCTAAAGGTTCCTATTTCTGAGCCTACTACATTATCGGGGACCTTGTGAGGTGGTTATTAGCATCCTCACTCCAGGTGTGCAGTACAAGCCCCACCCTCGCCTTACACACCGCGGGTGGCTGGTCCTTCCTAGCCAGTGCTTGTCATGTAAGCCCAGGGCTCTCTCGACTCTGAATCAATGTCGCCGTGCATCCTGACATATCACGCAACCTTAGTGAATTTACTGCATTTACGTTAGCAGACACACAATACAAACGAGTCCTCTGTCGCCGTCACCGACCTTCCCACATCTGCTCAGATACCTCAGGGGGTGCCGTCCTTCAGTGCCGAGGGTCCTCGCCACTCCTCAGAGCTCCTAGGTCATGTGTTCATGTGTGTGGCATCTACTAACTCCGTGTTCGACATCTGAAACCCCACCAGTTTCTTTAGCCAAATATCTCTGACTGATCTAAGGTCACAAGCCCTAGATCACCTTTTCAGTGATTTAACATGAACCCTTTTTCATTTGCTCCGAACTTGAGAACTCTCAGACAGCCAGGGCTCCTGCCCTGAACCTCTCTTCCTAACTTCTACCCATCATCCCCTGGGCATCTGGAGTATTTCACTATTGGAAAACTGTCAATGTCTCCCTCCTCCATGGTCACACATCTCCATAGTTCTACATGGTCCTCTTCCCAGTGGGACCACTTCCTGCCCATGCTTCCCGCCAATGTCCTACGCCAACTCTTGGCAATTCATGCTTATACAAAGGGACAGCTTCTTGTCCTTCAAGTGACATCTGGGTCTTGACAGAGGAGCCTGCTGTGTGGCAGCCCTACTAACCTTGTTTTCTTTTCCCTGAGAATTTTAAAACACCATCATCAGTTCTTCCAAGATCCTCTGCTTTGCCTTTTAAAAATATAATGATTTTGTATGAATTCATCACCATACCTACGTAAGATCATTGTGTGTAGCCTGTAGTCACCTCCCTGATCCTCCTAAAAGACAACCACACCCCTTTCTAAACATTTTAATTGTTTGTTCATCTGTTTATAGGCACGTGCGGCACAGCTTGAGTAGAGAGGTCAAAGGCCATCCTATGGGAGCAGTTCTTTTCCTTCCACGTGGATGCTGTAGATAAAATTCAGGTCATCAGATTTGCAACAGGCCTTTACCCGCTGAACCAGTGATGAACATTAAGCTTGGGAGGAAGCTTAATGTTCATCACTGCTTTTCTTTAAAAAGAAAGAAAAGAAAAGAAAACAGTGTGTGTCAGAATATATATGTAAAAACTGGGATTTTTTGTTTCTTGGTTTGTTTTGTTTGTGTTTTTGGTTGGTTGGCTTTGTTGTTGTTTGTTTTTGCAGTTGCTTATCCATTAGCTTGTCTCGCTGACTTCCCCAGGTAAGCTAGCACAGCAGTCTTGGTATATAATATGATGATATTTAGGAATTCAGACACCACTCTTCAACCCAGCAATCCTATCCCTTGGCATCTGCCCAGGAGAAACATTTACACGCATACCTCAGGAAAAATAGTGCAATTTTTTTAATGCAAAAGAAAGGGGCCACTGGCTGCAGATCAGACAAACACAGTTACAAGGCACGGATGGGATATTGCACAGCAGTGGGAGTCAATTAGCTACACACAGCATGGTGACACAGAGTCAAGGGAGCAATTCAAAAAGATAAAAACAGAAACAGAAAACTCTTTTGTCCAGGACTTTAAAGTATATTACTTAACCTTTTCAGGAAACAACAACCAAAAAAAAATTATTCATGAGGGCAGGGGAATCCTTTATATCTCCCACAGAACGCAGACTAGTGTCTTCAACAGAATAGGGACTTGCTGAGAAATTATCAACTGAATGATCACAGGATCCTAGTTAACCAAGCAGCGTAATAAAATGAAATCTCCCTAGTCTTCATAACTTCATGAGTGACCACATTAAACTTTTGTCCACTTTAGTTTCACGTGAGTCTGTTTTCATCGATAGCACTCCAACCAACTTCTCACCAAAAGCATTTCATCTTGGACAGACTTTTTTGAGGCGGGGGGTGGAGGTGGGGGGAGACAGGGTTTCTCTGTGTAACCTTGGCTGTTCTGGAACTCGCTCTGCAGACCAGGCTGGCCTCGAACTCACAGAGATCCGCCCACCCTTGCCTCTGGAGTGCTGGGATTAAAGGCGTGTGCTGCTGCCGCTGCCACCACCACCAGGCAAACTCTGTTTCTTACTGGAGTAATATTAACGTAAGGAAGAGTAAAATTCATATGAGGTTCAATTAGAGATAAGACAACATCTGTTACACGATCTTGTGGAATCCAACAGAACTACAAGATACTAAAAGCAAGATACAACTGATAACTCATCACCATTTAAAAAAGCAGTCTCCCCAAAAGCAATCCAGCCACTGAATGTATAAGTAAGTTCCCATCACAACAACTGAAAATCTGGCCAAAAGCAAGAGGTTTTAGGGTTGGTAAAAAGCAAAGGTTTTACATTTCAACATATCCTGATAACTTTAAAAAAATATTTACTTGGGTAAAATATACTAAATCAGGAAGCCAATACCAGGAATAATTCCACCAATCAGGGCCTTCCTTGTAACCCAATGAGGCATGCACATTCTCTGTAGGTGATTATAGCTGAGTTACACAGCATCTTCCCTTCGACCTTGGGAACCTGCTCGTTCCCAGAGTTACCGCGAGGTCTTCTGATTCATTTATTATTGGTCTTTGCACCTGCAATGCTGTAACACTAGATAGGAATATCAACATCGTGAACTCGCAGTATCCAAAGCTGCGGAAATGCCTCAAAGCAAAGGGGGATGGGGGCGCAGAAGGGAAATCTATAGATATATATGAAAAACTAAAATAGAGAAAAGCAAAGTTTTATAGTCTTAAAGTGAAAAATTTAATTTCCTTTGAAGAATACATTTCTTAACTCTGTATCATAGCTACCAATCAATACGCAATTTTTCAATTTAAGAAAAGATGTTCAAAATATATTTTGTTAATCAGGAGAAACTGCAATCAAATATAATGTATGATTTATTAAATCTTGCCTAATGACTCCAAAATGGAAATTATTTTCCAAAAAGCCTTATAGGACTTTCTGTCCAGAAGCGAGAAATAATTTGGCAAACCGGTAAATCCGCTTAGTTTCTGTCATTTGCTTCATGTCCATTATGTAATGCTTCCCCCAGCTTTAGGTCTCTAGTTTCACCAACCTTCCAGGTAGATAGATCACAGAATCGTCACAAAATCAGTATCTGCCCATAACTTTCCAAAGCAGCTTAAAACGTGGCTTGCGGTGCGTATGCAGACAGAAGAGGTTTTTATAAATCTGCGGGTGCCATTAGTTCTCCGCAGCTTCCTCCCCAGGTTTCCCATCCCTCCTCCCCCAAGCGTCCCCGGCGACTCGATTTGCGGGCAGCTCCAAGCTCGACGCAGGGGAAGCACGTCCTGACTGCAATGCAAACCCTGTCCCGATCTGAACCGGAGAAGGTAGCTAGGGCCGTGAGCGTGGACGCAGGCTGCAGGGAGGGCTGCAGGGACGCTAGCCTGGGTTAGCCAGGAGCGCCCACGAGGGCAGTCCGCAGTGCACGCGCACAACCAAACCCGCTGCACAACTTGCCCGGCCACTGCCCGCGGCTCCCCGGATTCCCTGAAAGGTGCAACGTAGGCGTCAGCTCGCGCGGGCGCGGGCGCTCTCATCCGCACCGGTTCGGTTCTCCGCCGACAATTACATCAGTCCTCCCGGCCCCTACTTCCATTCCCAGCCAGCCGGCCTGAGGGTGCGGGCACAGGGGGTGCAGAGCTGCGCGCGGGGGGCGGGGAGGATGCGTGTGTACCAGGAAGCCGAATTCCCGGGCAGCCGCGGGAACGGAGGGCGGGCGGCGAGCAGGGACAGTGACACCGTACCCCCTCCCACTCTGGCAGCACCGGGGACCTATTCGGCCTCCTCTGCTTCCGCGCTACCCAGCTTGGGAGCCTCTGGGGTCCGCGATGCCTCCGGGGGCCTGGGGCTGCGGCTGCCCACCAGCTTATCACCAGGGTCCTCGGCCCTCCGGACGCGCACAATGCCCCTGGGTCGCGCGGCTGGCGCGGGGTATCCACCCAGAGGCCGAGAGACACTTACCTGCAGGGCGAGCGGAAGGTCGCCGTGGGAGATGGCCCGTGCTATCCGCTCGGCGCGCTGGCTGGCGGAGGCTCCGGAGGCGCAGGGACCGGCGCCGCCTGCGCCGAGCTGCGGTCTCCAGAGCGGACAGCGGCGGCCGCGCGGCGCCTCCAGTGGTCCTCCGCGCCGCAGCCCCTCCTCTCCCACGGGCGGGGCGCTCTGGCGGGGCGGCGCTCCGGGCTCCCCGCCCCCCGGCTCCTGTTCACCCGCCAGCCCAGATCGATCCCGCGGGCCCGGGGTTGTCCAGCTGCGTGCCCACCGCACCCGCTCCTGGCGGGCTCCAGTGTCTGTCTGGTCCTGGGCAGGCGTCCTCGTGAACCCGAGGGGTACAGAGATTGGTCACCCGGCAGAACCTGCTCAGGACGGGCGATCCTCCCGCGAGTCCAGTCCAGCAGTGGTGCGAGTCCTGGGAGAGGAGAGGCCGGGAAAGACTGCGGCATTCAGGCCAGGGAACGGTGGGAAAGGGCTTCACCCGGGAACCGCAGCCTGGCGGCCTCGGCTCAGTAAGACCAAGCCTCTGGCCCCTGGCGCCCTTCTGAGGCCTCGTTCTATAAACAAACACTATGTGCCGACTGTCCCGCGAACTCCCAGTCCCAGAGGGACAATCGGAGTGTGTGGAAGGAAGAACCAAAGGCTCCAAGCCCCTGGCAAAGCCCCGCAGTGTCGGTGCAGTACACCCTTTCCACCTAGAAACTTCCATGCTTAAACTATTCCTGGCATGCGTCCAAGACCAGATTGATCTAAAGGCAAATTTGCACGGAGGGACGAGGTAGTTTAAATATTTGCACAGACGTTTCTTCTGTAAAGGGATAATTGAAGAATGTTCCCGTATCAAGACATTTCTGTCATCAACAACTTCAAGGGGACAAAGCTAGAGAACTGGGCCAAACGGGGACTATTAGAGGCTCTAGCTGTTCTGAATTGGATGGGGCAGGAGAGGGAAAGCCCTTTAAAGGGGGACGGTGCCCTGAAGATCTTGCCCCCTACTGGGATAGTAGTGATGGCATTTCACAGTTGTGCTGATACAATGTAGCTATGTGCACTCTTGTCTACAGATAATTGCTCTTGTATCTCCAGTCTCATTTTGGGGATTAACTTTTTCCATCTTGAGTAACAACTGTCATAAAATAACAAATGCTGGACCTTGTGACACATGGCAGTCTCCCCCCAAGTTTCCTCCGTGTGGAGACAGTCTCCCCAAGGGAGCCATTAGGTTGCCAAACTTTACTCCAACATAGTCCCCTTTTCCACCGGTCCCAGTGGCCGAAACTCTATTCAAACAGCTTTTACACACAGACACAGGCATAATACACGAAAAATACCAGAGCATGGGAGACAAGAGAACTCCCAGTCTTCACCTAACGATGTCCTCTCAAAAATGTTCCCATAACCCCTATCGGCAAATCATACACTATCAGGGGACTTGGGGAGTTACCAAAACCCACACCTTACAGTTACTCATCAGAAAGCATGCGTGTTTGCCATCCTCTTCCATAGCAATATTTGGGCAAACAAATTTTATCCATCAGAAACGTCTCCTGCCTGTCCTGCTGACTAGTGGTCAAATAAGCTGTCATGGCACTACCCGATCCATCTCGGACAGCGGGTGGGTTAAAGCGGGCTGGATGTGCACAGAGCCGCATTTCAAGGCAGTTTCTTCCACTCTGTGGATCCCAGTATTTACAAAGTTCAGACTGGCAGAGATGTGTACCTATGAGGAACGGGTTTTTCACCATCCTCCAATCATGGCAGTGCTCTTGCTCTGGAAAGTGTCAGGGAGTATCACTTTACCTATGAGGAACGGGTTTTTCACCATCCTCCAATCATGGCAGTGCTCTTGCTCTGGAAAGTGTCAGGGAGTATCACTTTCTTTACATGTATATTCTCACTGGAGCTTAGGTCACAAGTTGGACGTTAGCTAAAAGGACCTCTACTCCCGGAATCCACCCCTTTATTTGTTTCAGAGAGGGACGTTTTCTGTGAAGAAGGATAAGGATGTTCTTAAACCCCCAGTGCTATTAATCCTGTAATTCCATTACATGCAAATGAACAGAGCCTCTGTGAATCAACACCATCCCCACCGTCAGCCATCCAGCTCACACGTCCACTTCCATTGAAGGCTTTTATCGCGTGCTGTTTTGGCTTGGGTTTGCTTGAAGGCTGATGTGCTTGCTAAGGCTTCCCTGAAAGATACAACCCCTAGGCCTCGTGTATGAGGAAATCCGGAAGTGAGCCTTGAAGCTGAGACTGGCCCAGCTGTTTGGCTAGTGAATTATCTGGCCCTTTTGGAGTGTGCCGGAGAAAGAAATCCCATGCTTTGACGTCAGAATGCTGTATTTGGGCTGAACAGTTCTTCAAGTGACAGATCTCTTTTCCTGGGTGCTTACAAGTCTGCTTGTCAATATGGGCAGAAGCATAGGGCTGTCGGATATTTCAGAGGCAAAAACAACACAGTGGACACTACATCTCAAGTCATCATTGATTAATGCCGTTTGCAATGGATTAAAAAGATGGATGAGAGTTTCTGCCCTCGCTCCTCCCCCTTTCAGGGTGTGGTCCATGGAAGGATCACAAGCCAGCTAACAGACTTCATAGAGACTCACCGGAGGTGGCAGTCACAGGATGCCCAAGCTTTCTGGGGATGTCTGGTCCCTTCACTGGCCCCTCGATAGCAGCAGGATGTGTGCAGGTGTCTGATTTCCCGGCCAGTTTGGACTCCCTTACCTGTGTGGTCTCCAGTCCTTCGACTCCTCTTTTACACTTCTTCATCTCCCATAAGTGTGAAGATGACCCCCCCGTGATAAATTCCCTCATTCCAGACACACTCCCTGTTGCTGAAACCCCAGTGACACCCTGTTTGCAAGGATCTCAAGCCAGAGCTGAGGTGCCTCCATCTTGCAATGGGAGCAATTATGACAAATAGCTGTTGAGAAGCAAGGAGAAACGGGGCTTGCCACTCTAACTGTGCTTGAAACAAGAGGCAAAATTATCCATTGTTTGACATTGTATTGGTTCACAGAGAAGATTCAGCTTTGACACCATATAATTATTCAGCAATTATTAGTAAATTAGCCTGTGTTAGTAAATCACATAATCAAAGTGAACAATTATTTTACATTTGGTGGGACATCATTTTGGCTTCCAGAATAGAAAATAAATCAAACATCAATTGGAAAATTCTGACCAGTATCTTCTCCCAGCTGTTGACAAATTCTGAGTTTCTCATTTTGATGCAAATTTAAACATATAAATGAGCATTCCCTTTTAAATTTACTTTTAAGAAAGTGAGCTTTTTGTTTGCTGTTTCTTTTGGCTTCTTGAAACAGGGTTTCTCTGTGTAGCCCTGGCTGTCTTGGAACTTACTCTGTAGGCCAAGCCAGAAACTCAAGAGATTCGCCTGCCTCTGCCTCCCAAGTGCTGGGATTAAAGGCTTGCGCCACCACCGCCTAACTAGAAAGTGGTCTTTACAACAAATGTATCAAAGCTAGCAAAGTGTGGGTAAAGACACTTGCCACCCACCAAACCTGATGACCCGAGTTTGTCCTGAGACCCACATAATGAGAAAACCAACGTCCATAAAGTTGTCCTCCGACTTCCACATGCGTGCATGGCATTCATGTGCCCACACATCCCCCAGGGAGAACCACATGAAATAATAAATAAATAAATGTGATTATATTGTGTGTGTGCGCACGTGTGTGTGTGCATGTGTGCACGGGTGTGTATTTGGAGGAATGCGCATGTAAATACAGTTACAATGAAGGCCAGAGCCATTAGATCCGCCATGAAGCTGGAGTTTCAGGAAGTTTGAGGCACTATAATGTGGGTGCTGGGACAGAATTCGAGTCCTCTGCAAGACCAGTACACACTCCTACCCGAAAATATAATTTTTTTTTTTTGGTGTTTCGAGACAGGGTTTCTCTGTAGCTTTGGAGCCTGTCCTGGAACTCCCTTTGTAGACCAGGCTGGCCTCGAACTCACAGAGATCTGCCTGCCTCTGCCTCCCGAGTGCTGGGATTAAAGGCGTGCGCCACCACTGCCCGGCTCCAAAAATATAATTTTAAAACCCAAATTCAGGGCTGGAGAGGTGGCTCAGAGGTTAAGATCACTGACTGCTCTTCCAGAGGTCCTGAGTTCAATTCCCAGCAACCACATGGTGGCTCACAGCCATCTGTAATGAGATCTGGTGCCCTCTTCTGGCCAGCAAGCATACAGATAGACAAAACACTGTATATATAATAAATAAATAAATAAAATAAGAAAGCCTTCTTCAAAATAAATAAATAAATATAAAACCCAAATTCATGATTTTTACAATATCAAGGGGCATAGTTAGAAAAGCAAAGGAAACATGAGTTTCTTTGAAACAATGAGTTCTTGAGGGCTGCAGTGTTCCCTAGTACTTCCGGTTGCAGGGAGCCTTTCTCTAGCCTTTCTTCCAGCCTGCTGGACAGATTTGATGGTGGCTTTGCATGTGCACACATACCCCCAGCAGAAGTACAGCGTCCCCTAAATCTCACATACTATCACGCTTGTGTAACGATTCTCCCCAAGAAGACTGCCATCAAGAACCTGAGTGTTTTCTGGTGAGCACGGAAATCTAACCCGGCCACGTGGCCTCACATCCTTCATCCCCACCCTGGCATCTTCCTCCCAAGGGACTTGGTGATCCAGCCTAGAGAATTCCACTGTCTCCACTTCAGCGTGAGCCATTTGCTCAGACCGCCCTAACTCAGTGCCTAAAAGGGTAAAGAACTGAGGTACCGCTGAGTGTACAGAAACAGGCTAACTTGTCCTGGTCAAGGCTGGGGACCGTAGTAGCTATGTGTTCTCTTAGTTAGTTCAGCAGTTCTCAACCTGTGGGTCTCAACTCCTTTAGGAGTGAATCAACCCTTTCATAGGGGTAGCCTATCAGATATCCTGCATAGCAGATGTTTACATTACGACTCAGTAGCAAAATTACAGTTGCGAAGTAGCAATGAAAATAATTTTATGGTCATGGGTCACCACAACATGAGGAACTGTATTAAAAGGTCACAGCATTAGGAAGGTTGAGAAGCAATTGATTTAATTCAATAAGTATTTTTGAATGGGTTGCACAAATTAGGCACTATTATAGAAATGGAGTTAATATGAGGAAGAAAAAAAAAAAACATGTGCCCTGATGGAGCTTACCTTTTAGCAAAGTGAGACAATAAGCAATTGACTCGACAGATGAATAAATGATGCAATAAATCAGAAACTCATAGCTAATAAGGGGAGGAAGTAGAGCATATTGACGGGGATGGAAAAGGATTGTCAAATAAGCAGTTGATAAAAAATAATGAATCAGGGCTGTCCTGAGAAGGTGACAATTGAACACAGGCGTTAAAGAGATGAGGTCATCTGGAGGCTCCCAGTCCCATCCCAGTCTGCCCTGTAGACATACTGGATGGAGGAATGGACAAAGGGACAAACCACGGAGGACTTGTAAGCCACTGGGAGGACTCTGAATTTACTGTGAGATGCCACAGCCCACAGGACTTCATTCAGAGGAGTGAGAATATTTGACTCGTGTCTCGGCACAGCGAGGGTTGAAATGGGCAGGTACCGAAACATGCACGGGGTCAGAAAGAGGGCTCTTGAGTCCAGGGACAAGGCTCCAGGAGGCTACGGTAAGGAGTAATAGCATTAACGATGTTTTAGGCAGGTGCCGCAAATTTGGTTTTTCTGATGGGCTGGATATCTGATGGATTAGGTCACGCTGGTCTTTGAATGACTTATCAATGAGACTTATTGTCGTTAGATGAGAGTAGAAAAAGTTCCCTGGTCAAGAGTATAGAATCTCCGGGCCAACTGACATTTCCCGTTGGACCAGGTCAATCACTTTGGCTCAGGGACCACTCCCCCGGAAGGAGGACTCACCTTAAGTCACGCTGTCAAGATAGATGGAATGACTAGTGTTTTGACAACTGATGTTTTAACTTTCCTGCCCAGAATCTCCATTCCTAGGGCAGTACCTAATCGGTCGGCCACAGCTTTGCAAGTCTACTGGCTTTTCTCAACTATTTGGGAAAGTAAGTTCTTTCTTCTTTCCACCCCTTTCCTAAGCTTGTTTTCCTTAACATATGGGATTTCCCAATATTTTTGGCCCTCCTAACTCTTTCTCTAAAGACTTGCGACCTGCCATGTGGATGCTGGTTGGGCATATGTCTGACCTCCATGTAGGCTCACACAGCTTGCCCCACCCCCTACTCCTCAGCTCCATTCTCCAGAGAGCTGTTGAGAGTCACATCTATCCTGTGTGTGGGGGGGGCTTTTCTTTTAAATGCTAATAAAATTGTTCTTGAGCTTCTGTTTGAGTCTATTCTCAAAAAAATACTTTATTAATGAGGCTAAGAACCCCAAGAGGGGGACCCTAGCTTCCCCTATAACCCCTGGTGTCCCAGGTGGGATCCCAAAATTCCATTAGCAATTCTATTGTTCACTAGGATGATGAGAAGAAATGGTGGCCCTTCTCCTTTCTGTCCAGGTAGTACTAGTGACGGACAGAGATGCCAATACCTGAGGGTGACCATGACACACACAGACACACACACACACACACACACACACACACACACACACACCCTTCCTTTCCTGGAGACTAACGATCAAATGAGACTTATAACACACTTCCTCAGCCTAGAGGCCAGATTCTTATTTCCCTTGTCACTGTATTAGTTCTCCTTAGACCAGCCCGCCTTCCTCCAGATAAGCCGAGAAAACAAGGACTCGGTGTTCTTTCTGTTCTTGACAGAGGCCTGCTATGAAGTCCTCAACACAGACACTCTTGGACCTCCTCCTCCACTCCCCAAGTGTTGTTTTCTTTGTTTGCTTTGCTTTGGTTTGGGGTGGGGACTAAACCCAGTGCCTTGCTCTTGGCTCAGTCATAGAGACCATTCTGAACCCCAAGAACTCTACAGTTCCCGGTCCACAATGGTGTTGTGGAGGTGAGCCTTCTCTATGAGTACATTAGCTTAACAGTAAATGCTGTACTCCTGTGGCGAGTCAGACCTCTTTCCCCGTGACTCTCTCCAAAGTCATTACTCCTACTGGAAGGAGTGGGCTATGTAGGGGTGTGGTGAGATGATTTAGCTGAGTGGGCCATATAGGGGTGTGGTGAGATGCCTTAGCTGATTCCCAGAGGTCACATTTTAAAGAACAAAATCAGATGAGCAAGTCTCTTTTCAAAACCCTTTCATTTAGGGCAGCTGACCTCAAAGAATGAGTCTCAGTTTAAAACCTACCCACCTCCCAATGCTTAACGAACAACAAGCATCACAGGCTCACGCTGGTTGCCTCCAGAGTTTAACCAGATTTTGGGTTGGTTGGGTCTCATAGCAATTGTTTAAAGGCTTCTATTCCTGTGGTCCAGTTGTGACGTGGAGCTCACTTTATAGATGAATTTATTGAAAAGCCAGGATATGGCACACAGCTATAGCCCAACCATAGAACACATTTCAGGCCAGCCTGACCTTGTTTCAAACTAAACTAAAAAGACAAATAGAGTAAGAGAATGGTAATGCATTTAAGGTTTTTTGTTTTGTTTTGTTTTTTGTGTGGTGCTGAGGCTCAAATCAGGGCATCCCTACACAGGGTCAAATGGTCTGCCAGTGAGCCATACCTTGTGCCAGCCGAGATTTTTTTCTTTTTCTTCCATTATTCCCCCCATGTTTTGTTTTTGTTGTGTTGAGATGAGATCTTATCCGAACAACCCAGGCTGGCCTGAACTTACACAACTCTCTTTACCCAGTCTCCTGGATGGTGGGATTACAGTCCCGTGCCTCCATTCCTCCATTCCTGAGAATATTCAAGTCTATTTTAAACCATCCTATATGCCATGTAAGAAATACATTGCTATAGTTCATTTTTGCTAGGAGGTATGCTTAGAGTTCCTCAGTCACAGAGATGCAGGGGCCATAAGCTCCTCTTTGCCCTAGCTGGTGGCTGCACCTGATTGTTCCAGAACCCTGAAAATTGGAAAGTTAGAGTCTGCTATGTGATTGAGCCCAGGATCAGGAAGAGGGGGGCAATCTCAAGCCCTAATTATTCACAAGATGAGACTTTGTCTTAGTTGCTCTTCCTTTGCTGTGACAAAACCCCATGACCAGGGCAATTTATAGAAGAAAATGTTTAATGTGGAGCTTATGGTTTCAGAGGCCCAGAATCCAAAATGACAGAGCACAGCCATATTAGTAGGGACAGCTGAGAGCCTACATCTTAGGAGGCAGAGAGAGAAACTGGGAAACCGTGACATCTGCAGCACAACTCCTCTAACAAGGCCACACCTCCCAATCCTTCCCAAACAGTTCCACCAACTGGAACAGAGCATGCAAGCACATGAGCCAATGGGAAGCATCCTCATTCACACTACCAGTTTTGTATCTGAAACCAGCAGGATGGGAATTTGAGAATGGAGCCAGTCCTGTCTTATGGAAAAATGGGAACAGGAATTTATCAATATGTTTCAGCGTTTAAAGTCACTGTCTTGTACCAAATCAGCACACTAGCCACTTGTGCATTGTCTCTACGTTGGCGTCCCTTTCTGCAGAATGTGATATTTAAAAAACTGTCTTTGTTTGCTTTGTTTTGTTTTGGTTCAAAAAAAATTTCCTTTTGGGGGGCACTGCAGGGGTGAGGGGATGATATGGGGGGTCCAGGAGGTGAGAGGAATTAGGATGCATGATGTGAAATTCCCAAAGAATCAATAAAGAAATAACATGTTTTGTTTTTTTAAAGACTGCTTTGTTTTCAGTAGTCTCTTGAATTTGTTATTCTGAGTCCCCAGAACTAGGAATGGTAGCACACACTTACAATCCCTAATTCCCAAGACTGAGAAGGGAGGGTCAAGAGTTCAAGGCCAAGCCTGGTGTGATGGCACACACCTTTAGTCTCAGCACTTGAAAGCCAGAAGCAAATGGATCTGAGTTCAAGGTCAGCCTGTTCTACACAGCAAAATTCTGTCTCAAATAAATAAATAAATAAGTAAATAAATACCCATATAAATACATAAATAAAACATAAAAAGGTTAATGACCAGCCTGGATCACATAGAAAGACCCTGCTCTAAATCCTAACTAAATATTTTAAATTTATTATTAATATTATTATTATATTATGTATATGAGTGTTTTGCTGCATGTGTGTATACCACATGCATGCAGTAACCACAGAGGCCAGGAGAGGGTGGTGGAGTCCTGGGAGTAGAATTATAGATGCCTGTCACTGTCACTGGGGGGGACAGGACACCATGTGGGACATGGACGGAGCCTGAATCTGAATGATGTCCTGTGAAAGAGCAGTCTCCTAGCTGCTGAGCCATCAAGTCCTGAAGAAAAGAAGCTTTCTTTTAATTGGAAAGTAATGCCCTCAAGTTTTATAATATGCCCACCCCCAAGACAAATGATAAAGGTCTTAAGATAAGAGTTTAAACTTCTGGAAGACTGGAGGGTTGGAAAGAATGGTCAGAAAGGCACAGATGTGGAACCTATGGACCTTCCCTGATTCCCTCCAAATGCTTGGTCCTTATTAAAAGAACCTAAAAGCTGATTCAGAAAGAAAATGCAAGAGCATGTTATTAATGTGTTAAATATATTGTGTGTGCTTTGCTGCACACACCTCTAGTCCCAGGACTTGGGAGGTTGATGCAGAGGGACCGAGAACTTGAGGCTAGCCTGGAATACATAACAAGTTTCATGTTAAGGCTAAGGCACATAGTAGGATCCTGTCTCAAAAATCCAGTAGTTGAAACCAAGCCAGGTTTAGTGGAGTACACCCTTAATCCCAGCACTCTGGAGGATAAAGCAGGAGAATCTTCGAGTTCAAGGCCAGCCCGGTCTACAGAGGGAGTTCCAGTACAGTCAGCACTACACAGTGAGACCCTTTCTTCAAACTCACCCACCCTCCAAAAAAAGCCAGGGACTGAAACTGTCAGCCCTGAAAGCATGCATACAAGTAACAATGTATGGACTGAGCACGATATATCATGGAATATATCTGCAGGCAATAACAATTAGTACAATAAGAGGTCATAAATTTGAAAAAGAGTGGAAACAGGTGCTCTTTGAGAGTGTTGAGATTTTTTGGTTGTTGAGGGAGAAAGGGAAGTAATTATACTATAATCTCAAACAAAAAATCCCAGAACCCAGGGTGCGGTGCAGTGGCAGAGACCCTGGCTAACTTGTGATAGGGCCATCGGCTTGAGCCCCAGATTCATTTTTTATTAATAATTTTATGGAATAAGATTAAGACTGGGTCTTGCATTTTAGCCCAGGTTGTCCTGGCACTTTGAAGCCCAGGCTGGATTTGAATCCTCCTGCCTCAGCCCCCTGAGCACTAAAATTACATTCAGATTTAATTTTTATTCTAGAACCCGGTAACACTTCATTCTATAAAATAGAGTAAATGTCCAATTTTAAAATAGAAGTAATATTTTAAAGAACTAAGGCTAACTATTATTTTAAACGTTAAGCTTCTGGGGTCTGCAATTGAATGAAATTTGTCCTGGTGACAGAAATCACAGCACACCGTGACAATGTGGGGGGGGCTCCCTTGCACAGCACACTGTGACAATGTAGGGGGGCTGCTCCCTTGCACAGCACACCATGACAATGTGGGGGGGGCTCCCTTGCACAGCACACCGTGACAATGTGGGGGGGCTCCCTTGCACAGCACACCGTGACAATGTAGGGGGGCTGCTCCCTTGCACAGCACACCGTGACAATGTAGGGGGGCTGCTCCCTTGCACAGCACACCGTGACAATGTAGGGGGGCTGCTCCCTTGCACAGCACACCGTGACAATGTGGGGGAGGGCTCTCTTGCACAGCACACCGTGACAATGTAGGGGGGCTGCTCCCTTGCACAGAACACCGTGACAATGTAGGGGGGCTGCTCCCTTGCACAGAACACCGTGACAATGTAGGGGGGCCGCTCCCTTGCACAGCACACCGTGACAATGTAGGGGGGCGTTTCCTTGCACAGCACACCGTGACAATGTAGGGGGGCTGCTCCCTTGCACAGCACACCGTGACAATGTGGGGGGGGGCTGCTCCCTTGCACAGCACACCGTGACAATGTGGGGGGGGCCGCTCCCTTGCACAGCACACCGTGACAATGTGGGGGAGGGCTGCTCCCTTGCACAGAACACCGTGACAATGTAGGGGGGCCGCTCCCTTGCACAGCACACCGTGACAATGTAGGGGGCTGCTCCCTTGCACAGCACACCGTGACAATGTAGGGGGGGAGCTCCCTTGCACAGCACACCGTGACAATGTGGGGGGGGCTGCTCCCTTGCACAGCACACCGTGACAATGTGGGGGGGGGCTGCTCCCTTGCACAGCACACCGTGACAATGTAGGGGGGCTGCTCCTTTGCACAGCACACCGTGACAATGTGGGGGGGGGCTGCTCCCTTGCACAGAACACCGTGGCACATGGATTGGCGGAACATTTCCCTATCACCTTGACATGGTATCAAATGGCATGAAATGGACCAACTTATATTTTATCTCAGTAGGAAAAGATTAAAAAAGAGGGGTGTTTATATGGTAAGACTGACCAATTCATATTTATGTAACTGAAACAGCATACCAGTAAGTAATATCATACTAAAATAACTTGAAAGAGGTTGTTAAAATCTTTGATCATATCCATAGCTACTTAGTTAGGCAGAACTTTAATCTCACATTGCTACAAATACAATTTCCTTAACCAAAAACATTGATTTTCATTGCCCATGATCTGCTAAAAGTAGATGTTAGCAAGTACAACAGGGCTAACATGTGTCATTAAGAATTAGACCTCATTATTTCTGCAATAAATGATTGAATCTGCTAGTGCAGGATTTATGGCAATTTTTCAAATAGAAATGGTTACAAAGACTAGCTTTTCCCAAGATATTTCCCCAAGGACATATAATAAGAGAACTCCCAGTGATGTATAAACAGAGAAGCTGATTGCTTACATGGATGATTTAGGGGAGTAGCAAAAGCTACCCCATCTTGCTGGTGCCAACACATTCATTATTTTCCTTCCATCATGCTTTGGGAGTGTTGTGAGCAGAGGAAGCCTTAAAAAGAACCGGTTTCTTCCCTTTCAAGCTTCTTAAAGGACAGTGATGTATTAAGTCCTATTAAAATGCATTAAACAGAAATATTTTTATTGGCCTTTCAAGAAACCAATTTTGTGTAATACATTAAATTTAGGACACATTTTTAATACCCAGAGATATAAAAAATTTTATTTAAAAGACGACAGGAAATAAAAGGCATCTTCCATACATGATTTGACTTTGAGTCACAGTGTTAAGTTCCTGGCTCAAAGGTATCCCTCTGACCCAAACTAATGGCTATAATAGATAATAAATTAAAGTAAAATTAAAAACACAGTGGGTATGGTTGTATTCAATAAGACAGGAGAGCCAGGGTCAGAAAATGCACCCAACAATAGTCCTTGTCTTAGCTTTCTATTGCTGTGATAAGATGCTGACCATAGGGAGGGGAGGGTTTATGTGGCCCACACATCCTGATCTTTGAGGGATGTCAGTGCAGGAACGCAAGCAGGAGCAGACGCAGGAGCCATGGAGGACGGCTGCTTTCTGGCTTCTTCTTCACGGCTCACTCATCCTGCTTTTTTATACAACCCAGGACACCTGCCCAAAGGTGGTACCATCCACAGCGAACCGGGCCTTCCCACATCAATCATTGATCAAGACAATGCTCTATAGACTTGCTTACAGGCCAATCTAATGGTAGTTCTCAATTGAGGGTTTCTTTTCCCAGATAACTCTAGCTCGTATCATGTGACAAAAAAAAATAAGAATAAAAAACAATAAAAAAAACAAAACCAAAAAACCACCAGGACAGGTCTGCGGGACATGGAGAGCCCAGCCTGCTGCTGCTGCTCACTGACACTATGGTATCAGCCTCAGGAGGACAGAATCACCTGGCAACCATAACACCACCCGCCGAGAGTGTCATCAATAGCTGGCTAATGTTCTTCTCACCCCTGTACTCACAACATTTACCACTGCGACTTCAGCGTCCTTCCCACAGAAGGCAGTAAACACTTCACCCAGTCTTTGGGCCCAGCTGTGGCCCAGGCTCTCACCAATGGGATATGCAGAGACACCATGAAGGAAAGACGTGCTCATCCGAGGGGCTCTGCCCTCTAGTCTTGGTTATCACAGTGAACCTTTCCCTCAGATGGCCGTTCCTGCTCTGGGCCCCTGGGGTGAGCTGGTTGAGAATCACACTCTGTATTAGTTACTCTCCTGCTGGTGCGACAGAACCCACTTCAGGAAGAAAGGGTTTAGTTTATCTCACAGTTTGAGGTAGAACATCACGGTGGAGAAGTCGCCAAGAGCTTGAGGCAACTGGTCACATTCCATCCACCGGTCTGGAGAGGAATGAACGCTTTGCCCAGCTCACTTTCCCCCTTACACAGACCAGGAGCTCAAAGCAGGCAGGGGTGCCACCCACAGTGAGCGGGTCTTCCTGCAACAATGAACCTGATTAAGATAATCTCCTGCAGGCATGCCCAAAGGCCCATCTCTCAGAGGGTTTTAAATCTCTTCATTGACAATTGCAATGAACCAACCATCACTTCCTCTGTGATTAGAGGCATGAACCGCAAGGCCCAGCTTTGGCCTTCGACCACCAGGAATTCTCCTAAAACTGGTAAGAGGGCATGCATGGTAGCAGCACCAGTGGCTCCAACAGTGGGTGGACTGGGATGGAGGATCCAAGTTGAAGGACAGTCTGGTCTGTACAGTGTGACTCTACCTCAGACTTCTGGCAATGTCTTATCTTCGGTGGGAATATCTATTAATCAAGAAATCAATCTGCAATCAGTTTCCTGGCCATACTGTTCCTCTCACTGAAACCAGTAGAGGGGGTTTTCTGTTGTTTTTGCGGATGCAGCTCAGCCTGGCCTCAAACTCGCCTCGGGTGCATGGATTACAAATTCACTATCCTCCCCTAGTGGCTGGATACATGGAAGCACCAAGGGCCTGAGGGTGTTTTAGAGATTATTTTTCCTGGTGATTAGGGTTAGAATCCCTTCAATGGAAGGTTATTAAGCAGTCTACTGATAAAGATAGCTCCAAAGGGTAGCACCCACTTCTGTCTTCCTTTGAGGCTCACCCGCACTTCATATCATTATGAAAAGCAATCTTTTAAAGATTTTTTAAAATATTTATTTTCAGTGTTATGCCTGCAGGCAAGAAGAGGGCATCAGACCTCATTACAGATGGTTGTGAGCCGCCATGTGGTTTCTGGGAATTGAACTCAGGACCTTTGAAAGAGCAGACAATGCTCTTAACCACTGAGCCATCTCTCCAGCCTCTGAAAAGCAATTTTTATTGCTGTAACTTATTTTTGAAATCCTAGGGGTTGATTTAGGGCCTCATATCCCAGACGAGTGTTTAAGCACAGATGCAGAAGCCAGCCCCTGAAAAAGACTTCATAGCCTCCGTTCTTGGTGGATTTGGCTCTATAGCTGGGGCTTTGCTCTTTCTGTCCTGGAATTCTCAACAGGTATCCCAAAGGACTAGCATGGCCTTCTCACACACACATCGTCACACAACAGTGACATGTTTCAGTGACGAGCTGCTGACATGTACATCTGACTGAGTCACTTGGAGGTCTCGTCCTTTACTGCCCGACGCAGCAGAGATTCCTTCTGGTTTCCACTATCACCAACTTTCTCTGCTTGACAGGAACTTGGTTTTGTTTGTACTGAGTGTTTCCTGGCCCACTGGGAGGAGCACAGGATGGCAGTGCTTATGTCTACATTGCTAATTACCATCTATTTGTAAAAGATGGGAAAACAGGACCAAGAAGGGGTGTGGTACTGTCCGTGAGACCTCTCTTGGGGTCACCGGAAGATTCCAACATCAGCAAGCTCTAAAAGGCTGAGCTGTTGGGCAGAAGCCAGGCACTGCGGTGGGCACACCACACGTCTCTCAGGATGGCAGGGGCATGCAGGGCAGCAACTGTGACCCTTTACTGTGGGAGCCTTCTTTGGAGTTTACTACAGGGGAAACCCTGGTTGCGTGAGAAACCCGATTACATCAAACATCTCACACGGAACCTTTATTGCCTGGAGCCCAGAATTACGCTAGAAGTGACACAGCAGGATTCCCAAGGGAGACTCCAGCCGAGACGGTACCTGAGGTGGGGGAACCTCAGAGGGCATTCGTATTGAGAGCGGAGGCTGCTTCCAGCTCTTTCTGGCATGTTGGTGGAACCGTGTTACTTGCCAACGCAGGTCAACCACCCAGTGCAAGCTGCACTGCCTTAGACTCTTCCTGATGTCGATCCTATCAGCTAGAGATTGTGACTTGTTTTTCTTCCACGTCCCCCAAATGCCACATAGCACTCTATTCTTTGGTGAGCCATTTACTAGCATGGTAAAGAAAGAAGCCTTTCTGACCCACAATAGGACTGGGAACGCTACTTTCTAGCGCCACAGCTGAACACAGCAGGATTTATTTTTAAGATAAAAGGTTAAAAAAGGGTTATGTTTTGATAAATCACACCTTGGAATAAGTTGGCAAATGACTGAAGTATACAACTTTAATTCGTTTTACAGCATTAAAAAATAAACACAAGAGAACAAACACCCTAACAATCTGACCCAGCTGCTGGAGGCTATGCCCGATGTGCAGGTTCTACACGAGAAAATCGGTTTGCTGCACACTGCTTACAACGGCAGGGAATTCACAGAACACCAACTCTGCGGGGTGTCTGTGAATAGTCACTTCCATTGTCTGTATTTCCCCAGTTTTTGTGGGCAGCAGTACTTACCTTGTCACAGAGTTTCATATCTCAAACACAATCATTTTCTTAAAATAACCCCTCAAGTCTTCCTTCTCCCGAGCCTGCAGCGGTATGGTCAGGCAGGCAGTTTTTACAAACGCTGCTCTGTTGTGGCCCTGGTCAACCTGCATCTCTGCTAGGTCACAGAGACCTTGACATGCAGCCTTCGGTTCCTACTGGGTGACCTCAGAATTCCCTTTTCTGGGGCAGCCGCTCAGAGAGACTGGCAGGGACTGTGCGTTTTCAAAGCACACATGCATTTTCTCCGAGCATGTTCGTTTCTCATCCTCGGGAGCAAATGCGGCCGTCAATCACCTCTGCTGAGCTCACAGTGGGAGCCCGGCAGGGAGAGAACTGCAGCTTCACATTTTCCCCACACACTTCTGTCGGACTCTCTAGCCACACCATACCTTTAGTTCCCGGGGTCCATGTGCTCCTGAGTTACTCCTTCTAGAAAAGGAAATGATACAATCCATTTATTAGACTTCCAGACACTACAATGGAACTTGTTATCAAACGAGGAATGTTATCTTTCCCCTTTTTTCTAAAATCGTGTAAAAATAACTCTAAGTTTCTTTTTCTGATGCTGAGATGGGGTGAACCTGCTAAGACTTTTAATAGAACTTAACAACCACATATGTAAGAAATCCTGCCTGAGTGAGGCTATACCACTACATATGACTTCTTATATTTATACATATCAGTTTCTTATTGCAATTCATATTTACCTGCACTAAACTGAGGAAAAGGAGATCCTCAATTTTCAAAAAAATTTTATGTTAGAAAACATAACTTCTTAGTGTTCTTCAGCAATCTAAACCAAAGATCAACATATAGAAACTGTTTAGAATTGAATGTTGCAAAGTGAAAAACCAAAGGCTGCCTATCAGAATCACTTAGGGAACTTGTTGAGAAATCCCTACCCACCACATTGCCAACTGGTGTAGCCACTCTGGCAATCAGTGTGACTTCTCCAAAAGCTAAAACTCCATCTCCCTTACGACCCAGTGATCCCGCTCCTTGGCATATGCCCCAAGAACTCGGCATCCTATTCCAGATACTTGCTCAGCCATGCTCACTGCTGCTCTATTCATAATAGCTTGGAAGCTGAAGCAGCCTAAATGTCCTTCAACTGACAAAGGGATAATGAAAATGTGTGACGTATACACTGTGGAATATCATTCAGCTGTAAAGAAAGATGGAATCAAGAAACTTGCAGGTAAATGTATCAAATGAGGTAACCCAGACCCGGAAAGACAAAGGCCCATCTTCTCTCTCATCTGAGGTCCCAGCTCCAAGTCTGCAGAGGTGGGTTTATGACCTGGAGAAACATTAACTTCCAGGCCTGTGTGCACAGCGCCTAGTCTCGGCGGCTGAGAATGCCGAGGAAGAATCCATGGCCCTTGCTTTTCTTGTCTCCGGAAACCCACACCTGCCAAGTTTGGCTGAGCACTTGGGGTGAACCCTGACTTATTCCGGCCACAGTGGTAGCAGCCTTTCTGAGAGGGTGAAAACATTCCCTATTTATTGTTTTCTGCGAGCAGCGAAACCTTTAATGTCACCCCTACCACACACACACACGCACCCCACCCCTACCACACACACCCCTCACCCCTACCACACACACACACGCACCCCACCCCTACCACACACACCCCTCACCCCTACCACACACACACACACACGCACCCCACCCCTACCACACACACCCCTCACCCCTACCACACACACACACACACACGCACCCCACCCCTACCACACACACCCCTCACCCCTACCACACACACACACACACGCACCCCACCCCTACCACACACACCCCTCACCCCTACCACACACACACACGCACCCCACCCCTACCACACACACCCCTCACCCCTACCACACACACACACACACACCCCACCCCTACCACACACACCCCTCACGCCTACCACACACACCCCTCACGCCTACCACACACACACAATCACCCCTACCCCCTCCCACTAGCGCGTATGCACACATACACACCACTCCTGCCCCCCACCCCTAACACACACACACCCCAGAATTGGAGCATTAGCTGGGTGGGATCTTGCCCTGAGGGCATCTTTCCTGTGATAGTACACAGTACAGTCAGGGGCTTCTCTTTAAGGGTTCCAATTCTCTTAACAGCTACAGTCTTTCCTAGCACAAGTCCTGGCTGCAATCTTAAGATTTTCCTTCATCCACTTGTTGCTTCACTACAGATTTTCAGAAGAGTGACCAGTAAGAACTATTTCACACAAGTCCATGTCGGGAGGGCTTGAAATTCCCATTACTAAAATTAGTCCATTGCTTTTAAATTCAGCTTCATGCAAATTCTCAAACACAGGTGGGATGCAGTCAGTTTCTTTTCCAGAACATCAAGTGACTAGCCTGCAGGCCAGCTGCTACCTAGTCCTCAGGAGCTAATCTCTACTGTCTGCATTATATTGGCATTCTTATATTTTACTCCAGTCTTTGGGATAGGGTCTCACTATGTAGCCTTGGCTGGCCTGGAACTCACTAGACCAGACTGGTCTCGAACTCTATAGAGATCCATCTGCCTCTGCCTCTGCCTCCCCAAGTGCTGGGGTTAAAGTTACTCAATTTCTCTCTGCTTTACCTTCCAAGCTTCTCCTGGAACAACCTGTTAAACTCTGCCACTAACTTTGATTATGACTTTCCAAAAAAGTTCCAAAATCTTCCAAACAATGTCATTGTGTGCTCAACTCCGTGACCCTATGGGGGCCATTTCTGCTCAAGCCATCGCAGCACCTGTGCAGACTGAGGAAGCAGGCTCAGTGAGCACACTGGAAAAGCTGGACAGCAGGAAGGCTTACATACGGCAGCTACAAAAAAGGACCAGCCTCTGTGTGGGCTGGCAAGACAGCAGATTAAAAACTGGAAGATGGGGGCTGGAGAAATGGCTCAGTGGTTAAGAGTACTGCCTGTTCTTCCAAAGGTCCGGAGTTCAATTCCCAGCAACCGTATGGTGACTCACAACCATTTGTAATGGGGTCTGGTGCCCTCTTCTGGCCTGCAGGCATACATGCAGTGAGAATACTGTATACATAATAAATAAATAAATCTTAAAAAGAAAGATGTGGCGGTACACAGAAATTAAAAAACAAAAAACAAAAAACTGGAAGATGTTGAATTTTATCTCTAACTATGAGGATAAGACAAAAGTATGAGGCAGAGGGTGCTTCCTTTGTCTAAAAATGTGTTATTTTTGCCCAGTATAAACACCTGGACAGGAGCATTTTTGAAAGGGAATTCAATCATAACTGTAGTGTTAGAGCCAGACGGCCTGTAAATAATTTCAACTGTGAAAAGTGAGCTGTGTACAGGAAGTAAGTCTGGGAAGAATGAATCTGCTGGTAACGAATCCTCAGCCGTCTTTACTTCAAGTCTTCGTTTCCCACAGCGAGCTCTGCCTCTTAATAAGCATGGCTCCAGGCTCACAGAAAAATCACTGGCTCAGTTTCTGTCTGGGAAGACCAGATGCAATTTTATTTTATTTTTGCTTTGTTTGACAGGATCTCACGGCTAGGCTGGCCTCAAATGCACAGCAATCTTCCTGCCTCAGCCTCCTGAACATTGGGATTTCAGACATGATATGCCACACCTGATAAGTTCCTAGTTTCTATTTTTCATTTCAGAATGAGTCCATCTTCTATCATAGTCTGTTGTGATAACTGCTTGCATATCATATTTTTGGACTGGCCATTATGTTTCTATATTTATAAATAAAAAAAAGTTCATTTGCTCAAAGCCACTGATACTATTGAAATTTAAGTCAGGCGTGCTAGCCCAGACCTATATTCCTAACCCCTGGCAGGTAGAGACAGGAGGCTCAGGGGTTCTACGTCAGCCTGTTATTACATGACAAATGACAACCCCATGTAAAAAACCAAAACAATCCCTATAAATGTTTAAATCATTGACACTTTATAGTCCCCAAAACGCTGATAAAACTACCAACAAGTTTTGGCCTAGCAACAAATCCACAGCACTCCACCCTTCCTAGTACAATGTCTCCGCTGTGTCACTGCGGCGTCGACGGAGGGATGTGTGGATTGCGCACGTAGCTTGTTTCACTACTCTAAGACGCACGTGGCTGAAAGGAACACCTTTACTTACGCCGCACTGGGAAGAGACCGCCAGTCAGCCTGGTTCACCCACCTGGCATGTTTCTACTCCCAAAGATATTAAAATGTGAAGATACGTATCTCAAAAATCAACGAAACAGGCCGCTTATTTCAATTCTGAACACCTATTACTATTTCTTCACTCTCGTCTTTCACATAAATAAGTCATGGTTTAGTTATGCAAAGCAAACTTTATTTCTGCTATGGACGACAACATATTTCTCTATGAAAGCTTTATTTCTACTGTTCACAACAACATATTCTTCCAGGAAACAATTTCTATATTAGTTTACCATGACGGTCGGACAGAAATACAAGTCAGAAATCCCAGGAAGCAATGGTGTGCAGACTATCAGATATGTGAAAAAAAGAAAAAAAAGCTGTCAACTGTCCACAGGGAGTTCGTCCAGTCAGTCAGCTGAGGACTATGTCATTAATTAGTCTCTGTTCTGTAGAAAGAACACAATACAGGTAAGAAAATCATCACCTGGAAGGGAACAGCTTTCGTAATTAGTATTCCCAAACTGTCGGGGATTCTCTAGCTTCTATACAGCCAGTCTGATCCGTTCAATCATAAATGCCACCAAGTAAACAAAACCAAACTTACTCAGAAAGTTGGAGCCCGCAGGGACTGGATTTCTAGAGGGAAAGTTCTGTGAATTAACTTAGAACAAGATGCTGTGAAATATTAAAATTTCTATTTGCCTCAAATAGAAAGAGAAAAAAATTATAAACACAAGACTTATCTCCAAATAAAGTTCAACTACATTCAACATTAACTCTTAACCAGATTCTTATTTCTTAGGTGTGGCTCATTTAGTCTCAGGCGTATTCCTGGAAACAAAAGCAACCAGCATTCAAGAGCCCTTGTACCAACCACACCAAAGAAGTTCTTCCTGTTACAGCCATGGAAAGTGCCGGGGTCTATCACACTACTGTGCTGAACCTGAAAACAAGATCATCACTG
Source organism: Microtus pennsylvanicus (assembly GCF_037038515.1). Lineage (NCBI taxonomy): Eukaryota > Metazoa > Chordata > Mammalia > Rodentia > Cricetidae > Microtus > Microtus pennsylvanicus. The sequence goes on from NC_134587.1 coordinate 7,232,192, forward strand.
ACAGACAGGCTCTCACTATGTCTTCCAGGCTGGCCTTCCACTCTTGAATTTACTTGACTCTCCGGCCTCAGTCTCCCAAGAATGGCAACTATAGGTTCAGGCCACCAAACTTGGCCAATATAATTTCTTAATGCAACCCAAAAGGTAGAAAGTTTCACTGTGATAGCCAAGGTAAACAGAGGGTGGGTAGCAAAAATCAATGCCATGGTGCATTAGAAGACACCCAAACTGTAACTATGTCTATCCTAACCACGTCACCATTTTCAAGTTATAGGACTTCTTTTGAATCTGCCCTGAAAATGTATCTTGATTCAATAATGAGAAAGGGCCAGATTCATGCTGTGCTGGCTAGTCATGCCAAAAGCTGTGCAGTTTCTCTGACTGGGAAGCCAGGTGAGCGCACAGCAGCGTGAAGAAGCTCCCATAGTTTAGAGCTTGGGTCTCAGGGTCCCAGGGGCCTGGGAGGTAGTTGTGCACCATCCCTGGACGGGAGGACATCTGAAAGGCTGTGCTAAAGCCACACGTGTCTGAGTCTGAGTCCCATTTACAAAGCCTTTATTTCGGTCTATCAGGGATGCTGCTGTCTCCGGGCCTCTGACGTGAAGGGATCTACACAGACTTAGGTATTAGAGGTGGATCTAGTACAAGTCTGCTGCAAGCTTGTTCACACTCTCTAACGCTCTCCCCCCATACCCACGCTAACCTCAGTCAGCATTTCCGCTCCAGTATCCCGAGTGCTGAGATTATAGGCCAATAATTCCCTTTAAAATGTAAATTATCATTGGGAAAGGCTCAACTATGAGAGTACTTCATGCATTTTCTTGTAATAGGAAGTTAATATTATTGCCCCTTTAGAGGACAAAGATATCCTGAACAAAAACAGTCATTGTCACTGATATGCTGAAACATTTAGACATAGGGTAAGTGTAATCTTTGCAGAACATTTTTATTTCTGTTTATTTAAACAGAATTAAATTAATAATATTTTTTTAATAAACAAAATTTGCTTGCTAATTCTCTTTCAATGATAACTTAGTATTTTTAGAGCTGAACTGTCAAGTGTTTGGAGTAATGAGTGTAGATTTGGTCATTAAATAAGACATTCAAGAGCATTTTTTTTTTTTTGACTTTCGAGACTGGGTTTCTCTGTAGCTTTTTGGTTCCTGTCCTGGAACTAGCTCTTGTGGACCAGGCTGGCCTCAAACTCACAGAGGTCCTCCTGCCTCTGCCTCCCGAGTGCTGGGATTAAAGGCGTGCGCCACCACCACCCAGCATTCAAGAGCATTTTTAAGGTGGGCATTTGTCACTGCCAAATGACTTCTATAAGGGAGGAACTAACAACTTGCTTTGCGTTACAAAAGCAGGGTCCTCAGTGGTGAGGCCTACAGTGATTAATTCTGACAGTTATGCGTGCACAGCAATGAACCGGACACAGCTGACATGTAGCAGGGCTGGGGGGTGATGAGTGTAGGAAACAGGAAAGAGATTATCCTGGAAACTCAGAATTCATTAGAGTAAAACAATCTAAGATGACATCTCCCTTAAGTCATAGCTAAAACCCACCACAGGAAAAGACTGAGTTTTAAAAATTACTCAATACAACAATGAATCCCTATGTTTTTCAGTATTCGTGAGAAAGAAGGATTTAGCACTGGTCAGAGTTCTCTAGAAATACACATAAGTTTGAGTTCAGAAAGACACCAATATTTAGGTTTAAAAGGTCTAAATATATATATTATTCATACTGTTTCTCGTTAGTAGGAAGTGAGATTACTTTTTAAAGCCATATTCTATTATTAAGGATTTATGCGTCTGTCTGTGGGTGTGTATACAGGACTGACTGTGTGTAGAGTTCATAGAGCGCACCGGATTGCCCTAGACCTTAGGAACATACAGGTGGCTCTCAGCAGCCTGATGTGAGTCCCCTGGAAGAGCAGCAAGCACCCTCAGTAGCCAAACTCTCTTTCCAGCCCTGACTTTAAACTATTTTTTTAAATTTAACAAATATATTGGCCAGGCAGTGGTGCACACCTATAATCCCAGCACTCGGGAGGCAGAGGCAGGCAGATCTCTGTGTGTCCGAGGCCAGCCTGAGCTACACAGCAAGTTCCAGGACAGGCTCCAAAGCTACAGAGAAACCTTGTCTCGAACCCCCTCCCCAAAATAAACAAACAAATAAATAAATAAATTACAAAAAGAACTTGGCTTTATTTATAGGGTTTAAGCCGACATGGTCTTAACTAGCTTCTAAAGTCCCCAAAGGAGAATCACAAGTAAAGTACTTACAGACCTTATTCCTGCCAAACTCCTTGGCCAGCGGCTAAGAAAGACTTACCAAGACTCAGTAAGTTCTCTGCCTCTTTTTGGGTTCTTCCCGTGGGGAATCGGCCAGCATGACTTTCAGTCTGACCCCGTTCAGAATCTTCCCGTGCAGGGTTGTGATTGCGTCGTTGGCACTTATCCTGTCTGCGTACTTGACGTAGCCCACATTCTTTCCTGACACAAGGTAAACCTCGATCAGGTTACCGAAACGGCTGAAACACAGTAAAAGACCCGAGCATCAGCAACAGACGGACGCTCTCAGGAAGTTCTAAATACAGCAAGTTCTTGACTCTTCCCCAGCGCCTATGGCCAACACCCGGCTGCATCAGGTACTCTGCAAACAGCCCCTTCTTCAGGAACACCCTTGGCTCTGCCAGGAGGCTCCCTCCTCTCCAACTGCCTCTTCATTTTTTCCTCACTCCAACATGCTCTTCCTGCCTCTGCTTACCCCACGGCTGCCCTCCCTCCCAACTCTAATGCTTTCTACAGTCTACCTCATGGCTGCCCTCAAGGGTTCCACTTCATTTCCCAGGTAAGCATGAACTTAACTTTCAGGACAGCAATAAATTGTTTGCTTACGTCACAATTAGCACCCCAGTCCAGGGGCTGCCTGGCACAGAGAAGCGGCTCAAAAACAAAACAAAACCTAAAGCTAAATTAATCAGTGACACGAAGGTCGACATTCTATCACTACATGCCTGATACCGTGTGCATCTTTAACATGCTCTTATCTGCTTACCTCACTAATATTCTTAGAAGGCAAAAGGAAAATGTCTTTTAAAAAAACGCTAGGGTAAAAAAAAAAAAAGGGTAGGGTAGATATAGTTATATTAAAATAAGAGAAACTGGCATTTCCCCCTCCCCTTTTCTTTTTACACTTATTACATATTATCCCTATAACCAAGTGATTTGCTCTACACGACGTAATCCTCAGGTGCCAATCAAGTGCTGGCAAACGTAAGATCTTTAGCAAACATTCATCTGCCTGGATCACAACACGAGGAAAACGGAATGCGCAGACAGGCCTATGCGAGCATCTTCTCCCAAGGGACGAGGGATCTGTCCACTCCACACCGCAGTTCTTAAAGACCATCCCACGTGTCTTATGTCTTCAAAACGGGGGGTGGGGGGACCAGGAAATCCTGGTAGAGGTTAGGATATGTGCCCAACAAAGGAGTGAATTTTTTTGAAATTTATGCCCTGGCAATGCTGAAGCATACATGGGCAACCCATATATGGCGGTTCTGTTGAACTCTTCCTTACTGGGTTTCATTCATGGTCTAAGTTGATGAGGACGACTGACCAGGTCTCTCCCTCAAGAGGGTACCAGATCCCATTACAGAGGGTTGTGAGCCACCATGTGGTTGCTGGGATTAGAACGTAGCAGGCAGTGCTCTTAACCGCCGAGCCAGGGGGGTGCGGCAAAGGAAATGATGGTAAATTGAAAAGACCACTAAGGAGTCTTTAAAACCTCAGAACAGACCGTTTCTCAGTGGCGAGATTAAGAGAACAGTGGTTACTTGCTTAAATGCATCGAATGTACCTGTTTTTACCTACCGACGTGTGGCTCTGTAGAAGCGAATCTTACCAGAATATATCCTCCAGCACGTCTAAGGGCAAAGGATGAGGATTAAACACGATAAAAAGTCTCTCTTTCACGGGCATTTCAGGAGGGGCTTTCTTTTTGCACGACGGAAGTGCAACATCTGTCTGGATTTGCGGCACCTGTGACCCAGAACTTCCTCCGAACTGCTGTGGAAGAGCAGGCACAGAGGAGAGAAATAAGATCGCTCTTCGGGGATTTGGGGCCCAGAGCTAAGATGTACGTCACTGCACCATGAGGTCTTTACAATAGTTCTGAAAATGTTTTCTTTGTTAATAAACAGATATCATATTTGCTGACCGCATTACAGAGGTCACATTCTCACACACTCACCAGAAACTGCTGCTGACTTGGGTCACTCCACACCATTGACGTGAGCTGTGACGTCACCATCTGGGTGGCCATTTTTCTGATGAGACTGGAAAGAATAACCGACAATTTACATAAAACTAGGAATAGTGACCATCTTAAGGGTGACTTGCTTGGTGTGACTTCCTCACCCGAGGTTAACTGTTTGTTCCTAGTCGACAAGCCACTGTCCTTGACCACCCACACTAACACATTCCCAGAATGCTACTTACTCTGCCGAGTTACTTCCGTCATCCAGGAAGGAGACCCCTAGCCGATTCCCAGGGGGGTACTGGAATCCGTGCAATTTGTATTTTGCATAAATAGCAGATGCTACATTAAAATACTGAACCACACCATGACCTGAAATAGAAAAAGCAGAGATGGAAAAGGTAGAAGATGGCGGGTATCCATAAGGCCCAAGTTACAATGTACTCGAAGGTGAAAAATACAGAACTCTGATGATCACACAACTAGTAAAGAGAGATCCAAGGGAACAGAGTGCAAAGCTCTGTTAAACACACATGCAATATTATTTGTAGGCATTGAAGTGTAAGTCAAATTTTGGTCAAACAGAAACATAGTACTTTAAGAAAATATGGTCCCAGCATCTATTTCATCCAATGAATTGAATTTTAAGACCCCCCCTCCTTTCTCAGCAGGAACTCAATACGTAAGCCAAGCCAGGGCCTTTAGTTTACAATCCCACTGCCTCTGTGTCCCAGTGAGGACTGGGACTACAGGCACTCACCACCAGGCCCAGCTTAATTTTTTTTAATAGAATATCAATATACATAAAAACCAGAACTCTTTTTTTTTGTTGTTTTAATTTTTGTTTTTCGAGACAGGGCTTCTCTGTAGTTTTGGAGCCTGTCCTGGAACTAGCTCTTGTAGACCAGGCCGGCCTTGTACTAAAGATCAACCTGCCTCTGCTGGTGGGATTAGAGGTGTGCACCACCACCATCTGGCAAAATGGAAACCCCTTAATTCATTGAAATGAGGAGTTTCCCATTAGTTACACTGTATACTCAGCTGCCTGAAACATCAGAGGAAGGCGGTAGGCATGAAAGCAGCAGGCTGGGGGCAGGGTCTTAGGCTGCAAGCTGCCCATTTCACATGCCTTTGACGAGATTTCAGCTAAGGGGGCAGCACTGAAGGGAGGGGAAGATTCGTCCTTGAGCCCAGGAGCTCGCGACAGAACCAAAAGGTTTCAAAGACCAACTCTGGGGAGAAACACAGCACCATTCCATTTTCCTCTGTAAGGATCAGTGCTCACTGTCAACTCGACACAGCCTAGAGACACCTGGTGAAGGGACACTCAGCTAAGTCACTGCCTGGATCAGAACGTCAGCTGACAGGCCTGTGGGGAATGCACTGGTTGAACCGATACACCTTATTCTGCAGCAAATCTGAGAATGTACAGAGATGCAGAGCCCTTAGGATGTAAGAGAGTGTAAGAAAAGGAGACTTGGAGGGTGCCTGGGGAGGAAACCTTAAGCATTTTATAACTTTGCTAGCATCAATCCAAAGGGTAAAAATAGACCAAGACTGGGCACTGTTGTTCAACAGTGGGATAGAGAGTCCTTTATTTTGTGAGTTAAAATATTTTTACAGCGAATGACTTTTATAAAGAAGACACATTCTCGGGAGTTTATTTACAAAGGTATCCTTGGATTTAACTATACAGTAGAAAAGAAGGATCTGGAGAGGGTAATGGGTAGTGATGAGATTGAAGTACATGGTACCTAAAGAAAACATCATTGTGAAAACAATTACTGTACAGTAAACATGTATGTTTAACAAAAGAACAAAAATTAACTAGAAAAAAATAAAATATAAACTTCTTGGAACATAAACAGTACAAAAATGTGTCATGGATAAAAACAACAACAACAACAGAAAAAAAAAAACAGTAAACTTAACAACAGCAAAACAATCATCTTACCGTAATTTGAGTAAGGATCGCGCTGAACCTCACAATACTCCAGGCCTGGGACTATGTCAAAAATGCTGAAGAGCTGCTCCTCCGTGAAGGGGACGCGCGACACAACCGACAGGCGCTTAGAGACAGCTTCCTGGCCTCTGTCACTCTTGTGAAAGCTTGAAAACTCAGGCTGCTGTTCTCCAACTATACACACACATGTAAATTGTTACATTTGTATACACTAAAAATTCATGTAACCATTTTGCACACGGCTATTTGAAGTGTACTGTGCCAAACAAAGACACTGTATTTTGTGGTATTCTTTTTTAAAATACACTTTTAACTTTATTCTTTGAGAATTTCATATATGTATGCAATGCATTCTAATCCTATCTATTGTCCCTACTTTGTAGTATTGTAATATTTATTCTACAATCATGAAGAACATGTGACCAGAAAACAGACCACTTCACCCACTTCTCTACCAAACTTCAATACAGAACAACTACAGGAATGTCTAGTTAAATACCACAGGATGGAGTTGAGTATACAAAACTGTGAAATATGGCAAGAATTTTATCTGAAAAGTTATGCCAGTGACAACCAGGGACCTTGATTTCACCACTTCCCAGCAGCCTCTTCTAGCTTCTGCACCTGCTAGTCTCCTTTCTGTAAGCCAAACTTTAAGGCAGCGTACTGAACAGATACCTGTGCAACATTTTTGTACTTTTGGTTGGCTGCACAAAGGCAGAATTCACACACACACACACACACACACGTGACACAGGTTAGTATGTAGATAATGTGTAGCTAGCCAGAGAAATCTATATTGGACATAAGTTAAACAAAATAAGGGTGAAGTATTAAGGATATTAGAAGTACTGACAACTTCTCAGGAAAAACAAGACAAACTACATATAAGATTTTTCACTCACTCGGTAAGATTTTCAGGTTGCTGACGAAAGAACGACCTGAGAATGAAATTAGATCACACACTCAACGCTGCTAACGCAGAGGTAGCGGCGGCCCACTCACCGAAGGGAAGCAGGCTGACTCTCGGTGGTTCATGGCCCAGGGCCTCGTGCCTTATGCTACTGTAATAATCTTGCTCCGAGGACTCGGATACTTTATTTTTAGGTTCAGCCAAGAGCGCTCTGAAACCTGAAAGTGAGAAGCCATGAATTTTCAAGCTTCATAGCAAATTTAACATATTTGGACTTATGGGTCTGACCTAGTTTTAGAAATACAACTATAAAAAACAGAATCTACATAGTGGCCACCTCCATCAGCCCGACTTCTTCATCTCATGGTAAAGAACAAAACGTAAATGAGAAAACCACAAACAAAAACAAGCCAAGAACCCCTCGTCTAGTCATCAACAGACGAGAAAGGCAATGCAAAGCAATGCTGTGCCTTCCACCCCAAGAAAAGATGGCCATCATCCACTTGCCCAGTTTCCTTAGAACTAAAACCTCACCTGGCATCTTCACATTTAACCCTTTGCCAACCTGCCTCCTTTATATGTCCTTAGCTTAGTATGGTACTTTGCACATTAACTTCTCTGCCTGTTTTTAAGTTATATCTTTAATCACGACAGTTCTGTAACTGGTCCCCTTGTTCTAGATTGAGAGTTCTTACTTAGGGGTCCAAGAATTAGCTTCAAACAGTGGAAGAGGGAGAGACAAGTCACTGAAAGCAGACTGCCAACAGCCACATGAAAGCCAGGGGAGTCCAGGCATGCCTATAATTCCAGCATCAGGGAGGCAGAGGCAGGAGATCGGGCTAGCCAACTGGTGAGCTAGGTTCAGTGACACCCCGCATCCTCCCTAAGACCCTACAAACCCTCTAAAACAAAACGCTTATCCATGCTATGCAACATGGGTGTACGTCAAGGGGTCATGGCACTCACGTGTCTCAACAGTGTGAACATGACGGACCAGCTGGCTTGAACTCACTCAGTACTTCCGGAGGAGCTACGGCTGCTTGAGGGATTTGGAGGTGATGGAAAACAAGATATACTTCTTGTTTTCAGCCTTTAAAAGTATTCTTCTATTCTTTATTTTCTAGGTCTTAGCCAATACAGACATAAAGGTTTCCATCTGGGACTACCAGTTACCTCATTCCTATCTTCCTCTTGGCATGCTGAGGAGCACACCATGGGAGCCGATTAAGAAGAAAACTGTGCTGTGGCCTTTAGAAGCACCTAAGAATTCTACTGACCAAAGGCAACTCCTTCCTGTAGATACTGATTTTTATAATGGTCTAAAGTTCGATAATTTATCAAACCTCTCATTTCTCAAAGTCAACTTTATGTATAATGTCGAAGTGTGCAATAATTTATCACTATAGCTTCCAGTTAATTATCTGTGATAGCGAATCTCACCAACCCGATCTTAACTCGTATATTTGTTAGTGTATTAAATACTGGTGAGGGTTTAGGCTGAATAGGAACAAATACAAAGAATAAGATTTGCCGGGCACATGGCATATGCCTATAAAGCCAGCACCCAGGAGGCTGAGGCTGCAGGATCACAAGTTCAAGGTCAGGTTGGGCTATATAGCAAGATCTGTCTTTAAAAAACAACAAGGAAAAATATTTTTAAAACCTAGAAGGGTCAATCAATTTTTAGTACTTTAAATTACAAACTGATTTTTTGTATGTATGTATATATATATATATACTATTATATATTATATTTATATTATATCCTATATAAATAACAAGCCTGAATATGCCCTGTGCTTACATCCTGACAGCTCTGTCACCAGGATGGCTTCTGTGCATGGCTGATTCCTAAGTCCAAACATTTCCCTCCTTGAATCACATGGAAATATTCACTACTTATTTAACTTTAGCAAAAATATAGTCAAAGACTCCCTTATTTATAATATTGAGAATTCTTTTTTTTAAGGCCTTTTAGCAAGGTTAAAGAACGAACAAACAAACAGATCTGGAGCTGGAACGATGCTGGCAGTGGTTAGGAACACATTTGCTCTTACAGAGGACCTGGGTTCTGTTCCCAATACACACAGTGGCTCACAACCACCCGGGACTCCAATTCCAGGGGTTATGATCTCCTCCTCTGGCCTCTACAGGCACTGCATCCATGTGGAACACAGATGTGTATTCGGGCACAACCGCACACATAAAATAAAGCTTTAAAAAAAATATCATTCTTACTTTTATCACAGTTTTCTATTGCCTGGGCGGCTTGGGATGGCTTCAGATACCGCACGTAGCCCAGCCCTTTGCTTTCTCCCGTGACTTTATTCTTGATGATGCTACAGTACTCGATATCGCCGTACACCTGCGAGAGGAAAAGAAATGGCCTCAGGAGGCTCACAACTAATGACAGAAAAGACACTTCAAATTTAAATTTTTACCTACTCATGTCTCATGTATAAGCAAAGCAATCCTTCAAGGCTACACCGACATTCTGCACTGCGGATTTCGCAGACAGCGACGCCGAGCCCACAAAACCCACAAACCTTGCCTAGACAACAGAGAAACTGAGCCGGGAGAGAAAGAACTTATCCACACCGTCTTGCTCAGTAGAGGACTGTGAGGGCTTTGGAACTGGGATTCGGAGATTCAAATCCTAACTGAGCAACTTAGTACGTAGGCAGGTGACTCACCTTCTCTGTGCCAGTGTCTTCTGCAGCACTGACCGCAATGGATTGCTAAAGGTTAAATGGACTAATTTGTGTTAAATGCCTAAGCGCCTGGGAAATACCAAATACGCAGCAATGCTAGCTGAAACTGTGTAGGTGTCTCTAATAGTATCGCCAACATCTGGATGCTCTTCTGAGCGCACTTCAAAGTCAAACACGATGGCTCTCTCAGATGATGAATCCCATGTGAGAAACACACTAATGTTTACAGTTGAAGGCACACGGGATTATAAACTCATGGCATGTCATTTAGTATGAATTTTACAGAATTCTCTTGTAAATGTTTTTCTTCCCTCTTAGAAAAAAAAGAGGTAAACATTTTCTTACTATGGATGAAGTATGGAATATAAGTTTTTGGAATCTGTTATTCTTGAAGGTTAACTCTCAACAGGAGGGCAAAAGACACATAGCATCTTTTCCTGCTAGCTTTTTTTCTTGCTTGTAACCTACCCTCAACTTAGTGCTAAAAGGTTAAACAGAAGAAAATACCACCACCACCACCACCACCACCACCACCACCACCACAACAACAACAACAACAACAACAACAACAAAACAACTTAAAACATCGTTGAGTAACTTCTGGGAAAGCCTATATGTAGCCATTGCATACAAAGGCACAAAGATTTAAAATTATCTTCAAAAATCATTTCCTCTGAGCAGTAGCTTAGAGCCGTAATGGATTCCCTTAAATATGACCTGTGTAGAAGCCAGATTTTAGGACAAAACCACTTGAAGGAATAACTTCCCTCTGAACGAGCACCATGTCAACACAGCATGATAGGCATTAGCCAACACAGCCCGCGCACGGGGGCCTGACTGGGGCCTGACTCAGGCCTGCGACTCACTCTGCAGAGAGGCAAGAGAAGTGAGGACCAAGAAGTGCTCAGAACTGTAAAGTCTGGGCGCAGGCTCTGGGGGCAGAGCGGGTTTAAATCTTGGCACCACCACCTATTAGCTGTGTGGTTTTAATGAAAACTCTCTGGCCTTGCACTTCATTTTCTCAGCCTATGCTTTAGGATGAAGTCTGGGCAGAGGGGATGGTCACTGTTACTGTCCAGATGTTTGTGGCTGTACAGTGTTGAAAACAGAGTTATGATAAGAACACACAAGGACCTTAAATTTTTCCTGCAGGTCTTCTTCTGTATAGGACTTTGGTATCATAACAAAGATTCTTGTGAGTTCTTCATCTTCCACATCTCTGTGACTTCCTGACGATCGGGACTGAGCAATGAAAACCTAAGAAACATACAGAGCCCTCAGGATAACGATAACTGTATCCCTATTCCTTAAGCACACTTACTTTATAATACAAGTATTCAACTCAGAAATGCAATGTGATAGGATCTTATAATTTTTTTTTCAAAAAAAGCTTTATTACAGTGATTTAAAAAACTACAATACCAATCTTTACAGCGCTCTTTCCAAGCACATTTTGGTTTTTGCACTTTTTCCCTTTTGTCTTGTTTTGAGACAGTGTCTCCCTATGTAACACTGGCTGTGATTAAACCCTGCATGTAGGCCAGGCTGGCCTTAAGCTCAGAGATCTGCAGGTCTCTGCCTTCCAAGTGCTTTCATTTGCATTTCTGACTACCAAGAGCAGGTCACTGTTTGAACAGATGCAGACTTTGTGGTTAGACACAGTGCTGGCATATCTTTCTTTCGTGGTCTACCTGTTTGATCAGATGCTGACTGTACATAAATCAGATTATATGTTCCTCTTTCTCCTAGTCCTGTCAAAGACACTCCAGACTGAGGGTAGAGCTCAGTGGTAGAGTGCTTGCCTAGCATTTATGAAGCCATGGGTCTGATTTTCAGAGCCCCTCTCCCACCCCAAAATGTTGAATGTATTTCGAAGCTCTGTTATTGGCTGCATAAGCACACGGGATTGCTATATGTTCATCTTTATGAGATTATCTATTAATATTCTACATACGGATATCTATCTTCACTGATATGAGCTTCTTTTTTTCTACGGCATGGTATCTTCAAAGCATTTTCTCTTGTAAACATCACTTAGTTGTGTTTGGTTCATTTTTGTTTTATGGCATCTTCTTTTGGGTGGCACACGGTCTTCCCGTGGAGCCTATGCTGGCATTGCACCCAAGAACTGCTTGCCTGAGCTTCCTGAGTGCAGGGAGTACAGGCAAGTGCCACTATGTCCGGTGATGATCTTCTCCCTGAGATGCTTGGTTTGTTTATATTTAATGTAATTATTCATATAGTTGGGGTTAAGTCTAGACACTCTACCTGCTTCCCAACACTACATTTTTAGACACAGGCAGCATCGTCAGACTGATCTGTCTCTGTGAATCTCCAAAAGCTTTTCACATGCAGATGGAAAGTTTACCAGAGGTTCTACTTTTCTATTGGCAGTTCAATCTTACTAAAACATTATCAGGGAAGTGAATCTGAATCTAATTTGCTTTGTAGTACAATATTTGTTTATCAATTTGTCTTTGTTTTTTTTTTCTATTTCCATAGGAATGTTAAAATCTATGACTAAGGCTATAGACTTGTTTGTGCGGCTATAACCATAACATTCTTAAGGTAATGCCACTTTTTATAATTTGAAGTGACATAGATCCCTTATACACAAGGACTCATGAGGCTTTATGCATGCATACGAGTGTGTGTTTCCTTTAAGGAGGGTAGCATATCACTGAAGTATATGAGAGCCACGGACAGTGAAGGCTGCAGGAGGCAGAATCTCAAAAGGGATACTGAATAAAAAACAAAAACATGTCACTGTATACTTCGGTGGAAGAGAGAGAGCACTGGACCCAGGGACACAAGAGTTGTCACTCTTGCTCAGAGGACAGCTTGTTAGAGAGGCAAAGGACCCTGCTTAGAAAATGGAGCCGGGTGGTGGCGGTGCACGCCTTTAATCCCAGCACTCGGGAGGCAGAGACAGGCAGATCTCTGTGAGTTTGAGGTCAGCCTAGTCTACAAGAGCTAGTTCCAGGACAGGCTCTAAAACTACAGAAAAGAAAGAAAGAAAGAAAGAAAGAGAGAGAGAGAGAGAGAGAGAGAGAGAGAGAGAGAGAGAGAGAAAGAAAGAGAGAGAGAAGGAAAGAAAGAAAAATGGTGTCAGAGGCAGGTCCCTAGGTAGTCTATCTTTAGTTGTTTCTTCAATAATTCCCATCCTAGGCCAAGCACTCCTGGGGTATGAGTAGAAATGCCCCTCAGAGTCAATCTAGTTGATACATCAATAATGAATATCCAAAGGAAGATACAGGGAAGCAAGAAAATGCATATATTGGAGGAAAAAAAGGGACCTAAGGTAAAAGAAGATCAGAGGTGCCATCAGCTCACAAATTTCTTTTTTTTTAAAATATTTATTTATTTATTATGTATACAATATTCTTCTGTGTGTATGCCTGAAGGCCAGAAGAGGGCACCAGACCTCATTACAAATGGTTGTGAGCCACCATGTGGTTGCTGGGAATTGATCTGAGGACCTTTGGAAGAGCAGGCGATGCTCTTAACCGCTGAGCCATATCTCCAGCCCCCTCACAAATTTCTAAATTTTAGAGCCTGAAGTGTCTGTTTACTCTCTGATAAAGGAATGTGTCCACACAGCACGTGGATCACCTAGGGCACACCTTGTTCTCAGTTTCATCCCTTCCCTAGCTGATAACACCGCATCCTGGTGCAGCAGCAGCAGCAGCAGCAGCAGCAGGAGAGACCCCAACCCACAGTCCATGAACACACATACACGGTATTCTTGTAAAACCAAAGTCAGGACTCCCCAACTTCTGCATCGTTTTCTAGCTTATCACAACATAATTTTACTTTGATAAACCTTGTGGCTATAGGCTGGTCCTGTTATATCCCCTGTACTTTGTAACCGTCGCTTCCGCTGACACACCCCCCCGCCCCCCGGCAACCCCGGGCACCCCGACCCCAGGCACCGCAACCCGAGTACCCTTATCCCTGACACCCCAACCCGAGCATCTTCACCCCACACACCCTAACCCCAGTGCCACACCTTGATGGGCTTGGTTTTGTAGGGGCTAAGGCACTGCCCGTGCATCTCCTCCATAGCCCGGCAGGCCTGTGAGCTGCGGGCGAACTTGATGAAGGCGACGCCCTTGGACTCCTTGGTGTGTTTGTCGCGCACCACCCAGATGTCCTGGATGTCTCCGAAGGGAGAGAAGCGCTCCCGCAGCACCGACTCGGGAGTGTACTTGCTGATCACTAGGAAGATGCGGCTGTTGGGCGGCTCGTCCAGGCTGTCCACGCCGGGGCGGAAGCCTCCGCTGCCCGCGGAGCTGCTGGCGTCGTCCATGGTGCCCCACGTAGGAGAGGGAGCCTGGCCGGCTCGGTCCGCCCGCTCGCCCACCAGCCCGCCGCGGCGGTTGCACACCTCCGCTTCCGGAAGAGCGCTGAGCCCCGAAGCAGGTGCGGTCCCCGGTGAGAGAGTCCGGCTTCCGGGAATCTTCTGCAGCGCCCCCTGGCGCCACGGTGGACTCTGAACAGCCCCAAATTTCAGTCCCATGCTAACAGAGGATCAGCCTGTGCAAACCGAGCTGCCTTGTGGCCAAGAAGACCCCACCTGCCAGATGCTTAAGCCTTCCCAAAGCTGGCGTCTGGTTTCTTCTAAGCCAAAAATGGTGTCGTTACGAAAAGATTACTCTTCACCCTCGTAAGAGAGAGACTGGAAGTGGTGACACATGCCTGTAATCCGAGTCTCTTAGGCAGAATTAGGGAGTTCGAGGCTAGGATCTGGGCAACACGCTGTCTCAAAAATAAAACAATAACAAAAACACCAAACTAAAAATAATAATAAAAAAAGGCAGACCTTACTCATAAGGGTCCATCGTGACAGGTACAGAGGATTTGCAGCAAGGGAGAGAGGAGACTTGGTTCCAGGAAGAGAAGTGGAGATTTATAACAGGGCAGTATGGAAGTCAGTAGATGAGAAATTACTGAAGATTGGGGGTAAGAGGGACTCTTGTTAGACCTGCTTCACAGAATTCACGCTGCAGGCTGGCCAGAGGGGTGGATATTAACAGCGGTCAGACATCAGGGCAGGAACCACCATGAAACTGATTTATCAGGATTTGTCCTCATTCTGGATGCCCCGAGGACAGAGAGCCAGAAGTTGGGGATGGTCAAACAGAAGACTTGGGGGAGCTTGTCTGAAGTTTTGGTTTTTGACAAAAAAAAAAAAAAAAACAACGTTTTTTTTTGACAAAAACAGGGA
This sequence comes from Microtus pennsylvanicus, assembly GCF_037038515.1. Classification (NCBI taxonomy): domain Eukaryota; kingdom Metazoa; phylum Chordata; class Mammalia; order Rodentia; family Cricetidae; genus Microtus; species Microtus pennsylvanicus. The sequence goes on from NC_134587.1 coordinate 7,247,270, forward strand.
GTCTTTGTCACCATTTTGACCATAAGCTCAATTAGAAGTCGCTAGAGACAAAGTTTGTGGTGGTTTGAGTAGAAATGGCCCCAATAGAGTCATAGATTTGAATGCTTGGTCTCTAGGAAGCGGTGCTGCTTGAGGGGATTAGGAGGTGTGGCCTTGTTGGAGGAAGCACATCACTGGGGGGTGTGCTTTGGGAGTTTCGGAGCCCCAAGCCAGACCCAGTGGCCCTCTCTTCCTGCTGCCCAAGGATCTGGAAATAAAACTCTCAGCTCCTTCTCCAGCACCATGCCTGCCTATCTGTGGCCATGCGTCCCACCGTGGTGACAATGGACTAACCCTCTGAAACTGTAAGCAAGCCCCAGTTAACTGCTTTCCTTTATAAGAGTTACCATGGTCAGCGTGTCTCTTCACAGCAATTGGAACCTGACTAAGACAATTAAAACCACAGAGCCTGGTGGCTGCACGGTGTCTTTACAAGCATAGAATCCTAGCCCCATTCTTTAGAGGTGGGGAACCTGAGGCCCAAAGTTAAGAGGCTCAGGTCACAGAACCAGGCCCTGGGGGTAACGTAACCCTCTGTTTGATCTGCTCAATTCCCACAAGCACTTCCAAGAAGCAGGAGCAGGGGAAAATGGTGGCTGCTCACCTAGGAAGTAGGAGAAATTAGAGGTCCCAGTGAGGTGGGAAATACCTGCTGGCTTTTAGGGCTTGTTAATGAGCCTCGATGAGGAGGTCAGCAGCCAGCTAGAGCCGAAGACTGAGTTAGCCTTTACTAGCCCTAGAATGAAAGGAAAGAAAGAACCGCAGAAGCAGGCTAGGAGTACAGCTCCTAAAGCGCCCGTATCCCGGCTGTAAGATCTGGCCATCTACGAAGTCAAGCGCATCCATATTTGCTGTGCGCCAACTGTGGGCCAGGAGCTAGACACTGGGTGGTAGAACAAGAACCATCTTGTCACAAGATTCTGTAAACTCCTTGCGTAGTTCCTGCTCCAGACATGTCAACTGTAGAGTAGAAATAACGCTACTATAATTAGTGGAGCAGTTAGCTGTCAGATGCAATTAGTGAAGTTACCCATTCATTCAGTTCATTAACTTTAATGAATTTAATAATTTTTTCTAGAGACTTTTATTTATTTTTATTTTATATATTTGAGTGTTCTTCCTGCATGTATGTCTGTGCACCACTTAGATACAACACCTGTGGAGGTCAGAAGAGGGCACTGGATCCCCAGGAACTGAACTTCCAGATGTCTGTGAGCTGCCATTGGTGTGTGTCTTGACCATGGAGTCATCTGTCCAGCCCCTTAACAATATTTTGACACAGAGTCTCACTCTCTGGTACAAGCTGGTGTTGAACTTTAAAGTTTTGCCTCGGCTTCCCAAGTGCTGGGATTATAGATTAGATGTGTGCTATCACACTTGGAAAATAATGTTTTTAAATTTTAATTGTGCGTTGAAGACACAAGAGACAAGTTAGTAAACAAAATGACCATTCTTTCTTCTCTGCTCAAAGTTAACAGTTTAACCTTGTGTAATGATACATAGAGCTAATAGTTCAGGGACCAAATGAAACAATATGTGTACAAAGACAGAGGAGAGCCTAATCTAGTTCCCTTTGACTCTAGTGTCCACACCTTCCGTGTTGTGTAGCTAATGCTAAGAGTCAGGAATTGCGGATTGTTACAATGAATTTGACACAGGAGTTACAGTCATCTCTTACAGTCATCATTATGTCCTGTGTCTGCAAAGGGAGTGTTCTGTTTCCATGGAGCTTAGAAAGAAACAGGAAGCAGCTTGTCATATCTTTCCTCTGTCCCTCGTCTTAGGAAGACCTGTCAAGGCAGTGAAAGAAAGGAATCCTTTTACTGATGCGAGGAAGTGCAAAGAGTACCAGTAAGACCATTTGCACACTGGCGCCACCTAGTGGGAGATTTTTTAGACTGCAAAGGCTGTAAAATAAGTAAACTATACTAATTTGTACCCTGAAGTTTTAAAGCTTATATTATTATTTCCTTAAAGAAAAGCACTGGAAAATTAGCTTGGCCTATAGCGTGCACACACACACATACATACATACACACACACACACGCACACAAGAAATGCTAGTCTCCTTCAGTCTGCATGCCTTTGAAAGGCATGTGATTCAATTAGATGGCATCTTTAAAGTGTGTAGACTGCAGGACAAAACTCATAGGTGTCATTTAGAGTGGTTTCAATCAATTATTTGGTTACTATGGCTATTTAAATTAAAATACAATTTCTTATGATTAAAAATGATTGAAATAGTTACAGATCAAGTTCCTCCGTCTAATTAGACGTATTTCCAGTGATCAGGAGCAGTCTGTGACTTCTAACAATGCCCACACAGAATATTCCTGAAACAGCAGAAAGGGCTGTCAGACAGCAGTGCTCTTAGGGAGTGAAAACATTGCAGTCCCTGTCTTCAACCAACGCACACACTTCTCACTAGTGCATTTCCAAGAACTTGGATTATTCGACCATTATAGAAAATTATTTTGATATTCTTACTTCTCTGTCCCAGACTCATCACTGACGGCTCACTGATATGATCGTGTGACCGCAGAGAAGGCAGTGTCCCTGCTATATTTTCTAAACACAACGTTGACTTTCTTTCCTTTTTCCCTTTAGTCCCAATGCCCTTTATCTCAGCCCTCCCTACTCTGTCACCTTCCTATGACTTTTTTTTTTAATTTATCTATTTCAGTTCTTCTCTAAACTGCTCGTAGTGATTAGTATTTTGCAACCCGGCTGTCAGTTCCCATGTTATTGAATTTTCATGTCGTTTATTGGCAATGCTTTTCTTAATGTTTTTCGAGACAAGGTCTCACTTCGTAGTACAAGCTGACCTAGAACTCATGGTGATCCTCCTGCCTCAGTCTCCTGATGGTAGGTGTACAAGATTGTGCCACCATATTGAGTTTATATTGCGATAATTGAAGCTTGTTGTAATTTTAACCTCTGGCCACAGTGAGACTGTAATTCATGAACGGTTGGGCATGCAGGGTTCAGTATTTGTCCTTTGAGTTTGGTTGATACGATGTTTTGCTAACAGTAAGCATCTCATTAATGTGATTTGATTGTAGCCACCAAATGTTCCTGGCCTAGTCATAAAACAGATGCCGCTCCACGTTTGTACACAGTATAAGGGTACAGAGATTTTCTTAGGTAAAGGTCGAACAAACAAAACATCACACCGGAGGCAGTTAGATTTGGAGGCCATCCAGCCTCTGCGAGAGTTGGGAGTTCCGCGGGATCTTTCAGCCAATCAGCAGCGAGGATGGAGCCGGCCTTCAGCTGGTGCTGGATCCGGTCTCTAGGAGGAGTCCTGGGGCACAGAGGCGGCACCTTAGATCTTGGCCTCACTGCATCAGGGGACCAAGGGTGGCACAGGGCACCTCTGCTGTGATTGTGGTAGGTGCTGGCCTATTAGAAGAGCGTGGGCTGGGCAGATTTGCCCTGTGAGCCCTGCTTGTGGGCGGATGCAACGAGGGCCTAGATGTACCCAGAGAGGAGCGTTCAACGGTCCCCAGCCCGGCAGAGCCAATCCAGTATCCTGTCGATTAGGACTGCCTGTGGTGCCTCTGATACCCGGGTGGGAAGCATGGCTCAGAAAAGCTTTCCGCGCATGTTGGGCAGAGGTTGGTAACGATGTAGAGGCCTGGGCACTTGGGAAGCTGGATTCTTGTTCCAGCTCATAGTGTCATGGCCACTCTCTAGGGCTGTGATTGTAGATACCGGTGAAGGGCTGGTAGAGTGAGATTTCCTCGGTCACGTTATCTCGCCCCACCTTATACAAAGGAAATTGAAAATGAAGTTTATGCCCTGGGAATGCTGAAGTATGAATGGGCAGCCTGTATATGGCAGTTCTGTTGAACTTGACCATGTTGGATTTCATGGTCTAAGTTGATGAGGACGACCGACCTGGTCTATTCCTTAAGAGGACACCAGATTTCATTATAGATGGTTGTAAACCACCATGTGGTTGCTGAGATTTGAATTCAGGACCTTTGGATGCTCTTAACCGCTGAGCCATTTGGTCAGTAGTCCTTATGAATTAAGACCATGAAATCCAATATGGACAAGTTCAACAAGAACCACCATGTATAGGCTACACATGCATGCTTCAGTATTGCCAGGGGCTGCTTTATACAACCACATGTTTCGTGGGTTTTTGTGTGTGTTTACTATTTATCCTTAAAGTATTCTAGTGAGCTTCCCCTCCCTCCTCCACCAGTTGAATTATTTGGATTTTGTAAAATTTAAAGGCTTTCTTGGTGCCTTCGTTGTTCTTACATTTCTCTTCTGGTCATGAAAAGTTAGACATAGTCCATAGTAGACAGCAGTATTAAAAACTACTTACGGCCTGAAAAGTAACAGGGGACTTACCTAGTGTGTGTGAGCCCTAGGTTTGATCCCTAGCACCACTAAAATGTAAAACAAACAACAAAAAACAAATAAACAACAACAAATCATCCAATCTTCCTTTTTTATCATTTAAAACAATTTTCAGTGAGATGGTGGTAAATGCCTTTGATCCCAGCACTCGGAGGCAGAGGTAGGCAGATTTCTGAGTTCGAGGCCAACCTGATCTATAGAGAATTTCAGCACAGCCAGGATTGTTACACAGAGAAACCCTGTCTTGAAAAACCAAATAAAATAAAATTTAAATATATTTTGATCATATTCTTTCCCTTCCCCAAGTCCTTCCAGATCCTTTCCCCATCCCTATTCACCCAACTTTATCCTTTCTCAAAAAACAAACAAAAACCCAACGTAACAACCCCCAAACCAATAAAATAAAACACTACCCCCAAAGGAAAAAAAAAAACAATAGCAACAAAAACCCACACCAAGCTGTAACCAAATAAAAACATACACATAAAAAACTAGAGTCCAATGTATGTTGATCAACTACCGAACATGAGGTCTGCCCTGGAGGGGCTGATTTCACTCAATCTTTAAGTGATAGTTTGGGGGAAAATAAGCATATTTAATGTTTTAGTTACTGTATTCAACAGAGTACTCAAAGGGAGGCAAACTTGTAGGGTTACAGATCTAAGGCTACTCCGTCCCGTTCTTTCCACCACTCGTCAGTTGTGACCTGCACCAGGTTGATTTCCATGTGCCTCCCTTGTTTTGTTCGGATGTAGGAAAACATGGGCAGTAACCGACTCAGAGCTGTGCGGATCCACTGAGTTCACGGCACACTTGGCTTAGAACTCAGGCATGTTGCTGTTCGTTAGTACTGAGACTACTTCAGACTCAGGTGAATAGTCGGTTCTCATAGTTCACGTCACACCTTTACCTGTTTCTTCTTGCATACACAGTACTGGTAAAAGCCAGTTGTGGTCACGGAGCCTATAACCTGCACACTGATGGCTGAGGCAGGAGGACTGAGTTCGAAGCCAGCCAGCTCAAACTACAGTGATTCCGAGGCCACATAAAAAGACTGTCTCGAACAAACAAAAAGACAGCAATAAATAAGTAAATACTGATAGAGTATCTGCTAGTTTCATGACGAATCAGTTTCTTTCTTGCCATTGCTGAATCTCTTGGTTTTATATTACCTGGAACAAGACTGTCAGTGTCTGCTCCAGCAACAGTCGTCTATGACTGAAGATGGCGACAGTAAAAGTCACGCGGTGACTGATGCTGGCAGAGCACTGAACGGAAGTATTTTTGGCACGTGACTTTGATGAGAAATCAAATTTAGAGTTTCCTAAATTACTAGTAACATTTAATTGGCACAGCTCAATCTGCCTTGTATAGAAAGTCACGAATGAAGACTCTGGGGAGCACTTTGATGGTGTTTTGTTCTTCACGATACAGACTTTACAGCTACAATGTACATATTTTACAAATTGTCATACGTTTTCTTGTGTGGAGGAATTTCTCTCTTTTATGGCTTTAATCAAAGACCCACTGCGTTTTGAAAATTTGGGGGGTGGATCAATGATGGTTATTGGCTCCTGATCAGATTTTAAAAGTGAGGAAAACGCCGCTCTCATCTTTGTGTAATGACTTTCATTATTCAATACTGTTTTTTTTCAAATTTGTCAGATTAATTGACACAAATATTTTGTTTCTTAGTGGGATTATGTAAACAAATATATTCTTGGGACTGTATTGTCAAAGAATGTCATGATTTTAGTAATAGTAATTTGTTAAGTTTAAATCCATCTTAATCACGAACTCCCCTGTTCTCATTCTTCACGGAACACAAAGTGTAAGGAAACACAGCCCAGGTAGGCCAACCATTATCACGTCAGCGGCTCTGTGTTCGTGCGTGTGTTGTATGTGTGTGTGTATCGTATGCATGTATGTGCTTGAGCCTGTTTGTGCAGGCATATATGGAGGCCAGAAGATGATGCTGGAATGTCTTCCCTGATCGTTTCTCCATCTTGCTCTTAGAGACAGGCTTTCTCACGTAAGCCCAGAGCCCTGCTTGCTAGGCTCTCAAGAAGTTCCTGTTCCCATCTTCATAGCAGCAGGGGGAAAGGCACACTCTGGGAGGTGATGCCAGGGACTCTGTTCGCTATACCTGCCGAGCCATGCCCAGACTTCAAAGTTCAGCTTATGGAGTTGTAATTATTTACTTTTCATGCCATTTTGGACAAGAAGCATTTATTTAGCTGTCCAACTAAATTTTTGGTGGTCACTGAAGCACCTTAGTTCAGAATCTTGTTTGTATCTCTCGCTACACAACAAGATTGTCCGCACTTAACACAATATATTTTATGCTGCATTGACACCATGTTCCAGTGAGGCCTGAGCTCAGTAATGTCATTTTTTATTACTTTCAGGTAATACCTGTTACAAATAAAGTAAGTACAAAAGTCGTGTTACATGTTATCTTATAGGGGCCCCACTTTTCTCTGCTTGATTTTAATCTCCTATGCATGGCGCTGTGATGAGTGTGTAAGTAACACGCTTACCTGTCACGCTTGTTCTGTTCTTCTAGGTGAAGGGATGTCCGTGTCACACAGCATTTTTGCATATGCATTTAAATTAATATAATTGTTTGAAGGCTGTGGTAAAACCAGGCTTATACCAATAGGAGTATATGAAGAAGCTAAGACTAAAAATTTAAAATAAGTCTGATCAGGTGGCTGTGATGACACACACCTTTAATCCGGGAAACAGATGCAGCTGGATCACTGTGAGTTTGAGCCAGCCTGGTCTACAGAGAGTCCCGGGACAGCCAGGGTTACATAGTGTGATCAAATCAACAACAACAAAAGTCTGACGAATGAGATGACTGAAGTGTCTATAAAGCTGGATGCTGTAACACATCTGCATTTTTGAGTACTCAGACATTAAAGCGCATGTACATTAAATGCTATGGTTTGCTTAATGGTATTGACATTCCCTTCAGTCAGAGTAACGGGATCCTTCTCCCTCCCAGTTTTCTTTCCAGGTTCGCAAATCTGTTGTTGTCTTTAGTCTGTGACTTAAGGTCTCATCGCAGAACAAAATGGGAGATGCTGAAGCAGGCAAGAAGATCTTTGTTCAGAAATGTGCTCAGTGCCACACGGTGGAGAAAGGTGGGAAACACAAGACTGGTCCAAACCTCTGGGGCCTTTTCGGCCGGAAGACAGGACAAGCACCAGGATTTTCTTACACCGATGCAAACAAGAATAAAGGTAAAGGCCAGGAGCGGTGGGAGATGCTCGGAGACTTTATTGCAGGAAAGACTGTTCGGGGTCTGGTGTGGAAGTGTCTGCCTAACTATTGCATTGGAAATAGACTCCCATGTTTCTGATAACTGAAATGCTGGTTTTTTGCCATAACATCTGGACTTAGATAGCTTGCTATCCCTCCAACCAGAAGACTCGAGTCTTTCATGGCATAGAATTTGCCCATGTAGACTGTTTTATATGTTAATTTTATGTTACATTTATCTTGAGAAAGTGTGGGTTAAGTCTAAAAAAGAAAACATTTTAATGGCACGATAGCAGTACTGATTGTATTTGTAGTGGTGATTCTTAGCAGTGTTGGGAATATAAAGTTTGAAAATATATTTAACAATTTGGTATTGGTTGGTAGAAGGGAGTTAAACAGTAAAGTGAGAAAGCTTTTTAGAATTGAGATTAAAGACAGCTAGAAAAAAAAACTATAGTATCTGTGCAAAACAGTTGGTTTCATACATGTGTGTGCACAGACATATATAAATAGATTAGCACAGCAAATATTCTTAAATTACAACTCTCCTTTGAACTGTTCTTGGTGGCCTAACATACAGACCACAATCTCGGAGCACTCGTATCTGACGAGGGTCTCAGTGTATAGTCCAGACTGACTTTGAACTCATTTATAGCCTAGCTTGGCCTCAAATTCACTATGATCCTCTTGCAAGTGCTAGAATTATAGGTACATAAGCGATTTTAATTTTTTTAAATTGGAGTGAAATTCACGCAGCATTTAGCTAGTTATTTTAGTGTATGTAATTTATTAACATTTAGCATCCATGATAGTGTACCATCATCACCTCTCCCTGGCTTTATTTATTTGTTTGTTTATTTGCTTGCTTACTTGTTTATTTATTCACGTATTCATCCATCCATCTATCTATTTATTCTTTTGAGACTGGTCTCACTATGCAGACCAAGCTAGTCTTGAACGCACAGAGATGCACTTGCTTCTGCCTCCCGAGTGTGGGATGGAGGTGCATGCTGCTGTGTCTGCCTTCAGAACTTTTTAGAACGAAACACCATAGCACCTTCATCTGTTATGTAGCCACCCCTCCTGGCTCTGTTCTTCGATGGCTGCTAGACAGCTCTGTCTCTTTGGATTTGCATGTTGACTGTTTGATGTGCAAGGAATCCTGTAACAAGCTACTGTTTGTGTCTGTCTTCCTTCACCGGCGTGATGCTTCCAAGGCCCATGAAAATTGTAGCCAGTATCAATACTTCAGGATAATTCTGATGGTGACTCCAGCGTGTGGTTTCGATCTCCACTTTGTCGTGTGCGTGCGTGTGTGTGATTAACGAGTGCCCAGTGCACATGTGGAGATCACAGACAGCTTGCAGGAGTGGGTGCTCTCCTTCCACTATGTAAGTCCTGAGGATAAAACTCGGGACGTTGAGTCAGGCCTGCACTGTCATTGTGTTCAGGATGTGCAAAAATGCTGGCAAGCAGGTATTGTACGGTAAAGGATTTTGTTCTTCTCTTGGGTTTCTATAAGGGACTCTGTAAAATCTGGGGATTTCCTAAGTGAAAGGATTATCTTTGTTAGTCCCAGGGACCAGGACCCAACTCTTGCTGATGCTGTGACTCCACTCCTAGATGCTGGTTGGGCTCCAAGATCATTTTCAGATCTTGCAGGAAGGACCAATCATGAGGTTAGATAATTGTGCCTCATGCTCAGGGATTTCAGGTAGACTTCTGGGGACAGAGTGGGGATCGAGATGCTGGAACTGGGTTCTGTCATGTTACAGTGAGCCTGTCAGTCATGTTTATGTACTGAAACCCCTGTTAGACGCTCCTTACCAGCCAGCACTCTGGCAGAGAGAGGAGGTCCTGATCCTTCGAAAGCATTTCCAGGAAGCGTGCATTTGTGACCCTCCAGACCTTGCCTTGTGGGTCTCTTAGGCCCTGCCCCAGCGCACGGCCTTTATAATAATTGTTGGCACTGCTTTCCTGAGTCCTGAGAGCTGTTCTAAAGGAATCACTGGACATCAGAAGGTTGTGGGTATTTCAGAAGTTTGGGTGGCTAGACCTCCCCTCCCCCAAAAGCCTTATAGTTTCTTAAATAAAGGCCTTCTTCCAGAAGGCTATGGAGTGTGTGCTGACTGTGGACAGTTAGTGTTAGAACTGCAGTTTGGTGAGTGCAGTTAGATTTTCAGTTGTTAGGTTACCGAGGAAACCAATTTTTAAGTCACGTTTGTTGCTTTCAATTATATGGTTCTTGAATTTGTGTAGTACTTGGGAATTGAACCCAGGGCTTCATCCATGCTTGGAGCATACTCTACCTCTGGGCTGTACACTCATCTTGACAAACTTTTAAACTGTTTCCTTTTGTGTCTTTTTATTAATATTGTTTTGACAGTGAAGTTGGAAGGTCCTAATTTCTAGTCTAATTATAAACCACATTCGAATTGAAATGAAATGAAAATGACGACAGAGCTGTGTGCCGCCCAGTCAGTTGTTTCCTTTTCTGTACATAAAAAAACAAAAACGTTTTCAGTTCATGAGGTCCCTTTAATCAGTTGCTGGCTTTCTTTCTCGAGGAGCTGGAGTCCTGTTTAGAAAGTCTACAGAAATAGCTCTATCAAAGGATAGGCCTGCCATGAAAGTGTGGTGATAACTAAATAAAAGAACACTGCCTCTTAGGCTCACGGATTTGGAGGAGTGAAGAGTCACTGGTGCACTGTGTGTGCTGATCTTTGAATAGAGGGGAAAGAAAAAGAAACAGATTAGCTAATCAGGGCAATTAGTACTGGGTTGTTAGATACAAAGCAGAGGTGCGAAAGTCGTGTTGAGGAAGGAGCATTAGGGGCAAAGACAGGGAGAGGACGCAGCAATGGCGGAGCTGACCGCAAAGAAAGGAAATCAAACGACGTCGGATATTCTCAGGCTTAGGGGCTGAGACGAAGAGTGGCAAACATGGCTGCCTGTGCTGGTTGAGAAGGAAAAGGGAAACGGCACGGGAAGACTAGAGGGACACAGGACCAGAGTGAAGCGCGGAGGGAGTGTAGAGTATGAACAGTCTTGACGGCTGGTCCATCTGCTGCTGTCAGTCCTGGATCTGTGGATATGTCCCTGGGCCACCCTGTCCTCGTCTAGGGCCTTCCTTTGGAGATGAAGTTGCAGATGCGGTCCAGTTAGTGGGCAGTTCTTCACAGGTGGAGTACCAGATGCTGGCCATGCTTGTGGGTTCACCCTCACCCGAAAGTCGGGTGGCTTGTGTCCTTTTCACTGGTTTTCCAAGGGAGAAGAGGACAACTTCGTCTGTCATCATGGAATTGGATTTCTGATCACAGATTTCCATGACAGATAGGTAGGGGTGCGTGCGTGCGTGCGTGTGTGTGTGTGTGTGTGTGTGTGTATGTGTGTGTGTGCGTGCGCGCGCGTGCATGTGTGTATGCACACACGAGTGCAGGCACATACACGCCACACTTTACCTATGGAGATCAGAGGACAACTTTGGGGAATTGGTTTTCTCCTTTACTGTGGGCTCTGGGATTTGAACTCAGGTTGTCAGGCCTTCAAAGTTATTTTACCCCATTGTTGTAGGAGCTGTGGGTTGCATTTTGCCACCCAGCTCCCGCCACCGGCTAGCTTTACCCGAAATAACAACACACAAATTGTATTCTTTTAAACACTGCTTGGCCCATTATATCTAGCCTCTTTTAGGCTAATTTTTACGTATTAATTTAGCCCATTTTTAATAATCTGTGTAGCACCCCTAGGTGCGCTTACCAGGAAGATTCTAGCCTACGTCCATCCTGGGTCGGAGCTTCATCAATCGCGTCTGCCGGGGAGAGGGGAGCATGGCCTCTGAGCTCACTTTCTCTTCCCAGCATTCTGTTCTGTTTACTCCTCCCACCTATGTTTTAACCTATGAGGGCCAAGCAGTTTCTTTATTATAATTAACCAATGACCTTTCTCCATCACCCCATGAGCCACCTCTCTACTCAATAGTCACAAACTCTTGAATTCAGGTAGCTTTGTTATATCAGGGCAAGGTACATTCTTCTTTGGGCATCATTATGCCCAATTTTAAAGCAGAAAATTGGATTGGATTGCAGGCTATCTGAGATTTTCTCTACAAGGGACGCTGTTATTCCAGAAGCTCGAGACACCCTGGAGGCACAGCGTGTCTGGGGTAGTTGTTCACTGACGTATCTTTGATGGTCCTATACAACACATGACTATTGGCTCTCTACAGAGAAACAGGAATAGACTCTCTTTCTGGGATTTTCTTGTAGTTCAGGCTCTACATTATTAGCTAAACAGTCTTCCCGTTGAGTGACAGGTAACCCTCTGTTCACATATGTGGGTCATAGTGAACAGTAAGCCCTAAGAAGTAACCATGAAGACTTAATACTTATTTTCAACCTTATAGGTATTGTCTGGACAGAAGCAACTTTAATGGAATATTTGGAGAACCCAAAGAAATTCATCCCTGGCACTAAAATGATCTTTGCTGGTATCAAAAAGAAGAGTGAGAGAGAAGATCTTATTCAGTATTTGAAACAGGCAACATCCTCATGAATTAGAAGTACAGCTTCAAAAATACTAGTTCTCAATTTCAAATATTGTGCTTAATAAGAAGCAATTTCTGCTCTTTCTTGATCAGCCTGTAGTAATTTTAACACGTTAAATAAAGGTTGATATTTTTGATTGTGTATAGTCCACTCATGAGAAATTGATTTTCATTATTGTGCTTGCCTTTTACTTAACTGAAAACAGGGAACATATAGTCAAACCTTGGGAATGCTTTTTGGTGGGGGGCGGGGGGGGAGAGAAAGAGAGAGAATGAATGAATTATGGATCCTGGGTGAATAAAACAAAATCTAGATGGAAGGAGAAAGTCATGGCCTGCCTACTTTGATAAGCACATCTTGGGTTTTTTTTTGCTTTTGCATCTTTAAGCTCTCTGATCCTAAATAACACAAAGCTGGGCCCAGGCTCTTTTGAGGGGGAAAAGCCCCAGTCAACTACTCAAAAGGCAGAAAGAGCCCATCTCAGAGTCACAAGTGCAAAGCATGGTGGGGCAGGCCCACTCCAGCTAGTGGAGGGCACAGTGCTCTCTGCAGCGAGGCTTCTCCTGAACAGGACCGCCATCCAAATGATGGGGTCCCAGGGAGGAGGGCACAGCTTCCATACCAAAGAGATGGGTAGAAGACTAGTTAGGGGCCATGACAGGGAAGGATGAAATACCTGTTACCCCATTTATGCTTCACATCCCCACCCCAGGGTCTTAGGGGTCAACTTCATCCTCTAAGTGGTACCTAGAATTTAGTTCAGGCCAGAAGCAAAGCATTGATCTTCTACCGATAACTTTCACCTTTATCAGCACTTGACTTATAGTATGTACTGCTACTGTGAGATGAACTAGTTGAAAAGGAGCAAATTCTAGAAGGTTCCATTAAATTTGCTAAGTGCTCAAGCTTACTCTTGTTATCCCTGACGAGTTGGAAGGAATGTACTTCTCTGGGATGCCAGGGTCAGTACTGTGTGGAAACCTGTCTGGGAATCGAGAGTGGCTTCAGGCAAGGCTAAGCTTGTCATGTTGTCCCTCAGGGTGTTTTCTGCGAGGACAGAGAGGTTGCAGGGTCTCTGAGGGTGTGCCCAGAGCAGAGCTGGGTTTGCAGAGCTGTTACCTCAAATCAGACACCACATCCCATTCTAGTCTGCATGAGGCCCGTCAACTTTGTGAGACACAACTTGAGCTCAATTCTCATTCGTAACTCAGTCCAGATCCACGGAGCCCTGCAGGAAAAATTGCTGGTGTTGCTACAAGCTGCTGTTCCCCGCTGCAAGCTTCAGGCAGGAGGAAGGCGGCTTTAGGCTTTTTTTTTTTTTTCAGGCTTTTGCCTTAGGAGTAGAAGCAGCTGTTCTGAGGACTGAGGTAATAAAAGGCATTTGGGTAGAAATGAGGAATAGTTTCTCTTCAAGTAGATTTCTGCTTAAGGAATTGTTGGGTTAGTAACATATTGAGTATAACGTTAAACTTCAGAAAGAGTAAAGCAAGTCGTCCCCCTCCCCACATTTTGTTTAGTGGAAATGTTTTATTCATTCGAAAAGTTGGAGGAAATGTTACACATGCGCATGGTAATTGAAGTTGTGCGCTGTGATACACTTTATTATTGAAATTGTCTCTGAGAAGCTTACATTTATTTTAGGATGGCTTCTGGCCATGCAGACAGCTTTATTCAGTGCTGCTTTAGCTAGGTTACATTGAGTCTCCCAGAATCCTCTGCGTGGTTCCCAGTCAGGCTGGTGACAAAAGCATTATGCTTGAGACTGGGAGGAAGCAGGGCCAGGCAGAAGGCTTTATATTTAGTGGGTCAGCTCACAACCATGCACATAAACTATGCTCGCCACACATCTGTTCGCTTTTGTGTTTGGCGGACAGCCACCTCTCCAACTCCTGCTGGCCCCTCTTTTCTGTGAGATCTAGAGCAGGTATGTGGCTGTTCTGACGGCAGACTGGCTTCGCTAGGTCACCCACATCAGTGGTGAACACCTGACTTGACAGGAGAGTACCAGTTCGCCCTCTCGGATTATCCTTGCTCTGTTTGTGCTTTTCCCAGCTGTCTTGCCCTGAGGACTGAGACCTAATGGCTTTAAGCTCATCTCTAGATCCCCAGCCAGTAACAAATACTCTAATCTCACTCAACTCCACCCAGGCTGCTCTAAGTCCCCTTCTTGACTAGGCCCTGGGTCTTGGCCTCTCTCCTTAGCTATTTAGACCCATGTTTAACCTGAATCCTACTTAATCAGTTCAGCAGATTCACGTCCGTGGCACCTGAGCACTCCTATCTGCCTTCAGCAAAATCCTGTCAAGTTTATCCATCCAGAATCCCCTTTACCTCTGGCATTTCTTTCCTCCGACTGCTTTTCTGCTCCCTGATCTGCTCCTGGGCTGTAAGTCCCTGGTTGTTCTTTGGTCTTCATTGTTGAGCTGATTTTTTTTTCAAGGCCAAAGTGATCTTTCATAGTTGCTCCTTAAATCAGCACACCTTTAATCTCAGTACTCAGAAGGCAGAGGCAGGCAGATCTCTGTGAGTTCGAGTCCAGCCTGGTCTACAGAGTGAGCTCCAGGACAGCCAGGACTGGTACACAGAGAAACCCTGTCTCAAAAAACAAAACAACGAAGCAGCATCATTTTACTGATGTTTACTGTCTCAACAGCCTTCTGCAGTCTTCCCAAACCCCCTGGGTAGCTTCTGTGACTTGATTGTGATACTTTAGCCATCTACATTTGAACCTTTTCCTCCCCAGCTTCTACCTAAAGTTTGTGTGGTTTCAGCTCTAACGAGTCTCTTGTTCCCAGCACCCATGTGATCTTGCTCTCTAGGCAAAGACACTGTGGATACCATAGCTGTACATAGGCACCATAGCTGAACAACACAATTTGGGAGCAACAGGGACCTCAGGGTAATACACGGAATGTCCTTCAACCTGAATTAGGTGTGCCCTGATAGGGCAAGAAGAGAAAGTAAATTTACTAGAATCTAAAGTTGTCAAGTTATGTTAATGTCCCCTAAACTTAAATTAGATGTTCAGGGGAAGAGTACTTAGGGTAGCTAAAAACATTGTATGATGATGAAATTTGAAAAAGTAAGTACTTCGATTTTATAGCACCACTTCCTAGAGCAGGAGACCAGAGATCAGGAGAAGTTATGCCGATGTGTATCAACAGAAAAACATTTGGAAGAACTGAGAAGTCAGATGATTGGATGAAAACTATTACCTGTAGTACCATCCATTTTAATAACCAATCTTAAGAGCTCTGAAAGAATAATGTATCATTTACATAAAGTCAGACTGTGCAATCGTTTCACTTGGCAGCTTTGTGTGTCAGAAAGGGGCAGAAAAAACTCTTTAGAAAAAAGTGGGGCATTGTTAGATCTTACACATTTACTTCCCAGACATAAAGCTGGCGTTCATGTGGGAAGCAACATAACAATTGCTTTTCAAGAAGAGTAATTGTTTAATTGAACCCTTGTGTAGTACAAGATCACGGTGTACAATATGACTCGTATGCTGTGTGTAATCCACTGTGTTTACTACAACAGCATTTGCTGTGTGTAATCCACTGTGTTTACTACAACAGCGCATGCTGTGTATAATATACTGTATTTACTACAACAGCATGTGGAAGGTTTGCTTGTTTGCTGAGCCCTCCTGCTTCATCACCTTCTAAAATAGCACAGGCAGGAATTCTCTGAATTTCTCACTTTGTAATCTTAACTGTCCACGCGTGAGTTTGAAACCACAGTGTCACACAGTTCTGCTTGACTTCCTGATTGTGCCCTCGGTGGGACCTCATTTAAGCAGAGAAACTAAATGGTGCAGGAGGATCAGGGTGTGGGAGGATATATATATATAACGTGTATGTGGTAGGACAGATCTCTCATTTTCTAATATATTTTATTTCTGGAATCATTTATTTATATTCAGAAAGAAAATTAAGAAAATTCAGTATGAAAACAAAACCATTCAAGAAGGCGTATGTGGGACATCCTCCCTACTCTCCCACATCTTTCCTCTCTACCATTAAAAGATGAAATTCCTGGGTGTGATGACGTAAGCCTGTAATCCTAACATCTGATAGGCTGAGGCAGGAGGATATGAAGTAGCAGGTCAGTCCACTGCACAGTAAGAACTTGTCTCAAGAAACTGAGAACAAACCAACAAACAATGACAAGAACAAACTACAGAACAAAAGATAAAGACAGGAGAAAAGGAAAGAATAAAAGGAAAGGTAGGGATACAAAAAACTCTACTCCCTGCCCCAATTAAAAATCATACAAAATGTAAGGGTACAGAGACAGAGACCAGAAAGCATTAAGAAATAAAGAAAAGGGAGGTCCTTTAATAACCAAATACCTAGTCGGTGCTAATCCTCAAATGTGGAATTAGACCCTGGGTCCTTGTCCTCCAGTATCTGACTTTTCTACCTTTTAGGTTGGATATAGTCAAGTCTTTGAAATCTGAGGTCCATGAACTTTAAATTACCACCACCCATACATGATGTCTGTCCTATCGAAATCTGAAACAATTGCATGGAATCAAATTTTTATTGTATTAATCCTGCTCAGAGCCTCAGTTTTAGTTAACTATCCTTTTTTGTAAGATACTTGACATTATGTGAAAGTACTGACTGCATAAACGCAGTTTGATAATTAAAATAGTGGTGGGGAAAAAGAAGTGTGTGTCCATGTCTGCCATGGTGAGACTGTGCTCTGCTACAACCAAAGGTTGCAGGGGGACGTTTCTGTCCCACCAGTCGCTCCCCAAAATAACAACACAGAGACTTAATAGTAATTTTACAAATGCTCAGCCGATAGCTTAGGCTTGTTTTTAGCTCGCTCTTATAACTTAAATTAACCCATTTCTATAAATCTATGTGCTGCCCTGAGGCCTATTTACTTCAGGTACATACTTCCCATAGTGCTTGCTCTGTGTCTCATGATGTCTCCCCTGACTCTGTCCTTCTTCTCCCCAGCATTCTCTCTGCCCCCCAAACCCTGCCTAACCTTTGGTCAATCAGCTTTTTTTACTAACAATGAGAGAAACACCTCTTCACAGTGTACATGCAGAAGGATTATTCCTTAGCAGAAGGCATCCGTTAGTTTATTCAGCAAGTATTTGTTACACATTGCAGTATCTGGTCTCCACGGACACCTCCAATAAACATTGTTTCTAGGCACTCACGCCTGGAAGTTCTAAGTTCATTAGATTTAGTACCTGGCAACTAATATATTAAGTGTCAGTTTCCCCAAATAAGTTATCCCTGTATGAGTTACAATGTTTCTAGTTCTTGGTATCACGTTCTCTGCTATCCTCTAGGGTGGAAGATTAGGCCACGAATTTTAGTTACAGCTACACGTCATGTGTAGATACGGACTTCTTAGTAGGCAGTTTCGCTGTAATGGCAATATTTCAAGGACTTGGAACAATGGTTATCTCTCCATCCCCAGCGCACGTAGGCAGCTGTGGCTTCCCATTCTGGACCCTGATTAAAGGGATAGTACCAGCATCGGACATTCTTATTCCCATGTCAGAGGAGAAAACGAAGAAGCATGGAAGAGGCTCCCGAGGCATCTTAAATACAGACATGGTGCTCATTATCGCACTCATACTCCACTGACTACGACTTGCTAGGTAGACTGCCAAACTCGAGGGCCAAGGTCAGGCAGAGGTATTCTCTTCCTGCAAGAAGGATAGCAAGTACACAGCAATTGTGCTCCATCCCTTTGGAAGGAAGAAGGCACTGAATACACGCAAATAAAACAAGCACCATGGCACATGTGTCTTTTCTTTTCCCGTGAGTTCCTTTCTGACCACTCCTCTGGTGAGCCCAGTCTCATTGCCTCTGATGTAGGTGCACCCCTGACTGATCACATCCCAGGTGTACTCAGATTTGTTCCCATCTCTGCTTTCGGTACTTGATCGTAATCTGCCTGCTGGCATGTCAAGCTCACTTAGATCTCTGCTTGTGACGCTGCTGGCATTGCTGTCGCTGTGTCTGTTCTGTGACTTCTCTAAGTCTGATGTATGCAAGGAAAGGTCAGGCCCCTGTAAAGTCCAGTGTCTTGGGTTTAATGATAAAATTGCTGTGTCATCTTACTGGCGGTATGAAAGAATTTGGGAACAGATTCTTTGAAGCTAGGACTAGAAGATTCTGATCTGTTGTTTTTATCTGAGAGTCTCAGTCAAGATAATTGCCAAAAGAGGTAAAATGCAGATTTTTTTTAAAAAAAAAAATGCTATCTTAACTGAATAAATGATGTCTTCTTTTCTAAAAAGAAATTGCTTTATTTTTGTTACTTATTATTATTGTTGTTTTCTAGTGATAGGTCTCTGTTCTAAAGGGCTCCATGGCTCTAGGAAATACTAATCTGTTGCCAGAATTCAAAAGCATTGAGAACAACAAATGGGGAGATCTGGCTGCAAGGAACAGAAGTGAACTAGACACTTTGTGAAACTACTGGGATAAAAGACAAGACTCACACTACAAGAGAAAACTAGTTCTTAGGTTGGGCTAAACAGGCCCCCAAACCTAGCATGATCTGCATTTCAAATAACCTGGCTTCTTGGAGTTTTTCTTCCCCAATTCAAATGAGTTTGCATTTGAAAGCTTGGTAAAACATCATACCTCCTTAAATTTAAAGATTACTAAGTGCTCACGGGTGTTGGGCCATCCTCTGGAATGTCCTCAGCCTACCAGGGGCCACACCCTCAAGGAAAATGGGCTCTTGTTCCCACAGAAGCAATCAGCGGTCCACAGCTCCTCAGCTAAGGATGGGGTACAAGAGCACCTCCCCCTCCATGCTGGATCATGCTCAAGTCTCTGTGGGTAACTGCAGCTGCTCTGAGTTCTTGAGGGCCAGAATCTCTCCTGTCCAGAAGATGCTGCTTCACACCAGTCTACCTGAGCTTCTGGATCTAACAGTCTTCTGAGTGTGTGTGGTGTGTGTGTGTGTATGTGTGCTTGTCTGTGTGTGTCGGTGGGTGTGCATGCACACACATGCATGTGGGGGGTTATATGTGTGGGGATTTGCACGAGCTCACATGTGCATGGGTGTGGAGAAGAAAGAGAGAACGAGAGCGAGCGAGCGAGAGAGAGAGAGAGAGAGAGAGAGAGAGAGAGAGAGAGAGAGAGAGAGAGAAAATGAGAGGAGGGGTCTCACCTGCAGCTAAGCACTTCACAGACACTTTCCGCACATTGACTAACTGCGAGCTTCTGCATTAACAACCATCACCTGCACAGATGTGGTCTGAGAGCTGCATCCATCTGTGGGCTAGAGATAATAATTTAGAGGGCAGTTTGGTATTATGCCCATGTAGCAAAATAATAGCAGCAGGTTCACCCCAAGGTCCACGAACATCTCAACCATGGATTCTTTGCTCAATTTGCAGTGCCAGGCATGTATTCCCTCTTGCAGAGTGGGCCTTAAGTCCAATCACGTCACCTTTGTACCTTGGGCCTGTCTTGTCTTGACACGCTGGCTGCTATTGTCATTCTGTGGCTAGAGAAACTTCATTTTACGCTAGGCCTTTGTCTTGGTGACCACTAGCTGTCTGTCTCTGACTCTAGTCCCTGGAAGATAAGCACTCGGTAACCCTGATTCAGTGGCCCTACCCAGAAATGTATAGTCATGGCATGTGCTTTGCTATGACTATGACTAACTGCCTTTTGGGGGCACCTGTAACCTGCTTATGCAGACATTCAAGGTCGAGTTTGAGGTTGCCTTCACTACCTAATCTTGGTAGAGCAGAACAGCTCTTGACTTGCTCCTGCAGATACTCAAGGTTGTCCGGTCTCTTTTACCTTTAAAATCCCTCCCCTCATCCTCCTTAGAGGAGCACGCTCTAATTTGACTAAGAGATTGCTGTCCTGCTAGTAGCTTTAATAAATTGAACTAATTATAGTCTGGATGGAGTCTATGGTCTTTTTCTGGGGTTCGTGAACTCCATAACAGCTCGCAAGGTTCGCAGCTGGGTAAGATTGCTGATCACACACACACACACACACACACACAGAGAGAGAGAGAGAGAGAGAGAGAGAGAGAGAGAGAGAGAGAGAGAGAGAGAGAGGGAGAGCAGTCTACACAGCATCTTCTTGTACTATGGAAGCTTCCAACTGTGAAGAAGCTTCCTAGCCAGTCACTTGATTTCTAGCATGTCTGTGACCACGTGTGTGGGGAGCACTTTAATGAAAGGACTAGCATGAACAAACATGCTTGAAGCTCTCCCCGATGTCAATGTCAAATATCCTTCAGGGAGATTTGATGAAGCCTTGGCTCAACATGGGGATGGACAAATACAGGAACTGCAGTTACAGAGCACATGACAAAAGAGGAGTTTGAGAGGCAGGTATGGGAGAAGGCTCAGGAAACAAAAAGGGCTGCGGGTTTGTTTCTGGAAGGCAATGGGAAGAACAATGAAATAAAGGGGAATATGGAGGAGTCGCAAGCTGGTTTCCGAGGGCTGCTGTAACAAGAAGCCACACTCTTGGTGACTCAGAGCAAAGGAAACTCATCCTGTGATTTTGGAGGCCAGAACTTCAAGACAGTAAGAAGGTTGATGTTTTACCTGGAGATTCTGAGAGAAAATCTACTTCCTGATTCTTGGCTAGCTTGAGGTGCCTGCCATGGGTACTTGACATTCATGGACTTGTGGATACAGGACTCCAATCTCTAGCCTTATCTTTGGATCACCCACCTCCTCTGTGAGTCGTGGTGCCTTCTCTCCTTTGGAGGAGAAAAGCCATCGTATTCTAGGCTTACCGTCAGTCAAGGGTGATACTCTTGATGTCCTTAACTTTATTACATCCATTAAGACCCTCTTTCCAAATCAGATCTGCCATGGAACAGTCCTTTTCTACACTACAAATATGCGTTCCTCTCATTTGCTAGTAAAAAGTTGATTGGCTGATAGCTTAGCAGGAAGAGATAGGGCATGAGAGCCAGGCTAGGAGAATTCTGGGAAGAGGGGGAGTGGAGTCAGAGAGTCTCCAGCAAATGCAGAGAAGCAAGGTGAGAATGCCGTACTCAGAAAGGGTACAAAGCCACGTGGTGAAAAATAGATAAGAATTATGGATTAATTTAAGTGCTAGTAACAAGCCTAAGCTACCGATTGAGTATATATAACTCATATTCAGCCGCTGAGTCGGTTTCTGGAGCTGGGTGGTCAGGTCCAGAAATGTCCAAGTACACAGATCAAATGTGCTGTTTCTGCTTTCATATGTCTTTTAGGGGGCAGCTAATCATCCCACTGGATGTCTTGTGAGGACTAAATTCAATAGATAAAAAAATATGAGTAAGGCTATAATCTAACAGTCGTGTAGAAGAGAACACCAGTTGAAAGAGAGAGGACAGGTGATGGCGGCTTGTCTTAGGTCAACTTATGAGATAAACTGTATAGAATCAAATGATTAAGGTAAAATCAGGGTGACCTTGATACATTTAAGTAATATTTGACATTTAGGGGCAAATGTTTGGTGACCATTGGAAATAGGAGTCTGGGATTCAGTAGAGGGCTTGTGTGGTCAACTGTGGAATGGGCATCTCCAAGAAAAGAATGCCTGTAAGTACACATACTATTGCCTCTGTCTCAGCTAACTGGTCTGAGCTATGTAATCTTTGAGTTATAGAGCCTCCAGTTGAAATACAGCTGCCATAAGGGACCGATATTGAAGTTTTCCCACCTAGAGGGAAGTCATGTAGAAGACCCGACGGATGAACACTTTATAGAAATAGAGCCCTCTGAATGCAGCCACATAGCGACTCAAATACTACAAAGAGGAACCAAAGAGCCAAGGGTTAACCAGCACATCTGTAGGAAATAGAGAAATCATTGCACTAAGCAAATAAGTATCTTATGCTTCAGCCACCGCCTGCGCTTCATGATCCAGAGGTCACAGAATAAAATCCAGTGACGTCTGCATTAGAGGATGAAACGGTTATGGACGAGCTTAGGAGATAGGAGTTCCCTGAGATTCAAGAGATTGGTAGCGGATTAGCGGGATGTTTGACGTAGCATGCATTTTCAGGTATGGTAGTCCCTAGGGGAGTCTCCTGACTATGCAGTCTTCCTACTAGCCTATCTATTTTCCCAGCGTCCTATCCCTTCGACGTGACTGCTTATATTCACGGGGTGTTCTGTAGTCAGCAGCTGATGCTGTAGTAAATCATAACAGCGCTGATGGAATTAGCGGATGAGCAGAAGAGGGCAGAGTTACCCAGAAAATCATTTGAGTTATTTCCAAAGGGGAAATGCAGTTGGGTTTTATTTCTTACTGAGACGTCTTCGAGGTTCCATGTAGAGTTGAGCACTTTCCTTTTCCTGCTCCAGATCCGACGCAATTCCTGTTTGGTTTCCCCTACTTTCTGCCTAGGTAAGATGGCCTTTTTGGGTTCCGTCAATAGGTTCCAACCTCTTCTAACTTCTAGTTAGGTCTGGTCACTGACAGGAGGGAGAGGCAAAAATGAACTCAAGGTATTTTTTCCTGCGATCGCTCCTCTGAGGTAGGGTTGAGTACTCAGTGTCTCATGGCGGCTGTCACTGAATCCTTCCAGGTACTGATCACTTTGCAAGTGTGTCTCCTGGGTCCTGGTAACCTTTCTTTCTATCCTGCGATCAGGGTGGTGACTGTCTATTGTTGTGTCTATAGGTTTCCTTCGCTACCCCTGGGATTTCTCTATAATCTACCTTTGAAGTTAGCCTTTCTAATTCGTTCTCTTAGAATCATTTTGATTTGAGTGGGTTCTGTCTCCTGTCGGGACTCTAACTTTGTGAAAAGAAGCGAGGATGACGCTTGGACCACACCAACACAAGCTTATTATGCAGCCTTCTGTCACAGTGTTCTCAAGCCTGCCCGTTTCCTACCTCCACACAACGCTTCCGTGTTACCGTGACTTCATGTGCCAAGCAGGGAACACAGACACAGCCAATTCAAAACCAAACCAGAAATGCCAAATTCACCCCCCCCCCCATCTCTTTTATGGCTTGTCTTACTCTTATCAGAATTCTCAGCACCCGCCTCTTGTTTTGCAAAAGAGATCCAAGATCTAAATCAGAGGTTTTGGATTCAGTGTGCAAGATCAAAAAGTGATTGGCTGGGCGGTGGTGGCTGCACAACCCTGTGAATATAGTTAGTGCCACTGGATCGAGTTCAAAAAGGGTTAAGGCAATCATGACACATTGGAAATATATACGATATAGCAAAACCAGAGTTTTTATCTCCATCTTTGCCTACACAGACTGGCGAATGATAAAACTGCATACGTAATGAGTATATCAAAAAGGCTATTTATTAAACTTCTGCCTTAGGCATCCCAGGACTGATTTGTGCTCCCGTCTCTGAGGATGCTTGGGGCCTGTATTGCCTGCATATGCAGTAGTACTGTGTAGTATGGCCAGGAGTATGCTAGTAAAGGGGGTTTGGGTATGCAAAAATTTTATTGAGGTATAATTCCCTCATTTAAGGTTTACAGTATGGCCCAGCCTCGGAGAGGGATGGTACAGTCCTGTAATTCCAGATACTTGGGAGGCGGATATGGGAGGACTGTAATTTTTAGGCTTGCCTGGGATACAGAGTGAACTCAAGGCCAGCCTGGGGAAATTAGCGAGAGCCTATCTGCAAAGGAAAAACAAAAGATGGCAAGGGGCGGAACTCGGAGGTAGAGTGCTTGCCTGGTGTGTGCTCCGTCCTAGGTTCATCTCCGGCACCTCAGAACAGCAATCATGGGGAAATGATGGCAGGACATGGGTGTTAGAACATTCTCCTTACCCGACTCCTCACAAACAAACAAACAAAAGCCCAAAACTCCCCACACTTAGCTCAGGCATTCTTCTTCCTTTCCATTCAGAAATTAGTCCATTTTCGGTCCCTAATGGAGTGTCCTGTTCTAAACTTTTGATATAAATGGCATCATACAAATGTGACCTTTGTGGGTGACTGTCTTGACTTCTCATGATTTTTTTATATTGTATATGTATCAAAACCTCGTTCCTTTTGTGGCAGGATATTATTTCATTGTAGGACTTTATCTACTAATTAAGTAATTAGTCAATTGTTTTCATCCAATACTAATAACTATTAAACAACCAATAATTTGAAAAAAAATTCCTGGAGGTGGGGAGATGGCTCCATGTGTAAAACACTTGTCACCCAAACTGGTGAACTGAGCCTGGATCCCCTAACTGAGCTGGTTGCCCTAACATGAGCATCTGTAACCCCAAGGGCCTGCAGGGAACGGTAGGTGGAGGCAGGGCTCTCCACAAGCTTGTGGCCCAGCCAGCTTGACTTTCACAGCAGTGACGAGAACCTATCTCAAGTACAATGGAGAGGTAAGACCCCTGCACCCAAATGATGTCCTCCGCCCTCCACATGTGCCATGGCACCCACATATCACATACGCCCAAGCACATACATGTACGCGTGCACACACAACTCTCTCTCTCTCTCTCTCTCTCTCTCTCTCTCTCTCTCTCTCTCTCTCTCTCTCTCACACACACACACACACACATGGACAGAGAACAACTGACTCGCTCACACTCTCAAATCCAGTCTTGGAACATTTGTGGACTGCACACACATTTCCATCATGGCTAACTGTAAGCTGTATGCTGAAAGCGGACATTCATTGGAAACATAGGCTAAAATAGGCTCTTGTAAGCCCCTATTAGCCAGTTCTAGCAAGCCATTAACCATCCCCCCTCACATGTCACTGAAGTGACCAGAGATGAGACTGTAGGCAGTGAGGTTTCCACACACCACTGATGATACAAATAAAGATGGATACAAATTAAACCAGCAGAATAGCTACTGTCTATTAAGCACTTCCTGTGATCTGGGCACTGTGCAAAACATTTTTCTTTAATTCTTCATCACCACTTACTTTCTTGGCAGCTGTCAACTCCTAACTACCAGCATTCTGCTTCTGGCTCTCTGCCTGTAGCTGGTCTCATGCTGTTTCGCAGATACTCCAACCTGTTCCTTCTCACAATGTTGGAGCGTGCTTCTCCGGCCTGGTAGGCTGTTTGTTATTCAAGCTGTAACACACCTCATTTTTATAGGTTTCTGCTGAGCTGCCCCCTCCGCAGAACGACATCCTCCTCACCTCTTCCCCTTATCCAGTCCTTTTCTAACCTTTGCTCTTCATGTCACCTATCAGCGACATCCTGGTGTCCTGTGTATTTTCTTTGTTTTCCTTCACCCTGTGAGCACCAAACACACAATCCATGAATATGCTGAGCTTCACTAACTTGTATCTCTTTATTTATCTAGTCTTTAGAGACTTATTTATTTCCGTTTTATATGTGTGAGTGTTTTGTCAGTATGTATGTGTGGGCACCAAGTGTGTGCCTGGAGTCTGTGGAGGCCGCAAGAAGGCATTAGATCCCCAGAAACTGGAGTTAAAGATGGTTCTGAGCTGCCATGTGGGTGCTGGGAATCAGGTTCCTTGCAAGAACAGCAATGCTCTTGACTGCTACGCCTTCTCTCCAGCCCCTTATTATTATTATTATTTAGACAAAGCATCTCATGTAGCTTTGATCCCCATATGTCTAACTCCCAACTGCTGGAACTATAAAGTCTGGGACTACATACCTGCTTTATGGAGTGTTTAGCATGATGCTTGCTAGCCAAACGTTCAACCAACTGAGCTCTATCCTCAACCCTGGATTATAACTTCAAAAGAGTGGCTAAAAAGCTTGGTGATTCACACATCGATAAAGTCGCTACAAAACAACAAGAGCCATTTCCTTCCTCCTGCTGGTCACGGTAAAGCAGTGTTGTGTACGAGGCGAGAAAAACACTGGGGCCTTTCTTCAATCCATACTGGTGTTCTGGTTGCCGGGCTGCGTTGATTAAGCAGGGGCATTTGGAATTAAAACTTTAGAACAACATTTTTTTGGTTAATTATTGTGTGGGTGGGTGGGCTGCACTGAGATCAGAGAGCAATGTGAGGGAGTCCCTTCTCTTTCCACGTGTATCCTGGGATGGAACTCTGGTTGTCAGGACGGGTAGAAAGTGCCTGTTCCCGATGAGCTGTCTCACGGCTGGCCTGGAACTCTTGAGCAAGTGTTCTCTGCCCCTGGTGTTGTCGGAAGGATACTTAGAAGATGCTCTACCTCATCAATCACCTTCTTTGTATGTTCTACATTTTGGCACAGGCGGGGGACAGTTCGGTGTCCTGTCTGAGTGTGTGCGTTCCTCTAGAGCCAAGTTAACGAGCGTATGCCACTTGGCTGTGAGTCCTGGGTTCATTTACTTAGTTTCCCAGCATTTTCTATCTTTAAAAAAGAGAAATAAGCCTCTGTGCCATAGGCCTCTTGAAAGAATTTAATTCCTATGCTAATGTAAGGTTTAATACACCTTGCCTACTCAGCTCTGATGTCCACTTACAGAAGACATCTACATTGGGCTGCCACTCGGAGCCTCCGGGAATTGCTCCTTGCCTCCTTTGCCGCTCTGGTCTATCACTCTCACCTCTAGCATTCTGGAAGGGTCTCCTATTCTGGAAGTGGCTCGGGTTCTGCATTTGCCTTGTTCCCGCAGGAGCGAAGGTAACCCTCCTTCAGGAAAGAAAGCATCATCATCACCCCGATCCTCTTTAAGATGCCAATGCGAAATCTTTTGTTAGCATGACTAACCAGATCCAAAGAACTGCCAGAGCAGGGCCAACCTGTTACAGCAGACATCTTGGTGCGGAAGCCCCAAGACGTTGTGACTTTTGAGAGAGAAGGAAGAGAAGGTAAGGACTCTTTGGTGAGAGGAAGAGAATCAATGGATCTAGTGCACAGCAGAAAAGGAGGCTTACGCCCACGGGTCCACGAGCCCCTGCTCCAAGGGGTCTCCCTAAAACAGGGTAACTGAGTTTTACACCCTCATTCAAAGTACAGCTCCCCTCCATCACCGAGAGAAGGGAGGGGGTAAGGATCTCCGAGTTTCGTTAAATTCAAGAATCTCTTACACAGGGAACTTCAAGGAAACTAGTTTGATTAAAATTTACTGCACGCCCACAGAGTGCTGGGCAGTCCGAGGAACCGAGCAAACTAAAAGTACAGTCTCATCCCAGAAAAATAAAACCCGGGCTGGCTCTGGGGACCCTCATTTCTTCGGAGTGCACTTTGGGTTCTGAGCCTCACAGATCATCAATATTTCTCAGTACGTGGACTCCCACTGGGCTTCCCAGAGGCCTTCTGAAAAGCTGAAGGATTAGGGGGCGGAGCGGGGCGGGCTGGGGAGGTGAGGCTGCTAGGGCGGCGTGCGGGGCGTTGTGGGGGGGGCATCTAGGTGCGTTCCCCACTCGGAGCTGCGCAGAGACTCTTCCAGGAACCGCCTGGCACCCTGGGCCGTGGACTTTGGCTGCTGTGCGTCCCATCTGCTCCTCTCCTCCTACCCCCAGCAGTCTCGGAGCCCCACTCCGGGGCGTGTCCTGCCTACCTCCTGCACACAGTGGTCCACTCTGCCGGCTCCAGCGGCGGGCGGAGCGGCGGCTTGCGGGAGCTGGAGCAGCGGTGGTGCGAGCCGCCCGGGAAAGCAGCGGTGGCAGCGGTCGGCGCTCTGGGCCGGGCCGGCACCTGTCCGGAGCAAGAGGAGCAAGGGTAGGGTGGGTGACAGCAGCTCTGAACCTCGGAAGAAGTTGGCACCACCCAGCTGGGATCCTGCTGTTCCTATCAACCTCCTGCTGGCCCTCAGGGAGGTAGCACCGAGCTGGGGACACCGGTGTGGGCAAACATGTGCAGCAACAGCTAGAGGCCTCGGGACAGGTTATCGTGTGGTCCAAGAGCAGAGAGACAAGGCAAGGGGCGCCTTGGACCATGGCAGCCTCCAGCCTGGACTTCGGGGAGGTGGAAACTTTTCTGGATAGGCATCCAGAGTTGTTGGAAGACTATTTGATGCGGAAAGGGAAGCAGGAGCTGGTGGACAAGTGGCTACAAAGGCACAGTCCGGGAGAGGGGGCTTCAGGCCTGAAGCCTGCCCTGGCTGGCACTGGCAGCTTGGCTCAGGGTAGTGGCAGAGGCAGCACTGGGAATGCTGGTGTTGCTGGACCACAGGGCTCTGCTAACAGCCATCCCATGCCCAGTGGTGGGGAAAGTGCTGGGGTTCCCCTGAGCCCCAGCTGGGCCAGTGGCAGCCGGGGCGATGGGAACCTGCAGCGGAAAGCTTCGCAGAAAGAGCTGCGGAAGAGCTTTGCCCGCTCCAAAGCCATTCATGTGAACAGGACCTACGATGAACAGGTGACCTCCCGGGCCCAGGAGCCCATGAGCAGTGTCCGGCGGAGAGCCCTGCTCAGGAAGGCCAGCTCTCTGCCCCCCACCACAGCCCACATTCTCAGCGCCCTGCTGGAATCGAGGGTGAATCTGCCTCAGTACCCCCCTACGGCCATCGACTACAAATGCCACCTCAAAAAGCATAACGAACGCCAGTTTTTTCTGGAACTGGTCAAGGACATCTCCAATGACCTTGACCTCACCAGCCTAAGCTACAAGATCCTCATCTTTGTCTGTCTCATGGTGGACGCTGACCGTTGCTCTCTTTTCTTAGTGGAGGGGGCAGCTGCTGGCAAGAAGAGTTTGGTCTCCAAATTTTTTGATGTGCACGCGGGAACCCCACTCCTCCCATGCAGCAGCACAGAGAACTCAAACGAGGTGCAGGTCCCCTGGGGCAAAGGCATCATTGGCTATGTCGGGGAGCACGGAGAGACAGTCAACATTCCTGATGCCTATCAGGTAGGGCTCTGCTTGTCCTCTGGTCCCCAGCCCCAGCCTGGCATCCAAACCTCCCCTCATCCTTTGACAACCAGGACTACTTTTATTTAGATCCTTTGCAATATAGTCTTGCTATTTGAGTTCCTTCCAGAGTTTAGTTAGAGAGTGATATTATCTTTGATGGAATGGTCTTTTCCTAACACAATGGCTTATGGGAAAATTCTGTATCACTCAGTAACTCCACATGTATCTCTGTCAAGATACTATCCCTAAGAACAGGTCTTATGGTTTAAATGCATCTGTGAACTGCTAGAAAGAAGATTATCTTCTAGAGCCCCAGTGATCCTGAAGAAAATGGGTGTTTTGTGTCTCTGGGGTTTGCCAGGGGATGGGGGGATGATAATATTCCATATTGTATTTCAAGGTTAGAAGGTGAACAGAGAACCTAACTCTGAGATGCCTGCCTTTTCTCTAGTAAATTTGCACGAGTTCCAAGACAGGAAAGATGGGACAGACTGACTCTCTGGCCCATTCGGCTCTTCTTCATGTCTGCTTCAGGGGAGTTTAGAGAGGCTGGACAAATAAAGGGACTCAGTCATCTTCAAGCCTGGACATAGCAGTCAGCTTTAGATGGAGGTGGGCAAGCAGGTTTTCAGTTTGTAGAATACCCCCATTGGTATAGGGTTTTTTTTTTTAAAGCAATTCCCAAGGCAATAGGCACAGCAAACATGCTAGATTCAAGTGAAAAGGCAAGCCCAGCGTGTTGCTGTGTGGTTTTTCTGACTTCATTTTGACAGTGATTTGAACTTGATACGAGATTGTTGAATCTGAAAGTTCTCATTCTGTCAGTCCCTGAGGGGCGGAGCTGGGTGTCACTCTCTGTGAGACTTTCTCCGAGTTCCTAAGAATGGAAAGTTCTCACCCTTGCTTCTATGGTTGTTTTATGTCTATATCTTTGTCTCATGGAGACATATGTTTCTCTAGAGTTTGGATGCCATTGAGTACAGTAGCAAAAAATGTGGGAAGGACTTTTTTTGCATTTTTTCCTCTGTTTCACCTGCAAGTTTATAATTTTACATAGACCAGCTGAACTGAGCTAAACCCAAGTCTCATATATTTGTGACATGTCTGTCAATATGACCCTTTAACATTAAGGAGATCCTGGGAAAGTGTTTTATTTTGTTAATCTTTTGTTATTCACTATGTTCTTCTTAAAGACCTTGACAAGTTGAGGATCAGCAACCTAGTTATGATTTTCAATAAGTGTCAATTTCTCTATGGTCCTAAAAAGTCATGGGAAGAAATGAAAACATTTAGGAATTGATGTGTTGAAGAGCCTGTAAGATCACACATCTTTTTCCTCTCTTTCCACACCCATATTGTATGTGTGAGCTACAAAAGACCCTCCTGAACTGGAGGACACTCGTGCAACCCTGGGCAGTAGTCTTTTTATTGCCTTTAAAATTCTTATTCATCCATAATTGATTTTCTCCTATTTCTATGGCTTTTTAAAACTATTCTCCTTCAGCTCATAACTTTCATTGGATATTGTTCATACACAGCACTTTCAAGCCTAGAGTTCTTGGCACCCCCAGCCTGCCTTGCTGAGGCCTAGGATTGGGACTGTGGAGGCCGTGACAGGCAGTGACAATCGGGTTTTCAGTGGCTGTGGCTCCCTGCGAGCTCAGCCCTTACTCTGCAGTCCGGGTGTAAAGCAAGTTGCCTCTTTGTATTTGGAAACTGACACGGGAGAAGGGAGCTTTTTCTTTTCCCGTTTCCCCCAGGGCAGTGACAGTGGCTATAAATAAGACAAGCTTGTTGGCGAGCTGAGAAGGGAAGGTAGGTGGAAGGTGCTACAGGGAGCTCAAGATCTTGGGCCACTTTAGTTTCACCTGTTTCGGGCGAGGAATCTCTTGTTGTTGCTGCCGTTATTATTATTGACTTTGCCGTTGACTTCTGCTCTGTAGTTGTGTGCTTTTAGTTGTTTGTGTCTTCTTTCATTTTTACTTATGATGCTCTCTGATGAAACTGCTTTTTTCCCCTTTTGTGTTAATACATTGTCATCATCATTAGTTGAGCCTAAAGAGAATTAATCTCACTGCCTCCATTTCTCCACTCACAAAGTGGCAACAATGCCCCTCTCTGGCAAAGGCTGTTCCGTGGACACGAAATGAGATGCTGCACCAAAGCCCCTAAGACTGTACCGGCACGTGGCAATTATTTAAGAAATGGCAACCATCTGTGGTGATGGTGGTGGTGGTATCTGGTTTGTCTGTATTCTTGTTTCCCTCCTTTCAAGTGTTCCCCTCATCTGAGACTGGGCACATTTGAGCAGTCTAATCTTTCCCTGATCCAAGCTCCGCCTTCAAAGCAACTGTTTTTGAGCCAACGTTACATTTAAGGAATATGTAAATAGATGTCCTTCTATTCTGAAGAGTCCCTTAAGTGTCATTGATGACAGCCAATCATATCCTAGCCTAGCCAGAGCTCTGTGCTTTGTTCCCCCAGGTGAGTTTCGCAGACCTGAATTGCTGCTGCCCCCCCTTGCCTGTTCTAGCATTTTCCCCATCTTTCCCCTTCTCTGCACTTACGGATGTCTCAAAAAGAAGACTGGTCCTTCCAAGGTCTAACTTTAATAAAAGTTAGTTTATGTTCATGGGTGTCTGCCTGCGTGTGAAAATGGCATTGCATGTGCTGGATCTAGACGTTCAGATGTTTGCCATCTGCCATGTGGATGCTGAGAACTGAACCCCAGTCCTCTGGAAGATCAGGGTTCTTAGCTGCTGAGCCATCTCTCCAATCCCACATTTGACTATAATTCTGATGCATTAATTCGTCTGTCTGTAAATATCTTGAAGTCTCTATGTAAAAATATAACCATCCTTCTTGATTCTTTATAAGCCCAGAGAGTTAAAAGTGTGTCTTGCTCAAATCCAGTTAGTGCTCTTTTTTTCTTCAGAAGAATAAAATTCTATCATGCAGAGTTTCAAAAATTTAATTATTGGGTAATTAGGTTAATGATCTTAATCACGTGAGAAAGAAAAAGGCATTAAAGCCACTTACACAATTATGATGATGAATATGGCATCCTGAAGTCAAGAGTAGACTATATAATGAGATACTAAGGTTGAATAGGAGTCTGGCAGCAAAACTAAATCTCCTTCGCTTCCACTGCTTTACATCGCGTTTCTTAGTTGGTCCTAAAAAACAGGATTGAAATTGGGGGGAAAAAATAAAGAATTGCGGGTGGAAAAATACACGGCTTTTAGGTATCCAGTTTGATCACAGTGACTATAATTTACCTTTCTTCTCTGACAGTTATAAGTTATTAAACAACCCACTTTAATATAGTAATGAATAAATTGCCCTCCAGAGGTTGCAAATAAGAACGCTTAAGTAACAGGTGTTCCCTTTGAGATTATTCCAAACGCCCAGAATACAGCACGTTAGACCTTAGTAAAAAGTGCGAGATGAGTCTGTGTCAGTGTTGATAATGACGATACAGGTGTCTGCTGGGCTTGGGTCTGAAAAGCAGCAGGCTGTTTTGTTAGGTGAACTGAGAGGAGGCACGGGGATGACGCAGGACAGTTCCAGGTGTGCTGGTCTTTCTGTTTACACAACAGAGTCACTGATTCGTCAGATCCCACAGGCAGGCAGAGAGCCCGTTATAGTCGTGGGTGTACAAAGGCGAGAGGGCATGCTTGCTTCCTGTACCCCAAGCCTCCAGGCAGCGAGCTCTGAGCTTTCTGCTACACTGTACTCGAACGGCAAAGCTGGATTGCGTCTCTTTCACGGTCACTGCAGAGCCCAGGTTGGTGTAGAGGATTCCCTGAAGGAGGCACCACGCTAACTGTTTAGAACGGTCAGGTTTTCCGGCTGGAGATGATTTTCAGGCTTGTGGACGCGTTTTAGGTTCTATGAAATCACATCAGACAAAAGAGTGAGGTGTAAGCACAGAACGCGTGTACGCGACAAGGAGTGTTTTAACTCAGCTGAAAGACTGCATGTGCTATATGTAGTTCATGTGTGCAAAAGTGAGTGGAGGACACGAGGATCTCGAGTATCTGATAAGAGAAGCTGTTGGCAGTAGGCCACAAGAAGCTCCTTGGTGGGATGCAAACGGCACATTGAGTAGCTGGGTGGCAGTGACTGAGGAATGGGGCAGAGGAAGGCGTGAAGCTGGGAGAATAATTGGGAGTGTGTTACGATGGTCTGGCAGGGCCATAATGAGCAACTCAACTCCAACAGAGATGGGTATTGGGGGTACTGGCACCAAGGAACAGGTGGGAGGATGTGTCCTGTGGGTGAGAATATGGGTGTGGGGGAGGGTAAATCAATGGTGATTTGGGGAGTCTACGCTTGAGAGATAGGGGGAGGGTAACAGCTTTATCAGACATAGGAGGCATGGGGATACGGTGACCCATTCCTGCAACCCCAGCCTCCGTGCATACAATCTGATTGGTTGCTCTAAGTCTACCTAGTGCCTTTGAGGTCAGCCTGGGCTACAGGATGGGACCCTTGCTTAACACAAAGTGAAGCAAGCAAATAAATAAAACCCCAACCAGAGAGAGGAGCCAGGTTAACAAAACAGCTCTGTCATTTGTGGAGTTCAGTGTAAAATGATGGCACTGAGACACCAGCCTCCCGTTCCCAAGAGTCTGCGCTCCAAACCACAGCCACTTCTGGGCAGAAATCCTAAATGATCGCAACTGCCAGGCCGAGAAGTTCTTGAATCTGGCCTGGGGTGGGTGAGAGGCCCTGGATGAACTTCCTGCTGAATGATCCCTGGTGCCTGTAGCTCAGGGTGGAGATGATCACAACCTTGTTCCACCCTGAGCTGGCACGGGCCACACGGTTGTTTCCACCCAGACTCCACTCAGGAGCAAAGAGCTACAGCCGATGAGGCATACAGGCTCCTCTTCCCCTAGAGACAACCAGGTTTCTGTGCCTATTTCCAGAGCAAAGGGGAGAGGAGGCAGTCTGGATGGGACCTTGTATGCTAGGGAGCGAAGGTCGGGTGGCCAAGACCTAATTTGGGGGCAGAAAATGGGACGGGAGCACACATAGAACCCAATCTCTGAACTCAGGGTTCAGACTCATTCGTCTGATTGGACTTTACATGCAAGGAAGATACTAAGGCCAGAGTGTTAAGGATGTCTCACAGGGCAGTGGAGCAGCATCCGCCCCTCCTCCCACAACGGCTCTGGCCACATGTTCACTGGCCCTGCCTGACTGTGAGTCATACTGAGTATAAGAGGTTCAATTTTATTCCAGCCCAGTGTGTATTGCAGTCCTTCACGTGGCCTCAGCTCATCCTAATTAAATTATGTGCCATTTTCGATGCCTGGATAGGGCCTTTCTATTTCTGTGCTTTGCTTCCTTCCTGCCAGGGAGACTATTTTTCCTCCATCTTTGCCCATCCAAACCCTACTCTGCCTTCCCCTGATATGAGAAGAGACAGCTGACTGGTCGAGCTAGAGAGGAGACAGAAAACAAAACAGAAGTCAGATAGTCATTGTACTTAAGAATGTGTTATACTATAGTAGTATGGTCATTATGGATCAATACTTAATGGATCATCACCTATAATACTATACTAATATTTAACAGTTCATGGAATTTTATTTCCACCTGATTTTGGTCTTCATTTTTACATTTAAAATGTCAGTCTGAGAAGGAATTGATTTTAGACATCTGGAAAGTCTGGTGTGAAAAGTGCCTCTGTCCCTAATGAGGGAACGGGGTGAGGGGGGCACAGATCATTTATGGTCCCATCGTTGAGCGGTGAGGTTGACTTTAAAAGGGATGTTGGCCCTACTCCAACACTGTGTAATAAAGGAGTTCCATGAAATTTGATTTCAGCTCTGTACGCAGTGTTTTAAAAATTCCCTCAAGCCTACAAGCAAGTTCACCATCCCAGAATCGATTTTTGTGCTTGCAGTAGGAACCATTTCCTACTTCAGCCCCTCTTCCTGACAGACACATGATGGTGATAAACACAGGACAAATCACACTTGGTTGCCTGGTCTGTGGACGGAGCGCAGACAAGTCCTGGTCCCCAGAAATCCCAGAGAGGTGATTTAAGGTGAACTTAAGTCTCTCCTTTTACCCATAAACTAAATGTTTACTAATCTGACTGATTTATTTTGCTTCTTGAGGTTTGGTCACCTGTTTATTTACAAGGCAGGCTTAACTTGGAAGCTAACTTTTCCTGTCTAATACAGTATTCAGGAGCATGAGTTTTCCTCTTGAATAGCTTTTCTCTGTCTTGTAGAGAAATCACAGAGATCCCGGAGGTACACTGCTTGCTTCTTTGGTTCCTTATTTTAAGGGTGGTGTCTTGCAACCTGACCACATTCCTGCAGGAGAGCAGGATACGAGTCATAAAATGGCAAGCTTAATTGTAAGAAAGTGGGATGGGTTTATAATATTTTGGGAGAAACTCAGGTTCTTGGTCATTTATAGGCATTGGAGGCTAAATGTACTTATTTGTGTTTGGATGAAAATAGCAAAGAAAACCAGTTTCCCGGCTTTATAAGATGTGAATTTGCTATCAACACAAGGGTTTCTTATTAACCGGTTAGTTCCAGCAGAATGGTGGTTTCACACGTTAGTGATAAATTGCTTTTGATCAGAAAATATAGGTTTGCAAATGTCAGATGAGAAACTATGAGACATCTCTGTAGGGCTTCAATTAACACTTTTGGTAAGAGGCAGTGGGAATGTCACTGGTGATTAACAGTAAGCCCTCTCACCAGAGTACTATAGGCCAGTTCTCAGCCCTTCAGTGAGAATCAGTCCTTTCAAGACTGCTTCATTTTACAGGAGGCAAGACTGAGGCCTAGCCACCTTAAGAATTGTTCAAAATGATTCAGCTGACCAGGAGGGAGCTGGGATTCAAGCTGAGATTTGTGGCCTGCAGAACTTTCATGCCCAGCTAGTTCTTGAACCATCTTTCCTGGCTGCTCACAAGTGTATGCACACTTTCCCCGTCCTTTCCTCGGCCCTCCATCACAGTCTAAGTAGTCACGATGGCTCCCAATGACATCTTAGCACTGGGGAGTCTAGGATGCACATTTGGAGACAGCCTGGGCTACCCAGTGAGCTCTGCTCCAGTTTTTCTCTCTCATCCTTAGAAGTTCATCTTCTTGAAACTCGCTGATCTGTGTCTCATCCTACCTCGGCTCCACATCTGGCTGCCTTCTTCCAATCTCTGCGATGACGTAAAGGCACCTGCTCTCCTTCCTTAGTGTCAGCACTGCTGGGTACTTGTTTTAAGTGATCTTGTGCATGCGAGCCCGATGAGATCTGGATCAAGCCTTCACTAACCTTCACTAACCCTGCAGTGGACCCAACAGAGACGATAGTGAACCGGGTCATTTTCTTTCTCCCTGCCCGACAAGTCCTGCCTATTCAGACAACATGGATGACTGAGCTGGAAGCCCATCTCCTCAGTCTGTCTGGACTGGCTCATTCTGTGGGTCAACCTGACACAAGCTAGAGTCGTCAGAGGGAGGAGCCTCCGTTGAGGAAAAACCTCCATGAGATCCAGCTGTAAGGCATTTTCTCAATTAGTGATCAATAGGGGAGGGCCGAGTCCATGGTAGGTGGGACCATCTCTGGGCTAGTGTCCTGGGTTCTATAAGAAAACAGGCCGAGCATGCCAGGGAAGCAAACCATAAGCAGCTCCCCTCCATGGCCTCTTCATTAGCCTCCAGGTTCCAGCCCTGCTTGCGTTCCTGTTCTGACTTCCTCTAATGATGGCCTATTATCTAAAAGGGTAGGCCAAACTAACCTTTTCTTCCCAACTTGCTTTTGGATCATGGTATTTTGTTGTAGTAGTGAAAAGCCCTAAGAAAATATTCTTAAACTATTTGGCCTCTATTTTAAAGATTAAAAATAAGGACTAATAAAGCCCAAAGAGCTGGGGACGTTATCTGAACTGCTTGTCTATGCCAGTCAAGTCCCCCTTCTTCACTGTTCCTTCTTCTTTTCTTTTAAATAATATTTTTTCTTTGGCTTTAAAGAGTTCATGTGGACACCATATTATACACAGAAAGCCTAGCTGGGTGTGGTGGTGCACACCTTTGATCCCAGCAGTGGAGAAGCAGAGACAGGCAGATCTCATGTAAGTCTGAGGCCAACATGGTCTATACAGTGACTTTCAGGCCACACAGGGCTATGTAGTGACACCCTGTCTCAAACCAACAAAAAAAAAAAAAAGAACCAAATACTGGTAACTAAGAACATACCGCTGAAAACATCCATGGCAGGGCATTCCTGTTCTGCCTAGCTGGGTTTTCTGGTTTTCTTATGGTTATCTCATTCAGACAATGAAGATTTTTAAAGGTAAAGTAGCTTCTAGCTGAAGGCCTTGCCTGTCATAGGATTTGTTTTGTTTTGTTTATCTTTGCAAATCCCTTACAGATGTGGGGGATTATATTGATCAGCCTTGCGATTATTATTTTTTTTTTAGAAGCGTTGCCCTTTCAAGCTTATTGGTTGTAAGTATCATACTTCACACAGTTTCAAAAGGTCTCATAAATATTCAGTTTTCATATGGTTGCATTTACAAGCTATTGATTCTGACTTGGTCCTATTCGCTGTCCTTCTGCCCTATCCTTGCAAAAGCCCTGCTTCTCATCTGTTACTTAGAGTTATCACCAATAGATTGGACTGGTTGTTAGCTCTTTTCCCCTCCCCTCTTCTAAACTGCCACTCAGAGACTGGAAGGGCAACTTCCAAAACCCAGAGAGCACAACAGTTGTGAGGAGGGGCGCCTATCCAGGGCTTGTGGCCAGGGGAGAAGAACCCAGCCAGGGACAAGCCAAGTGTTTGGAGAGAGGAAGTCAGGAAAATATGCCCTACTCATGCCCTGCCCTCCCGCCATTGCCATACAGTGGTTGAAACCAGGAAGGCAGTGTGGACCAAGGGAATCCGGCCCAGCAGTCAGCTTCCTGGCACAGAACAGTACAAATATGGCAAGCACGGCCAGAGAGGGGAGACTAATGGTCCAGCAAGGACACACAGCTTTCTCACGAGGAACATGTGTGTCAAGACCAAGTCAGGGAGGAACAGGCTTAGACAAACTGAACGGCATCAATTTATAGAGTACTGAGATCCAAACCTGTTTTAACACCACAACGGCATCCACTTCCTTTCCATGTAACCTTACTGATTCCTGATGCTCTGTATTTTTTGAAGAAACGCCAGGATCATCCCAAACAGCTATGGCTTTGTTTTTGTCGATGGAGCTTTTCGCCTTGATTGTAATGTTTTTGTAAAAGATTTGACAGTGCAGAGGAACAAACTCTACTCTCAGGAGCAGGAATTGTCTGGGGTCTGTCGTCAGCTTTTCAGCAATGGCTTAGACAGCATTTCCCGGCACGGCCCCCTTACAGTACTTTTAAAGTATCTAATCATTAAATCAAATCATTACGTTCTCATCAGATGATGAAAAAGCATTTTCAAAAGCAATGTAAGTCCTAATTTATGTTTCCAAATGCACTCTCCAGAGTTCACAGCCTGGCTTCTGCCACATAGAAGAAACTTTTCATCTAGAATATCTGTATTGACTATTTCCTGTGTTCTCTCCCCCCTTCCAGCTTCTCTCTCTTCTCTCCAGCGCTCTCTCTCTCTCTCTCTCTCTCTCTCTCTCTCTCTCTCTCTCTCTCTCTCTCTCTCTCTCTCCTCTTCCTCCTCCTCCTCCTCCCCAGGGTTTTGCTATGTAGCTCAGACTGGACTTAAGGTTTTTCCTGCCTCAGCCTCCTCCGGGCTGGAATTAGAGGTGTGTATCACCATGGCCAGCTTTTCTATGTTCTTGATACTTGGCATTGGGGCATCCTGAAGAGATTGCTTCTCCCAAGGCTAGCCAATTCTAAGAGATTGAAAAAGCGCATAACTCACCCCTGTCCCTTGAGGGTGCCTCTGATATATGGACCCAACGATTCTGAGCCCATATCCCTACACTTGAAGTTATGGTTCCAGCTGCCCTAACTCGCCTGAGACACCAAAGAGAAATGACTTCAGACAAGGGAAAGCTTCTGTTGGCTCACAGGTTTTGAAGTTACAACCCTTAGTCACTTGGGTTTGAGCTGAGGTAGCTACACATGGTAGAGGAAGCTGCTTGCCTCATACTCCCAAGAAGCAAGAAGGCCTGGAGGACTCTGGACAAGATATACAAACACTTAGTTAATGACCTGCTTCCTTTAAACAGGCCCCGGATCGTAATGCTGACTCAGTGCTGAGTTCATTATGCGTTAGGCTGTTGAAAAAGTTAGAGCCAGTTCTCATGGGCCTCAACGTGAGCACGTCGCACCGAAAACCAAACCTGCAATGCATATTTCTTTGGGGAAGATTTCATTTTAAATAATTATTTCATAC
Organism: Microtus pennsylvanicus; assembly: GCF_037038515.1. Lineage (NCBI taxonomy): Eukaryota > Metazoa > Chordata > Mammalia > Rodentia > Cricetidae > Microtus > Microtus pennsylvanicus. The sequence continues at coordinate 7,286,574 of NC_134587.1, forward strand.
TAGGGCTTGGTACCAGACTAACCAGAGATGGCCTCTCTGACTCAGAGCCTACCAAAATTATTCAAACCAGCCAATCCTAAACCAACTCATGTGTCTTCCCTCCTTGCCTATTCCTTCCCTCAAAAACCCCATTGAAAGCTTCCAGCCTTGCTCTGCCCTCCTCACTTCTGCTAACTGACTGATACACTCCTTTCTCAATGTGACCTCCCAGCATGCTTTGCTTTTGGAGTCTGTGAGCCCAAACTCCCTCCCTCATGAAAATAATTTCTACATCTTTATGTCTTTCCATACAAGATGAAACATCATGGGATATCTAGCTATAATTTTTTTGCAAGACAATGATTATTTTAAAATACAAATAATTTGATAGCTTAAGGGAACATTAGACTGAGGGGATTTACTGATTGCAATGCACATTTGGCATTTGACAAACATTTTAAACTTCTTTCTATAATTGATCAGTACGTTTATTTTTCTAGTACAATGTGCAATGCCAAAACTATATGTTTGGTTTCTGTGCTGTATAATCTCCATATTAAATCTCCAGCCTCATAGTCTGCAGTTTTATTGTTGAAATCTTAAAGAGTTTAAAAAATAAGAATACTTGAATTAATTCATTGTGGAAAATATAATGTTGGCAAGTGACATTAAAGAGCAGATGAAGATCAGATTGCAATTCAACAAGTTCTTTAGCTTATTAGGTAATAGTTTATTAGGATAGGAGAATCAATAGCATGGAGGGAAGTGTTTGTGCGCGGGAGTGCATGCACGCACGTGTGTGTGTGCATGTATGTGTGTGCATGCATGTGTGCGTGTGAGTTGCATACTAGGAAAGTATCACACCATCAGCCTCACACCCCAAGCCTTTGTTGTCATTGTTTTTGAAACAAGGTCTCAAGATGGTTGCAAACCTGCAATTCCTCTTCTACTACTTCCTGAGAATGGGGATAACAGGCATGAACTACCATTTCTGGCTTCATGATTAATTTTACTTTAAATTTGTTGGCCACTAATTAACAGGAAGATTTCCTTCATGCTTTTTCTCCTGTGCTATCTAGGCATTGCTTTAAAGGCTGCGTGTTGTTTGTTTTACGTTTATGCTGTCTGTACTGCTTTATCAGGCTACCAGGATGTTTTAACCTTTACTTTTTTTTTCAATTAAAAATTTTGATAGTACTCTTTTATCATTTAAATGGCTGTGTACAGTTTAATGAGTGAATGGTTTTTATGGGTATTTTGCAACCTAATGTGCGGGGTTACATATTTAAAGTTTAATATCGGCTGTAATGGAGTTAAAAATTGTAGGCTTGGGACAGAGTTGCTAGGAAACATTTCTAGATTTTTATTTTTTTTTTCTGCACATGGATTTCTGGAAAAGTGAGGCTGGAAACTTCTATTTCCATAGCCCCCGTTCTAGAGGTATCACTTAACCTCCTTACCCTCTGCTTTTACAACTGTTGCCTGAAGACTGTACTGTGTTATTAGGACTCTACCAGCTATTAGGACTGTCTTCTGCTTCGTCCGTGTCTTCAGGAATGTGACACCAAGACCAGATTCTTCTCCTGCTTTTTGTTCTTCTCAGTCCTGGCTTGGAAAACATCAGACAACACGAGCTTCTCTTCTTGCTCATGGTCCTGAGATTATCATGTCGAGAACAAGGAGAGAGCCGTTAGGAGCAGCGATGTCCCGGCATTCCCACAGGGAGCAAACACACACATACGTATCTCACTGCAAATTAACCAACACAGTGTTTCTCAGCAAAGGCACCATTGGTATTTGGGATTGAGTAGATAATTCTTTGCTGCCAGTTGAGAGATGACGGTATATATATCATGGAATTCATAACATCTTTGGCCTCTACACAAGTGAGATGCTTGCTTCATCTTTAACAGCCTCCAGATACTGTCCAATAATCTCTGGAGATAAGGCTGGCTGCTACCCCACAGGCTTCGGGAACCAATGATGTGGGGAAAGTTGACAGTAATTATATAGTGTTTTAAGACTATTCATGGCTTCTAATGTAAAAATTCCAGGTCATCTTAAGGAAAATTTTATGGGTACAAATGCTAAGGTTTGTCTACATAAATATTTATTATAGTCTTAGTTATAATAGTGTAAAATTATCAACCAAAATGTCCGACTAAAGGCTTGGCTAACTAGATTATGGTTCATCATAAAATGGAATATTTAATCAGAGGAAATTGCTTACAAAATGCTATTAAATGAACAAAGCATGTTAGAAAGCAATAGACTCTCAGTTTTCTTAGCAACAGCAACAACACACGCTCAAAGGAAGTGATGGATAGAAGCAGTTTGGGAGTAGACACTCTGGATTTGGTCCCACGATCCACGACCTGTGTCAGATTTTATTTTTCCAGTCATTTGTGGCTGTAATGCTAACACAGGGGTGCCCTAAAGCACTAGTGCTGGGACTTTTTGAAATTATATATGAAAAATGTTGTTTGTTCTCTGGTAAGGACTCCTGAGTAGAGGTAAAAAGTCTGTCGCAAAAGGCTCGAAGCTGATAGGTCAAAACACGAGTAGAGGTAAGCTCGGAGGCGGGCGTTCAAGAATACGTTTCTTTTATACTTGAATGCAAATTTACATCGATATTAGGAGTTGCTTTCACCACAGTTGTGTCTGCACAGCAGAGTGTTCTACCCACTGTAGCCACACATGAAAGCTGATTTCTTACTCCTGCATGGCTAGCTGACAGGGAGCTCCCTTCCAAAGAAGTCTCTCCCTTGACGGCCTCCTCATCTTCAACAGAGGACTGCCTTCAGCTGGTGAGCGGGAGGGAGAAACGAAGTGGGTAGGTTCTGTAGACCCGGCGCCAGGGATAGCACCAACTTCCAGTGCCCGTTTCACTATGCTGGTGTGCGATGTGGCTGGCCGATGTGGCTTTATCCCATCCCAGACACATACCGTCACTGTCCTGCTCAGAGTCTGAGGTCTTCAAGCTGTAAGCTGTCCTCTCCAGCAGCTCTTCATGGTTCTGTTTGCAACAAGTGCTAAGGGAGAAAAAACCTGGAGGGTTTAAGAAGTGATCAGAAAGGCTCAGGGAGAATTTTGTAGAATCTTTTTGTTGTTGCCTGCTTTTCCTATCTATTGATGAGAATGAATTGGAGAACTGAAGAGAGGAAATTTGCTCAAGAGATTATTACTCTAAGCTCAAGGGTGTCATGATTACAAGGTCAAGGGATGTGATCAGGTCAGGGGACATAACTTGTGAAAAAGTAAATAAAAGAAAGTCATTAGGGTAGAAAAAATCTCCTTCCCCAGTATAGTACCTTCTGATCAGACCTCCTTCCAATACATGGGAGATAGGCAGATCCCAGAGGATGGGTGGGCTAGAGACCTCCCAGAATCCCTTTCTGGGTATGTTAGCATAGAGTAGGGATAATTTAGGACACTGAAGGAGCCTTGACTCCAGAGCCCAGCTGGGAAGGGACGCTAACAGTAGAATGAATCCACTAACCCTCATCAACATGACCCCTTCAGGGTCTTACATAGAATGAAGTAGAAGTCATGGGAGGGAACAGGAAGCTGGAGGCTGAGAACCCACTGGGACTGAACAATATGTGGACTCCTGAGCCATGATCGATCAGACTTCATATTCACAGCATATATCCAAAATGAATATTACTATCAATTTCAAGAGAATACTTTAGAGCATTTAGTGTGGGACAATGGTCTTGTCCCCTGTAAAGATTTGCCACTTGTATTGATTTAATAAAATGCTGATTGGACTGTAGCCAGTCAGGAAGTACAGGTCGGGGGGGACCAGAATAGGAGAATTCTGGGAAGAGAAAAGGCTCAGTCTACAATCATCACCCAGATGCAGAGGAAGCAAGATGAGAATGCCTCACTGATATAAGGTACCAAGCCACAAGGCTAACACAGACAAGAATTTAAGATGTAAGAGTTAGTTAATAAGAAGCCTGAGCTAATAGGCCAGCCAGTTTATAATTAATGCCTCTGTGTATTTGGGGGGGGGGATTGAACGACTTCAGGACTGGGAGGGACAGAGAACTTTACAAGTGTGGGGTCCTGTGTAACTGCATTGGATACCAGCTCATAGACCACACTGGGACAGAACCGATGCTATGATTTTATATGTAAGAATAAATAATGGAAGCCCATGAGACAGCTCAGTGGGTCAAGGTGCTTATCGTGTGAGCCTGGTGACAGGTTTAATTCCTGGAACTCATGTCTGGTGCACGGATGGACTTACCAAAGTTGTCCTTGCATGTTGTGGCATGTGGATCACTCCACCATGTACACAATAATAGTAATAATTAAATAATAATAAAAGTTCAAACAATACATTTAAAAGACTGAATGATTGGAGTGGAAGGTTTCATTCCCATAATGCTTTACCCAAATGACTCATATTCTTTTGACTTTTGTCATTTAATTTTGGCTCATTACTCTTTCTACTAAATTGTAAATTTATTAAAGGTATAAGCTATGGCTTTCCTGGTTTTGGAGGACTCTATATTAGCTTAGAACCTAACACATGTTATGATAGGTGTCTCTCTCTCTTTGTCTCTGTCTCTCTCTCACACACACATACACATACCTATAAACATGCTTGCAAATACAGAAGAAAACAGAACACAGCTGTGATTTGGTCACAAGAGCAAGTAAGAGTACTGTAGTAGGTTGGAGTGCCATGTTAGAACCTTCAGGGAATGTCACTGAACTAAGCCACTTATACGTCAAGGGTCCATTCGTTTCCTCATTCACTAGTGTAGGATGGGTACAGGGGTACAGTGGTCCAGCCTGGGAATGTTAGAGAGAGGAAGGCCCAGAGAACCAAATATTTCATGTATTACCAGTCAGACTGTGGAGGATAAAAGCAAGGAGTGAATGTATGTGTGTGTGTGCACGCGCACACACACATGTGTAGGGATTAGACTGCGGCTCCAATAGGACTGGACTGGGGCTTTGGCAAAATCAGATGGCGAGCTCATGACAGTAATGTTGGAACAAGGGTACTTATTCTGCTTTCCAGGTTCATTTAAACGATGGTAGCAGTGGTGGTGGCGGTGGCGGTACCTTTCAGGCAAGGCAGAATGATTCCCTGGAGAAAGTATGGAAGGTCAGACAGAGAGATCACTGATGCAGGGCGGAAACAGAAGCCAGATTAATGGCTATAGAGAGCTCATGCTGAAACCTTTAGGGACAGCAAATGCAGCCACTCCCACCCATTTCCACTGTCTCTGGGAAGCACTTATGATTCTCCATTCTGTGCTTGAGTTCAGTAAGGATGTCGGACTTTCTTCTTCTTCTTCTTCTTCTTCTTCTTCTTCTTCTTCTTCTTCTTCTTCTTCTTCTTCTTCTTCTTCTTCTTCTCCTTCTCCTTCTCCTTCTCCTTCTCCTTCTCCTTCTCCTTCTCCTTCTCCTTCTCCTCCTCCTCCTTCTCCTTCTCCTTCTTCTTCTTCTTCTGGAATTGAACTGATGGCCTCACACCTCACACATGCTAGTCAAACCCCATCAGTGTCTTGGATCGTTTTCAGTTCAGTTATCTACCATTGCTTAAAGACACTCAACCCATGAGAAGGCTAAAGCTCTTTTGGAGTCATCAGTGATCAGTTTTGTTAAGGAGCTAAATGACATTTCCAAAGACAGATCACAGCATACAGTGCTCTGCAGCTCAAGGGAATGCAGAGTGGACACACACATTTACTGCGCATGCCCCAGAACTCTCGGTGCTGCTGGCTCTCATCCTGTCTCCCCTTTCCTCTTCCTATGGTCTCTCCTCTCAGTGGTCCCTTTCTGTTAGGGCTCCCAACTCTTCCCCCAGCTTCTCTGTCTCCTACTGATCACCCTTACCTTGACTGTCTTTTTGTTTATCCTCCCATCTTCTCGCTCTTCCTGACATTACTGGTAACATGAAATAGATATAGCATTAAAATAAGGATCCACTCCCAGTTTTAATTTCAGAATCAAAATGTAAATCTCATAGACCTTCCTGCTTCTTTTACTACCATGTGGCCAGCGATTTCACCTTCTTTTCCATTTTATAATCAGGTACATGGAATATTTGCCTTCCCTTTTAAGTACACAGAGTTTAATTACATTTTAAACTGTTACCCCATGTGATCCTTGGTTGTAATGTGTTTCCTGTGGGTCAGTGTCTTGCAGTATAAAGAACCTTGCCTCCCAAGGACATTCTAAGAACAAATGGCAGAGAAACTGTCATTTAAATACTTGATATCCAACACCCAAGTTTTATTAAAATGAGGACAATGGTAAACACTTCTTCTTTGGAACTCTCAACAGCACTGTCTAAGTTGGTATGCCACCAACAGGCAGTTTATTTGTCTGGAGTCTTATCTCTGTTAACCCTATGATAGTCAGTGTGCCATGCAAGGGAGTGCCCCCCCCCCCTTTCTCAGTATACAAGAGGAAATACTTTTCATCTTCCTGAATGTGCCAGGATGTGTGTTGTTGGATTTAATCACCTCTGTTATTATAGCTCTTCTCCCTTAATGTCTTAATGCTCTAAAATGTGCTTATTCATTTGTGGAATTCAGCCACTGGGCTTGCTTTTGTCCCTCAAAGGGAGAGTCCCTTAGATCCCTAACATCTCTGTCTTCCTTTCCTTGTGGTTTCTAGCAGAACCCGATTGCCTCAGCTTTAGAAAGATATTTTTCTTCCTTGATAAAGGAACCCATTCATTATAGATGCATTCTTAATTCTAAATTCTCTATACACATATAAAGCTAAAGAATAGGCCATAGTGTCCACACTTTGAATAGGAAAACTTGAGTAAATGAGCCCCAGACAACTCTATACTTGTCCCATTTCTGGCAGAGCTGTCATCTTTTATAAACCACGTGTGTCTAAGGAGGCAGTTATCATAAAATATCCCTCATAATACTTATCGCTGCTGCAGTGGAAATGCTAGTTTGTCTATTTCCCATGTCCTCTTTGCAGAAATTCCTTCCATATATTACCCATATGGTGCATTTAGAATAAATAGAAATGTTTCTTGTATTTGAATATTATTTTATGCTTGGCAATGGTACAGAATAATCTCATTGATTTTCCTGGTAACCCAGAGAGGAAGGCAGGGTAGGTGCTGTCTTCTCCTGTTCTCTTTTACTGAGGAGGAAAGAAGGGCCAAGGGACCACAGGCCCCAGCATCAGAAACAGGCTGTTCTGTCTCTCCCTCTGTGTCTCCCAGTCTCAGTCTTGGAGAAGACCCAGTGAATAACTTCCTTTTTTTTTCTGCTCTGAACCAAATGAATCGGAGGGGGAAAAGACAAGGAATATGCCATAGTTCATTTTCTGTTACTATTACAAAATACCCAAGATAATATAATTCGTAAATAATAGGGATTTGTTTATTTCAGAGTTCTATAGGCTAATTGGCCCAAGATCATGGTGTGGGCATTAGTGAGGGCCTCCTTGCTACATCATGTTGTGGTGGAGGCTATCCCATGGTGAGTCAGACCAGATGACGTCATAAGGCTTCACCCTCATGATGCCCTCTAACCCCAATTATCTCCGGAAGGCCCCACCTTCAAATGTCATCAGCGTGAATTTGGGGATTCAGTTTCTAACACAAACTTTTGGGGGAACATATTCAAACCAGAGCAGAATGCATATGAATCATCAAAATATCACATTATAATCAGTGAGGCAGACATTGGCATACACACTTGTGTTTACAGGCATTTATAACATTCAGTTCAAGTTAGATAGACATGCCTTTCCAGGTACAAACAGTGCCGAGTGTCCAAAGTCCCCCGACATGAGGTGATAGCCTTGAGACAAATGGAGGGTTTGCTACTTGCAAGGAGTCTGTCCCCTGAAAAAGAAGAATCATGAAGGACAGGCTACACAGTCTCCCTACTCCTTACTTGGGCAGATGACCCTAACTTCTCAGAACCGAGGAGTGGGTGCCATGGTTGGAGAAGGTAGGGAACCTACCATGGGATCCAGAGAAGGAAAGAGTTTCTCTTTCTCATAGATGCCTTGCCTCCTGACCAATAAACAGTCATCCCTGACAGAAGAGAACTGTTTTTCACCACTCCCTCCACAACTTTCTCCTTTCTGTGCCTCCTCTTCCTGATTGCCAGGTGCCAAGGCTAAACCACGGACACCCCCCTTGAATTCTTGGATTTCCCTCGCTCCCTGTCTGAGCTCTGTCAGCATGCTCTTTTGATTTGCACTGAAGAAACCTCAGATCGGTCCATCTTTCTGCACTTCGACACGATGGTTGCCTAGAATCACAATTACACTCAAGCCCTGCTATCTTTCACCTTTCTGCTGAAACTGCTCACTCACAGGCTTGTCTATTTCACTATTTACCATAGTCAAAAGGATGCATATGAGGCCTTGGGGGTTATTAAAGTGCCTACCGGTATGGCACAGTAGAGGAGGGTCAGGCCAGCTTCTCCAAGGGGTTAGCTATCCTTCTTGCTTTCATTCTGACAGTAGAAGACCTGTCAGCAGAGGGAACACACATCTGGGTTGCTAGGTATGTACCCTTCACTAATGGGAAGAGCAGCAAATAATTTTTTTCTTCTGTTTACCTTGAGATCTTCGTGCATAACATGAGAGAGCTAAGAAAATGATTTCCAGGGACTTTCCATTAAGAGAAAATAAACTCTACAACAAATGGCTCTGCCCAAGTGTTTTGAATGAGTAGCTTTGTAGAAAATTATGTTTGGTATTGGGTGAGCCTTGCGCCTGAACTGCGCATAGAGTGACTAGTATATGCGCTAGAAGGTCACAGATGAGGTTCAGAAGTGTCACTGGCTGGCAAGTATGACTAGGCCTCTCGTAATGAGAGGTGAAGGTGTAAGTCACAAAACAATCCCACACCAGTTCAGAATCATGGATAACAAAAGGTTTATTTATTTAAGGGGAAAACTTACAGATCACTGTCCTAGACAACAGTCCTTTGAACAAAACAGGAACAGAGTCTAGCAGCCGGAAGCCAGAGCCAGAAGCAAGAGAGAGGGCAAATGGTTACCACTGCTTTTTATAGTATAAGAGACCACACTCAAGTGGGCTGGTATCTTAAAGGCCATTGGCTAAAGGAGCAGAATGGGCTCCCACAGCAGAGAGGTTATTTTGAGGAAACATGTCTTTATCTATCATTGAGACAGCTGATGGAAGGCAATTCCTTGGTATCATCATTTCATACCTTCTACAGGAAAAAGATGATCTTGGTTCCAGTCTCCTTCTGTAGGGCTAAGGATGCAGCTAGGTTGAGAGAGTGCTTGCCTTGAATGTGCAAAGCTCCGGGTTCAGTCCTCAGCACCACATAAACTGGGCGTAGGGATACACATCTGTAATCCTATACTTGAGAGGCAAAGGCAGGAGGATCAGAAGTTCAAGGCCATCCTCAGCTGCATAGTATGTTGGGGACCAGTTTGAGATAGGAGATCCTGTCTCAAAGATCAAAAGAAAAATAAATCAGGTGTTCTTTGGGGTTTATATATTATCTTCAACAGAGGAGATATCCAACAACCATGTCATAGAATGTGAATTTGTCTTTAACTCAAAGATTAAAGAAAGTGTTCCTACATAATTATTACCATCTAAAAATATTAATCTCCCGAGACCTCATCCCTCACTGAAGAGCTGCTGGTAGCCAACAGCTGCTGGGGGAGGGAGAGACTCTTCTTTCAGGGGTGGCTACTGGTAGGCTGTGCATGTCGAAATAGCTCTGAAAGCCCATCCACAATGAACAAGTTCATTATCCATTAACACAAGAAGAATTAATTGATCACTTGGTGAGAGCAATCATGGCATGTGGGAGAGTTTCACTCACTGAGGGATGAAAGAAATCCATGAGGGAACCGAAGATAGCCCAACTCCCTGAGCTTCGCCAAGAGCAGCCTACATCTAAACTGGATCTGCGGATGCGAAAGAGGCAGCCAGTGATCCTCCTTGACTGGACGTCATCTTACCTCCCATGCGGTGATTTTATTGTTCTAGTATTGCCCTTCCAATTCTCACTTATGACAATGATCAAGGAACTTGTAAGTCGTCAAGAAACATTGATGATTATACCAGAGAGGTCGACCATCTTTTCCGCATTGCATTTCTGTAAACTAGACACTAAGTTTCAGGATTGCTCTAATCTGTAGTTTATAATGAACTCTCCCAGGATACCTCTTCCGTGACTAGAACTCAACCTTATAATGTCACTAGAGTTCTGCTGATCAGATTTCACACTTGAATTTTTAAAAGAATATGCAGCTCAAAAACCTGCAAGAATGCCTTCCAGAATCTGTTTTTAGCAATTTCCAGCCATTAACACTGAGTGAGCAATTAATATCTGCAAAGATCCCAGCAATTGTATCCTGCTTAGAGGGTTTGGAACAAAGTACCTCGAGACTACATCTCTCCAATGTTACTTGTTAATGTACCAGAAGGCAGATATGTTGTCTTCAGCATTTGGATTAACTCTTTATATCTCATGGCAGCATTATGAAAGAGTTCTGTTATCAGTTCATTACTTAGCTGATGAAACCCAAGTATAGCTAGATGGTCGAGGAACTTTTTAAAGATTATACAGTCATGAAGTTGGAGAGCCAGAGTTTGAATCCAGATTGAAGATTAAATCCAGGGTCTTGCACATGTTAGGCAAAAATTTTATCACCCAGGACACAACTTCAGTCCCAGTTTGTGATCTTAAGGTTAATGGTTAGCTGTAGTGTGTGCACATGGAACAATGGCCCCCTCAACATCTTTTCACAATGCCCATCACCAAAGCTGGGAGACAACTTTGACAAGGACTTACCAGTGATGGTTCTGGAAATTGCACTGTGAGTATGCAATTTTAGATTTTGTGGAATGTGAAAGACGATTGTTCATTTTTCATCACAAATAGTGAGCACCCACGCAAGCTGTGAAGGAGTCTGTTCACATCACTGGACTGATGGTTAACCCTACCGAACTCTAGAGATAAGAGGCTTTGCAAGGCAGAGCTAGAGGGGTTGTCTTTTTACCGTTATATGTATCCACTGAAGCTTGCCTTGGCTCAAAAGCCCAACGCTCTTGCACATATAAACATGTAATTTCCTTACTGTGAAATCTTTTGAAAAGTGTAGATGGACTGTAAGTAGGCCATTAAAGTCATAGCCAATGCTGGGATTTATGGAGCCAACAGCTGTTTGGTGTTTGGCTGCTGGGGCTATGTTTTAGAGTCATTCGTTGCCTTAGTCATGTGCTGTGTCCATTGCAGGGTACAGATACCCACTAAAACAGCAATACTAAGTTATTTATGGGGTGGGAGCTTGCATTCCAGAAATAACATATGGAATCTCACAGGGTTCAGAACAAGAAGTAAGTCAATGAGCCTTGTGCAGACAGGTTTTGGGAAAGGAACAGTTTTTAAAGTCTTAATTTTTAGTCTGTATTACTTGCCTGCTTCTGAATAATAGTTTAAATTTAGCGTTTGAGACTTTCATTGCTGTGTATAGTATATTCTGGTACTATCCATCCCCATTCCTCCTTCCAAGTTCTCAAAGACCCCTCTAACACATCCATTCCCAACTAACTTCATATCCATTTAAAAGAAGCCCACCAGGTCTAATTCCTGTATGCAGGAGGGGAGGACAACCATAGGAGCATGGGCGACCTACCAGGAACCTGACTGAAGAAAGGCGACCTTCTGTTCCCCATCAACTGACAGCAGTTTCTCAGTGAGGGATGTGGCCACATTTGCCCCTCCCACATTCATGCTGGAATGGTGGTTGGCTGGATCTTGTGTATGTCTTGTACAGTCAAACACAGCTATTGTGAATTCCTGAGTAAAATGGCCCCGTCATGTGCGGAAGACACTGATTCAGTCCTCCCTAACCTTTGGCTCTTACAAACATCTCACTCTTTTTGTGACGTTCCCCTAACTTTTGGGGGTTGGGAAAGCAGTAATACAGATTTATATTTAAGGCACTCCACAGTTGCTTATTCTCTACACTTTGAATTTCTATATTAGTGGCAACTCACTGCCCCAAGAAGATGAGAGCTGAAAGCTTTATCAATCTATGGGCATAAAAATGTTTATTTAGAGGTCAGTTTGACATTATGCCCAAATTAATAATAGTTGCAGGCTCTCCCCTAGGGTTTGAAGCATATTCAAACCATGGAATCCTGGCCAATAGTACCAAACATGAGTTTTTTCCTTTGAAGCAGTAAGAACAGTTGGTTACCCCTATAACATTCATACCACTATTGTGTTTTGAGAAACAGTCTATTTTATAGTCTTGGCTGTTCTCAGACTTACTGTGTCACCCTCCTGCTTATGGCAATGCTCCTGCTTCAGCCTTTGAGTGCTGAGATTAGAGACATATGCCACAATGCCTAGGTCTCTGTTTTGTACTTTGAATAGCCCTTTGTGATTTGTGCAATGTTTTTGATGTACCATCTTGGTCTGTCCTTTTGGCTACGAAAGTTGGAAATTATGCTCATTGACTGTGGAGAAACTGAGACTCGGGGAAGGTAGGCAGTCCAGAATTTTGCAATTAAAGAATAGCAGAGCTGGGATATAGAACTGAAGAGTTCAGGTGTATGAAGCACGTTTGTGATACTCTAGGGCATCTTAGGTGACAATGAGCTGAGCCATCTCCTTCCAGGATCATCAGGAAACCGAAATTCATGCTGGCGTAGCTACATGATCAGTCCAGATACACGTATAGAATCTGAAAAATATCCTGTGTCAGGCAAATAAAGTAAAATCTGTATTTCAAACTCTCTCTCTCTCTCTCTCTCTCTCTCTCTCTCTCTCTCTGGTCATCATTTCTATGAGATAAACTGTATATGGAGAAAAAGATATTTTTAACTTGTCATGTACCTAGTCGTCAAGTTTCAGGGAGTACATTATTTCTCTTTATTAGAGAACAACTATTACCGTTTTCCTCCTGCAGAAATCAATCTTTCCTAACATATCTAATTATATACCAGAAAAAAAATGACTTTGATGTTTGTCTTCCAGCTTAGCGGCTGCACATGAATCTACTGATACTTCAATTACTGTCCGCGGCCCCATGGCTCCGCAGTCAGTGCCCAGGCACTAAAAGACCTGACAGGTCTTCTAGTCTTGGCTCTGCCATGGCAGTGATATGGAGGTTTAAATTAATTATTGTTCTCTTTATCAATAAGACTCAGGAGTCAAAGGCTAAAGGGAAAACCTGCTAGCTCAGAGATGTTGAATAGCAACTAGTTGACTTTGCTTTTTGGTCAGACATAATGCAAGAGATGTCTCTTCCCTCACCCCAGAAACAAAAGGAAGCTTAGACTCTAGTCTCCACCCCCTCCTTCCTGTGCATCTTCTCTCTCCAAATCGCTGGCTTCTATATAGTTAATTCTGGTCAGCTAGCTGCTGGATCCATCCCCTGATTCAAGATAAACTTTATTGATAGTCTAGAGTGTCACAGTGTGATCAAAATATCCTGAAACACGAGTTGTCCTCATTCATATAGTTGTTAGCACCCCTGGTTGTGACCCTGGAGACCAGGGTTCAACTCGTTGGTAGGGATACAAGCTGGCATTTTGCTGTTGGTGGCAAGTTGTTAGGACATGCTGAAAAGGTTGAGACCAAATAAGTATGAGTTTGAAGCCAGCCTGGGCTACATCATTTCTTTGTCCCTGGTGTTAGTGCACAGGTGAAGTCAGACAAGTAGAGCCAATAGGCAGGCAGGCAGGAACTGGGCATCCAGACACTCATCCCCCTTCTCTCTCTCCCTCTGTCTCCTTTTGTGTATGTGGTATTTACATATGCACACACGTATCTGAAGATCCAGACTAGAAAGAAAAGTCGGAAGCATTTGGCATTGAGGAGAATGTGGCATCCTCAGGCCTTGTGGCAACAGCACACAGTTCATGACTGTGGCCTTCACTTCATCTTCAAAACCAACAGAGCAACAGCAGACATAAGCATCCTCCTAATTGCCAGCGCCATATATAGTGAGTTAGCCTTCAGAACAGGGACCAGATGAGGCTTGTAATGAGTTTAACTTGCAAATGAAGTGAAATCATTATGGGATTTAATGATTCCTCTGACAACAGGGTCACAGCTTTCATTCCCCTGAACCTACCAGGGAAATGTGTTGCCAGGTATCTGTGCCAGTGATTTACACACACACACACACACACACACACAAACACACACACACACACACTATGCACAACAGCCATGTGCAATGGGCATTATTTACTCCATTTCATGAGTAAAAGCTGAGAGAAACTAGGCAACTTATCTAATAGAAATAACTCATCAATCGTCAAGCCAAGGTGCTAACTCGGATGCTTGAGTCGAAAGCTTGGCTTCTTCCTATCTGGGGTTCCTATAGAGTCAGAAATATGTGCTCTGGGCCTCTGCCAGCATTGTTGTTAGATGAAACTCCAAACCATGAAAGCCCAATCAGAGCTGTAACAAACAGTTCATGTTCAATCTCATGTACTAAAATAGAGACAGAAGGCAATGCTCTCCGTCCTTCATGGCAGCTACTTCAACACCAGCACTCTTCTTTAATCTTGTTTTATTGGCTGACTGGGGAGCTAAACAATTTCAGCCTAGGGTAATTTGGGCTTAATCCTCTTGCTCATCATCTCTGGCTCCTGCCTCATCCTGGCCTTCCTTGACGTTCTTCTTTCTCACACTTTCCGGGCAGCCACCACCATCAATGAAGGACACCGTGTTCACCATGAACTTGTGACTTTGATACAATGCTAGTAGGTGAACACTCAGGCACGGTGGATGTACTTGGCAGCCCCATTTAAAGACCTGCCCAGGGTCTGCAGCCCCATCTCCAAGCAATCTTCATTTCTTAGGCCCAGGATTTAATTCAGCTTCATCTGGCCTCCATCCATCACCCCAGTGGGAGCAAGTCTCAGAGTCCATGGGTCCTTTACATTTTTTATCAGCGGCTCCCCCGCAGCCGTGAGAATCTTTACAAGAGTAAAGTTGACCCTCCAGACTTCATAGTGGTCACAAAACTTATATCCACTAACCAGCTTCAGTTCCTGATCTGGGTGTGATGTCCTCAAGGGTCTTCATGGGGCCACATAGGTTTGCCACAAACCCAGTTCCTGGCTAACAACATCTTTCATACAAAGTATTATGGAAACACTGGAAAACTCCCAATGTAGACTTAAACGTTAGCTTCTATTGCTTTTGAAAGAACTTGTATGAAAATAATTAGTAGGTTTTATCTAGTTAGAGATTAGTATTGCAATGCTTTCTTTTTTCTGAAATTTTTTAATGTTTTGTTGAAAGCAAAGCATTTCTTTTTTATTGATTTTAGTGAGCTATACACTTTTCTCTGCTCCCCTCCCTTCCACTCTCCCCTCCTTCAACCCTTTCCCGTGGCCCCCATGCTCCCAATTTACACAAGAGACATTGTCTTTTTCTACTTTCCAGGTAGATTAGATCCCCTCTTAGGATCCTCTTTGTTGTCTAGGTTCTCTAGGGTTGTGAATTGTAGGCTGGAGAAACTCACAGTGATCCCATTGAAATCAGGAACAAGACAAGGTTGTCCACTTTCTCCATATCTGTTCAATATAGTTCTTAAGGTCCCAGATAGAGCAATAAGACTACCAAAGGAAATCAAGGGGATACAAATTGAAAAAGAAGTCAAACTCTCACAGTTTACATAAGCGACCCCAAAAATTCTACTAAGGAACGTCTACAACTCATAAACACTTTCAGTAATGTAGCAGAATACAAGATTAACTAAAAAAAATCAGTAGCCCTTCTGTACACAGATGATAAATGGGCTGAGAAAGAAATCAGAGAAATATCACCCTTCACAATAGCCACAAATAGCATAAAATATCTCAGAGTAACTGTAACCAAACAAGTGGAACACCTGTATGACAAGAACTTCAAATCTTTGAAGAAAGAAATTGAAGAAGACACCATAAAATGGAAAGATTTCCCATGCTGTTTGGGTAAGTAGAATTAACATGGTAAAAATGGCAATCTTACCAAATGCAATCTACAGATTCAATGCACCGTCCATCAAAATCCCAGTAAAATTCTTCACGGACCTTGAAAAAAAAATAATACTCAACTTCATAAGAAAAAGCTGAAAACCCAGGAGAGCCAAAACAATCCTATACAGTAAAGTCACTTCTGGAGGCATCACAATCCCTGACTTTAAACTCTATTACAGAGATACAGTACTGAAAACAGCCTGGTATTGGCATAAAAACAGACAAGAGGACCAATGGAACTGAATCGAAGACCCAGTAAAAATGGTAATCTTACCAAAATCAATCTACAGATTCAATGCACTGCCCATCAAAATCCCAGCAAAATTCTTCACAGACCTTGAAAGAATGATACTTAACTTCATATGGAAAAGCAAACTGGGCACAAACATTGGTGCCGACAGGAGCTTTGGGGCATCCTTTGATCTCTGTTGCTTTATTCGCAGCCTTTTACAGGCACAATATAACCCACCAGGAGAATAAATAAAATACCTATGTCCAGCATAAAGAATAAGAAAATGGATACAACTGCAATCATGTCAGCTTAAAACCCAAGGCAGCGGCACCTGCCTTGCAGGATTCTGCCGTCTCTCCATAGAGCTATCCTCCCCACACCCTGTCTGGTAATGCTGTGCTGAATCTAATTGGGTTATTTTTCTTACCCTTTTTCCTATGGCTTTGATCCTATGCATGCTTTTCTATCTAATGTAAAATCTCGCTTTGCCTGCTTTTCAGCTCCATCTAAATATAATCACTCCTGATAGATCCATCTAGTTTTCTGCCTAAAATCGTGTTTCTTCACATTAATTCATGTTAAAATCTGTAGCAATGATTTTCACTACTGAAAAATGTTTGTTTTTTACAAAATATATATTATACTTTGTACAGTCTACCTTTGGAGATTTTTGAATTATTGCTACATGTTTTGGTGTGCTGAAGAATGTTGGCATCAACATTTTGCAAATGTATTATGGCTTACCTGGCTAAAGCCTACCTAAATTTGTCTTCAGAACCTAGAAATTAATTATTAAATATATCAAAGGAGATTCTGAAGATATTATTAGGTTAATGATTTTGAAATGGCAGTGTATTATTCCGATCCTCCCACTTCCCTTGTATTGGACACACTCCAATAACACAGGACAATTCTCCAATTCAAGATCCCTTGTCCATGCTGGTACTTGGCTGGCATGACCTCGTGCATGTCTTGTGTAAGCAACTGTAGCTGGTTAGCTGTTGAGGGATGGGTGAGACTTTCCTGACTCAGCACTTCTCCTAGTTCTGCCTGCTCCATTCCTTCTGCCCCTCTTCTGTGATGCTTTCCAAACCTTGGGTGTAGGGGTTATTATGGATGGGCACCCCATGCCAGTCTCTGCACTTTGGCCAGTACTCTGTATTAGCCCCTGTCCATTACAAAAGGAAGAGCCTTTGACACAGGGCGAGAACTGCAATAACTGTAGATATTAGGATAAGTATTAGGAAGACAGTTAGGCACTGTATCACTTAGAAGAATGGTATCAGTAGGTTCTCCTCTAGGGTTTACAGCCTCTTCAGCCATGGGTTCTTAGCTCGCTTTCAGTACCAGGCAGAAGTTTGACCTTGTTGAACAGCCTTAAGTTCAACCACTCAGTGGCTGGCTACAGCTGAGAGATTAGTGTCGTTACTGCGCCAGAGGGCATATCTCATGGAGTTGATTGCGATTATAGTTCTCAGGATTAAAATATTTAAAAAGTTTTGCTAATATGGTTTCTAGAACAGTGGTATTCCTTTGTGTGTTATTTATCCATTGGTTTTTGCTCTTTCAGCATTCTGGGAATTGAATTCAGCGTCTTGTGCATGCGAGGCTGGCAATCAAGAGACTAACATCAACAGATTCCTTTGTAATTTTACTTTGCATTTTCCAAATCATTGAAGTCGGCAGTCATCCATTTCCCTCAGTGGTGCTGACCCCATTAGCATAATTTACCCATGGTGCAAATAGCAACATTTAAAATCCTGGACTTAGCAGACTATTTCACAAAACATCTTTTGAACATACAACTTTCCCAGCATATGAAGACTTTTTCATAAACACATGGTAGGTTAATGTTTAAGCCAGCTTTGGAAAAGTAGGGGATCATTTTCTAATTTTGTTTTTAATCCTTTTTTCCCTTAAAATAATTTGAAGACAGAGTCTCACTACTAAGTCTGAGTGGCCTGGGATTCACTCTGTAGACCAGGCTGACTTCAACTCACAGAGGTCTACCTGCCTCTGCCTCCTGAGTGCTGGAGTTAAAGGTGTATACTACCATGTCCAGCTTTCCCCCTGTTTTTTTGACCTTTTTAAAATATATATATATATATATATATATATATATATATATATATATGTATAGAGAGAGAGAGAGAGAGAGAGAGAGAGAGAGAGAGAGAGACACTGGGCCTAGTGTGAGCTTTTGAAGTCTCAATGCCTACCCTGAGTAGCACACTTCCTCGAAAAGGCCACACTCATTCCAAATAGGCCACAGCTCCTAATCCTTCTCAATTGGGCCAATGCTTGGTGATTAAGCATTGGAATATATGAGTCGATGAGGCCATTCTTATTCAAGCCACCAGAGTAAGAAACAAAGTTTGAACATGCAAGGCAGAGAAGTGATTGAGGACAGACATCCTAAAGTCAACTTTTAGCCTCCATGTGTGTCCATACAGAAAAGTACACCTGTCTCACACACACACACACACACACACACACACACACACATCAGTCAGTAGATTTGATATTTCAAAGACACTATAAACAAAAACTTCAAATGCAAGATTGTATTTATTATTATTATTACTGTTTTTTCTAGACATTGTTACCCTGTAGCCCTGGCTGTCTTGGAATTTGCTCTGTAGACCAGACTGACTTCAAACTCAGAGATTCACCTGCTTTTGCCTCCCATGTGCTGGGATTAAAGGTGTACACCACCACCGCCCCAGTGTAAGACTGTAATTTAAAGGGGTTTATGTGTCATCATGATGTTCAGAAGAGTTCTTATGTAAGCTCCTACACGGGAGAGCAGTGTTCCCAAAGACAGCTTGTTTATAGAATTCTCTGTAGGACAGTCTTGGCTATCTCTAGTGACGCTAAATTACACTAAAACAGCTTCATTTCATTTTCACTTAAAATACCCAGCTTCAGAGCTCGTTCATTTAAGCTGCCCCACGTGGCACTCTGTCTCCTTAAATCCCTGCAGCAAAGTTATGTGGCTATTGTCTTCTAGTTCACAGACAGAGTCTATGGTTTATCAACTATATTAAATCCTTTAATAACCCCATTTTCATCAAAGTCTTGGAATATTATTTTGATATTTGGGTGATAACACTAGTGTTACTTCGAACTTCTTATCGTATATCACCCACCCAGGTAGAAAACATGAGCATGGAGCACTGTGTTTGCAAGTCTACCGTATTCTCATATCCTGCTGTGATCAGTCTCAACATCAGGGCAGTTGTGATTGCTTGCACAAGATCTCCAAGATTACACTCACTAACAACATTGCCCTGTGGAAGGGAGGGAGGGCTTCTGAGGCACATGAAGTACTACCTAAGCCACGCAGGAGGAGGCTCACTCACTAGTCAGCGTGAACAGAGAAGTAGGTACGTGAGACTCACCCACCTCTGAGGCTATATAATCAGCTAATGGTTGGAGAGGCAGTGGAGACATTGTCTTTGATGGCATAGTTGCCTTTAGGGCAGCCCACACTTCTGTAGGTGACTCCCCATCCCTGCTCCAGTAAGTAACACCACCTGAACTCATTGGCTCACTGAGCTAGACTTAGGAGGATGCCTCCCTTTGGTCTATTGCAGGTGCTGCAGCTGACGTCAATAAATAGATGTTTGTTTACCTCTCCCAAGGGAAAGTCATGCAATGCCTTCTTTGAACATAGTATTCCTTTAAGATTAGCTTTTGATCAAACTTTAAAATTATGTGACTTTTCAATTATGTGACTTAGTACGCCATTGTATCCCTATGAGTCTGTGAGAGTTTGCCCTATCACTGCTGCAGGAGGATGCCTCTTGAGGAAGTGTGGTAGTTCGAGTGTAATTGGCCCCCATAATCTCTGGAAAGTGTGCCTTTGGTGAGGTAGGTGTAGCCTTGTTGGAGGAACTGTGTCACCGTGGGGGTGGGTTTTGAGTTCTCTTTTGCTCAAGCTGCCCTTGGTGTGACGCTAAAACCACTTCCTATTGCTTGCAAGCTGGAGGACACTCAGCTGCTTCTCCAGCACCATGTCTGCCTGCATGCCACCATGTCCAGACTTAACCTCTGAAATGTAAGCAAACTCCAATTAATTGTTTTTTTTTTCATAAGAGTTGCCATGGTCATGGTGTCTCTTCACAGCAATAGAAACCCAACTAAGACAATGGAATGAACAAGACCAAAAAAAGCATAATATTTTTTTCTTATTTGAACAATTTCTTCAGCATTTATCTGTAACTAGTTGACAATATTTCCAATAACATTTATTGAGAAACTTTTCTTGCTTTAAGAGAAACTACTTAGTGTCACAGCAATCCCTTCTTATTTGAAGTACAGCAGGTCCTCTTTTGAGGAGACTAGGGACAGTTTCTTCTACTCTTGTAGGACTCTTCTTGTCAACTGGATAGTTTTGGAATTTGGGCTTCGTAGTCTCAAGAAAGAGACTTTTAGACTTCTAAATTATCTGTTTATCTTGGAGATCCTGGAGTGTTGCAACTTTTCCTTCAAGGAGACCCAAGACTGAGAAGGAGCGGATTCAGGGACGTGAGGACATATACTGATCCCAATGACCCTCCTGGAGGATGTCACGTGATAACAGCCGCTTCTTACATCTTTTTCACAGTGCTCAGTACCTCGTTGTTTCTAACCCAGGCTGTCAGGACTTGCTTGTGCTATTTGCATCCAGACTTACGTCAACCAGTCCAAATTATAGTATTTTTTTTTTTAGAACAAATATAAGCTACTGCTAATTTTCAGTTTCCAGTTTTGGTCCTTTTGGAAAATCAAGATGCATTGTTATATAAGAGGTTGCGATGTTTAACACCAAAGTCAGAGTCAGTCTGAGTTGAAAGATTCCTTTGACTATTAGGACATTGCCCAACTATGCTATCTTTCTCTTTGTTTTCTGCTCCAGTTCAGACAATAGCATCAAGTTCCTCTAGTCTTCTATGCAGCATTTCAATTGGGCCTAATTTTTATAATGAAGAGTTTTATTCCCAGGGTGATAACAACTTAAAAAAAAACGGACAGAGCCACTTAGTTTCAGGCTAGCTTAGACCCATTTATATGTTTCTAAACGACAGCGTGCAATGATGTGTATTTCTCATGGTTATGTTATTTGTTAGGACTGGCTCATCTCCATCTTGGCAGCAGCCATCTGGTATACCTTACAATCCAGTAACATGAAGTCCTCTCTCTTTGGATGGCAGTTTTGAAGCTGTAGCCCAGTCCTGGATGGTTATCCCCACACCCTCTGGAAGCTGTGTTAACTCAACTGCTTCCTAAGTCACTTTTCTTTGTGTAACTTTCCTCATGTTATAATAAACAATCACTTACAACACATGAAATAATAACCTATGGCTTTATGTGGTAGTTACAAATTCACCATACTATAATCAATTTTCCTTTGAATATTCAGGTATTATTCAATTTTTCTTATTATAAATTTTTAGTAACGAAACTAGTGAATTGATGAGGATAAAACTTTGCCGTCTTTGTTACTAATTACTCAGTTCTTCTCCATATGTATTTTATATTATCACCAGCAAGGTATAAATGTAGGTAGCTTACTAAAACTGAAAGTAAATAATGCCATCTGGGCCAGAGATGACTCAGTAGGTGCAGGTGCTTGCTATAGAACTGATGACGTAACTTTGATCCCCGGATCAAAGAGGTGGATGGAGAGAATGGACTTCTGCAAGCTCTCCTGTGACTTCCTCAAATGTGCTGTGGCACCCACGTGTCTACACACACACACACACACACACACACACACACACTCGCATACATCTTTCTAGTCTGTTAGCTTTTCCATTTTAAATTATTTTTACTATTTTAATTATTGTTGCTTTGAAATCCATTTTAATACTAAATGATCTCTGTTTTTATCATATTCAACAAGAAACGTGATCGGAAACCTTTAAAAATACATTTTGTTTTAAGTTGTAGTGAAACACCTTTCAGAGACTTGAAAAGTGTACTTTAAATAAATGGCTTTTGGTTAAACATTAATAGTAACAATACAACTTAGAAATGCGGTTAAACATATGATGTCGAGAATTACAGTAATTTGGCATGAATGTGGGAAAGATTGGAAGCATGCTGACAGAGCAGTTTACAAATCAATTCCATTTGGGGGCCACTTTTCAGGATGTTTTATGGGCTATGGTAAAAAATGATTTTCAAACTATGGTGCTGGAGTGGCCCTTTTTGGATTTTAATGAGTGGATAACACCAACTCTGCTGGCCGACCCCTGACTTTTGAGCATCACTGTCCTGATCTTGGTGCCCCTGTGTTTCTTGGTTCCTGACCGTTTGTCTAGCATCTGACCCACAACTCTGTGACAATCACACCCTTGTCATATCAACAGGCTTCCTGGCCTTTCTAGCTCCAACTCACACCCTGCTTCATTGACATTCTTGAAGTTCCCACTGTAAAGGGAAGAGAGGTGGCATCTCTTTCCTTAGCTGACTCTTTTTACAGCTCCCCTTCAAGTCCTGGCCTCTCCACTAAAGCTGAAAGAGCACAGGCTGGCATTTAACACGATAGCACATTCGCCACGGATCTGTATAGATGCTCAGCAAAGCAACTTAAGAATTTATCGTTTTCTTCTTTCCGACCTCACCTGCGCTTTGTGCTCATCTGAACGGTGGTTCCTCCACTTTCACATAGTTTCTGCCCTAAGGATGCATTTATGGCGAGACAGATAAATAATAAATGAGAACAGGACAGGATCAAGAGGAAGTGCCCGCTAAGAGCAGGACAGAGAACCAGCATCAGCGCCGACCAGCTGACTTCAGCAGAACCGAAGGGAGTGACGTCCCTCAACGGCACATGACAACTGTGATTGTTCCAAAGCCTCATATTAAAAGTTTTTATGGAGTCTGCTAACCGCTAATTCAATTTGGAAGGCTTAAATAGAAGAAAGCTCACTTTGTGTTTCTCGGCTGGGGCTGACCTTAACACACACACACACACAGATGGCCTCACATTAACCGGGCTCCTCAGTCAGACTGAAGCTTCCAAAGCCATGAAGGGCTGTTGATGATATTTTCACATCCAGATCACTACACATTATTTATGAAAGGATTCAATGACAAGACTTTTGCTTACTGCGATGACACTTTGCAAACACACAGCAAGAGCGACAATGCTAATTTTGTTCTTTGCCCAGCCGGAACCTAATTAGGAGGCACAAAGTACCAGCTATCACGTTACCGTGTGTGATGTCTTTGTTTTTATGGGGTATAATCTGAAACCTTTCACCAATTCACGACAATTAGTTGTTCTTTCTACAGAGAAAGACAGGACATTCCAGATCATTAAAAACCGACCAAAAACTATAGAGTTTTGTCTCTCAAGTGTCTTCTGGACAAGAGTGTCCAGCGATAAGTTACCATGGCAACGAGATTGTCCCTGTTAGGGTTACTATTGCTGTGATGAAACAGCATGACCAGAAGCAACTTGGGGAGGGAAAAGATTTTGGTTTACACTTCCACATCACTGTGCCTTACTGAGGGAAGTCAGGACAGGAACTCAGACAGGGCATGAACGTGGAGACAGGTGAGGCCCCGGAGGAGTGCTGTTTATTGGCTTGCTCAGCCTGCTTTCTTTCATAGCCCAGAACTACCAGCAGAGGGATGGTACCACCCACAATGGGCGGGGCCCTTTCCATCCATCACCAATGGATGAAAATGCCTTATAGTCTGACTCTAGCTCAGTCTTCTGGAGGCATTTTCTTAACTGCGGTTCCCTCCTCTCAGATGACTCTAGCTTGTGCCAGGTTGACATACGACCCACCAGCACAGAGATGCTTTTGTGCACTGAAACCGAATGACTTCTTACTAATTGATGAACCAATAGAAGCAATTTCCTTTTGGTTTCTGGAGAGTCTGGAGATCAATTGGCTGTAGTTTCAATGTATTATTTATTTTATGCTTTGTGTCTCTGTTAATCTGTGTATTCCACAATGCCATAAAGTGTTTGACAATAGTGTAGCGGGAAGGTGGGACTAGCACGGTGTTCACACCTGGTGAGGTATTCCCACGAAGCCTTCAAGGGAGAGTTGACTCATATACAACTAGTGAATTTGTCCTGAAAACTCTGAAGTATTATTGATAGTCTGTTTCTGTCAGAGCTAGAGACCATGGGTTTAAGTAACACTCTGTTTCAGTGGATTTTAACACTGACAAACAGCCAGAACTCAGATACCTGGAGTTACCCCACCCACCACCAACTGGGATTCAACTGCTCTGGGTGGCGCTGCGGCATCAGCTTCACAAAGAGTCCCAGGTAATTGCAGTGTTCACACGGGTTGCTAGGGCTGTTCTCTCACCATGCACACATGAAAGTACCCACAGAGTGGACACGCCCTATATACACGCATGTGCTGTAACTAAGGGGCTCAATCATTTAGAATCAAATTCAGTTGAAATCACCACAGAATTAATACAGTGTTTCTTAATTGCCTGTTTCCTCATCTGCTGGTTCTGAAAACAAAGCTTCCGTTACATGGATGTCAGACTTGACAGTTTGAGCACCTTGGATTTGAAAGGCCATGTGTAGCACAAGTGGAGTAGAGAGTGTGGTTTAAAAAAAAATCATCCTTACGGAAGACATGGTGGTTAAGATGCATTCTTGTTTGGATGATGAAAATCTTTCTGGAAAATACTGAGGCTAGAGGACCCAACACTTGCCTACAGTCCAAAATGAGATCGTACACAACTCACTTTTGCAATGAATCTGAAGCCAACCTCCAGCCAAGCTCCAGGATGGATCTTTGACTTAAAGTCTTTGTATTTTTCTCTCCTTGATGATAAGCTACCTGACCAAGCAACTTAAGCAAGGAGAGAGCCATGCTGGATCAGAGCCACAGAGAGTCCATCTGTGTCTTAGGCTCAGGGGATTTTGGGCCGGGGCTGAGGTTGATCATCTCCATGACTTAGAGCATGTGCTACAGAGAAGGGCTTTGTCACCCCAAGGCTTCAGGAAGTGGAGGAAAAGGAGCGAACCATGAATCGAGTCTTAACCTTCAAAGCCACATCCCTGATGGTACACTGCCTCTAAATCACAGTACTGTTTGAAGCAGTGGTTTCATCTATGGTTCATGGCCTCTTTTGGTGGTCGAATGACCCTTTTACAGGGTCGCTTAAGACCATCAGAAAACACTGATACTTGCATTATGATTTATAACAGTAGCAAAATTAGTTATAAAGTAGTAACAAAAATAATTTTATGGTTGGGGTCAGCATACATGAGGAACTGTATTAAAGGATTGCAGCATTGGGAAGGTTGAGAATCACTGGCCAAAAATTTCTCCAAAAGGCACAACCAGCTGGAGACCAATCATTTAACACATGAGCCTGTGGGGGGAGGGGAACACGTCATCTTCAAACTGTGAGACTTTTTATGTACTCTCAGAAGTATGTTCAGGGGGGCTGATGGGCATGCGCAGACACAAGGACTAATCAGTGGCAGCTCTTTCTCAAGGACTCGAAAGCTCAGAGGGCAGAGGTTGTTTTTCTAGAGCCCAAGTGTCTCTTGAGGATAGGAGCCCAATCTTCTCGTGGAAGATCTTAAGTCACAAATCTATGGACTTACCCTTTTCTAGGTGGGAAACACAGTTCAATTATTTTGCTGAAAAGGGAAAAAAAAAAAACGGACTTTGTCTTTTTGACGTTGTCTTTTTAAATGTTAAAAATCTTAGCTGGGTATCACATAGACAGAGTCGGTCTGCCCAAAGAGCGCCTTGAAAACTCTCTGCTTATGAAGAACAGTTATACTCAAAACATTTGATATGAAAAAATATTATGACATGAAAATTCTTGAGGCAAGGAGAGGCTACACCAATTATGAGAAACTCATTCCAGATTTTAACAACCTTGTGAGAGGAGCCTTACCTGAAGTTCTTAGCTGCTCCTGGGGCAGATTAGTTCTTGTTCCCTGGTCCTCGGGGAGACGAATATAAATGGAGTACCATTGCCCTCTGATGCTGCTCCGGAGGCCTGGAGGCATTTGCTAGGCTTCTGTTCAGGTTTCCATTTTTAGGAGCAAATAAGATCAAGGTCATGGGCTCCGTGCTGATCCTGCCTCCTCCATACTTGGCTGTCTGTGGAACTTCACTGACTTCTAGAGAGCTTCGGATGAAAAGTGATTGAGCAACATTCTCGTTCTTACTGAGGCAGGCTTTACTTTCTTTTCCAAGTTTCTTTAACCATAACAATGCACACAC
Source organism: Microtus pennsylvanicus (assembly GCF_037038515.1). Classification (NCBI taxonomy): domain Eukaryota; kingdom Metazoa; phylum Chordata; class Mammalia; order Rodentia; family Cricetidae; genus Microtus; species Microtus pennsylvanicus. The sequence goes on from NC_134587.1 coordinate 7,312,989, forward strand.
ACACAGACACAGACACACACACACACTCGTTTTAGGGACATCTCCATAGGTTGAGCACCGCTGCTTTAGACAATACCGGCTATGTAGAGGAAGTGGACCATCAGGGATGTGGCTTTGAAGGTTTCATGGTTCACTCTTTTTCCTCCACTTCCTCAAGCCTTGAGGTGGCAAAGCCCTTTTCTGTAGCACATGTTGTAGCCAAAGAAACGATCAACCTCAACCCCGGCCCAGAATCCCCTGAGCCTAAGACACAGATGGATACTCTGTGGCTCAGATTCAGCATGGCTCTCTCCTCCTGTAAGTTGCTTGGTCAGGTAGTTTATCATCAAGGAGAGAAAAATACAAAGTCTTCAAGTTGAAGATCATCCCTGCCTTGCTCCCAGTATCTGAGAGAAAGCACTCTGGGGCTTCCTTTGGAGATGAGTTTGGCCTAGGCCTCCTGGTTGGTAGAAAAGAAACTTTTCTTCGGAGATGCAGGCCTTCATAATGGTGCAAAGGTCAAGGCAGAAGATCCAGACCTGTTCCAGATAGAACTTGTGAGTCAGCCCACTACAGTCCACTCTGCTGATGTATATCACCAGAATACATGCTGTTCTTTTCCCCTTCAATTTTTAGGATTTCCACATCAATGCATTCTTCGGTCTTGTTCCTTATTATTATTTATTATTTTGATAATTCTTGCATGCAGACTGCATAAGAGATTTTAAGATGAGAAGTTTAGCGTTGACTGGATGAGTTGGAAGGCAGCCTTCGGCCACTTTGAAAATGTCCTGGTGTGTAGTCAGAGCGGAGAACCCCTGGGCCTGGGGCCAGAAGTGCACCCCACTTTGCTTAGGAAATAGCTGTTTTTGTTCACTTCACACATAGACCGCACCTCTGTCTCAGCCTCTCCATCCCAGGAAATGACGTTTCTACTTACCCGCTTCTCAGATGAAAACTCGAGGCTCGATTTTTCCCCATTGTGCTTCCTTCCCCAGCCAACCCCTCAAGTACTGTGCTCCACCTTCTCTCGTCCTCACCCCTCTGCTGACTTTCCTGTAACTCCCTTGGCCTTTCCTAAGCCAGAGCATCTCTAGGCCTTATGTCATGACTTCCTACCAGGTAGCTGCTACCTGGTATCCGATTCTGTATCAGATCCAAAAGGTTCCTGATTTCTAAGAACGGTCTTAATTTTTAAAAGTAAATTTAAACACCTAAAGAACAGTTCATCCATCTTTGTGGGATCTTCACATCATACTGTATTTGCTTTGTAGCCCTTTTACATAAGTGAGTTAAATACATTTTTATTACACAGCACTTAGTTAAATATGTCTTCATACAATACAATTTCATTTTCGATGTTCTAAAATATGTTATGTAGTGGAAACATAATAATGTTTAAGATTTCCATGCCTTCAATTTAGGGAAGTAAAAAAATTGAAGATTAAACCTGCTTAGAATTTATAATACTTGGGGAGCTGGGTAGATGAGTCAGTGGTTAAGAGCTCTGGCTGCTCTTCCAGAGGAAACGGGTTCTACTCCCTGCACCCACATGGCAGCTCACAGCTGTCTGTAACTCCTTTTCCAGGGGATCCAATGCCCTCATATACCTGCAAGCACAATGTACATAAAAAGAATTTATAATACTAAAAAATTAGATTTGTTATTTATTTTACATGTGTTATTTTTTTTTTTTTTTACTTTCTTGACAGGGTTTCTCTGTAGCTTTTTGGTTCCTGTCCTGGAACTAGCTTTTCTAGACCAGGCTGGCCTTGAACTCACAGAGAGCCGCCTGCCTCTGCCTCCTAAGTGCTGGGATTAAAGGCGTGCGCCACCACCGCCCGGCATGTGTTAGTGTTTTGTCTGAGTTTGTGTGTGTGCGTGGGGAGGGGTTTGCTGGGAACTGAACCCAGGTCCTCTGCAAAAGCAACAAGTACTCTAAATGACTGAGCCCTCTCTCCAGCCCCAAGAATTTGTAATAATGTGATAGACCTTCATGCAGGACTCTTCCCCCTAAAGAGAACTTCTCTATATTCACTCTTTATAGGGATCCTCTTGGGATCTAGAAGTCAGTGCCGTGAGCAGGAGCTGCTCTCATTCAAAGCCTTTTTAGCATACGCAGTCAGCCATCATGGCGATAGCCGGACGTAGGGACGCACGCTCCAAACATTAAACACTGTCTAAGCCTCTGCAAAGTTTTACTTATGAATTAACAGTCTTTCCCTTTACCCTTCATTACCAGGACAAACAGAGGAGCCATTTGGTCATATATTGTAGTAATAAAATCAAATCCCCTTAAGAGAAAGGTAAACAAAAGGGAAACCCGTGTCCATTATGTCTAGCTGCACTGCGGCTCTCAGGAGAAGCTGGGAGACGATCCCATTAACTCAAAGTTCTCAGACACAGCTGCTGCCGGGTTTCGCCTCAAAGGTTAAATTTCTATATTAGGCGAAAAGGTCTATCTCTCTTGTGGATCTGACCTGGGGTTTCCTCCTTCTCTCTGTCGAATCGCACACAGGACAGAAGCAAAGGGGGCTCAATCAGAGCCTCCACCGCAGGCCAGCAGCGCCGCAATGCCCGTGTCCTAGTGGTTGATACAATTCCTGCTATCCATTTGACTATGTCCTTGGTGCTACACATCCTTCCCAAGGCATCACGTCAGAAAACGATGATGATATCTCGACTCAGTCATGCTAAATTTAATTACTCGCCTAAGATGGAATCTGCCAGATCTCTTCATTACAGAGCATATATTAGCATTATCATTAGTAAGTACATTAGGGTGGCCTTTGAAGACCATGTGAATGCCTGTTTAATATCCTTCACCTAAGGGTCTTAGCAGTCGTTGATGACCCTTGCTCACGACAGTAGTTTTACTGGTAGTTGGCAAAGGATATTACATAACTTATTTATCCTACATCTTTTAGCTGGCATTCTGTTTCTCTCCTCCCTCATTCCTTTTTGGAACTGTTTTTGAAATATTAGAATGGGTGCATAGATTTTTTTCCATAATAATTCTAATTAAAAATAAAGTAATTCTTTCTTAAATATTTCAATATTTTTTATGCATTTGCTACATCACTTTCTTGCATAATATTTTACATCCAGGTATCATTATGAAATAACATATTTTGTTGAGTAGAACGCAATGGAGTTCCCTAGAACACTGGCCCCTTCTCCTTTCGTTAGTCTGGCTGCTCACCATGATGATGATGATCTATCATCTATTTTCCTTTGGTGCTCTAAATACAAAATCAAATCCATTTATTGAGAATAAAAGCTGGGGGCAGGAGGAGGGCCTTTCCCAGTGACATATGGACTCACATTTCCCCTTCGCCCCTCACCTCCTGGCCCTTGGAATGAATGCCTTCTCTGGCTTCTTTTTAGGACCGAAGATTCAATGATGAGATCGACAAGCTCACTGGGTACAAGACAAAATCGCTCCTGTGCATGCCAATCCGGAGCAGCGATGGAGAGATCATCGGTGTGGCCCAAGCAATAAATAAGATTCCTGAGGGTGCTCCATTTACGGATGATGACGAAAAAGTAAGACTTCACGCCTTGCATGACTTGGACTTTCCATTCTGCTCACAGATTGCCGCTCTCCCTGAAAGGACGGGAATTACATGAATAGTCTTCGATTAGCTTATTCACAGATCTGAGAGCTTTTCCTGAGCTGTACGAGATGTAATGGGAGGCTTTTTTAGCATTTCAGAGAATGTGGCATAATTGAAAATAATCGCTCCACTTTTTTTTTTAAAAAGCCTGCTTCTCATTACAAGTTCCAGTAGTATTCTCGCTATTGCTTGGTCTTTATTTGCCTTGTAAGTCAGCCTTTAAATTATCAACAGCACCATGACCATACGTGACCCAAGGGAGGGCAGAGAGTGTGGGAAGATCACTGCGCTTCAAAAACTCAGCATATTCTCTTACCGTTTCTATAACTGTGACGGAGAAGCTCTTTTCTTACTTCTTACATAAAAACCTCAATAAAACGAGGGTCATTTAATTGTTATTGTAAATCACTAGTAAAGGGAGCATCAGTTTTGGTTCTGAAGAACAAGTGGCTTTGGCAGAAGTCCATACTTTTCACTCTAGAACTTTAAGTTCCTCTAATGATTTACTGCAAGCCTTGCCGAGAAGGGCTCTTCAGGGAGCAGAGGCTCTGGCTCTGGGACGTTTACCTTCCTACTGAATAGAAACTGGTGGGTGTGAAAGCGAACTTCACTTGTCATGTTGGATGACTGCTATACTGCTATTTAATTGAAAACGTTATGATTTTACCTTCGGGATGAGGTTATCTTATTTGCCAGTGCCAGCTGTTAATAGTCCCAGAAGGCAACTGCAGTGGCCCAGAAGGTCAGTGTGAAATGTGATCCTGGGAAAAGGGGAAGGGTTTAGATGAACTGAGTCCTTCGCTGAGGTCCTTTCTAAGTGGGATTGAAAGAACTCAGATCATTGTAAGAATACAGAAGCTCACAGAACCTCGGGTGACTTCCTGTCAATTCTGCATGGGAAACACATGGGTTGGGATCACAGGAGGTAGGTGGGTAAATCCCACATGTTTTGTGCTACCTGAGGTGGGAGGCAGCAAGATGTTCTAGAGCGTGCTGGCTGTAGATGAGAGAGGCTCACCAAAGGGCTTTCTCGGAAGAGATGGTATCTCGTCTCTAAGTCAAGAATAGGTTTCAATGGACAGAACTAAGAGAAAGAGATAAAGTGTTTAGAAGCCAGTTTTCAACAAATGGTGGTGGCTTCAAAGACCCGTGGCTGTCCAACGCCAAGAAAACGTGATGGTGAGGGCTCAGCCCTAAACAAGTTGTACATCACCCCTTCTAAGGCTCAAGGAAGCTTGTGGAAGAGGGGCAGGAAGAAGGTAACAGAAGACAGGGGAGAGAGCTGTGCTTTAGGCAGAACCCGGCCACTGTAATAATGAACCCACAGCAGCTGTAGTTACTGCACAAGACTGGCCCTGTAAACACGGAGAGAGAAGTGCTCATAACGCGTACCCCTTACTGCTGAACTATTGACGAGATGGATTCTTAGAGAGGAAAAGCCGTTGCTTTCCGTTGTGTTATCCACTGGTAAGCCCAGCAGGCTCCAACAGAGAGCTCTAAATCCACAGGGATATAAACTCTCAATCCATGGCGACACAAATAACCCAAGCTAAACTCCGTGAGTCAGAAAGCAAAACAAATAGATAGAAACAAGAGAAAGAGGTTTGTAGGGGGAAAATAGATGGGTAGGATGGACATTAAAGAGAGTAAGGACCGAGAGTAATCAGTATGCGCTTAGAAAACTGTGTGAAATTGCAAAGGAAAGTAATAGTTTCTGGGTTGCCCACAGGGGGGAAAAACAGGGAACAAGGAAAGGCTTGTGAGTAGGATTAGGAGGCTCTGGAGTCAGAATGCCTCCAAGACAGACTCAAGCATTTTCTCCTTAGCTGAAGGAGCTTAGACACCTTGTCAGGTCCTTCTGAGCCTCACAACCTTCCTCACAGGGTTTCTGTGAGGAGTGAAACAGATCGTAGACAGTAAGTGTTCGGGGTGACCCTCATCAGGAGACACGCCACAGCTGCCTTGCCATCATTCAGACACGTAGTAGTAAATTTATTGTGCAATTAGCATAATGATATTTTTTGTCCCCTTACCTTAAAATTCCATTTTTTAAGATTTCAAGTTATATATGGCACAATTTTAAAACACTTCAATGTATGAAAAACAGCAAAAACTTCAAGGTACACAAAAAATTAAATATATCCATTTAGAGATATTCATGTACTTAATGTCACAGCAAATAAGAATGTATTTTGTTTCTTGAGAGTTCCATGCCTGTGACTCAGTGGCTGTATGTGGTTCATGCGATAATTGTTGGGAGAACTTGGAAAGGTCATTGGTTCCTCCTCTGGCGTAGGGATCGTCGCCTGACAGATGGTCATCCTGCCCCGTACTAAAGCTTTCTCTTCAGTGGCTTTAATGATCTCATGCTCTTTAAAATTCTTGGATAATTAGCAAGAATTTAATTTGCAGAGAGTTTTGTGTGAGTTCCAAACTCCCATAAGCATGTATTCATCATTTCAGCTACACACTGGCAAATTACTAGTTTGGCAATTCACGCTGAAGGTTCACATAAAGACAGGCCATGTAGAAGGGTGACTGGAATTTTCTGGTTCAGTGCATGGGTCCTAAGCAAATGTTCTTGCTTTCCAGGGCTATGCATGAGCTATCTGATTTGGGTGGTAAGATTAGAGTTTTCGTGTCCAATTCACTTATCACTTTGTTCTTCAGAGGGAGTAAAGGGAGACATTATTTTTGCAGACTAACATTATGAGTCAGATAGAAGCAAACCTTGGTGATCTATTAAGACATTTGTCACCAGCATGGCAGCTAGGAAATGGCCCTGCGTGTAGGCTCTTATCTATCCTTTCAGGCTGTGCACACTTCGGCAGCAAAGGTGTCACCTCTTGTCACGTCAAATAAAACAGAGCGTGTCTGGTACAGTCGCTTTCCAATGGCAGATGTGTAACAGTCATAGCCTGGAGTTCTACTTTGGTTGTTGATATGGGGTTTCTTAGCTTATGGTTACCTCCTCTCAGCTCATAAATCAGAGCATCAGCTAGCCTGATACGTTCATCCTTTGGACCTGGGATGCTGCCAACACAGCTCAGCTGCTGGAGACTGGCCACGTTCCAGAACTTGTTACTGGTAGTGCTACCCTGCCAGCTGGCATTGAGGGGGTGCCTGGAGGGCTCTAATGAGTCTCTGTAGAAGCTTGAGTTTGCTATGAGATATAAGCATGAGATTCACAGACAGATAGTGGGGAGGAGTTCATAAAACCTTGACCTTGCACTTCAAAACTCCATGAGGATGATATTAAGCAACTATGCATTGTCTAAGGTACAAGAAATGTCAGGTTCATTGTGTTGAGGAGGGGAATGCTGAGTTCGTTATACCAAAAGAAGGACAGGTTGGTGGTCTCAGAAAGACAAACACAATTCATGCAGGCTACTAACACAAAAGTTGGCTAGCATATGGTTGGTTTCTTTTCATTTTGATATCTTTAGACATGGTTGCAAGTTGCAATTCTACCATTACAGCCAACTAGCCACTTTCATAAGGCAACTTACTGAGAACAAAGATAGATGGATTTCTTCTTCATCTTCTGAGGAGTTTCTGCAAAAGATGCGATGTAAAAGACCTTTTCTAATAGTTTAATAAACCATTGATCTACAGCAGTGGTGCTCAGCTTTCCTAATGCTGTGACCTTTAACACAGTTCCTCATATTGTGGTGACCCCCAACTAAAAAATGATTTTTGTTGCTTCTTCATAACTGTAACTTTGCTACTGCTATGAATTGTAACATATATCCGTATTTTCCAATGGTCTTAGATGACCCCCATGGAAGGGTCATTAGACCCCCCCCAAAGGGGTTGTGACCCACAAGTTGAGAACTGTTGATCTACAGGGACACACTGTAACACTTCCACCAGGAGAGTTTATTGTTTTCTGCTAATATTTCATTGCTTTTAAGATGCTGAAATATTAAAGGAGCGGTGCATCAACTGATTGCAAGAAATGCCCTCTGCATACTCATCCTTTATTTTCACGTTTTTGCTGCATGCCAGCTAAGCTTTCTGAACATGTTGCTATAAAATTATGATTAAATATTAGTGTTCAGCAAAAGAGCCCAAACGTCCTGGCAGATGGCTTGTGGTTTCAAGTTGTATTTGATCAATAAGATCTTAGTCCAGGGAAAAATTTGGATCAAATCCCATAACTTGTTAGTATTTTATCTCCATTTAAACCATGATTTAGTCAAGCATTTTAATGGTGATTGCCCAGGGTCCAGATAGTCACGGTCAGAGCATCAGTGGCCGATTCATCATGGCCTATGCCTTCACTGGACGGCATCTGACCAAGAGTTTCAAAATAACCAAGGTTTGCAAGAAAGTTGTTTACAAACACATTCCTGTCAGAACTCAGGATGAACTTTGGTTCTCTTTGCCTGCTGGAGAAATACTGTGTGGCCTCCTGCCTCTGCCTTAGGCAGAGTCCACCTCTGGGTAAGAAAGCAAGCGTGTGCCTGCCAGACTGACACTCAACGAAGACCGCAATACTCTGCCATTTTGTTATGGTGCCTTGGGTCCCCAAGGCCACACCTTGGCATATCCTCCCCGTGGACTACAGGGTACCCTGTTTCTCCACTTGTCTTCACAGCGTAAGGGAAACCCATCATTGGACCTCAGGAGGATCTAGACAGAAACGTTCTGGTTTGTTGTTTGTTATGGTCCTTAATACATTTTACCCCCCCACCAGGTGTCCCCAAATGATTGCGGTTGAATTTTGACTGACAATTTGTTAAGAAATAGAAATGATCAAATAGTCAAAAAATTTTAAAAATCAATATTACTATTTGACAAAATGGATGTGTCTGCATGGTGTGGGCTTAGGATCTAGGTTGACTGACAGCCTCGGGGAGAATATATTGCCTTCCTCCGATGGCTAATGTGGCCGTGTCCGTAGCCCCTGGAATCTATGTAAAGAGGGAAGGGGAGAACCAGATCTGTCAAGTTCTGACCTCTGTAAACACACACCTGCTGAGGGAGCACATCTGTTCCTTCAGCCAATAGCCTTTAATATACCAGCCCACTGGGGCGTGGTCTCTTATACTTTAAAAGCAGCAGGAACTGTGCGTTAGCTCTCTTGCTTCTGGCTCCTGTTCTGGCTGCTAGATTCTCTGTTTCCTGTTTGCGACGAGAGGACTGTTGATTGGGACAGTGATCTGTAAGTTTTCCCCCTTAAATAAATAAATCTTTTAATTATCCATAATTCTTAACTGGTGTGGTATTGTTTTGCAGCTTCACACCCACAATCATATACACATAATGACAGTAAGTAAAACCTAGACAGCTGTCGTAAATTGTTACTGGCTTCAACTCAACCTGCTTCCTTTTCTCTTTATTCCAGGAGCTCACTTAAAGTGTGTCTCTCTAGGCAACCTTATATACCAAACTTGCTTTCTTTTTTATGCTTTATTTTATTTTTATTTTTGTGTATGGGTTGTGTGTGTGTGTGTGTGTGTGTGTGTGTGTGTCCTTAGAGGCTAGAAAATGGCTTTGGAGCTCCTGGACCTGGAGTTTGGGTAGTTGTGAGCTTCCCAATGTGGGTGCTAGGAACCAAAGTCCAATCCCAATGTTAAGAGTACTAAGTGTTCCTAACCACTGAGCAGTCTCTCCAGCCTCCCAGGCTTGCTTGATGGCTGAGCAAACAGTCTCTCCAGCATCTAAGCTTGCTTGATGGCTGTGTCCATCCCAAGCATTCTCATAATGTTTTCTTATGAGTAGCAAGTTCTAGCCACAATAATTGTTATGATCAGTCAGGTGGAGGGAATGGACAGTCTGGTTGATTGTAACCTAACATGGCTGGGCTGTCCATACTATAGAGCTAAATAGGCAAGGTTATGACAGATCTGGCAGAGTTGGGCCAGCTAATACTACAGGACTATTAAACCCACAGCTCTTAATGGCTATCAGGACGTGAAATAGTTAAACCATGTCTAAGAGCACAAAACATCAGATAACTATCTTACAAACATGGTTCCAGACTTGAGCATGACTTAGACAAGAAAGAATGTTCTACAATGGCAGGTTAGAAATAAATAAGAGCTTTGTTGGCAGGAAGAATTGTTGTTAAGGAACCAGAGCAGGTGCTGCGGATTCTTATTTCCTGGAGATCTCAAATGGAGGCAGACAACTGTCATCGAATGAATAGCTGAGTGCTAATGTCTGGATAAACACGAGGTGGCTTCTTTTGGTCTTAGAATGCTGGGATTCCTGAACTTCTGCTGGTGCTCCTCTTCGTCCATTTCCTCCTCTTTCCCCCCTGGAGACGAAAACTATCTATGTAATAACAGCCGGGCCTGTCATAAATTTGGAAAAACTCAAATTATTTTTTACTGTAAGTAGAATGTAGCGGACATCAAATACATTTCACTGTCTTCAAATTGCATGTTTTTCAATGTGTTCCTTTTATGATAAGATCATTTTCTAAGTATGAAAATAATATAACTCTATTGTAGAAAGTTTGAAAAGTATAAAAAAGCAAAATTTATATCACCCATAAACCTCTTTCAGAAAATTTATTGTTTTTGTTCTTGATGAATTTCCCTGTCTTTATTTATTACTACCTGTAAAAATGTTCTGAATTTGTAGTATGTAATATATAGAATACTTTTTAAAAATCATATATTAAGTAATTCCTTAAATGTTTGATTCAAATGGTTCCATTATTTTTCTACTGTGTAATTATATAAGTTGGTTTAATCATTTTGTTTCTTAGCATTGAGGTTGTTTTCAAAAATCATATTATTATAAAATTACTATTAACCTCTTAATAAATAATCAATCTTGGGCCTTGCCTTAGAATAGCTATTCAATAAAGTGCTGTGTCATAGACCAGAAATGAACCAACTCCTACAGTTCAATATGGTTCAAAGTAACTGTGAGGATTACTGGGTCAAGAGGTTTGAAATTAATTTTAAAATAGCTTTATTGAGATATAATGCACATACCACATAACTCATCCACCTACAATTTAATAGCCGTTAGTATAGTCACACAGGTTTGTAACTATTAACACCCATTTTCAAGGCATTCCACTCCCCCATACCCTCTGCCCATCAGCATCACTTCCTACTTTCTCTCAGGTTTCCGAGTATTGTATCCAATCATTGTCCTTCTCTCTCTATGGATTTGCATAGTTTTGGGCAGATCCTCCAAACAGCAGCATAGAATATAGAATCCTCGGCAGCTCTTTTCTTTTACTTACACGTTCTTTTACTTACACGACGTTTCAAGAGCCATCCGAGATGTAGTATATGTTAGTGCTTTATTTCTGTCTATGGCTGATCATATTTCATCATATGGATACAGTAAGTACATTTATTTACTCTTTCATCAGTTAGTGAACATTTAGATTACTTTCTTTTTTTATTATTATGAATTACGCTATAATAAACATACCATTTTTTTCTGAAGGTGATTTTATTTCTCTTCCATATATTTCTAGAATTGGAATTGCCGGTTTTTGTGCTAAAAATCCTGTTTAGTGATTTGAGAAACTACTGAGTTGTTCCTGCAAAGGAGCTGCACATTTTCCACGTTCACAGCACTGCGTGCTGATTCTGGTCCTCCCTCGCGCTCACTAACACCCCTGGTAGTCTTCATTGCAGATGCCCTGGTGGGTAGGCAGGAGCATTTCAGAGTGGTTTTATCTTACCTAGATGGCTGACGGTGCGGAACAATTCTCATGTGCTTCATGTGGAAACACTTACTTTTTGTCTTTAAGTTTCATCTATACTATCTTCAGGAAATTGCATTAATTTGTAAAGCTTAGAGCTGCATATAACGAGAGCCTGGACTAGGATTCCCGTACCGCACCTAAAGGCAGTGCTGGAGACAGAAGGGTGTGGAGACAGGTCAGTCTGCCAGGTCAAACTGATGCACTCTGGGTTCAGTCAGAGACCTGACCCCCACACACATACCTGCACCTGCACACATCCATGCTAAGACTTCCTTACACACACACACACACACACACACACACACACACACACACACACACACACTATCAGACTGGAGTTGGGACTCATTAACACATAGTGACTTCATGCATATATAACCTTGAGGTAGGTAACTCATTTTATTCTAACTTCTTGTTTCCAATGGCAAAACATTTTCTAATGTATGTTTTTTCCCCTTCCAACCTCTCTCTAACTTTCCTTTGTTTAAAAAAATAAAACCAAAACCCAAAAACCGAAAAACTCTACTTAAAAATCAGAATTTGCATAGTGCTCGCTTGTAGCCAGCAGTGGAGTGAGCTGTTCTGTGTTTATCGTCCCGCAGCCAATCAGGGATCCCCCACCCCATGTTTATTTAAATTATGGAGTGCAGTATTTAAATGAGACCACATTATAGTTCTTATTGGAGAATTTAAGATGGAATACGAGCTAAATGTATGACTGACATAGTTGTAATAGTTGTAATTTCTATTTCTAATAATCTATCCATTTAAAATACAAACTTGAATTGTTTTCTCCTTTCCTTCTTTTTGGTATTTGAGGTAGAAATGAAGCCATTGCTTTTTTTTTAACATTTTCAATTATTTCTTTTTATGTCTCCCTGATCTGCCTTGGGTAATATCCTGACTAGATATGATTATAGGCTTCTTTATGGGCAGAGTCTGATCTGCTTGTCAATCAACAAAGGAGCATTTTTTTTTCCTCTCCTCAAATTGGGCACACTCCATTAAGAAAGGAGGAGAAGTGTCACATGCAAGGACCCTATGCTACCAAAGCAGGCAGCAAGGTCCCCCAGGGGAGGCCCACGCTGGAGTGGGGACATGTTAAGAGAGGGCGGAAGTAATGAACAGCTTTGAAAATGAGGTTATGTAAGTTAGAGCTGCCCAGAGACGCTTTGAAGGTCTATCACACACAGTTCTTGAAAGGGGGCGCACATAAAACTGGAAGGTGGTAATGAAGCTCTCCCGCTGGAGAGAGTCTGAAATGAGGCCCCATGAGAAAGAGCAGCACCGTCGGTTGGCTGGACCTTGACTTCCTTCATCTGTAGGGCATATGTGGTGTTTTGGAAGGACTTTGTCTAGACGATACAGAAAGTAACTGCAGGAACTCAGTTCCTTCTTGTTCTGGATGTCGCCCAGCCGTCGATAGTGCAGCATCCTGCAAGAGCTAACTCCACGGTCAGGGCTTTGTTACTTGAGTTATTTGGTCTTCAAAGACTCTCTTCCTCTCTTTCCTCTTCCTCTTGCTCTCTTTATCCACCTCCTATTACATCAACATCAGGTTTGCGAACAGTTTTATACTGACTTGGATTTGCCATTATTCTTCAGGGGTCCTGGTAGAGTATAGCAGACATTTGCTTTAGGTTTTCTGTTCCACTTCCTAATTCTAAAACAGAATGAGGAGTCCAGATAAAACCTGCAGTTATTCTCCATAACCTCGAGGGCAGACAGCCCAGTCCTCAGACCATCCGCAAGTGTCTGTTGCTTCTTTCCAGAAGTTGATTCTAAATCTATACCAATTCTTCATTAGCAAATCTGGGGAGACGAATCAGTGTATAAAGGGCTTGCACATTGCAAACCCGAGGACCTGAGTTTGCATCCCCAGCCCTCAGGTAAAGACTTGGCATAACATATGAGTTGAGTTCCAGGACTAGGGATTGGGATACAAGCAGATCCTGGGGCCTCATTGGCCAGTAAAATGGCAAGTTCCAGGTTCTGTGAGAAGCACTTTCACAAAACATTAAGTGGAGAGTAAAGAGGAAGATATTTGTTGTAGACTTCTGGCCTCCACGTAAGCATGAGTGAGTGAACCTACACGTAGGTTCCCCCCTCACTTAGCACTTGGCATGATGTCACCAGAACTTTCTAGAACACATGGGGGAGTCTAGTACTTTTTTCTGGCCAATATTTCTCCTCCAGATCTAGAATGCCATGGCACAAAGCTTTGGTGCTGGTGCTGTGGCACACTGCCATGCTGGCTTTCACAGTTTGGATCTTTGAAGAGCCACCTGTCTGAAAACAACAGATGACAAACTTTCGGTCTACAACACAGATGTCTTAAGTAGAACACAAATGCTTCTTCCTTCCTCATTCTCTCGTCTTCAAACTGCTGCTGAGGGCAGATCTCACACAGAATACTGGGTGAAGGAAGGGTTAATCTTCCTGGTCGTGCACAGAGAGGAAGTCACCCTGCTTGAAGCCCCATCAAGACTAGCATGTAAAACACTGTTCTATCAGTGCTAGAAATATCAGGGTCCAACCACCTCCAAAAGGAAGATTATTCTGAGTAAAAACTCTTTGGGGAAAGACTCTCTGACCCCATTGTCTCAGTGATGTTCAGTGTTTATGAGAAGCTGGACCTGATGCCAAAGGCAGGGAGCTTGTTCTGCTGACAAGACCAGCTGGGCAGGCGATAGTGGAGGTGACAGATGATGGCTTGCTGGGGATACAGCTGGCTACACAACTCTCTGAGAACATCTGGGTTTGCGTTTGGGGAAACTTCGTGCCTAACTTAATTTACATCATCTTCAGTATCCCTATGAGGAAGGCAGCTCTCCGGTTTTCTTGCGGATGAGAGGATGCTGTCTCTCCTGCCAAAAGAGAGCATCAGATACCCCTGAGCTGGAGCTACAGACGGATGCGAGTCACCTCGTATGAGTGCAGGGACCCAGACTCAGGTCCCCTGGAAGAGCAGCAAGCACTTCTAACCATGAAACTGTCTTCCTAGCCTCCCTCTATTCTTAGGTCTCATGAATTGAATACATGACAGTTCTCCAGAAATCCACTTCCAACTTGGAGGCAGAAGTTTTGTAGGCGCCAGTGTCCTTAAGGCAACCCCGGCTAACACTCTCAGAATGACAGCTCTGGCACCACTTAGGGGAGAGGGATATAGGAGGGGGCTTCCCCTGAGCTCCTCTTGCTTCTTCACAGAGCGGAGTGGAGGAATAAGCAAAGCTCTAGGCTTGAAAATGATCAGAAACCATCGGTTTATTAGGATAATTTTCACCAACTGTGCAATTAGTTTTGCAAACGACGTGATGATCATATATTTATTTTATTCCTCCAAAAATTATTCTGCTTTACTGAAGTATTTCACAAACAAATATAAGAAAAGACTTCCTGTCCCTATGTAAGTCTGTAAAGCCCTCTCCTGAGCAGCCAGGAAGCCTGCCAGACGTTCATGGACTTCATATGGATTCCCTATGTGTATCTGCACAGCCTGGGTAGAACATCTCAAACTATCTGATGTGGGATTCCCCTCTGTGTGCTGTGAATAGCACTGGTTAATAAAACAACAGGCTTGTCCTGATAGGGTAGAACAGAGCTGGGGGAAGGGGACGGGGGGGGGGGGGGCAGGGACGACTAACTGAATGCTGGGAGAAAGGAGGCGGAGTCAGGAAGAAGCCATGGAGCCCGAGTTGCAGCCAGAGACAGACACACCATAACTTTGCTGGTAGGCCACGACCTCATGGTGATGCACAGATAATGGAGATGGGTTAAAATTAAGAAGTAAGTGTTAGCCAATAAAAAACCAGAGCTAATGGGCCAAGCAGGGATTTAAATAATAAGGTTTCTGTGTGATTATTTCGGGTCAGAGCTGTCAGGCAGCTGGGAAACAAACAAGCAGCCCCCATACTACAACTATCTGAAGGCTGTTTTCCCTTCCTTTCTAGCTGGAGAAAGTAGGGCATGGGGCATAGCTTTGAAGGACATGTATTTGTCTCCTAGTGCCCCCCCCCCTTCACTCCCTCTCTTTCATGGTCCTGAAAATTGAACGCAAGACATTTCATGCACTAAAGAGATTATCTACCACTGAATACATCCTTAACCCTACTGCTCTTCATTTTGAAAGTAAAAATTTACCTTATTATTCCTATTTAAAAGGCAAAAATAGATGAATGCACTATTCTGACCTTAAAGGAGAAATCACAGAGTCTGAGACGCTGAAAAATCCAAGACACAAGTACGTTCTAATTGACAAAGCAGTGATCTGATTGAAATGATTCATGTTTCTTTCTGAGAAGGGCATCTTCCTGCGAGTCACATGACGAGCCTTTGTGCCACTATCACTATGGCTTTGATGAGGCTTGAGGTTGACAAGGTTTTTATAATGCTAAAACCATGGGGTGTTGTGTTTTTAGGTTTGATAAAGATTCACGCAATTGGGTCTCTTTCCCGTTCCCTCCCTCCATCATGCTACTTAAAGGGATCTGGTGGAGGAACTCAGATACAAATTAAAGTTCATATCCAGATCATGTGTCCACAGCCCCTACCCCAGTGGCAGGATGTGCCGGTAAGGCCTGGCTCCACTCAGACTGGGTCTCACGGATCCACCCTGTCTTTCTGGCAGGAATGGGGGGTGGAGGATTCAAAGGGACAGCAGTGTTGAAAAGTGCTCCTGTCCCTCAGGTGGAGGGCAATTCTGGTGAGGGGCAGTGACTTCCTGAGAACACACAGTACCAACAAACAGCCCTCCTCAGGGAGCCAGCACAGTATCCCCCTGTCAATCAGAAACACTATTCTTCCTGGAAGTGGGGGGGGGGCGGTTATTAACTACAATGAGGAACCTTGCCAATGCAATAACTGCCCATGCTGGGTCCCAGAAGATCAGTTAGTAGATTCATTTCCCCACTGCACAAACGGCAAAAATCCCTAGTTTGTACATAAAGGAATTCACAGGCGAACACGTCCGTCTTCTGGGGAAAATGAGCTTTCATTTCCTTGGTTGTTTGTTGCTCTCCTCTGAATATGACAAGGAAGATTTAGCCCTGGGCCGAGGACTCTGGACTTCATTCATTCCGCACGACCACTAATAGCTTTTCTTCATAACCACATCAAGAACTGCAACTGCCTCAGGAAACAGCGTTCCCCATCTCCAGTGAATTGCTTATCTCTCCTGAAGCAGGACCACATTGCTCATGTTGTTGTATTTATGTGTTTTCTGATGTAATAGACACGCTAAGGTTATCAGTTGTTCTAGAATAGAGAATGAATGTTGGGCCCCTTTGAGAAGAATGCAGTGGAAAACAACCCAAGCAGACTCCAGTTAGATGAAGCTAGTAGGCAATCCCCTTGCGTTTTCTTCTCTGAGAAATCACAGACTTTCCGAGTCAGAGTAATGAAGTTTTAAGAAAATAATATATGAGACTTGGGGCTGCTGGGAACTCTGGTGAGTTTCAAGAAAGATCTCAGGAACGTCCATCACGGGGGAAGTCAAGGCAGGAACTTAAGCAGGAACCTGGAGGCAGGAATGGAAGCAGAGGCCTCCGAGGAATGTGGCTTACTGGTTTGCTCTCCATGGCTTGCTCAGTTCATTTTCTTGTGTCTCCCCAGGACCATCAGCCGAGGCATGGTACTATTCACGGTGGGCTGGGCCCCCCTCAATCAATTACCAATCAAGAAATTCCTCTACAGACTCGCACACAGACCAATCTGACAAAGGCATTTCCTCAGCTAAGGTCCTCTCTTCCCAAATGGCTCCAGCTTGTGCCATCTCCACACAACAAAACAAAAGGCCTAGCAGCACACTTCTCAAATACTGACTGGAGCCATGACTTGCCATGACAGCTCACTGTGGTCTTCATCATGGCCTTACTTCAGTATTGATTCATGGCGAAAGCCAGCACCTAGGGGAGTGAAGAAACAATGGGCTTTGTATGTGAATAGGTTAGATCAACCAGAGCCTTTGGCAGGTTCAATAGCAGAAAGCATAATAGTCAGGAACATGGAGCTTGTGATTGCAGTGCTTTGGATCAAGCACAGGGCCCCCCTAGGCACGCGGAACAGAGCAACAATGCAGGGCACACACCTGTGCAGTCTAAACCTGTACGAGTCAGAAAAAGTCTTACAGTGGGTGGATCGATTCTGTTTATAGCATCTTAGAATTGGAGTGACTGAGTTAACACCGCCCGGTCCCCATCTTCCCTGGATTCCATTCTGTCTCCCCAGGTGCTTTTCAGTCTCCATCCAACTGAGCAATCACATCTGCTGGCAACACATTGGGACATTTCAGTGACTGTGACCATGGCCCCGATGAATAACCAAAGTATTTGCTGACTGCACAGACAAACAAATGTCATCAGGTTCTCCCAACCTACACCTGACAAGATGCCATTGTGACTTTTGACTTTATAAACACGGTATCCTGGAGCTTTGGTGCTGACAGTTCTTTGGGGAAAGAGCTTGCTCTCAGTCCCCAGCTAATAAAGGACTCTAATTTGGCCTTATATGCACGGTGGTCTGTAACTTTCCCACGTGGGCTAGAACAAGACTATTTAAGCCTTAAGTAACATTTGTTTTGCTCAAATAACTGTAATTCAATACACACAGTAATCCCCATCACACACACACATAACACACACACACACACACACAAGATGCATTTGTTCAGTGATGTCTGCGCGTGCACAATCAGATTTCAGGTTCCATGAGAACACTGTGTTCTCCCAACATTCAAGGTGGACAGCTATGTCTGCTTTTGTGACCGTGACAAAATGCCCGCGAGCGTCTTCCAGGAGGAAAGGTCTGCCCTGACTCATTGTTCCAGAGGTTTCTGTCTGCAGTTGGCCGATTCCATCACTTTGGGCTTCCGTAGGCAAATGATCACAGTCCTGAGAGTATGTGATAGAGAAGACCGCCCACGTAGTTCATACCTACAATAAAACCTTCCCACGGGGTGGTGCAGTCATGTTGTCCGTTTATACCGTTTAACACATCTTGTAACGGATGAACTACAGCCCTAGAGAATAGCTGGACTGTAGCAATGGAAGAGTAAGCAGTCGCTTGATAGAGACCTCTCCAGGGACTGTTGTGGAGACATTGAACCTCTAGTGATAGAACAGTATCCGCTGTTCGTGCCGTGGCACAGACTAAAAAGCAGAAGTATAATAGGTAAAATGAAAGTGCAACAGATAAAATTTCTTCAGCCTCTTGAGTTCTATATGAGGAGAGAAGCTCTCCTCTTAGATGTGATTGTCGCCCACCAAATACTTATTTCGAAACAGAATCGATCTAGAAGCAGCGGCCTTTCCCCATTGGTGCAACAGCTCATTTCTGAAGAGAAGGAATAACTCCCGCGTGGATGTGAAACTAGCATTGACGGAGGACTCAGTGTATTAGACACTTTCATTTAAATCGTCTTGATTGTGCATAACCACCCAGTTTGGTGTGCATTATTCCCACTTCCGTATAAGAAACACGCGCTCCAAGCACCAAGCATTTCACGGAGGACATTCCCCAGGATCGTGGTTTTGTAAGGTTTTGGCTAATAGTCGCCCTGTGATATTTAAATGCTTAGGAGAATTCTTGGTTGGGGAAGAGTAGGAGGCTGGAGTGAACAGCTGACATCGTGGAGTTCCTTGTCTTCTCTCCTGCCTCAGGAAGTTTGGAAAACCCTCTAAAAGCTGTCCCCAGAAAGCAACCAAGAACTGAAGAGGTAGCCACAGATCTGCTCTACCAGGCCTGGCAGGGCTTGCGTTTTTTATGATGGTTTTATCTTACTCTCTGAATTTTTCAATCTCGTCTCCCCCTGGGGGCAAGGACAACATCAGTATCTGAAATTACAATGGCAAGCCCAATTGACAAGTTTGGGAATAAATAAAACTGACATTTGCAATGAACACACTTGGCTGCTGGGGGCAGGTGGGTGCAGCAGTGTTTGCTTCCTCTCTGTCCCCTTTCAACACAAATCTGTGGGTGTCAGGAAGTGGGCAGGTTAGTTCAATAGAAGTCATTAAGAGAGTTTGCTAGAACCTGAGACTATAGCGTCTTCAGGTTGCCGTTTAGTAAATGATTGGGCTCTAGTATAGATGGATTTTTTTTGTTCTTGTGCCACTTTTTTCCTTAACAAATTAAAGACTAGAAATCCTCTTATGTTATGGGACAAAGTCGAGGCAGGTAGAGAAAGGGACTCAAAAGAATTGGCTGACTGTGAACTTCATCAAGCTAGCAGGTTGCATTCCTCCTGCCCCGGCTTTAGTTGCCCCCTCCAGGTATCCTGCCTTGAGTTCTGATTCCCTCACTGATTGACTAGGACCGGGAAGTGTAAGCTGAAATAAACCTCTCTTTCGCTCGGTTGCTTTTGGTCACAGTGTCTGCTGCAGAGATGTGGAGTAATCCAAACCTCACCCACACCTACCTTCAGCAATATGGTGCTGGGTTTGCACCAACTCATTATCCACCCTCAAGTTGAAGTCCATGGGCCTCCTATATTTTCTTTTGCCCTGTGGTGACATGTATGGAGTAGCAAGAGATGCCATCGTTCTGCCATGTATCATGTTAGCCCTTCCACTCAGCCCCAGACTGAAGTCAGAATAGCTCTGACACACTCTCAAATCATGCTAGGTCTTTTTGAATAATAGGTACATTTCAGATCTTTGTATAAATCATTTCTCTTCCCAGTCCTTCCAACAATTACACCGCAAGAGATAGTTATATAGTTATTTTGGTATTGATTGATGGCTGCTAAGTAGAAAAGAATTGAGTAGGAAATGCTAGCACAGTGTACCGAAGACATGATAGATTGCTAATTTGTTTTCTTGGTGGATGTTCCCTTGGGAGTTGGTGCTGGCCATGCATTTCTAGTAAGAGCCCCTTACCGCTTTCAGAATTCTGGATCGGAAGGTCACTTCTCTAGGCTGTCTCTGTTAGTTGCCCTATTTGGTCGACTGAAAACAATCTAATTATACAGACATGTTGATGTCAAGGATATCCCAAGGGAATTATAGTTCTTAATTTTCTCTGTGTGGTGTGTGTTCGTGGAAGTACGCCAGTGTGCGTGGGTGCTTGTGAACAATGCGCATGGATACATGTTCACAGTGTGCGTGGGTAGGTCACACAGCCAGCCACGGGGCTCTCCCTGTCTCTGCCCTGGCAGCTTTGGCATTACAAGTGTGCACAAGTATATCTTTTCATTTTAAAACTAGTTTTCATTGTATTTCTTCTTCACAATTTCATACATGAACGCAGCTCATTCTGATGGCTGTCACCCCCCCCTACTCACATTCCCGCCTCTGAGACCCCCCACTCTTCATTACAAGTCTTGCTCCTACATTCGCGCCTGTTTGTTCTGTTTTGAGGCCCACTGGGCCCACTACATGACCCGAGGTTTGGAGGTCCCCATGCTTGCATGGCAAATTCTTCTAGGACTAAACCATCTCCCCAGCCCTAAACCTTAGTTTTCTGTTTCTTAGGCACAAGTATAGAATTAAATGGTGTTGCGTATTTAAATATAAAACTTTAACAAACCCGGAGCATATGAAAAAGTCTCCTTGAGTTCATCATGTGACAAAACACTCAGGAATGTAGGTGTCACTTTTGAGTTAATTGCTTCATTATAGTAAAAGCACAGAGCTCCTTCAAAGGGCGTCTGTGTTTGGGTAACGGTCGGGAGTGCACTTTTGACAGCGTTATCATAGCTGCTCTCCGTCCTGTACATGTGTCTTCCTTCTTCCAGCCTGCCTTCTAGGCTCAGAGTTTGGCTGTTTCCTTGAAACGTACTCTGAGAGCCTTTTAGAATGGATGCTGATTAAAATAAATGCCAGCGGCACGTTGATTATAGGGCCACCTGGTGGCCGCGATTCACCACTGAAGGTCCAGTGAGTCACTTCGGAAATGAAAGGTTCCTCTAGACAAGGAGGACTTGAGAAAACAGAGGTTAGAAACAGACGGTGGTTAAAGGGAGAAACAGAAACAAACAAACTCTCATTGACTTTTAATAGCCCCAAAAGGAAGACGCAATTGTTTTTAATGGATGCCCGATTTAAAATTAGCATTTTTCTGTGGTCAGTTCTCAAGTACAGGGAGAGGCAGGGCTACACTTGGGTTGTTTGGGGACACCAAGAAGCTGTGTTTTGCAAGGGTTGCTTGCAAACGTTTGTATCTTCAAATTTAACCCGTTCTTTCTCTTCAACCCTTCTCTTTTAACCCCAGGGTGTGAATTTTCTCTCCCACGTGGGTCTATCACAGGAGGTTAGTAATTTAATGAATTTGAATAAATGGAAATCAACATAGCCCTGAAAAAGCAAACCAAGTGCTCACTGGTTTGCATTCTGTCCCTAGCCCTATTTTTATTAACTATTAACTAACCTGTGGCCTTTTTAGGCATAGAAATGACCTTGTGATGGTTGTTAGTTTACATGATGAAAGTGAGGCTCAAGTCAAGGGCAGGGAAGAAAAGACAGCAGTGGAAAGAACGGGGAGGTTTCACAGTACCCAATCAAGGTCTTTAGGACGAATAAAGGGAAAAATGGCTGGGAGATTTTCATCTTGGTTAAGTACGTAGTTTACACTGATTTAAGTTCTTCTTTAGGGCCATTCTTTCCCATTTGTGATGAGCACAAGTGAGGCTGTCACATGACTCATGAACAGTTGAGAGTAAGGGTCCTTATTCCTTAATTATGGAATGAACATTCTTGGGTAGACCCGACTGTAGATACCTGTGGCAGTCTGTTCTTGTCTTAAAACCCAGATACCATAAATGACAAGGAAGCTAACAAATATCTAGGCATTTCAGATTTGGCTAAGAACAGGGAAACCTTTAGCTCCACACCTGTCTTTACACCCAACATATCCCTGCTTTCAAAACCATCGGAGAAGGACAGTCTACAGTTTGAAGGTACTTTGTACTACCCTAGCTACTGCCAATATCCAGAGTAAGACAACCCAGCAAATAACAGTGGAGTGGTGCCCTTGCAACACCCCCAAAAAGGTTAGCTTAAAGTCCTGGTAACCTAATGTCCCAGGGTGTGCCCTTATCTGACAACAGGGTCCCTACAGAAATAACCAAGTATAAACGGGGCCACGAGAGCAGGCCATATCCCAGTATGACAGCTGTCCTTTCAAATGATGGATACAGGCACGTAGGCATTCACAGAGGAAGGGCGGTGTGACTAGAACCAAGGACAACAGGATGGAAAGACTGAGGACAGTGGCCCTAGGTCACAAATGGCCTAGCCTACCTGACAGGTAGAAGCCAGAGGAGCAAAGGAGGAGCCTTTCTTCACGCCTTCGCTGTAAACTGCCATTCTTGGTACTATGAGACAGTTCTTTTTAGCTGATCTGGGCTCGCCTGTGGGGCTTTGTTATGGTAGCCCTGGAAACCTAACAGAATAAGCGCTGTTCTGGGTCTGACCACCACGCTCTGGGATGGGGACCTTTGGGGAACTCTCTTATTTAGCGTTTGGAAAGACTATGAACATCTAAGATGCTAATAGGTGTGGGTACCATCTTACTGAGATGAGACAGCCTGAGTAAGGGAGCTGAGAACTGTAGAAATCTATTAGGTCTAGTTTCTGATCTCTCTCTCTCTGTATGTGTGTGTCTCACTGTCTCTCTCTCTCCTTCCCTCTCTCTCACTCTTTGATTGTCCGTGTGTACGTGTGTGTGTGTGTGTGTGTGTGTGTGTGTGTGTGTGTGTGTAAGTCTGGTTTTCCCTATAGGATCAGTTAAGGTCACAGATCCTTTCAAATGTTCATGTATCATCTGAAACCAAGCATCTCCATCCCGAGCAGGGTTACTATTTTTTTATGTGTATTTTTGTGCATATTTTGCTTGCATGTCTGTGTGAGGATGACAGACACTCCAGAACTGGAGTTGCAGGCAGTTGTGAGCTGCCATACAGCTGCCGGGAAATGAACCCGGGTCCTCTAGAAGAGCAGTCAGTGCTGTGAACGGCTGAGCCATCTCTGCAGCCTGTTATTCTTGACCTACGCTGGCAACCCCACCTTTCATTTTCAGGGTCCTGATAGGGCTCTCAAGCAATTTCTCTGACGAGAAAAGGTTGATAATATTCTCTTGACTCCTCATAATTTGTAATTTATGACCTTTTAGGCCTCTTCCTCCACATCTCTTTCTTTCTGTCTCTTTCCATCACCCAAATCAATGCAGCTTAATATGTGTAACAGAGTGAAAAATTTACATGGAGTCAATTTTCTGCTTCAGACGAATTCCTCTTTAGAAAGCCAGCCGATGCCTTTGTAAAAGGACTAAATAAATCCGTACTGAACGGCGTAGATCCAGAGATGCTGAAAGAGGAGCTAGAACTTATAATTCAGAATTTTGTCTGCAAGAATAATCCTGCCAGTTCTGAGAGAATATTGCTTTTTTGGATATCAAAATGGGTGCCTCCGCTTTATAAACTAATCATTTCTACTTTAAGTTCAACTCCCTAATTCAAAAAAAAAACAAAGCTAAGAGATAAGTCTCATTTATAACAATCCCACAAGTTGATAAAATTAAAAAGGAAATTCCAAGTAGACCAGTATTTATCTAAAAGTGGACTAACTGGGCACTTAGTGAGGGTATAAAAGTTGAAGATGTTGAGGTAGATTTTGATCACTCCATCCAAAAGGGAAGGAGGACTCTCAGGCTGTAGTTGGTTGCCAGGCCCTTCTGTGGCATGCTGTCTGTTTGTCTTCGTGTTTTATATACATATGCATAGGTATGGGAAAGGCATGTGCTTGATGGGCTGCTTCTGGCTTGTGGTTCTCCAAAGTCCATATAGACAGGAACCTTACAAATACAGTCCAAGATGTTTCTAATCAGAAACAAGAGACTTACCTTTATCATTTTTTTCTATCTTATGAACAATTAAATAATGCAGATATAAAAATCTAGGGAATGCTGACTTTTGTGTGTTGGTAAGCTTGAGTAATTCCCATCGTTTCTATTCCTTGTTTGCCCTGCCTTTAGAATTCTTGTATGCAACTTTCTCTTTTGAAAATGAAAATTCTAGCCTTTGGGAAGCAATGTATCGGAACCGATTCTTTTAAGCATTTGAATAAATTAACTGCATTTCCAATTCAAACCTTAAAATTTCTGCAATATTTTTCTTTGTCTTCTCTGTTTTATTCAAGTTGTGTTTGTTTTTGTAAGGAACCCCTGAGTTTATCGCATATGTTTGCTCCTAGAGTAGAAATCAAAGTATATTTAAAAGGCTGTTAGGATTTGTTGTTTAAATGGTTTCTTTTAAATTTATCTATCAGTGTAACTTATGTGGCCGTAACTTATCACTGAATACTTGGAATTTATTCTATTAGGTTGCTCCAAAGCAAGGCACACCAACTAATCATCGTATGATTTCCTTTTATAACTCTCATAAAATCTAGATCTATCATTTTCAAGTTTTAAAACCTAAAATTTTATACGGATAGCAATGTTAGTACCAACAGCAATGCAAAGTCTTTCTTCCTCTACAATATATTTTATATCCAAAATAATATAGTCTATCTATAAATTCAGTAAATAATTAAATGACCTCATTAAGTTTAACAGAAGGATTGAGTATCTTTATTTCAGCACTGTATATCTACAAGTTGTGACTAGGGCTACAGATATGTTTGTGGATGACATGTATTCACCGAAAAAATATTTATGCAAAGCCTACTATGTGCTAGACACCGAGAAAGCTAAATCACAATATACAACCTCCTTTCTGAACTTACAGTTTATTAGGATAAATGAGCGTAGACAGATAGATGATAGATAGATAGATAGATAGATAGATAGATAGATAGATAGATAGATAGATGTTACATGATGTAAGACAAAATTACTAAATGAGACAAGACCATAAAGTAACATTTCCCAAATGATAGTATGTGTGATAATTTTAAGCAGTTGACATAGACAACACTTTATGTTTTTATTGTGTATGTTTTTACCTCAATTTATGAGGAATAGTACTGGCTTTCCAATGTGGCAATGATGACCTCCAATTTCCCATAAAGTTAAATGTACTTGAGTAAAAATATGAGAATTCATTTCAAGAAATCATTAAAGATAAAAACAGAACTGTAGTGTATAAATGTGGAAAACCAGGGAAGTATACGAAATAAAAACCGAGATAAGAAAGACATGACACAGCCGCATCAATGTGGTTCAGGAAAGGTTCTGGTAGGACAAGAAGTCGGGGCAGGGTCTGTGAAGAATTAAGAATGATAAGGCTGACTTCAGTGCATCCCTTACCAGGACCAGTGACCCTGGGTGTCAGAAATGACATCATATTATGTGGGGTCCCAGAGAGGAGGTGAGAGAGGATCCGTGTCAAGGTGGGGGAGGAGATACAGGCTTAGGGAGAGCAAGACTGTCCAGAGCACTGTGATATGCTGAGGGATTTGGGCCCTTGCTGTATTGGGCCAGCGTTACTGAATGATGAGCAAAGAAGGTTCCGAAAAGTCTACTGGGTCGTACGTGTGCCTCTGGGCATGAGAGTCAACACAGTCACTCATGAGGATTTGCTATCTGGGGTGGATGTCCTCTCTACCACTGGCTGTGGTCTACACCAGCTCATGACTGTGGTCCACAACAGCTCAGGACCTGAAAAACCAATGGCCAGGAGGCAACATTGGGTATGGATATTGTTAGGTGTGTGGGGGTCATGTCTGTTTCAAGGCTAAAATGGCATCAAAATATAGGATACCAAGCAACTCCATTAACTTTCTGCCAGCAATTTGCTTATGGTTGGGTTCTTTTCTCTAACTACCTTAGTTGAACATGTAAAAGAAATACAGTAATCTGTTGTTATTAGATTTGTGGTGATATGTCTTGGCTTTGTCTTCTTAATCTAGCAGCTGTGCACGTGTGTGTGTGTATGGGTGTGTATGCATGTGTTCAGGTGTACGGGTTTTTTTATATGTATGCATATGTATATTTTGTGTCTTCCAGTATATACTTGCATATGTATTTGGCTGTTTTCCTTAGTCACTCTTTGTTACTTTGTTTTTTGAGACAGAGTTTCTCTGTGTAACAGCCCTGTAACAGCCCTGGCTGTACTGGAACTCACTCTGTAGACCAGGTTGGCCTCGAACTCACAGAGATCCGCCTGCCTCTGCCTCCCAAGTGCTGGGATTAAAGGCGTTAGCCGCTGCCACCACTTTTTGAGACAGTGTCTCACTAAGCCTAGAGCTCTCGGTTTTGGCTAGACTGACTGACAAGCCAGCTCAGAGGCTCTGCCTATCTTCACCCCCACCCACTGGCTTTGGGGCTAGAGATACACGTTTATGTGCTAGGCTTTTAATGGATTTTATGGGAGCTCTGGAGGGTGAACTCGGGTCCTCATGCTTGTTCAGTGAGCCCTTTCCCCACCAAACCACCTTCCTAGGCCCTCGGGAGCTGCTCTGCTCAGACAATTGTCTGTGACTGGGGCAAGTCTCAAGTTCTCTGTCCCATAGGTTGTCCTGACTTTCTCGTGTGGTTTACTGGACGGGAGCCTGGTATGGTCATCAGTCTTGCAGTACGTCCGAGTTTTTTTTATGAGGTATGCCTAAATACAGTGTTGGCATTTAGAACACAAACATGGAATGTCTTCATAAATTATAAAGAATCAACTTTGCTACTTAGCTGGAATTTCTTTATTCAGTATGAGCTTCAAAATGGTGCTGTTTGCTTCTTAGTGACTCCGTGACATCAAAGTGGAACTTTTCAAATTGTCATCTGTCCTCTAGGGCAGGCGGGGACAATGACTAGACCCCCTCGCTCCTTCAAGTAGAACGTCTGATTTAATTTATCTTTTACATCTGTCCTCTGGTGATGCTCTTATCTTTAAAATAAAGATGAAACGGGTAATAAAAACTCCAAGCAACAGGATACTTCCTTAGGTGACCCAGCGTTTCCAAACAATGATGACAGTGTTTGGTTGTCACACCTGCTGGGGCCGCCAGGGTGGTAGTGACCCCTCGGTGACAGACATATTGATAAGTCTAGGCTGGGATTAAAGCTTACAAACATAGGGGGAAAAAGAGCATGGGTAATGGGCATTCCTCAATTACTCGATTAAAAGTATAATATAATTATTCTCCATACCTAAAATTTTGAAGGTATTAAAATTTAAAGAATTAAAATGCATATCTAATTTTCTCACTAATAGTTGATAAACATACAAGCTCTGTTCTTTCCTACCTGAAATCCAGTTCTCTACATGACTTGACCTTTAGGGTATCCAATTCTCGTGTCTAATTCCATCCTGCCCCTTTGCATCATATTCTCCCCAAATCTTTTCTGTTTCACAGAGAACTCCACTGTCCCCCAAGTTGTTAAAACGTAATCCTTTTTTCATTGGTTAAATTAATTACATCTATCAGCAAATTGATTTGGGCTTAAAATACAGAGTCAGCAGCCCTTACTGATAGAACTCTGTTTGGCTCATGGTAGAGAACTCCCTCATGGTCACCAGGGACTGGCGCTGGAGTTCCATAGACAGCAAACCTTCAGGTGCTCAATATCAATGCGCAAAGACATAATATTGGCACATAACCCTCTTCTCTGCTTTCTGTTGCACTCTATAGCTACCGTACTGGTCATGATCCAACCCACTGCCACCTCTAGACCACTGGCACAGTCTCCTATGCAGTCCTACCTATTCAAGAAATCCTCCGTAGCTAGTCTTTATAGGGTAAGCAAAAAATGATTTTAAAAAAAAATGAAAATCAGATAGTGACACCTTCTATGTTTCAAACTGTTCCCTGCTTCTCATTGCATTTAAATTCTCCATCCTGGTTTCCAAGGCCCTCCAGGGTGGGGCCTGTCTGGCTTTGGGAGTTCTCTCTTGTTTCTTTCATTGAATGCATACCTTCAGCCACATGGAGATTGCTCTCCCCCACCTCTTTTCTCAGAACTCCTGGTCCTCGGACAAGCTTTTTGTGCAAGGTTAATGGATGGAGAAATGGGTTTCTTTGTGGCATCTTCATTCATGTGAGCCATTATATCTTGCTCTCACTCATTATCCGCCCCCTCCGCAGCCGCATAGGATTCTGCTTGCCACTTGGCACCCCTTCCTCCCACGTGACTCTATTCAGCTCAGCTCCGGTGGCTGCTTAGCTAGAGGCTGTGCCCTTTCCCCAGGGCTTGATTCCCACGGAACTCACCGAAGACCTTACAGCTTCCCTTGCTTTTCACTTTCTTCGCAGAAGAAATCGAAGAAGGAGGTTATTCCCAGTCTGAGTTTGGATGATGCTGCGAGACCACTTCTGTATCCTCACAAGGCCATACCTAACCCCTCTTGACTTTTCCTTATTTTCATCTGTTGAGATAGATAGTCTAAATTCTATTTCCAAATCCTGAACAAAATATGCTCATTGGTAGACTAAAGGAGAGAGATGGAGCCAGCTGATGGAGTTCACGCTGGTCTTGGGATGACTTCATGATGCCCACTTCTAGCCTCCATCAGGCAATTTGCCAAATCCTGTTGTGTCTTTGCAACCAAGGAAGGTTAAAAAGCAGGTCATGGTTCGTTACATACTGTGGCATAGTTTTAAAATGCATTGGAAAAAAAACTCAGAGATGGGGGAAAGAGAGCAATTTATGGGTCACCAATAAATTGTTTTGAAATGGTATTTTGTTTTCTTTTTACATTTTACAAATTTCTAGCTTTGATAATCAACACAAGGGTTGGAAAGGTAGCTCAACTGGTGAAGTGCTTGTCTCTCAAGCAGGAGGACCTAAATTCAATCCCTAGAACCTACATTAAAACAAAAGAAAAAGTCAAAAATAAAAGTATATTGCCTTTTTTTTATTTGGGTTTGGCTTGGGTAATAAGAAAAATGAATGCTCTTTAAAGAAGAGAAATACTGGAATGATAACCCAAGGTGGGCTGGGGACTCGTGAGCCTTCCCTTTGTGCGGCTTTGCTGGAACCATCTCTTACCTTTAATAGCCTGGAGAGTCGCGTAATTCAATGGACTCTATTTTATTTTCTGGTTCAGAAAAGCTGGTTTCAGGATCACAACTTGGTTTGAGGTCTAATTCTTTTCTAGACAAATGGTTTAAAAATTACATTGCACACCTAATAGAATCCCATTTCTCCGCGAGCAGCGCTACCTATGATTTTTGCCGCATTTGTTTCGCTGTTGTTTATAGGGTCCAGCAATTGCTTCCACAGAATTGATACTGTTTGGTTCCAGGAAAAGAAACACTGTTGAATTAAAAAGTCCTAACATGTGGCAGTCAGAGACCACGGAAAATGAATTAAGTTTGTCTTCCTCCTTGCTCCCTCAATTCGTTGGAAGAAATAGTGTATGCTAGATACAATATTGGGTTTTCAAGCAAGGTAGAAATATTCCTACCTTTGTGTCCTCAATTACTGGGAAAAGTACTTGGAGAGTCCTCAAGTACTTAGGAAAAAACTATGGAGACATATTATCAAGTACCTAAGAATGCTAAGATAGGATGAGCACGTAGATAGAAATGCAGACAGACTCTTAGGCCCATTGTGGACCCGCTAAATCAGAACCCACAGGTCAACAAGTGAATTCCAGACACATTGAGTACCCTCTTAGCAGACTTTAAAAATGTCTAGGTCCTAGTAACTATATTGCTTATTGTCTCCTTCCCTTCTCTCTTATCCATGACCAGGAACTTGTGAGTCTACAGAATAAGAACTCTTAATCTGGGCCTATGACTTCCTAGGTACTTGAAGGTAGTTTGGGAATCCATTGGGAATCCACTTAGTTGGGCATGATGATATATACTTAGCATTTCTTAGCCATTCTAGGCTGTGGGTTCATAGATGCCACATTCCATGTGGTCCTGTTATATCAAGGAATTATTATGCCTACCTGAGAAAACTAGGAGGAAAAAGTAATAAATCCTTTTCTTTTTTAAAAATGAAGAGTCAGTTGACCAGTGGCTAGATCAGGGGCTGGGGATTTAAGAGAAGTGCTTAGTGATCCTCCACAGTGAATTTTGCTCCCCTGGTCCTGGTGTGTTTAGGCCAGAGAAAATCTCCTGTTTTCCATGGGTCTTGTGTGTTTTACAATAATTTAAAAAGATAAATGTCTCCACAATGGGAACCTTATACCTTAACTTTATCTTTTTGATGGCTCTGACTCCCTAGGACAGAATTCTTCAGCCCTGGCAGAATCATTCTACCACAGGTGAATTAAATCTGGTTCTTGGAACTTGGGAGTAGGGATCTGGCCTACTGGTTTTTGTTTTGATTTCTGATGACTTTAGAGTATAGCCAGGCTGACAACCACTTGTATCAAACAATGTGTTCAATAAATTCCAGAGTGGCCTTCTTGGAGAAAACATGTGTCTGCCGTTATCTAGGGGCCAGTTGAGTCCACGTCCTCTGAGCATGCCCTGCCACGCTGCCTTCTTTCATTGTCAGAGACAGAGGCTGCAGCACAGAGACATTGCTCTAATCCCAGACTGACTCTGAGAACTGTTGAATCTCTCTGCCTCACTCTCTGCTCTTTTAATAACCAGTCTACCTCTGAGATGATTCCCAAGCTTTGTATCATGTGCGACTTTTGAAATAAAAGAAATCAGAAAGGAACTGTCTCTTCGGCTCCTTTTCTGGAGACACTTGATGCAGAAGAGCAATTGTTCTGAAAGTAAAGAAGGTAATTGTAAGTAACTTTTCTTTTACTCATTAGGAGTGCTTGGCAGATACTGTAGTCATAAAACGAACCCTGAGATAGGCTACAAGCCTAAGAACACATGGGAATCTAGGATTCGCGATTTCAGAGAGAATGTGCAAGAGCACTGTAGGTTCGCGATAATTCACTGTCGCCGGTAATGCCTCTCGGCAAATAGAGTGAGAGCCCGGGATGCGGTTCCCATTTAGAAAGCTTCCACACGAGCACATTACAGGCTGATGTCCAATTACGTGTGTGCGTTTCCCCATTTTGGGCTTCAAATGTTCCTGGCGTTATTAGATCGTACAGCCAGTTCTCTGAAAAACTAACCCGAGAGTCTACTTGTGAATTACGCTTCTCTTCAAGAGACTTCTGACACCCCCAGCTCATGGTCTCTCTGTTTGGGCTACTTCCCTGGGAACTGGAGGGACTGGTGCTCAGCCCGTGTTCACCCTGGAAAGGTCTCGGTTCATTATCATTTCCTTCAAGATGATGAGATCACACTCTTGAGAATGAGAGGTTGGGATGGGGAAAGGAAAGTGGGGATTGGCATCACAGAATAATTTAAATGTAATGAAGATATATTTGAAACAGCAGCTTGTGTTCAACATTAATGAAAATATCAACTTTTAATTTTCCTAGTATTAGTTCTTTAATTTTCTCAGCTTGGAGACAAAACTAATCAAAAGATTATGTTACTTATGTGATAAACCCTTCTTCACCTCTTTCTGGCTAAAAGGGTTTTGTTACTCCCAATGGATCTATGAATCTCTCTCTCTCTCTCTCTCTCTCTCTCTTTCTCTCTCTCTCTCTCTCTTTCTCTCTCTCTGGGTTTCTCTGTTTGTAGCGCTGGCTGGCTTCGAACCCACACAGATCTGCCTGCCTCTGCCTCCTGAGTGCTGGGATTTAAGGCGTGAACCACCACTGACTGGCTACAGAGATGGCTCCATAGTTAACGGCTAGGCTCATAATCAAAATACATCTCTCCTTGTAAACAGTTGCTCTCAGGTAATCGTCACAAGGTGAGAGAAAAACTAGCACATTATGCCTTCATAAAATGTCAGGAAATGCAGCAGTCTAATAAAACTTTATTTATCGTCTTGGTGTTTGTCAAAACAAAGCATGTGAAACATCTAGATGTATAACAGATGCTGAGCCTAGAAAGGGAGGCCACATAGATGGCAATTTGCAGTGGGCTCAGCAAGGACTACTTTGTCTTTTTCAGAAAATGTTAATAGCAATGAAATAATATGTTTAAAAAATGGGCAAAAGCTCCAGCTGATAAATCTACAACACAACACTTGCACCTAAGCCTCTGGGAACAACTCTGGACGGGAAGATTGCAAGAACCAGAAAGTTGGAGCGAAGTGTGGGTGTGCACCTAGTGGGATCTAACTGGCCTCTTCCTGGTAGGAAGTTTAGGGGAGGATGCTTGTCCTCTTCAAGCTCAGATTCCTAGGCAGTCAAAACCAGCTCATGATAACAGCTAAGTTAGAAGATAGCCCTTAGGGTTAAATGAGAGGATTCAAAACATCTGGCGTTGTATTTGTCTTGGATAAATTCCAGCTAGAAAGGAGGAAGCTCTCAGACCCGGAGTGTGCTGGGAGCTGCAGAGACGATCATGAGTTCAGCTTTCTCCCTGACTGGTGTTAATTTTTGCTCCATCAATATTTTGGATGGATTGACTTGCCTGAAATAGGGACACCTAAAACAAATCTTAGGTTTGATTTAACTAAGAAATACATAAACCCGAAAGCAAGCTGCGTTTCCTAGCATGTTCCTTGTGGGACACCAGGCTGTCTAGAATCCTCCAAATGCAGATTATAAACTCTGCCCTTCTTCGACATTCGCAGCGCAAATTCATCTAAGCAGGCGACATAACCGCTTCCAAAGTGATTCCCAAACTTACTTGATGGAACTCTTGTCCCATGATGGCCATACTACTACACAGAACATACTTAGGGGTAAACTTCCTTGATTACTATAATTTGCAAAGAGAACTGCTCACTTTAAAAAAATGCGTCTTTAAACGCTGTACCAGCACGTTTGTTTTTCAGCTGAAGTTGATAATGGCACTAGCCGTGGGCACAGCGGGCTCATAGGAAGGCTAATGATTACAAAGAGGACTCGTGTTCTTCGTTCAAGCAGCCACTGCAAGCTCACTTTCATTGCTAGACTTTCCTGGGATAAATAAAACAGCATAACTTCCCAGGACCCCATTTTGTCCTGATTCTATTTTCGTTTACTTTCCCAACAGAATTCTAGCATAATCAGAGTTGCCATTTGGCCCAGATATCTCTGAAAAAAAAAAACAGACATAGATCAACAACAAATAGGTGATTAATTCAGATACTTAGTCTCATAAGAAAACACCAAATTTGAGAACATATCCCTTAAAAAGGAAAAGCGAAACCTATTATTGTGTGGCTATGCACACAGGTGGAGGTTGAAGGACAATGTCATGGAGTTGGTTCTCTCCTTTGTGTGGGTTGTTGGGATCACACTCAGGCCAACAGGCTTGCATGGCAAGAGCATCTACCCATTAAGCCACCTTCACAGTCTTATTATACTGCTAATAGAAAATATGGGAAAGTTAATGATACTTTGTTTCATGAATTAAAAATTTTCAAAGATTTGTTTATTTTATGGGTATGAACTTTTGTGTACATATGTCTGTGTACCTCTTGCAAGCCCGGTACCCAGGGAAGTCAGAGGAGGGTGTCAGATCCTCTGGAAATGCTTATGAGACACCATGTGGGTGCTTGGGACTGAACCCCAGTCTTCTGCAAACATAACAAATGCTCTTACCCATTGAGTCAACTCTCTAACCCTTTTCATAAAACTTTTTAATGGTCAACTTGGGGGAGGACTCAGAATTAAACACAAATATAATAACAAAATGAGTGCTTTAATAGCAAAAAAGGTATGACCTTTTTTTGTGAAATGTACCTACCATCATAATCTAAGGCTGCCTTCTCTGTCCTTTTACCTGTTCCATGGAAGACTTTGCCTAAAACCTGGTTATGAAATAGATGTGGTGTCACTGGCAGAACATGAAATCGAGAGATTGTGGCTCTGACATTGTCATACAAATACTGAGCTACAGCCATCCAAGCTCAAAATAGAACCACGTGGAAACTATTAACAGCATTGTTCCAGGAGAACAAGGGGAAGTGGGGGAAAGAACATTCTTCTGTATGGGCCAAGACTCACCAGTGCTGTTCCAACTTCAGTCTGCTCATGAGATAGACACTTCCATTCTATTCTTCCTCTGTGTAGTCACCTCACACATGTTCTAGTGACAACCACCCTCTAGATCTATGGCTCTTTATGGCAATGGGCCAATCTATATATAGCTGTCTGTCTGAGAAGGCTGAGCATCCTGAAGGGTACCAGGAAAATTAAGCAAAATTATATAAAGAGCAAATAAGGCATGTTGATAGGTAGGTGCATCATGTTCCGACATACTGAATGGAGCAGGTGGATAGATCTGGTTTCTGGATAGAATATCTGGCCCCTTAGGACTTTTAGTCTTTCTGGAACCTCCCTGAGATGAGGGAAAGGGTCTGAGATCTGTATTATACCACTTTGGCTAATGTTCATTGTCTTAATATCACACGTTTAAGGGCCATGATTGTCAGGACCAGGACTCCAGCAAGGTCTTCTTAACCTTAACCTCAAGCTGACTTCACTGGCCTCTGAGAAACCTCCCCCAGCTAGGTCTTCCTCTATCTGTTTCTTCTCCTCAGGCTGGTAGAGATGAAGTAGGAGCTCCGCTCCACTAGGAACGGTTGGAGAACAGCTGGACTCTTGAGTTCTCCCTGTGTCCTACCTGTGAACAAATTCAACTCTGATGATGCCAGTTTGAAGTGCTTGACCTTACTATTACAAGAACACTCTATAATTTTTACTGTTTATATTAAAACAGTAAAATTATGATTCACAATGATACTCGTGTAACTGAACCACTGTAAACCTACACAGATTTGTAGCTGTTCGCCCCAGTGACTCCCAGCACAGCGGCCCCCCTGACCTTAGTGACGTAAGAATGCAGGGTTGATGTTAATAGTTGGGTTATTGCTAAATGGTTGGCAAGATGTGGGGTCCATATATAATTTAAATAATTAAAAACTACTCGTGAAGTATCATGGTTAGCCAGAAAAATTCTAGGCAGAGTGTGTGCTTCTAATGATTAAAAAAGTAAGAAGCAAATAATTATTTATTTAAGAATAAAAAGATTAGAGCTAGGTAAGGAAGATGGGAAGACAGAGAAGTGATACCAAATGTCAGCTCAACAGAGGGCCAAAGATTGATAAATCTATTATCTATAGATAAATCTATTTTATAACTTGTAGACCACAGTTAATAACAATGGATTACCACCTTAAAAGTTACTGAAAGTAGATTTTAAGTTTTCTCCCCCAAAAAGTGATAAATATGAGAGCTATTATGCATATTAATATTATAATATGCATATTAATGCCTACATATTCTAAACCAACGTACTATACATAATAAATACATATAACTTCCATTTGTTACTAAGAATTGAAACATTGATAACAACATAAAATTAGGGACAAAGGGCAGGTGAGAGGGCTCTGTGGATGCAGGAAAGAGGAGAAGGTGCTTGTCACCAAGCCTGATGACCTGAGTTTGATCCTGAGGCTCCATGTAGTGGAAGGAGATATCTGATTCCCACAAATTGTCCCACTGATTTCCACACATGGGCTGTACATGTTCCCTAGTTAAAAAAAAAGTAATTTTAAAATTTAAAGAGATTACCAGAGACAGATAAAGATTTTATAATATGTAAAAGAATAGATGTTTTTGGTGATGAAAACATGGGGATCAGTGGATTGGCCTGTGAGTGGGCAGGGGGCCCAAGGAGAGGTGCCTGTGGCTAGGATGCCTGAGTGTAGCACTTCCTTAATGTTGAAGTTCTGGGACTTTTCAACTAAAGTTCAGAGAGCAGTTGAGGGACCAGGATTTCTCTGATCTCCCGAAGATCTTGTAGGGATTCTAGCAGGTTTGCGGGTTCTCCTTGGGATTCAGATCAGGCTAATCTGAGGGCCCAGAACTTTGGGTTTTGTTGAGAGCTCTCAAAATGACTCTGGCCTTGCCTTAGTTGGTGGCTCCGCCAGACACTTGTCCTTAGCTAAGTCTCCTTTACAGTGCCCTGGAATACTTGTGGGCAGTCACTCGGCTTTTTCTATTATCTTATTTTGCTTGCAAGGAAAGGGGGTGGGGTGGGAGATTAAGCCTCAGAGTTTGGCAATTATCCAGTTTTCTTCTTTTCAATGATTTTTGCTTCTGCTTTAGACCTGGGCTTGCCCCGAATGAATACTGAGATCCACACAAAGCTTTACCTGTCTTTGTTTTCTTTTAGTGTGTGTGCTACTAGGTATTGGATGTGGCCATTGATTACATTTTGTAGCGGCTAGTACACACTTGCCTGCTTGACTGCGGTCCTCTTCCTTTTCCAAGCCTGTGTGCGTTGCCTACTGTCTGCACTGATGGAACTTGGGAAATGAAATCCGTAGCTTCACAAATATGCCAGGAAAATTATCTTCAAGAACACTAGTCATTTTGTGACTAATAGCACAAATGCAAAATGATTCTGAGAGATAGCTACTGAGTTGTTCATAATTAACTGATCAATTTAAACCTCAAAGAATACGTTTTTAAATTGAGCAGTGGGAAACCTAATGTATTAACTGCAAAATCATACAGAGACACTGACAAAGCGAGCTGTCTCGGCTTAGTCATCAAACTTGCAAGAAGGGATGCACCCTTGTCGAGGACTGTGCTCTGTCTGTTATCACTGGGTTTATCTTAGAGCTCCGGTTTAGTAAGTAAACATCGTGTACAGGGGTAGGATGCCTGTTCCAACAGCAGTTACCTATTTATAAATCTGAGCATTGCCTTTGGATTCCTGACTGAAAGAAAATGAACATGGAGTTCTCTGTGTTGAGCCTTACCGGAGAGGAGAGGAAGGCTTTGTAATACTTTACATCATGAAGTCGTTATTGTTAGCACTACATTAGTTAGTACATAGAGATACAATATATTACAATGTAGCAGTAATACAATTGTCACTATTACAAGGTTAGTCATTAACGTTTGTATTTTGTTAATACCAGATGGACTTTGTTGTTACAGAGTTAACTCTTTCTCTTTACACCCACACTTTCCTACAGACACCCCCAGAATAACCTAATGAGACTAAGCAAAAAGAAGCTCAGAAAAGTCAAGCACAGATATGTCCAAAGTCAAGAAAGGCAAGAAATAGCAAGGTTGGAACAGTTCTTAGAATCAGACACATTCTTTACATTGGCCATTATTTCAAGCAGTGTGTAGCCGTCTTCGCTTCTCAGGGGAAAGCACTTATTATGCCCTGACTTACTGGCATCTAATTGGTGTCCTTGGCCTTTTTTAGTGATGGAGATTTTCGGCCAATCAAAATGTGATCTCTTCAAACCTGGCTGTCAGGTTTCCGAGAGTGCACTCTCCTGTGGGAAGAACAGTGGAGACTCACATTTGGAAACGAGATCCTCCGGAATGAGCTTTCTGCTCTTGTAGAGATGGAGGCCAGTCGTGGGCATTCAGTGCAAGGGCAGGAGATGGGAGATGAGAGACCCAGGCTGGAAGGCCTCACAGAGGGGGTTGCCTAGCCTGTGTTTGCAGTCTCCCCCTCTGCAAAGCTCAGGTTTCTCTGCAGGTCTCCTGTACATTTGCATTTGACAGCGCTTTCTTTCCTTCTGTCCACACGGATGTGGAGTGACAGAACTATCTCTCCCATGCCTTCATTAAGAGAAGCATAAAAATTAAAGCTGTAATTCAAGATGTATTTCTAGACTATTCCATTGTTTTGACCAGAGTTAATTCTTCAGTTTCAGCGAGAAGGCGGGATCGGATCTGACACAGGATCTGGGGCTAGTGAGCGCTGATTACAGTCTCTGGTTTATTATTAGAATCACAGAAACACGATCTTCACATTCTGTCAGGGGCCCGTCATGTCTCTTTGTAAGTATTCATCAGATGAGATTTTCTAGAGGCGGTCTCCTCTCTCTCACACTCTCTGAGATCCACTGTAAGAATACGTGGAGAAGGCGGTGCTGCGGTATTGAAATCAGAACTCGGAGACACAGGACACCCCCCTGCTTTAGCAAAATCAGTGATGGTGGAGAGAGCAAGGCAAAGACTGGAATACCAAATCGTACTGTCCCGTTACCGGCGTTCCAATACAGTCCAGCACAGAACTACGGAGAACGTTCTTCTGGGACATTTCTGTGCAGACAGGATGCTGACTGAGAGCAGTTTCACCTCAGAGGATGTGACTAGTAGCTCACCACTCCTCAGGATGATGAGGGTCTTGTTTCTCTATGTGTGGGAGTGGGGGTGGGGATGCAGGTGCATCTGCCTGCATGTGTGTGTGGAAGCAACCTCTTGTCTTCCTCAATTATTCTCCATTTTAATTTTTGAGGCAGGTGTCTGATGCTAGGACTCATTAACTGGCTGGCCAGCAAGATCCAGGGGTCCTTTTATCCCTACCTCCTCAGCCCTAGGATTCTATTTGCACACCGCTGTATCAGGAGTCTTTTACATGAATGCTGGGAATTGAACTCAAGTCCCTAAATACATTACTAAGGGAGCCATCTCTTCATCCCTGTAGAATTTAAGAGCTGTGTTTTCAGCACCTTCCCATTCTAACGGATAAGTGCTGGTATTATTGTTAGATATTGGTGTATATGGAGTATTTTCTATTTTGAATGAAAAGACAAGGAGGGTTACATGAAGACAGAGTTTTCTAAAATAGCGGTGGAATAACTAAGACAGAGAAACTATTTCAGATGCTAAGTCTGGCCTATGAAGTCCAGCTATCTGTCACGGCAATGCCTCCTGAAAAGTGCCTACTTAGAGCCAGCTGTGCAGCGCATGCCTGCAACCCCAGCACACAGGAGGCTAAGGAAGTAGGGGACAGAAACTTTGAGGCCAACCCGAACTATAATGGCTTTATAAGCCTGTCTTAAATAACTCAAATGAAGTAAAACAATTAAAAGGAAATGAGTTATCGTCTGAAGTGGTGTTCCCCTCGGTAGATGTCAGAGCTAGGTATGTGAGGGCTGGCGGAAGGCATGGTGCAGTTCCTGTCAGGCCAGATTGTGAAGAGCCAAGAGGGCCTGACCTGCAGGCACTGGGGAGCGCATGGTCAGGTCTGTGGAGTGAGGGGTGGGAGAAACTGTGGGGGGGGGCAAGGGAGGAGGCTCTGGAGACCAGTGAGGAGATTTTCCTGGAGCTACAACTGGTAGTTAATTAGATCTTATAGAATGAGAATCTCAAATTGCCAGGGTATTCATGTCTACATAGTAGGTAGAAATTTTATTAGACGGGCTAAAATAGGTGAGTATTGAGACTGGAATGGGAAAAAAAATCCACAAAAAACCAAACCACAAGAAACTACAAAAGAAAACAAAATCTAAGTGAAAGAAAGAAGGAAAAATCATATGTAAAACCTAAATGAATATAAACAAGATATTTCCTACTACCTTACTAGATTTCTATAATTAATAAAACCAACAAAAGTAATAGAAAATATTAATTTTTTTTTACTTTTGGAACATTTTTAAGAATGAATCTTAGCCTTTAAATGGCCAAATCTCAAGCTAGCTAGAAGGTGCCCGGACTCCTGTCTGTGGGCTCCTTGCCTCATCGCCCAGCATTCCTGGCCCTCAGTAACTCCAGCTGCCTCTTGCTCCCTTGACTACCACTGAACCATAATGTGAGTGGAGATACTGAACTACACAACAGTAAGACCAGAACCCACTATTGGCGAAGTTGTAAATTCATTCTGCTAGATGTTGAGTTTGTTCTCAGTAAGAAGATAGACAAGAAAATCAAAACCTATCATTTTTCTATGAAATTTTCTTACACTATCATAAAATCATGAAGGACAGAACGCGTGCATTTTTTTTCAACTTTTAAAATTTCTTTAGTAGAAGCACAGATGGTAAATCAAGGATTTCCTCCCCCACCCCATGCCCAGAAAATGGAAAAACAAAACACACATGTGAAGTTAACCCAAAGCATTTAAGAAGCTGACATCAGAATTGAGTCTAACGTGATTTGCAAGTGTAGCGCTTGCAATAACAGATGCTGTCAATTTGGGCTGCTACACTGATGGGCAGTAAGGGGTCTCCTTTGCTGCTTTGTTATTCTTTCTCGAAGCAAAGAGAAACAAACGGTAAAAACTAAAACCTGGTCCTTTGTCCATCTCAGTCTGCACCCTAAGCTTCCGGGATCTATGTGTGACGGGAAGCTGTCAGCACACCCTTCCCGCTAATGGGTCCCTCCCAAGAGACCATCTACCACCAGATAGAGTGTGAAGAAACAAAATCCTGGAGGTGTGTGTGTGTGTGACTGCCCAGTAACTCAAGGATTATTTCTTAAGAAACATCACGTCAGGGATGACGTCCTGTTTGAGAAGAATAGAAAAACAAATAAAATATTGAGTCTGGCATCAAGGAGTCCGCTCTCCACACAGATGGATTTTGTAGACTCCTTGAGCCGCAGCCTTGGCTAACTCTCACAGTGGGCAGAGAAGCCCTGGGGCAGGCGTGCAAGTGTTATAAGAAATCGTCTATTTTTGAAGAACACTACAGACAACATTGCTTTTAGCTCAGGAAAACCTCTACTGGGAAGTCAGCATTTCTATAGTGTTGGCTTGGGTCAGAATCATGGACATAGATTCTATGATATTAAATGTAAGTTCTAAGTATAGTTTAAAGAAATAGATCATTATATTGACCACAGTGCGTGAGGACAAGAATTTAAAGTGTGGGCCCCATTCTGAACTTTTGTCTCACAGGACCTAAAGTAATGTATGAAGGAAAAAACATACAGATATTTCTCTAGGCAAGCAAAAGTTGCCTCTACTACTAAATAATAAATTACACTTTAGACTCAAGCGATGCCTGTGTTTCTTTCCTAGTCAATGGTGGATTCTTGTAGGACATTCTTCTAGTTTCTAGAAGGTGCCATTTGACATGAAGCCCTTTCTGTGTTTAATGTAGATAGCATAAGCAACAACTGTGTGCTAGGGTTGTTCTGGGCGGATAGAAGCATCTTCTTGCCCTTAAGAGCCTAGGAAATTAAGAAAATTTCAAAGAAGCAAAGTGACGCTGGAAATTGTGTGCAGGGAATGAGGGCGGTTGTCTTAAACAGTGCAGGATCTGCGGATACTTTCGTTTGGGAAACTCAGCATCTTGGTTTTCCTCTGGAGAACTCTATTCTCAGCCAATCCAAGTATTCATTGTGTCTATCCCAAATTCAGTGATGGACCCATGACTCTGTCCCGGTCAACCAGAGAACTGATTTTTAATTGCCCATTTATCCCAGTTTGAGCCTATGGAAGTAAGGTACAATCTTTTTTTTTTTTTCAAGGAGTTCTTTCCACACTTCTAAAATTGTATTTTGAGTAAAGTTCTCTATAGCCTCAGAGGTGCTTGAAAGTAAAGCCCACATGGAGGGCAGCTGGATAATAGGCAGATGAGAACTGAGAATGTTCAAGCTCTCCTCCAGGACTGGCTGAAGTATTCTCTCTCATCATGCGGGCAAATACATTTCGTTCCTTTGCTTAGGACAGGACCACTGAGACCATGTTCACTTGCACACGGAGTCTTGAAGACACAATGTAGCAACACACAGGAGTGCCCTTCTTGGGCCAAAAGGCAGAAGGACACAGAGATGAACAAGCTGTTGTTTCTGCCCGTGGATGCTGGGGACTGAATCCAGGTTCTCTGGAAGAGCAAGAAGTGTTCTCAACCTCTGAGCCACTCTCCAGCCCCAGAGTTACTTTTCTGAGTATCTATAGAAAAATACTTTTAAAAAATCATGGTCACGTGCAAAAATAAAACAAACATGATGCCAAATATTTAGAAAAATTAGGGGCTGGAAAGAGGACTCAGTGCTTATAAGATATTATTGCTCTTATATAGGAAGAGTTAAGTTCCCAGTACCCGCAGAGCAGCTGACAGTCACCTGTAACTTCAGTCTCAGGGGATCGAACACCTTCCGATCCACGGGGGCTCCTGCACACAAGTGATGCACATCAACCTATGCAATCACACACATTCCTGCATACACACACATAAATAAAAAACACATCTTTAAAAAAAGATTTAGGAAAATTCATACAAATATTTTTGCTGGATATCAGAGGATTTTAGTTTAAAAGTATATTATTTCTTACTGTCTAGTGCAGCTTCCTGCATTTGCAACTGTGCTTGGGAAGTGTGTTTGTGCATATGTGTGTGTGTGGGGGGGGTTCATGACTTTTATAGCTAGAATCTAAAAATACCTGGACCAAACTGTACCTCAGACCAATTTGTTAAAGGAGCTGTAAGTTATGAAAATAGATGGATAAAATATGTAGGTGAAACTGCTTATAAAAATAACCTTGACAGAGCTGCACAGGTAGCTTGTCTTTATGAGGACTTCTTTAGGCAGGGGGAGGGGGCTAAGATCCCCAAACCAACACCTTTACTCGTCTTAGACAAAGCAAGTGCAGCTGTCAGACCTTTGGGGCTGCATTCGCAGATGGCAACAGATGACTCTCCGGTAAGCCTTCGTGATTTTGAAACCTGGAAAGTTGTTATTCATCTGGGAGCACCATGACGATCTGCTAAGCATGAGCAAGGGATGAAGGGCCAGTTAAAAATAAATGAAAGAGGTGATAATATCAGGTTAAAAATTAGATAGACAGCCAAGGATGTAGCGTGTGTGATCTCGGTGGTAATCAAGCAAATGTTAGCTAAGGCGAAATGAATATTGATTGTAGTTGTCAGACAAGATTTTCTTAAAAATGAGACGCACGGTTGAAAGAGTGGGGTAAATGAGTATTCTAATTACTGTTTGTGGGAGTGCAAATTGGTAGATTCTTTTTCTGGAAGACCATTTAGCTCCAGATATTAAGATATTTTTAGGCAGGGGGCTGGAGAGATGACTCAGTAGTTAAGAGCCCTAGAGGCTCTTGCGGAGGATCTGAGTTTGATTCCCAGTAACCACAGGGCAGCTCCCCACCCTCTGTAACTCCAGTTCCAAGGAATCTGATGCCCCCTTCTGGCCATTGCAGGCACTAGACACACATGTGGCACACAGATGTACATACAGGCAAAATACTCAAATACATAAAATGAAACAAAAATTAAAAAATAATAATAATTAAAGTGTTTTTAGATCTACATATTTCTTTATCCTTAAACTTTCTACCGTGGGACTATGCTCAACATAATAGCTGTCCAGATGTCCAAAGCTGTTTGTAAGAAAGTCCACAAGAACTGGTTTGTGATAGAAAAATGTCAAAGTCTCTCCACCCCTGAGATATTCTACAGAGACTGAGGTGAAGGAAGCAGGCTCCTTTGAAGTGATGTTTGAATTTCCAAGATTAGCGTGAATCAGTTATGGTCTGATTCTACTCATCTTTATAAAACTGCCCAAATGAGATGCTATATGCTTGATAGTTCATTTAAAAAACCAAGCTGCACTCAAATGCAGGACAGGAAATGAGAACATCTGTATTGGTTTATTTTTTTAGAAAGCTCTAAACTCCTTTTTTCTTTCATTAACTTTCAATATTCCATTTTTTTATGTGTATGGGTATTTTGTCTGCACGTCGGTCTGCACACCACATGCATGTAGTCCCTGAAGGGACCAGAAGGAGGTATCAGATCCCCTGGAAATAGACATCCAGATAGTTGTGAGTTGCCGTGTAGGTTCTGGGAACTGAACCCAGGTCCTCTAGAAGAGCAGCTAGTGCCCCTAACCAATGAGCCATCTCCCCAGCCCCTCAGCATTCCAGACTTAAAAACTGGAACATGTTCTATTTCATGAAAGTGATGTAAATGTTGCATTTCCCATATGCTATTTTTTTTAAAAAAAAAACATACTAGGTTTGAAGAGTCTGTTTAATATACGAAAACTCTCTTAAAACATCCCCACTTCTGAAAGATTGGGTTGGGACTCCATGAAGCTTTGCCTCCCAGTGTCTGCTGGGGCAGGAGGGAGAAAGAAGGCAGCATAATTTTCAGGATCCAAACAAAGGACAGTGACACAGTTTCCAAGCTGTTTTGCCCCTCAAGAATGAGGTCCATCAATGTGTAGCCCTGGAACCCCAGGAAATCCCCAGCGTGGACCTCCACCACTCTCTGATGATAGATAATTGGACCAAACCAGATCAGGAGGCTTCAGTAGCCTCCTCCTGTGCTTTGCTGATCTGAAAGGCCTGGCTGCTCCTGTCTCTCCCTGGCACACCAATGGAAGGCTCTGTGCTCAGATTGCATGCCTATTAATGATATCTTCATGAGCTTCCGGGGCGGATGTGACTTTTTACAGTGTTTAATGACTTTCAGCTTCTCTCCCTCTCTGAGTGGGATGCAGTAAAGATTAATCAGCCGGTGTCCAC
The DNA here is from genome assembly GCF_037038515.1 of Microtus pennsylvanicus. Classification (NCBI taxonomy): domain Eukaryota; kingdom Metazoa; phylum Chordata; class Mammalia; order Rodentia; family Cricetidae; genus Microtus; species Microtus pennsylvanicus. The sequence continues at coordinate 7,357,361 of NC_134587.1, forward strand.
AAAGTGCTGTCAAGCGGGAAAGTGCCACACAAGGGTGTACAGACTCATTAGCATCCCCATCATTAAAGCTCGTTGGACCTTTTGGCATTCAGAAACTGGACGGTGAAGGCCAAATCGAGATTCTCTTTTTGTTAATAAGGAAAAGGAGGGACTTCAAGAAGAGCAGATTAAAGTACAGCGTTGCTGTTGGGTTTGGGCTTTCTGCTTTTGTTTGTTCTGTTTGTCTTGCTTTGGGATTGAAATGATAGTTTCTTCTGCTGTTACCACATTGTTTCCGTGTTTCCCTTATTCTCTCTTTTCAAAAATTATGCTGTGTTTGTATCATTTATTGAGAAACCCTCCAAAGCTGGCTGGGAACCCAGATGTTCGAGTGCTGACTTACCATCAGGAAGTCCAAGATTTGATCCCAGTATAGCAGAAAACCAGGTCAAATGGGAGGATGTGTAACAGGGCTTTTCTTTTGGGCCAGCAACCAGCTCCCAAAATCATGACAGGGAGACTTATTAGTTATAAAATGTTTGACCTTTTCTTAGCTCTTACTTAAATCTGTTTCTCATTGTCTATGTTTGCTGCCAGGCTTTTTACATATCTACATACTTACCTTTCTTCCTTCTTTCCTCCCTCCCTCCCTTCCTCCCTTCTTTCTTCCTTTCCTTCCTACTTTCACTGCTTCTCTGTCTGTCTGTCTGTCTGACTGGTGGCTACCTGGTTTCTGGCCCTGGCTGTGTCCTTCTATTTCTCCCTTGTTCTCTTCTTCTCTCTTAAACCTAGATTTCTCCTCCGATTTTTTCTTTATACCCACCAGCCCTGCCTATCCCTCTCCTGCCAAGCTATTGGCTGCTCAGCTTTTTTATTAGACCAATTAGTTCACTTAGCAAAGTGAAACAAACGCAACACATCTTTACACAAACAAATGCAGCATAAACAAATGTAACACGTCTTTGCGTAGTTTAAATAATATTCCACAGCAAGGATGTGAAAATTAATTAACATGCTTGTAATTCTAGCACCCAGGAGGTGGAGAAACGAGAAACAGGGGTTCAAGGGTATCCTCAGCTATACAGTGAGTTCCAGGCTAACATGAGCTTTGCATCTCTGTCTCAAAAACAAAAGCAGAAACAGGAATCCAGAGTCGTCTCTCATGCTGGGTATCCATAGTGCAGCTGGAGTCCTGGATTGCCATACCAATGTTTGCCACTGTGTAGAATATTCCCAGTGCTAATGAAGAACCCAAGCAGACTCACAAAAGTATAATATTGTCACCATCCACAGTACTTATTGGCCAATGTACAGATGTTCCCACAATGCATATTTTGGTTATGTCTTGATAGTTATTATAACTAGAAAATATCCTAAATCACAAATGCTTTTAATACACCTGTCTTCTCAGACATCTTCTTAGCAGCATAGTATATTATAGAAGGTTGACTGTTAATCCCTTCATTCCTGGGGATGACTGGAAGCTGCTGCTCTTTGTTATAGCCCAGCATCACAGAGAGTATTGTATAAAATATAGCTGGCCTGAGAGAGACTCAAAAGTCAAGGTAGCTTTAATTAATGTGTGTGGTTTAAATTTTGAAATTATTTGTGTTATATATATATATACACACACACATATACATATACATACATACATATATGTTTCTCTGTCTGTGCTATGTGTGTGGTGTTCATACAGCAGTGTTTATGTGGCGAAAGGACAAATCAGTTCCCTCCTTTCATCTTTACATGGACCCATGTAAATTACATGGACAGAAACTCAGGTCGGCAGGATTTCCAGGCAAGTGGTTTTACCCACCAAGCCATCTTGCTAGGCTCTAGTATGTATTTCACCTACATCAGTATGAAACTGAAAATTATCACAAGCTGTAGACTGTAAATTGTCAATTCGTTGTTTTACATGATTCAATTACACCTTTGATTGAACCTCAAAAACTACAAATGGCTACCAATTGCGTAACTGTGTAAGAGAAACAATAGACAAAGGCAAAATATCTTCAGGGAATTAGAATGACCGCTGGTATTTTTCTTATTAGTGTCAAGAGGACTCGATAAGGTAAAATACCTTCTAAATAGTAAGAGAAAGCAATAATAAACATAATTGTATACCTGTCTAAGGTATTTGTACAAAGAGAACCAAAACATTTACTACCAAATTTAGAGGCTATTCTTATAGATTTTCTTCAAGAAAGATAAAAACATAAAGACAGGGGGCTGAGAGATGGCTCAGGGGATAAAACACTTGCCATAAACATGTGAGAACCCGAGTTCGAATCTCTAGAACTCAAGTGTCAGGGAAATGTGGCAACCTGCAATCCCAGACTTCAGAGACAAAAACAAGAGATCCCTGAAGGCCGCTGGCTAGCTAGACCCAGTGAGCTCTGGGTCCAGTTGAGAAACTGCTCCGATGAAAAAGGATCAAAGCAATTGAGGAAGACTCCTGACATGAGCTCAGGCCTCCACAAACATGCATGCCCAGATACATATAATCGTGAGTACATACGGAAAGTACAGTGAGGAAGGATGTTGGTTTTGCAGCTAGCTTTTGTTTGGCTGTTTAGACGGGAGCATTGACTTGATAAATTAGAGTCAGCAAAAGAAGGCAGCCAGGGATCTTTTGACATTCAAAATGTTGTGATAAATGTTTCATAACTGGTTTATATTAGCAGGATGTTGTCATTGACCTCTGCCGAATTTGAGTTATACTGACACATGGGGGGGGGGTATAATTATCTAAACACATCCCATGAAAGTGATGTGTGTTAGGCGTTTCAGATGGGAAATCATGGAGCAGCTTTTCCTGGGGTTGTGATAATGTCATTCATCTGCCAGAACTAGATTGGGAGGGACTTTCTAAAACACGGTGGTATGGATTGAAGAACTCATCCTGCCAAAGTGACCTAAGTGTTTTATGGAAAGTAGAGTACACAACACACACACACACACACACAAACACACACACACACCTTACAGTAAACGGAAGAATTCCTTGAAATTTTAATATTTTTGGTTGATTAGGCTCAACAGCAACAGAAGTGAACGGAGAGATTCGCCACTAATTGGCCATGGCCCTTGGGTGGTCCTCAAGCTTTCTGGCACTGGGAGAAGAGACAAAGTAGTCTTGTTCCCAGGGTCCAACCCACTTTCTACACCACAGGCTCCTCACCCGCCGGCTCTGTTTTGACAGGCTCCCGACTTACAACCAGTGCTGTGCCCCCGCAACATTGTGCCTCCCCTTTAGGGCTTCACCAGCGGCCCCCTCATTGCTTTCCCAGTTCCTCTTCCTCTATCCAGAGAAGTGTGAGCTAACCTTTAAACCATCACCTGAGGTTGACCCTGGGCCTGCTGGTCAGCTCTTACAAAGCTGGATTCTTTATCTTCATAGGATTCCATCCTGGCCTCTTTAGCCAGTCTTATGCTGACCGGTGTGATTTATTCCTTGGTTGGGACTGGCTTTAATCCATCAGCTCAGCAGATCACCTGAGGGCTGGTTATCACTAGAATTCGCTTACTTCTCTTCTACCAGAACCTCCTGCGCTTCTGCAGCCCCTCTTGACACTTAAACATCCAATCCCCTTCTACTCTCAGCACCCGTCAGTCATACTGCAGTTAACCAGGCCATGCGCTGGAGATGGGAAAAATGCATATTTCTTTGAGAGGCAAGACCCTGTGGAAGAGAAGAGGGCAGATTTTCCAGGGTCAAGGTGACTGAATTAAAAATGAAATTTAGCCCCACCATCTACCATCAAGGTGACCTTGGTGATCATTAAAAAGTCTGACTCTAGTCCACCTGCAAGTTAGCAAGTCAGTGGGCCACAGTCTCATGGGTCCTGCAAGGTATGCAAGACTCCTGGATCAATGGCAGAGAATCGTTTATTACTCACAGGAAGAGAAAGAAGCCGAGCTCTAGCGTTTGTGCTGGTCCCTCACGCTATAACTGCACTTGGGACATATCGCATTACAGAAGGCTCCCCAAATCGACCTCTGTCCAGGGGGAGAAATCATCTTTATTATATTGGATAGCAAATAATTCTGCTTTTTATTAGGGAGGAGACAGTGTCTCTACCTTCGAAGGGCTTTCATTGCCAAAGCATCCTTGACCGAGCGGTGCCTCTGGAAAATGTGCTGACGGGAGAGGGGGTGGGGCGGGGAGGAGGAGAGACCCGGGAAGAATTATCTCCCAATAGCCTGCTGGGAGCTCCCAAACCTTAGCTCTTTTTAAAAAGTGCCACCGTTGAGCGCATCCTTGCGAAGGTCAAAGAGATGCCGTTCTTAGAGAAGCCTGCACACCGTGCCTACCACCCTGCATCATGCCCCTTCCCTGATGAAAGGGCTGCATCTCTGTCAGTTTCCACTACCAATGACATTTCCTGAGTAAGGTACAAGCGTGTTCATTGAATTCTGTGTCACTTCCAGCAAGCATAACATTACGGCTCACTGATATTTCTAATCATTTGAGCCGCAAAACACTAAAAGCTACCATAAACTTGGTGTCTTACAGATAAGGAAGTAGATTTACAGCACTTAAGTGGCTTGTTAAGTTTCATACAGAAAATCCACAAAAAGAATAAAAACACCGTGACTTAAAACTCAGATTCTCTTAGGGGCCAGAGAGATGGCTCAGCAGTGCAGAGCAATGGATGCTCTTCCGGGGGGCCCAGGGTTCAATTTCCAGCACCTATATGATGACTCACAACCACCTGTAACTACAGGGATCTGACACCTTTCTTCTGACCTCCCTGGGCATTAAGATTGCACGTGATATATCGACATACCGATAGGCAAACACTCATACATGTAAAATATAATTAATGTAAAAAATTTTAAATTCCAGATGTTTTAATTACACATAAAGCCTGGTAGAAAAAGTTCAATAATTGATATCACAAACCAAGTGAAGAAAGGCTTTAGAGAATAGTTCATAAATTCATCAGACTGCTTCTGCTTCCTGTTTGCTAGACTTACACACCAAACATAATCAAAATAAGTGATGGAGAATTGGATACATAAATTGTTGAGGTCAGGTTGTGACTTATACATCACACCATACTACATAAGACTGGCTTTTCAGTTTGTCTATATTGTACAAAACAGTGTCTTGCCCTGAGAGACTCCATTTTATAAGCAGTCTTTGACACCATCTTGAAGATGAAGGATGCCCCTGCACTTGGTTGGAGATATGAATGGGACCGTCTGCCTGATACCACCCATGAATCAGAGACTGTCACGTGACTTATTTCTGGAGTTAAAGAGAGCTACCCTATAAGTTCATTGTGGTGAATTGAGAATGTGGGAATCCATGTTATATTAAAATTGTATCAGCAAAACCAAGCCCAAGAACTCAGCAGGTATAGCAGACCAAGGAAGGAGTGTACCTCCCTCACCTGGACCCCTTAAAGAGGTAGACCCCATCACTGCAAGGGTAAGCACCCCCAGTCCCCCGTCATCTTGGTACAACTCCCAGCTGTCACCAGAGCTTCAGCTTAACTCAGTCACACTGTCAACAAGGCCCCCTCAAACTGGGGTCTGCCCGACCTCTTGATCAGCTTCCTAGCCTGGCCACACGTCAGTCTGCCTGACCTGGTCCTGCCCGTCATTTTCGGTCATTTCAACAGCCCAGCTAAATTCTGACTCTGCCGCCAGCAGCTACAGCAGCTTCTGGCTTCTTCCACAGAGTTCTTTATCAATACAAAGATTCTTAGATCATTATCAGTTTCCCATTTTGGCTTCTGGGAGAGGGGGGTTCTTTAAAGCACCTCAAAACCCCTGCCTTTTGAATCTTTTGTAACATACACACACACCCACATGCAATCTGTAATATATGGTCTGAAAGTTCATATTAGTAATTAAGATTGGAATAAAAAGCCTGTGCTTGCCTTCTCCAGGCTCATCAAGGGAAGTTGGACGCTCTGCAGGTGCAGTCACTGGAACAACTTGCCTGTAAATTCTGACTCAAGAAAAGCACAACCGTGTTGACCTATGCTTCTGACCCAGTGTGCTCACAACAGTGACCCATAGATCCTCCTCTCTGTCATCATAATAGCCACCACCTCCATAGCAGGAAGAACAAACAGACAAAATATGCCCGCCCCCAACAGGAAATTACAAGGAAACCTGCCCAGTGTAGAGCTGATGTTGAATGTGGTCCCATTCTGGCAGAAGGCACAGAGTGCTGGAGGGAAGCTTTGTGTGGACCATGAGGTTTACAAGCAAACTTATTAAAGCATGAGGAGGAAGAGCAAGAAATGAGAAAAAGGAGAAGCAGAAATAGCATTTGTTCTGGGATACAACTCAAAGACTCGCTGATGGAATTTATCCTGAGAGATTGGAAAAATAAGCGTGTTGGGTTTTGTGCTTCTTGGTTCCCCTTCTATTATTTCTCTTGCTTCTTTAAGAATGAGGTTATAGCTGTAACAATGCCATAGAGCTTCAAAATTCCTCCAGGTCAGAGGTCTGTAGCTAGGTGGTAGAAGCAAGGTAATAAATGATAAAGAATGGGATTTGTGCTTTATCCTTTATCTTCCCAAAATCGCTCTTTGCTCCAGGCACCTGGGTGGCCCACAGGTGCCTCTTGTGAGCTCCTGTGGGCATGGTCTCCACAGTGAGCAATGCACCGCCCCTACTGGTCACTGCCAGAACTGCTCTGCCTGCCTCTGTGCCTCTTCACAGGGCATAGTGATGGGAGTGGTGTACAGAAAAAAAGCCCTCAGACTTTGACCTCCTGTCGAGAAAGACTTTCCCTAAGTCAGGCATTTCTGGGTATTCCAGTTCTTCCCAAAGGAGGTGTTTTCTCTCCGGGGCTCCGAGCGTTTCCTCAGACAGTTGCTGCAGAGCCACGCAGTTTGTATTCTTGTCCAATCTTATCTACCTGGTAGTGGATCCACACAGATATCTCTTACACAAGAGTACTAGGCCTTTAGTCCCTAAACTCCTACTAGGCCCATCCTAATAGGCACGATTAAGTCTGGTAGCCGGCGGGCCTTGCCAAGATTCCTTTTGTGGACATATCAGTACACAGGGATTCGCTCATGTTCTGCCTACCTTTATAAGTATGAATGTGAATACAAATTTTAAATTCCAGGGGCATATTCCAGTTCTCTTCTTGTTTTTCAAAGGTGGAACATAAGATATATCAGACCTTGGAGGCAGAAGTCATAAAATAACCCCACACTAGTTCAGAATTATGAATAATAGAGGGTTATTTATTTAGGGGAGACTTACAGATCACTGTCCTAGATAACAGTCCTCTGCATGAACAGGGAAGAGGAACAGAGTCTAGCAGCTGGAAGCAAGAGAGTGAGTGCCTTACAGCTGCATTTACAGTATAAGAGACCATGCCCAAGTAGGCTGGCATCTTAAAGGCTACCGATGGTTGGAATTCCTAGAGCAAGACCTAGTTCTTCTTGGGATCTTTTGCTCCACCCACTTTATGTTTTCAGAGATGTGAATTCCCCAGCTAAAGACTGATTTACACGGCCTTAGAGCTAACTCTGAAAAATGTGCCCCTGAAGCAGAGAGGGTGGCCCTACCAACCCCATGCCGGTTCATTTGACTGAAAGGAAAGTGCTGCGGGGGCAGGAGCTGTGGGCACTGGGTTGGGGTGGACGCTCTAATGTTCTTATTGCTTTCTGTGCCCCCAGGTTATGCAGATGTACCTTCCCTTTTGTGGAATTGCCATATCGAATGCTCAGCTCTTTGCTGCCTCGAGGAAAGAATACGAAAGAAGCAGGGTGAGTAAGGGGCCCTTGCTGACCATGCTCAAGCTCACTGTCTTCGCAGCCTCTGTGAGTCACCCCATCTTTCAAAAGCAGCAGATGGTCACCCTATAGTCCAGAAACCATTCTTGTTGGTACAATCCCACAATGCCAGGGCAGAAGGCCTCTTTATACAGTATGCAAGTTGTAGATAAAAGTAAATGCAATTTCTCTGTTATTGCTGCTTCTGGACAATAGAGCTGGTTTCTTTTAAAAAGGAAACTGGTCTCACATCTGTCCTATGTGGTGGCAGCATAGCCTTGGAGCTTGGAGCTTCGAAATGGCAGCCTTTGCCATTTTACACACTAGTTCCTTCAAGGAGCATGGTGTGCTGCAATCTCCTTGCAGAATTTGTTTGAAAGGTTTTCTGGATGAGCAGCGCAAGGTGTGCAGGACAACCACACAAGCGCCGTGTTCACACAAGCACCGTGTTCACACAAGCGCCATGTTCACACAAGCACCGTGTTCACACAAGCGCCGTGTTCACACAAGCGCCGTGTTCACACAAGCACCGTGTTCACACAAGCACCGTGTTCACACAAGCGCCGTGTTCACACAAGCGCCATGTTCACACAAGCACCGTGTTCACACAAGCGCTGTGTTCACACAAGCGCCGTGTTCACACAAGCGCCGTGTTCACACAAGCACCATGTTAGAGGATTATCAAGCAGCACCAGAGGCAGTGATCTTGCACACCTCCAGGAATCCTAGACTCGAGTAGTAAAATGCACTCGGAAGCTCAGAGAGCATTAAATTATCACCTAGAGATTAAAGTATATTAAGTTCACTCTACATTTAAATATGTGAAGATCACTGTTGCAGTCTAGAACTATACTCTCTAAGAAACCGTTTTTTAGAAAAAGGATTAAATCCTCAGCCAATCCATTGATTATAGCTTATTTACTAGGAATTATGATCACGACTGTTTCATAGGAAGCAGATGAATGAGCAGTCTGACTGCACAGCCCTCTTCCTTGGGCAGAGCAACCCTGCTTCTAACTGGGCCTCCTTTTCATCCTCAGAACCCCGCCTTGTTCACGTCTTCCCTTCAGCTGCTGCTCCAGCAATGTGCTTCCACGACCTCCAGAAAACAACCCGCTTGTCCCACTGTGCCCCATTTCTACCCACACTCCCCGCTGTCTCCAATGGCAGCTCTCCCTTCCAACTGCCTCGTCTAGTCTTCAGGACCCAGCTCATCTTCTTTTCTTGACTTGCGTGTTTTCCTTGCTCTAGTGTGGGTACCCATCACATTATTATAATATTTGATGATAACCCTCCTTGCTCTAGTGTGGGTACCCATCACATTATTATAATATTTGATGATAACCCTCCTTGCTCTAGTGTGGGTACCCATCACATTATTATAATATTTGATGATAACCCTCCTCTACAGCTGCACTATGAATTCCTTAAGGGAACCTTCCTGTCAGACTGAGACAGTCTTTCCACGCCTGTGTATGGCACAGTTCACTTACTCCTTCAACGACTGTGTATTGTGTGGTTCTCAAGAGACCCTGTCCTGTTATGTCCTGACATAACTTATTATTCTAGTGGGAACAATAGATAATAGAAAAAATAAAGACAAAAACTACACAGTGCCAGATAGAAACATAAAGTGGAAGAAAGGGCTAGACCTTGCTGTGGATGGGGTAGATTGAACAGTCCATTTATATTTGAGGGTGAGGAAAGGTGTCTATAAGGAGACAGCCAAAGTGGAATGAAACGAGAGATCACGTGAAGACCTGGGCAGAGTGCACAGACCACGGACACATCAGGTGCAGTGGTCCTGTGTTGTGAATCGGGAGAATAGAGAGAGAGAGAAGGAGGGGATGAAGAGCAAGCAAATGAGGATAAGGAGGTGAACAGGGCCCGGGGGTAGAAAGACCCTATGGGCATTTCAGGCACTGTTGACTTTAAGTGTGGTGGAAAGCCAGTAGGAGATTTTGAGCTGATTCCAATTCGTTTAAAAAAGAAAAACAACTTGGCTTCCTTGAAAACAGTGAAGGGCTGAGAAGAATGGACTAATGAGAAGGGATCTGAAGGAGGGAGAGCAGTTACAAGACTCTACTGACGTCAAGAGTAAAGGTAGCTGGCATTAGGTCAGTCAGAAGTGAGACTCCCTGCAAATCAGTGGTGACGGGTGCAGGGCTTGCTGATGTGGGGGACGGAGAAAGGGACTTGGGGCTTATATACAAGCTCATGGGCAGCAAATACTTGAATTAAGGACCTAAATTTGAGGAAGTATGATATTAGGGATGGGATTATACAAAGTCAGGAGACTTGCTAAGGAATCGAGAGAGGAAGGATGTGTGGCCAGGAGAGAGGAAGAGCCAAGAGTCAGCTCGGGTGTAGACCAACAGGAAGGAGGAGTTCCCAGCTATTTCCTACACAGAAGAGACAGTTAGGAGGCAGGGCACATCCCACCTGGGAACTGTTTAGACAGCCGGTCCAGCTAATTGGTCAACCTAGGCTTCCTCTCTCTTCCTCCTCTTCTGGAGCTAGCGTTTGGAGATTTGTAAAACTTTTACCATTCGTTAGCAAAGCAGCCATTTTTAATTAGAAGGAATAAAATTACGGTCATGCGATTTATCAGTGTAAGACTCCAGGGGCATTGGTTCCTCCTCTGAGAGAAATGTTCGTGCGCAGAGGTCCCAGAGGCTCTCCGTGCAATCATAACAAATTGAAAAGTTAAATAATTGTTCAGTTAATATCATCCATCGGAAAAGATGAGCTGAGTAATCAAGGCAATGATGTTTCCCCCTTAATAGCAGGGGACTCGCTTGTGATTTCTCAGACAATTGTCTCTCTTTGAAGAAATTATTTCTCTTATTTTTTGAGATTGTAATTAGATCATCTTCCCCTCCTATTTCCTCCCACCTAACTCTCCCATACACCCCTGTTTACTCTCTTTCAAATTCATGGCCTCTATTTTTCACTAATTGTAGTAGCATGCATATATGTTTATACATACATACATACATACCACACACACACACACACACACACACACACACACACAAACGCATTCCTAAATACATAAACACAGCCTGCTCGGTCTGCATAATGTTACTTGTATGTCTGTTTTCAGGGCTATTTGGGATTAGATAACCAATTGTGTGTCCTTCCCTGGGTAAGAATTGTCCCCCATTAAATGTCTTTGAACATGAAATTAGCCCACAGTAACCTCACACAGCAGATTTGCTGTCTAATGCCAAGGAGACTGGCTTCAGTGAGCATAGGATTTGCTTCTTAGTGTTTCTCTTTGCTTTGGTCTTATTCACAGGCAAGGCAGGGTCTTTCTTCAGAACACTCCCCCAGGAACTTCGGTCCTTTCAGTGGCGCCACTTAGCAGATCACTTAGCTCATTCAATTGTGTGTGTGTGTGTGTGTGTCTGTGTGTGTGTGTTTTAACCTCAAGAGAGACAGAGAAGAAATTTTGTTTCAAATTATTTCAGGACAAATAATATTAATTCCCAAGTTTCAAAATTAGTCGTGCCCCTGGACTGGCAATCAACACCCCGATGAATAAATTTGAACCTGTGGATTCATGGAGTCCCTTTGTGAAAGGTCAGACAGACAGACAAACATCCTGCTTAATGTTATTTATTAAAGCACAAGCCAGTTCCGTGGCCGTGTAATTCCCTGATGGCTCTAAAAGAAGCTTAATTTCTGCCACCTCTAAATAGCCTGTTATTCTGCAAATTCCAAACAAAAAAAAATCGTCATTAAAATTCCAAACAAATATTACTTTGATGCATAAATTCCAAGTTCCCTTAGCTAGAGAAAGTAGTAGATCACTACAACTTAATTTTGCAATGAGTACACAGAGTTTAATATGTAGTTTAAATTTTCTCCTTTAACTTACGTACCTTTTGGTCTGCCATCTTGATAGCAATTTTAATGAGGGTTCCTTTGCTGAGATATGAAGTAATATCTCAATGTTCTACTGAACTGTTGGGAGTGAGGCACTATTTCCTCCTCTGGAATGGAGAGAGTAGTGTGAGAATATATATTTCAATGCTTGGAGCCTTAATTAACATTTACCTCCATTATTCTTTCAGAATTCTGGGAGAGATATGGGTTAGTGAGAATAGGTATCAAGTTGAGCCATGAAGCTATTTTTTTTTCTTAGCAGTGAAAAAAGGCTGTTTGGCAGTTTTCTGAAACAAATCTGCTCTGGCAAGGCCCACATACTTGTTATTTATAAAATGTCGATTTTTGTATTCAGTCATATTGAAGGACCGCTATGGTGGGTAAAGCCTGCATTAGTGGCTACATGGGGCCTGTAACACTGATCACCTCCGTTCTCCGGCTCTATTTTTCAATTTAAGAGAGTACGTTATAAAGTGAATCACTGAGCTATGCAAGAACAGCCATAAATGTTTTCAAAGGTAGCCGCATGAAATATCTGTTCTTAGAGAAAATACTACCTGGAGTTTTGTGGGAAGGCAAAGTCGATGCTTTTCAGTCTTTTTTGTTGTTGTTGAGCTCTACATTTTTCTCTGCTCCCCTCCCTGCCTCTCCCCTCCCTACTTCAACTCTCCCCCAAGGTCCCCATGCTCCCAATTTACTAAGGAGACCTTGTCTTTTTCTACTTCCCATGTAGATTAGATCTATGTAAGTCTCTCTTAGTGTCCGCATTGTTAAGTTCTCTGGGATTGTGGTTTGTAGACTGGGTTTCTTTGCTTTATGTTTAAAAACCACCTATGAGTGAGTCCATGTGATAATTGTCTTTCTGTGTCTGGGTTACCTCACTCAAAATAATGTTTTCTAGCTCCATCCATTTTCCTGCAAATTTAAGATGTCATTATTTTTCCTGCTGTGTAGTACTCCATTGTGTAAATGTACCGCATTTTCCTTATCCATTCTTTGGTTGAGGGGCATATAGGTTGTTTCCAGGTTCTGGCTATGACAAACAAAGCTGCTATGAACATAGTTGAGCACATGTCCTTGTGGCACAATTGGATGCTTTTCAGCCTTACACCTCCTAAATATGGGCCTCTCTTGTCTTCAGGCTTTGCTGGAGGTAGTCAACGACCTCTTCGAAGAACAGACTGACCTGGAGAAGATCGTCAAGAAAATAATGCACCGGGCCCAAACCCTGTTGAAATGTGAACGATGTTCGGTTTTACTTCTAGAAGACATTGAATCGCCAGTAAGTAACCTCTGCGGTCCATGGGCGGAAGGAAGATAAGTTTATAAGAAATTAAACTGTGAGCAGAGCGGCTGCGTTCACATCTTCACCCCAAGAGGGAACGTTTTCATAAATAAGGCTCTTTCCTTCAGATGTGTTTCCCTTTAAAGTGGATGCGGACCTTGGAGCCCCGTTAACTCTGTGTATCTAATAGAAGACAGCACTCAGGTGTGCAATGATTGCCCAGCATCACACAGCTAAATTAGCAGAAAAGGCCAAGCCCAGACCCCGCAACCCTGACACGCCCCCGTCTTATTTACCCAGCGCAGGGCAGACCCCTCTCCTGTCTGTGTGCACAGACTGCAGTAAGGGCAATGCCACTCCCCTCAGAGGGTGCAGGGAACAAGCCAAGGAGCAGAGCAAGTCCCCTCCGCTTCTAGGCAGACTGGTTTGAACCAGCTTAGCTGGGCTGTAGGTACAAACCAACCCAGAGCAGCCCACGCAGAGAAGAAAGTGCCTCAACTCACTTCGGAGACTCTGTGCTCCAAAATGGAGAAATATGGAGGCTCTGGCCTGGCACACTTTTATGATTTGTGGCCAGCGTTTGGGTTTGGTGCAGCCCTTTGGACAGTTTGGGAGAAATCAATCAAAAAGCAAAACACAATAAAAATACATTGAAAATAATGGTTATCATCTATCTAAGCAACTCTTCAAAGTTAAATGTCTAAACTCCCAGCAGCAACTTAATATCTTTGCTGAGAACTCACGTCAAAGATTAAGAATTGTCTAGCATGTAAGAGCGATTTTAATATCTCAGAGAGAAGTATTTTACTATACCGAACTTAGAGAAGGTGTTGTCTTTTTGCTTTAAGGTTGTTTTCCTCAAAGGATGAAAATCTGGGGTTAGGAATTGTAATGAGCATTGTAAACTTTGCATAGATTGTTTAGAATGTGTAGGGACATGATATGTGAAACCTGACATTTTAGTTCTGAACGATCATGTAGAAATATAAATATGTATGAATTAAGCATAAAACTTATTTAAAGGGCAACAAAGAGGGACAGTGGGTGAAATTCTGCCTGAAAAGCTATATAAATGCACTTGAAACAGACTAACTCCTTATTTTAAAAAAAAGCTAGCTAAACAAGGGGCAAAACAAAAGGGGAAAGCTTTATTTAAGGTGTTTGATGACGTCCCCTCTCACAGCCCTACCTAACATAGATCCCCTGTCAAAAAGTCTCAGGGAGAAATTATTTCAAACTCAGGAAGAAATGACTCAATTCTGGGCTTTTAAGCTCCCACATGGAGCTTAGAGTTCTGTAGTCATTGTTCTAAAACATTAAAACTGGGGAAGGGGAAAATGCTTGCTCAGGAAAGTTCTTCTCTCGAAAGAACGAAAGCCAGAGTTCGATCTGCAGGACTCAACAGAACAGCCAGGGCTGCACCCACTTGTAACGTCAGCACCGGGAGGCAGACAGGGGGATCCCAGGGTCCACTGACCAGCCAGCCTGCTTAGCCTGGGCCAGTGAGAAATCCTGTGTCAGAAAAAAAAAGTAGAAACAACACTTGATGGTATCCTATACTCCACATGCAGGCACACACAGGCACACATAAACTGCTATGCCCAAATCCACAAAGTCCCCCAAAAGCCAACGAGGAGACCAAGTCCCGTATGTACGCAAAGAGCCTTTATTTTATGCAAGTTTGCAAACTCAGTCTTTCTGCATGTCCATTGTATTAAAATAAACAGAGAGCTCTGAGCTCAGTTAGAGTTGGGTTTTTATAGTAGTAAAGGTGGGGGTGAGGGGTTTCTGAGGTTTAGGACCCCTAATTGGCTGACATTTGTCTAGGGGTGTCCTGGTGAGTATGTGCTGTCAGGTGGTCCTATCTACAGTGCTTGGAACGTTAGGCATTTCCTTTGGATGGTCTGTTCTTGGGTGGTGCTCAGGTAATCTCAGTTTGTGGTTCTTCCTGCAACCAGGTATTGCTTCAGGGTAAACTACTGAGACTCAGGCTGAGTCCTACTCTAGCAGGTGATAATGGTTGGAAGTAAAAAGCCTCCTTTGATTCATCTGTTCATATTTAGCTTATCAGGGCTGGCTCCTACATTTACTCTTCACAAGCACCGATGACAGGACCCAATCTTGGGTCCTGCTTGCCCCTGGTTTTAAGGAGGTATGGAACTACTTAAATTAATAGATCCATGAATTGACAACTCTGGGCCCGTTTTTCTAGTATATCAACAGGCACTATAGGTAGTTATCTTGTCCCTCATGCCAGGGAGTTCCCCCTTGTCACAGCCTTTCAACCTATTTTGAGCAGGGAGCATGGGACGACGTGTTCCTTTCCACAACTACTTGAAGCTAACATTGGGGCGTTGTTGTCTGGGCCCAAGCAGGTTGAAAGTCTAGCCAAAGGTAGGGCGGAAATTTAGGCAGTGGGGCATTCATCAAATTCCATTGAAGGGACAGGGAGCATTCAAATCAGCTGGACTGGTCCACATCAGCTTTCAGGAAGTCCAGGGCTCGCCACCATTCAGAGCAGGCTGTAGTCAGCAGCTGATGCTTAGATGCGTCTGCCAGCCAAGTGGAATCTAACTGAGATAAGTTTAAACTAGGAACAGAAGCTAAACTTGAGACAAAGAGCAGGTAACAGGTGTCTGTAAACAGAAGGAATAGACTCATACCTTTGAGTCCTAGCTAACAAGTTGGCTGGAGCTTTGTGGAAGAATCTGGATACCTTTTGCTATTAAACTGACGTTATAACTGCCCTAGCCATTAATCTTTTAGAGATCTCTGAAGAATAAATAAAGTATATCTGAGTACAGACCAAATAGTTTTTGAATCTATTAAAAATGACAGGGACCAGAGTCCATATACATACAGTGAGTCATACCCAGGTCTCCATAGCATTGGAGGCAGAAATATCCAGAACAGCAGTCACTGTCTAAGCCAGGCCCATAGGTAAATTTTTTCTTTTTTTGTGGAAAAGGGACACGAAAAAGACTAACCTTATTTTGTCTAGGCAAAAGTAGTACAATCAATTCTCCAATGTCCTGCTGATGTCCACAGTCTGGACCGGGTCCGGGCAGCTGGTGTTGCACTGGGGCATCTCGCCCAGTGGTCAGCATCATCACAATCCAGGTGGAGACATCATGCTGTCTCATAATCTTTTTTGGAGACCTTGGTTACTGTTAGGTTCTCAAGAGTTTCTGTCTAATATAATAAGCTTTTAAATCATTATTTTAAATTGCCATATTCTGCAGATCTCTGAAGTATGAAGGCTGCCTAGGTATGTCTGATTAGACAAACTTTGTTTCTCATTATTAGTTTTAAGTTTGACTTTGGAAACATATACAGGGAACTAAATAAGGCTTATTCCTGCAACTAATTATATCAGTACTTTAAGGATGACTAACTTCTATTTTCTAACAGTCTATAATAAGTTAGCAGCTTTTACAAGACCAGAACTCTACACTCTGTAATAATTTTGAATTAAAGCTAATAAAGAAACTGAATTAGAGAGGAGGAAGAGGGGGAGAGGGGGAGAGGAGGAAGGAAGGGGGAGGAGGAGGGAGGAAGGGGGAGGAGGGAGAGGAAGAGGGAGGAACGGGGAGGAGGAGGAGGGAGGAAGGGGGAGGAGGGAGAGAAGGAGAAGACAGGCCATTGGTAGAGCTTGGAAGAAGCAAATGTGAAATCACACAGAAATGGATATTACATTTCTAGAAAGCAAGAAAGAAAATAAAAGACAGCTCTAAATGCTTTAAGGCGCACAAAGAACAAAATTGAAAATGAAATGGAAGAAAGTAAATTATAAAAAAGAGAGAATGACAAGAACGGGCTCACAATGAAAGTTCAGAACACGGATAATGCAGTGTCTCTGGGAAGAACACAGCAGATGGGATGAAAAAGGCTTTCAGAATCATAACTCGAGGGCATTTTACTTAAGTAAAATCAAAGTTGGATTTAGAGATTGAAAGAGCACGCTATTCAGGAGAAGTCAGTACTCTGCTCAGCTCTGAATACATTTGATGCTAATGGAATTTAAAGATAGAAAAAAATCAGACCTGTAGGCATCTAGGCAAAACCTCATGACCTTTGGAAAAAAACTTTATTCCCATATTAGACTTAGTTACATGTCCCCCTGTGATAGAAGGCAGTGGAACAATAGCTAACCAATCCTCAGGGAGAAAATATTGGCCTACAACTTAAAATCTAGACAAATTCAAATTCAATTATTTAATCACAGGTGGTAGATGCTTTTACATATACAAGGAAGAATGTAGGAAGTATAGTTCCAAGGGCCCGGGAAATTGGGCAGCTGAAATCTAGTCATACAATGGATGAGAGATGGCAGGATAAGTCAGTCCAGCATTCAGTGCTGTGTGCTGTGATTGTGCAGCCAAGGCTAAACACTAAGGCCTATGTCGTGGGAACTAATGTAAGCCTCATGTTAACAACTGTAGCAAGGTGCTGGTTCCTGTGCTTGGGAAACACGGCAACAGGCAGTGGATTGGCTGATATGCAGAAGCAGACTGTGCCAGGAGAACGAGTCCCTTTTGTGCTTTGACTATGAAATGTCTGACATGCTTGAACACTCAGTCCTCTCCTAGTGGCACTGTTTGGGAAGGCTGAGGAACTTTCAGGAAGTGCAGCCTTCCTGGAGGAAGTTGGTACCTAGAAGCAGGTCTTTATGGTTCCGCCCCACTTCCTGTCCACCCTTCACTTCCTAACTGTGACTGCAATGTGATCTACTGGCTTCTCTCTGTCCTGCCACCACGCCTTCCCTGCCCCTGCCACATCTTCTCCACCATGATAGACGATGTCCCCGCAAACTTAGAGCTAAAATGAGCTCCTTTTCCCTTACGTTGTTGCTCCTTGTCAGGATTTTGTTAGTACAGTCCTTGGTCTACTAAATGATCTTAAGCCAGCATTCGGCTGGGGAGAGATGCTACTATGTCATCTCTCAAATGTGTTTCCTGCAAATCCTTCTGAGAAGTGATCTGGGTCAAGAGAGGCCAGTGCCCCACAGTCTTCATATATTCAAGACTATACACCCCAGGCTCATATGCAGAGAGCTTCTCAACAAATACCTTTGGTTTCTGTAATTTTAATGTGTCATGTAAATCAGTATCTCTTTTTGATTTGTGCTTTAAGGTTTTGTTAAAGAATCTTTGCTTTCAGTTACCTCTCTCTCTCTCTCTCTCTCTCTGCATGTGTGTGTGTGTGTGTATTTGTGTGCATGTGTGTGTATAAACCCCTGTCTTGGAACTATTTCCCCCTTCTTTGTTGGTACATCTGTATTATAATAAGTACCTTTAAAAGCCTGGCTCTGTCTGAGCTCGCGGCATTGTTCCTTGGCACTGCTTGTCTCAAAGTCTGATTTCTACACTTTTACACTACTGAACAGGGCAAGTCTTCTCTGTTGTTCAAGTTTAAAATTATCATCTCACTGCATCCCAGGAGAGGAAGAGGAGACTCCTCTTTACACACTTACCCTTTGCCTTGGAGGAAAGTCTCTCCTAAAAGGGGCTTGAGGGTCTGTATAAATTAGCTCGATTCAGGAAATAACCAGGCTAGCTAGAAGATAAAACAATTATATTTTTATTTATTATAAGGGGAAAACTCATGAAAACAGGAACAAGCAGTCCAAGCTCAGCTGTGCTTCGAGGGAACCATACAGAGAGCGCACCTGGGTGTGCACCTGTTTTTCTCTGGGTCCCAGCAAGCCACACCCTAACTTGGTCCCACCTCTGAGAGATAATTGGTTGACCAAGCTTGCCCATCAAGGGTCTGCAGTCACAGTCTTTGGGCATTCAGGTGTAAACTGTGAGTACCAAAAGTAGAAATCCTGAATGCCTTTCCAGATCGTCTCATGCCAGAATTAATATCTCACGGTCTTTTGCTTCTCTTAAGTGTTTCGGTTGGTTGATTTTAAGTGTGACTCTGTCGATGGCTTTTTCTATTAGAAAACAAAACAAAGCCCTTGGCTGGACACTGCTGTCAACATCGGGAAATGTTTGTCTTTTGACGTGAACAGTGGGTTAATGATATTCCGTTTCGGGAACTGTCTAAGTGATTGCTGTCACTTAGCTCCTTCTAGCGCATGCACTTACTATCATCTCTGTGTCCTTTAGAGCCTGGACAAGGAAACGGAGTGTAGACATTGTAGTCCAAGGTCCTCAGGCACCATTGCAGCTTTGCTACTCCCCATTCTCTCTGTTCTGATCGTCCTGATGCCTGGCAGCTAGTTCCTCTCCAGCCTGCTAACAGGTGCTTCTTGGCTAAGCCTCTGACTTCAGGGCTGCTTTCTGGGACTTGCTTACTAAATGGAGCGGAGCAGCCAAGTGTACTGGATTTCTAACATGAGTCCTAACTTGGCCTTTGTGTGCATAAACCCTCAGTGAAACCAAAGGCTGGGTGACTTCCCCATGTCCTACATCCGAGGGGAAGCAGCGGGCGATGAATGTCATCCAATTGTTCTGAACCTGCCTGTGATGCCCCTCCTTCCTCAGTGCATTGGAATGACTTCTTGTGGCTTCCTTTTCCATCACCTTCTTTCCATTTCCTACTTCTTTCTTTAATAATTTTCCTCCTATGTGTCAGCCAATTTAAATTCTGTTCTATTTTTCTTCCAAGTAATTTTTTAGAGTACAAGATGGAAGATTTATTTCCTTTAATTCTCTGATAATTACCTAAATGACCACTTTTCCATGTTTATGCTCAAGTATTCAATCTCTACTGTTAATATATCACATTATATATTCATATGTTAACTTTTTTATTAGGAATCAAATGTACATTCTTTTGAGTTACAAACCTCCTTAGCTCACTTTGTGAAGAAGTGTCTATTAATATATTAGCTCAACTCCCACTTTGGTCACTACTGAACTTAAGTCTCTGCTGGCCATCTCTGCCACATCCTGTCCCACGTTTCTTCCCTCTGGATTTCTCTATAACACTTAGCAAAATCATCATGGCTTGTGTTGCAAACCACAGAGCAGTTGCCGGGCTTCTTCTCACCTTCTAGTTCTTCCAATGCTTCTATCTCTGTCCTTATTAACCTCTCACCTGGGACTGTCTCCTGCTTCCTACCTTTGCTTGGAAAATAGGGATTCTCTTCAGCCAATTCTTAATATGGCTCCTACTTATCTTTTTAATCATGCACCTGCTTTTCTAAATGTCATTTAATTTTTTTAATATTTATTTATTATGTATACAATATTCTGTGTGTGTGACTGCAGGCCAGAAGAAGGCACCAGACCTCATTACAGATGGTTGTGAGTCACCATGTGGTTGCTGGGATTTGAACTCAGGACCTTTGGAAGAGCAGGCAATGCTCTTAACCTCTGAGACATCTCTCCAGCCCCTGTCATTTAATTTTTGTAGCTGCCTGTTGCCTTGACAATAGTGTTCATCCACCCCAATATTCAAGGCTTACCACTTCTGTTACTAGGTTAACTTTTGGTTTTCCTCTCTAGTGCCAGCCTGATTCTAGCCTTTTCCTTCATATCCACTCCCCTTCCTGTGATCAGTCAGCCTGTGTCTATTGTTGGTTTATTTTCTGTCTTGGTGGCCTTGAAGACTGATCTCTACACAACATTTTATTCTCTGGCTTCCAGCCAAGTCTCACAAACTGAGAGATCAGCACAAAACGTATGAGACAAGGGTGTTACTGCCCCCTTGCACCCTCAGTTAGAGAAATGGCTGAGTTCTTCTCAGTCCTTTCCAGCCATTTCAGCTCCTTGAGGAAACCAACAACGTCACTTCCTACTCTTTTCCCATTCTCTCTGTGGTGTCTCAGATTTAGGAGAATTAACTCGTTTCAGAGTTGCTAGTCACTGGGTACTTTCCCATTCCTCACTGTCTGTTGTTGCAGGACACACACTCCCAGCCAGAATTAGTCTCTTTATTGAAATATGATCCATTAAACTCCTTTGACTTACTCACTATTTCCTTACTTCCAGAACACAGTGGTCTAGTGCCTCAGCTGGAGAACTTCCTCTCTGTCCCACGTAGAGCAATCCTCTCCCTTGCTGGGACTTAGTTCACCTGATGCTGCCACTGCCCTGAATACATGGGTGGCCTTTGAGCATCTATCAAGATAGAATTGTGCATCTGTAAATTGCTTCCTGATCTGTACCGTGCTACATTGTGAGTTACTCAAAGACAGAGCATTTTCACCCCTTCAAATTTTCAGAGCCCATCACAGTGCCTGGAGCACAGAGTTTTTGATAAATTCTGATTAAGTAAACACATAAAATGATAATTAATATAAGGGAAGGCTTTGCACAGAGAGAGGGTAGTGGGCAATCATTTGAGGCGTCTTTGGCCTTTCATATAAAATAAAGATTAAGAAAAATCTAAATTGATGATTACTTAGTAGTCATTTTCTTTTTTGTGGCAGCAATATCTACTTGAGTATAGTTTTGTTGTTCAGAGTTGTTTTTAAGTGAAAAGAACGGAGAGGAACCAGACTAACTACTCCTTGACAAATATCCAAATTAAAAAGACTTCTCTCCATGGAGCTTTTCCAATGAACAAGCAGGGAATGGCTTGTTTTCTTCACTTGGCATCTCCAGCTTTCCCCAGGGTGGAGTCACCGGGCTGATGAACAGCAAGAGGCCCTGGAAACCACTTGTTCAAGTTCACTGGTCTGGGAGCCACTTCTGCTACTCCCCTTAGAAAACTCTTTATTCAAGTGCATCTGTGTCCGTCCTTAATCTGTGTTCCTGTTGTACTGATACAATAAAATCAGAATTGAGTTTGTGCAGCCAGTTTTATGAAATAAATAAATCTAAGATTCAGGGGTTCAAATCATGAATACAATGTAAATTCTGTTCTCTTTAATTTATAATTTTATCTGTTTCTTTTTGGTTATGATTTATGCAGCTATGGGTGTTTGATCACAGACAATTGTCTATTTGAATGGATCTCCATCGTTCTCTCCTATGCTCTCTCTCCACTTCTCCCCTTTCCGCTCCCTCCCTTCCTCTCTCCCCTACCTCCCTCCTCCCAATTCAGTGTCTAGGATTCCCCTTTCTGAATTATAGATCAATCACATCTATTTATTATTAATAATTTATCACTAGCCCTTAACAATTCAGCGGGTGATAACCTGGCCCACAGAAGCTCTAGACCAAAGACTGGCAAACTCATCTTCTGCAAAGGTTTACCTAGTAAATATGTGGGGCTTCATGACCAATATAGTATCATTTGTAACTATTCAGCTCTATTTTAATAGTAGAAAATAATAAATAGATGTGATTGATCTATAATCAAACACGGATCTTTGTGTTTGTGTGGCAAGCACTTTGTTTCCTGAACTATCACTCCAGCCCTAAATTCTTTATTTATGAACCTTACATTTTTTTTAAAGACAAGTTCTCTCTAGTATGCCGCTCTAGTTGTTCTAGAACGCATTGTGTAGACCAGGCTGGCCTTGAACTCACAGAGGTCCTCTTGCCTTCCGAGTGCTGGGATTAAAGGCACATGCTCCCATGTCTCGTTCATTATATTTTATTGTTATCACGGCCTCATGGCCTAGTTTACTGTAGGGTACATGAACTTGGAAGATGTGTATCCATGAATTTCTCTTTATTCGTGTATTTATAACAATAAACAACTGAGATAAAGCAAAGTATTTTAAACTTTTATTTTATTTTGCTTTAGTTTTTAGAGTCTGATGTAGCTCAGGCTGGCCTCAGACTCCCTAAATGACCTCAGACTCTCTAGGACAAGCTTGAACTTCTCATCCCCCTCCTCCACTCCCAAGTGCTGGGATTACAGGTGTGTGTTACCATGTCTTGTGTATGTAAAGCTAGAGACCCAATCTAGGGCTTCATGCTAGGCAAACTGCCCACCAACCAAACTAAATCTCCATACCTTATATTTGGCCTTATCTCTTTCTCAGGAAGGTGTTTGCTTGTTTGTTTCGAGGGTTGTCTGCTTGTTTTCATTTTAGGCGTTTCAAGTGCTCATCAGTTAGATTTGAAGAATCAAACACTGAAGTTCTATCAAGAGGTGTTTGTATGTCTTGTATTCTTTGTGATTCCAGACCTATGCATCTATAGCTTAAAATCTTTCCTTCTATCTTATAAGGTTCTTCCAGGAGGGAAAGAGGTTTTTAATAGGTCATGCACACCCGCTTGCGCACACACACACACACACACACTAAAAATAAAAAAATAATTTTTAAAAGATAAAAACCTAACTTTGCCAAACTGTAAAGCAAGCATGTAGAAAAATTTACTGAATTCATTAATGAGGTAACAGAAGGTTCTAACGCAGAGATTATGCTAGGTTTCATGTCAACTTGACACACACTAGGATCATCTGGGAAGAGGGAAACTCAACTGAGAAAATGCCGCTATCAGATTGGCATCTGGGTAGGTGGTTCTGAGGTATATACAAGAAAGCGGACTGAGCAAGGCAGGAAGAGCAAGCCAGTCAGCAACGCTCTGCTGGGGTCTCCGCTTCAGTTCCTGCCTCCAGGTTTCTGCCTTGAGTCCCTGCCCTGACTTCCCTCACTGAAGGAGCGTGACCTGAGAGCTGCAAACTAAAATAAACCCAAGTGACTTTTGGGTACGGTGTCTTAGCACAGCAATCGAAACCCTGAGACAGGCAATGAAAGAAGGCTGATTGCTGCAAGAATTCTAATTGTTCTTAATAATGAAAACTTGAGTCAGCTCTCAGGGGGTGAAAGTTGGACAGTCAGAGAAGCAGTGGAGTTGGCCACTAGGAAGGCCTTGTACCTCCATCGAATCCTCAGACTGAAGGGGCGATCCTGTCTCCACCAACCCTCACACTGCCTGCTGCATACTGCATCCTCAGACTGCATCCTCAGACTGGCTGCTGCTCAGGCTGCTGCCTCAGACTGCATCTGAGCTCCTGTCTCCTCCCACCTTGTAGTCCTCTCTCTGCCCAGCCACATCACGCCTCTCTCCACACCCAAGTGCTGGGAATTAACGGTGCGAGCCAACACCGCCCAGCTGTTTCTCTTTTAGACTGGATCAGTTTCGTGCAGCGCGTGGTAGCCTTGAACTCACAGAGATCCATCAGCCTCTGTCTCCTGAGTGCTGGCATTAAAAGTGTGTATCACCACCACCCAACCTCTATGGCCAACTAGTAGTTTAGCTCTGCACTGATGTTTAGGCAAGCTTTATTTGTTAGATTACAAACACAATATCACTACAGCTGACGTGAATGGCTGCATTACACAGATTTTTTTTTTAATGATTGCCGTCATCTGGAACAATTCAGTCGGAAGCACTCAACTTCGATTTTCTTCTGTACAGCAATCATGCTTTTCTTCTTGCTTTCAACCCATTTGCATCGCTGTCAGTATTTCCAACCTTGACACCCTCCCTGGCAGGATGTTTAAAGTCTTATCAATAGTAAAATTAAGCCATAAATTATTATTAATGCTATTAGAGAATTAAAACTTATTTATTGGGTCAGAAAAATGAAAAGATATTTTCTTCCTGATTTCTAAAACCAGGAACAAGCTGGGCGGTGGTAGTGCATGCCTTTAATCCCAGCAGTCGGGAGGCAGAGGCAGGAGGATCTCTGTGAGTTTGAGGCCAGCCTGGATTACAGAGCAAGTTCTAGGACAGGCTCCAAAGCTACAAAGAAACCCTGTCTTAAAAAAGCATAAATAAAATAAATAAATAAAACCAGAAACGATTGATATCTTGCTCATTGTTTGATTAATATTATATGATGTCAAGGCTAGAGAGGTGGCTCAGAGGCTAAGAGCATTGACTACCCTTGCAGGGGTCATGAGTTCAATTCCCAGCACATGGTGGCTCACAACCATCTGTAAAGAGATCTGGTGCCCTCTTCTGGCCTGCAGGCAAACATTCAGACAGAACACTGTATACATAACAAAATAAAATAAAAAATTATATGATGCCAAGCCAAGTTACATTAAGTTACTTTGAGTCTATATTTATTTGTATTTGGACACAGTATATATTCAACAGATAATTATGAAATGAATCTAAAATCCTTTATTTATTTATTTGGAGACAGGGTCTTACTATGTAGATCTACTGGCCTTCTACTTGCTATATAGGTGGAACTGGCTTTGGAACGCACTGAGATATGCCTGCCTGTTTTGAGAGTATTGGGATTAAAGGTGTGCGCTCAGCAAAGAATGAAATTGTTTTAAATCAGAACGTATTTGTCTATCCTGGTCCACATAACTAACAGGTCCGTCTTACTTGCTCCTGCTCATGAAGGTATATGGAGTAATGAATGAATGGACCGCGGAATCAAACCAACATAGTTCGTGCTTTAGCTCTTTCTCCTTGTGTCTTGGCACCACCCCGTTTAAAACGGCTCTTTAAGCCTCAGTCAATGTGATGTCATTGCAGATCTAAAAGCGGTTACTGCATCATGCTAAATTGCAGGGAAGCGCTAATTCTTTAAGCGCAATTATCGTGACGTCACTGCAGAGCTGAAAGCGGTTGCTGCGTCGTGTTAAACTTTGGGGGAACACTAACTGACCTGGGTTCACCGTCTCTCTGTACGACACAGGTGGTGAAGTTTACCAAATCCTTTGAACTGATGTCCCCAAAGTGCAGCGCCGATGCTGAGAACAGGTAAGGCCCCTGGGCTTCATGCTTGTCTTCCGACACGCTGTGGTCCTTGGCGTTTGCGGTGCTGCATGATTCTCTGCGGACAGGGGTTGCCCTTTCTCTGCGTCATCAAGCGCAGCCATTTGTCACTCTGTGGAATGTCAGAATTTAAATAAAAGCTATTGCTGAATAGTGAGTGTATAAAGAGTACATCTCCTTCGTTGTGTGTTTTTAAGACAAACTTAAGACTAGAAATGGTGGTACTAGCCCCTTAGCCTAGCTGCTTGGGAGGCTGAGTCAGGAAAACCCCAGATCCAAGACACACCATGGCTGCAGAGGTGGAGCAAGGCCAGCCTGGGAAACTCAGTGATACCTGTCTCAAAAAAAATCCTGAGAAGAGGGCTGAGGGTCTAGTTCAGTAATAAAGCACTTGCTGGAGAGTGCATGGAGTCTCTGGGTTCACTGTCAGTACCGAGAGAGAGAGAGAGAGAGAGAGAGAGAGAGAGAGAGAGAGAGAGAGAGAGAGAGAGAGAGAGAGAGAGAGAGGAAAAAACTGAAATGTAATACTTGTGATACGGTTATAATCTTGCCTGTGGGCTTTATAATACCCCTCTCTCCTGAAGGAGATTGGATTTTTTAAAATATGTATTATTGCCTTGAATCTTGGAAAACAGCTGTGTTAGTTACTTCTCACAACACCAGACAAAAGCAACTGTAAAAGGAAGGAAGGGCTTGTTCTTGCTTATAGTTTGAGTGTAAATCTGTAAGGACGGGAGAGTCGTGGTGGCAGATGCAGGAGAGTCGTGGTGGCAGATGCAGGAGGAGAGTCGTGGTGGCAGATGCAGGAGGAGAGTCGTGGTGGCAGATGCAGGGGGAGAGTCGTGGTGGCAGATGCAGGGGAGTCGTGGTGGCAGATGCAGGAGGAGAGTCGTGGTGGCAGATGCAGGGGGAGAGTCGTGGTGGCAGATGCAGGAGGCAGCTGGTCACATCCCATTCAGTCAAGAAGCTGAGTCATAAATGGGCTTACTCACCTCAGTTCCAGGGATCTGGCACCCTCTTATATGCACCTTATGACTAGGTGTGCACGCAATATACATACATACATACATACATACATACATATATGTAAGCTATTCACTCATTTTCAGAAAATAAAAACTAAATTTTTAAAAGAAGAAAGAATGATGTATTGTTGAGAAGTGACAAAGGAGCTGTTGACCACAGGGCCATCAGTTATAGGAAGGAAAGCACATGGAGTCAAGAAAGCTTGTGACGTGAATTCCTCTGGCCCATCTCCTGGCCCATAATGGTTTCATGTTCTCTAACAGGTCAACTTTTGTCCTTCTTCCTAATGACAGGAGGGAAGATGCCCTTGTAAATGTATGCCCTACTTTATGACAGAGAGCTTTTCTTGGATCCGCTTCTCAATTTTTTTTTCAGCACAAAATAATCCTATGGCACATGGCACATTTTTGTATGACACATTATTGTCTCCTATGGCAACCAGCTCATTTACGGGAAATGAGAGGTAGATCTCAAGGAAAGCTCTGGATGTGGGAAGACCTCGATCAGGTCTTACAGGACCTAACTAACCTCCAGAGGGGTGAGATGCCATCAGCAGGGACTTTGCGAGAGAGGAGAGCCTGAGGGAAGCATTGCATGTGTGAGCGTGGGGGCTGTGAGCTCATGTCACACGGATCATCATTATTGCTAGCTATGGTCCCTAATTCCTTGTCACGTCCAGCTGCCCGAGATGCCATCGGACTGAGGTGAGAATCCTACCGGGTCCTTCTGCTCTGCTCAGAGCCTCCTAATGAGAAAGCAGCGTGCTCACCGAAGAATAACAATGGGCAGTGATGTGATGACGTCTAGATAGAAAAATCGTGTGGGCTAGAATGAGGAAGGACTACAGGACGGCAAACTTAGAGCACCACTAAATCCCGCCGGAGCAGAGTCTTCTGTGGAGGTCCTCCATAGACACCCCCCCACACACACTTGACATTGTCAGATCATTCCACTCACTATTTCTGGATGCATTAACAGGAAAACTCTACTGTGATCACCAGAAAAAAAAAAACATAATGTCAACGCTTAGTAATTAATCAATAAATACTTAGTGAATGAATGATTTAATGACATTGAAAATTGGGCTGGTGACTACCGTCCTGGGTGGCAGCTGTGGCAGAGTTATTGCCCCATAGCTGGTTGTATTGCCACTTTGTGTATTGTACATTGTTGGTGCTATGTAGCTGGGTTAAATGTGGGTTAATATTTTCAACAAGATTGCACAATAAGGGGATGGAGAGATGGCTCGGTGGATGAAAGCAATTGCTGCCTTTACAGAGGCCCTACATTTGGTTCCCCGCACCCACATGCTGGCTTCTAATCATCTGTAACTCCGTATCCAGGGAATCTGGTGCCCTCTTAAGGTTCCATGAACACCAGGTGTGCAAACAAATACTCATATACATAAAATAATACATAAATAAATCTTGGAAAAGATGACTCTATGTCTTGACATTGAAATGAAAAGTTACTGTTTTATGCAGAAGCACATGAGCAAAGGGGAGAGTATTTGCCAGGAACACCTGAGGACAGAGCTGAGATCCCCAGCACCCACATAGACGCCAGCCTGGTGTGATGGGACCATCTGTACTCTCGGACTTTGAAGGCAAGGATGGGATCCCCAGAGCAATTTGGCTGACTAAGCTAGCCAAACCACGGCACTCTGAGTTGAAGTGAGAGATCTTGCCTCAACGGATAAGATAGAAAGCAACTTAGGCGAGAACTAATTCTTTCTTTCTTTATTTCTTACTTTCTTTCTTTTTATTTATTTGTTTATTTGTTTTTGTTTTTTCAAGACAGGGTTCTCTGTGTAGTCCTGGCTGTCCTAGAACCTGCTCTGTAGACCAGGCTGGACTCAAACTCACAGAGATCCGCCTGCCTCTGCCTCCCAAGAGCTGGTAATAAAGGCGTGTGCCACTGCTAGAAAGGGCCAGTTCCCAATCTCTGGGTTCTCGTACATACACATGCACTCCCCACGTAGTCATGCATGTGAACACTCACACACACGTGCAACCACACCACATGCACATTAAAAAAAAATCCCCCAAGCAACAAAGCCTACATAGACAAGAAGAAGAATACAATTTGATAGGAGTGGTGAAAATATTTCTGTTGAAAAACTAGCCACAACCCAGAGCAGTAACTAAAGAAGGAATTCCAAATGAGGAGATGATCTTTCGCTACTCAAATACCAACAAAACGACCCACTACCCCATGCCAAGTCATGCATTTGAAGACAGAAGAAAATGGCCAATTTCTCACCACAAACAAAAGAATTTCAAAGTAGCGAGAGCCTGGTGTGAACAAATCCATGTATTTTGCAGGGCTGCTATTAAAATGTGGAAAAACAATTTCTCAAAAAAAAAAAAAAAACTAATTGGAAGCTGCTTCCTTTCCAGTGGCAAGTAATTGAATTGAGGAGAGAAAAGGAAGCTTTGAATTTCATTAGAGAGGAAATGCTGAGACAGCCTTGCTGTCTGTTGACATGCTTGTCAATGACAAGGGCGCTAAAACAACACGGGTCCCCAAATGAAGCGTTTCATCGTGATGGCATGAACGATGTCAGGCTGTCTAACTTGCCAATGTGCTTCATTTTCCACAGTGGAGTCACCCCGAGTGTGCCAGGCAGAATGTGTCCTCTTTGGCACCTTACCCCTTGTCATCATACCTCTATGGTGGATTGCAAGGGTGAGGAGGCTTTGCAGATGGAATAGAGGGTACGTTCAAGTGAGGAGGTTACGCTGGGCTCTCTAGATGAGCCACGAAGAGCAATGTTTTCAGCCAGGTTGGGACAGAAAAGAAGCCAGAGAGAAAGCAGAAGGAGAAGTCAAGGATTTAAAATGTGAACTGAAGCTGGTATGGTCATTGAAATGAGGACCAGGTACTTGGGACGCTGAGGGAGCTGGAGGCCAGCATGGCCTTTGATATGCTGATGGGTTCCCAAGATGATCATATGGCCCTTCTGCCAGAGGTAAAGGGAACGACTCCTTTTGGCAGGGGGGAACTGGCTGCACAAATTCCTGAGGAAGGGTGGCTTTTCTCTAATAGCCTCAAATCTGCCTACAGTGTAGGTTGAGCTCATTTCTGGATATTTGGCCTGCCTGCGACCTAGCATTCAGGAAAGCATACAGCCTTGGCAACATCTTGATCATGGCCTTCTCTAAGAACCCAGACAGTGAGTTCAGCTGAGGTGGGAATACATACGTCTTAGCCTGAGACAATTTAGGGTTTCCTCCAGTTTTAATGTTGGAATTATAGCTCTGCTACTCTTTCCTCTGAAAGAAAAATAAAGATTGTTTGCCACACGACTTTCTTGAGCTCCATTTCTCAGGTCAGAATATTAAAACCAGTGTTTCAACGTTTAGGGAAGTAGCTGAAATTCTTTGTAGCAATTTAGTTTTGCCAACAAATGACTCCTTCGAACAACTGTTTTAATCCATCTTAATTACTTAATTATCTCTGTAACTCTCTCTTTTGGACCTCCAGACTCCATGGCTCAGATTCTGTCATTTTTACAGAGAAGTTGTCTTCCAGGATGTGTCTCTGATGACTCAAAGCTTCATGACAACCTTGCTAGTTCCTCCAAGGGTCTTTATAAAGACATTGGATATCTGGGTAACCATCCTTTGTTCTTGTCCAGCATGGATGGCAGAACCAAGAAAAAGCTTGCGGGGGATGTAACCCTAAGAAAACTAAAAGGGATGGGTGAGGGTTTTGATTATCCCTGAGTAAACTGTGATTACAGACTGTAATCATATTGCCCTTTATAACCAAAACGTCATTGGCCCACAGGGGAGAGTTGTTAGCACCCAGTCAGATTATGGCTATGCTCTGGGCCTGGAGGAGGAGACCACCAACTCTACAAGGCCAAGGTGACTCACCCAGTTGGACATTATCACGCCAAAGTATGCTTCAGGGAAGCAGAAATGGCCTTTGAGAATGTCACTAAATGTCTGTGCTGTGAACTGTGATGGGACCAATGCCTTTGGGTACGCCTCAGAATATGACTTTCAGACTTTGAAAAATGTGGTCCCCAACAACAAAAATCTATCTGATTATCAGCTGGCTATTAAACTAACTGAAGAGAAATTCTAGCTGCTGTATGATGGAGACACTTTTCAAAATTAGTTTAGGGGAGTCACTTGACAACAAATAGCACCAAGAATAATAGCAACAGATAGAAACAACAACATCTTGACAGAGGATAAAGGAGATGCTATTGTTTTCAAAGTTTCCACACTAATTAATACTTTAGTTTTTAATCAGAAACCATAAAGCATACAA
This sequence comes from Microtus pennsylvanicus, assembly GCF_037038515.1. NCBI lineage: Eukaryota > Metazoa > Chordata > Mammalia > Rodentia > Cricetidae > Microtus > Microtus pennsylvanicus. The sequence continues at coordinate 7,388,179 of NC_134587.1, forward strand.
AGAAACAAGAAAAGATTAGCACGGATCTAGACAAAGTGGCTTTTGATAGAAACTGTCCCACTCAAGAAAACAGTTGGAATTTGGGTGGGAAATTATAAATATGCCCAAAATTTTAAAGGGAATCCCATACAAAGAACTAAAGGAAAATATGAGAACACTCTCTCAACAAGATCAGTGACAAGATAACACTTGTATCATCAAAACAAATCCAAGTTCTAAAGTTGAGAAGTTAAATAAAATGAAAAGTTCTCCAAGATGGGGCTTAAGAGAGTGTGCGTGAGAAGGCCTACAGTCTACAGGAAAAAAGATAAGTCTATAGGAAATGTGTAGTTTAGGGGATAGAAAGAAAAAAGAAAGAAGCAGAGTCTCAGAGACATCTAAACGCTATCAATCATAAAAACACGCAGTCCTACAAGGAGGATTCGCAGAAAAAGAAGTGAGAAAGGGCTGAATTGCTTTTCTCATTGTCGTGACTTAAAATCTGACCTAACATGTGACATAAAATCTGAATGGGTTTATTTGCCTTACAGTTTAAGGACGGGCGTAGTCAATCATGGAGGGTTAAGTGTGACTACAGGATCACGGGTCACAATATGTCAGCAGTCAGAAACTAGAGAGAGGACAAGAAGCAATGGGCTACAAAGTCTCAAGCCTGCCCAAGCACCCTCCTGCAGTGAAACTCCACCCCGTGAAGGTTCCACAACCTTCCAAAACAGTGCCACCCAGTGGAGAGCCAAATGCTAAAACACTAGAGCCTACGAGAGAAATCTCTCATTCAAAAATAATGTCCTAACTCTGTGCCCGGTGGAATAAAGGCCATCTCACAATGCAAAATGGATTAATTCTAAATTCAAAAGTTCCCACAGTGTTTCACAGTCCCGCTATTTAAAAGTTCAAAGTTTCTCCTGAGACTCAGGTTAATATCATCACCGTTGGCTCTTATAGAACTCATGAAACAGGCAGGATTTCTGTTAGTGTGTGACTTCCTTCACACAATCTCGGGGCATACTGTTGTGGATTACTTAATAAAATCAGGGCTCTTGAACCTTAAAATACCAACAGTTAATGTTGCTCATTGATGGGCAGGGCTCTAGATGGCTTTGGCACACGTGTGTGTGTGTGTGTGTGTGTGTGTGTGTGTGTGTGTGTGTGTGTTTCTCATTTCTACCTCCTCCAGGTATCTAGGGTGGGGTAGCTCAGCAAGTCATCTTCACATACTAACCCTGGAGGCTGAGCTCTGAGGCTCCTTGTTTGCAAGGCTGCTTGCTTCTTTTGCCAGCAAACTATTCTCAGCCTCCCAGGTATCTTCTGCATCTTCCCCTAAAATGATCCTAATGTTCAGATGCTCTGGAGCTGCGGTTTGTCCACCAAGACCCTTTGTTTCCAACCTAGACACAGCATTCAGGAAACCAGCTCTTCCGTGTATGTTTTCTTCCAGAGTAGTCTAGTTGTATTAGTACACTCCAAGGTACTGATGGTGTATGTGTCTATGGCTCATTTTAATGTTAATTACAAGAAATAAAATAGAGGAGACGAAACATTTACAATGAAGTATATCTTCCAAATTCATCTTGAGAAACTCAAGGAAAGCCCATTTGTCAAGCACCTAACCCTCACATCTTCAGTATATAAAATGAAAACATACAATTGTGCTGTTGATTTTCACGGCTTTGAACATGAAGACTCAAATGAAAAATAAATTCACTGCCCCTTTTTATGGCAGATGAGGGTTTCTTGTTCTAGTAAAAAACTGTCACAGGGAAGAATGAAAGCTCTAAAAAATAGTCTTTGAGAAAGATACATTTTAAAAAAGCAATGAACTCAAACATAGAAAACTACGTAGATGCTGGATTGATTCTATCCTGTAAACAATTGCAGCAACTTGGAAGCCCTAATAGCTGATGCGTTTAGCTCTTACTTTTGTAGGCCTCTCATTTAATATACAGGCCTTTCATTTAATTTACTCCAACTAATAATTTAACTTGTTGAGTCCATTTCTCCTTCCTTGCTCTCTCTAGGTAGTCCTTTAACTTGTAATGCTTGCCTTTGATGGAGAGAGATGGCCACCACAGAAGGAGGTTCCCGCAGGGTGATGTGGTGGGCTACTCATCAGGGTATAATTTTCACTGTGCACCATTGCCGGCAATTTTGCTACCTAGCACATTTTCTCTTCCGTACCTCCCCAAAGCTCACAGTGATGCTGAACTTCTCCCACACCCCAGGACTTAAACTGAACAGATTAGCACAATTTCACCAGATGCACTAGTTAGGGTTAGTATTGTTGTGTTCAAAGTCCAGGATCAAAAGCAAGTTAGGGAGGAAAGGGTTTATTTGGTATCACTATCACTATTCATGATCAGAGGAAGTCAGGCAGGAGCTCAAACAGGACAGGAACCTGGAGACAGGCACTGATGCAGAGAGCATAAGGGGTGTTGATTTCTGGCTTGCTCCTCATAACTTGCTCAACCTGCTTTCTTACAGAACCCAGGACCACCTGCCCAGGGGTGGCATTACCTACCATGGGCTGGGCCCTGCCCCATCAATCATTAATTGAGAAAATGCCCTACAAGCTTGTCTACAGTCTGATCCTATGGAAGCATTTTTCTCCAATTTCTCATCCTTTCAGATGACTCTAGCATGTGTCAAGTTAACATAAAAATGAGTCAGGACACCAGGGGTTTTTAATAGAAGAGAAATCTTTGTGGTATATAAGATATGTCACTTATCAAGAGACTTCTTTGCGTGCACTCTTCGCATGGTGCATTCTCTTGACCTCAAAGTGACCTCATGAGATAGTTTTCTTCCTTGTATAGTACAGTAACCCATTTATCCATAGTCTTGTAGCTAGAAAGTGGTTGCCCAAATTAAAACAAGAGCAATGAGGACAGAATTGTTTGGCTATGAAATCAACAAGATTTTGCTGCATGTTGCTGAAAGACACTACACACCCACACCTATCCCACTTGCCATGTGTTGTCTGTCTAAGCATCACAAGACCTTACCCTATAGTGACATCAGCTTCTGGGGTGATAAGCTCCATCATTTTGATTACCTAACTTTAGGAAATGAAGTATAGGAAATGCGGTCATTAGTTACCATGTCTTAATTTCTGATAACACAGGCTCTAATTTAAAGAAGGGGAAATAGGGAGTTTATTGAAGTGTCTTCACATCAAACCTTAAAAGCAAGCTCATTAACAGGTCAAAATAAACTTCAGGAGCTTCTGGGAGTTAAATCATCTTCCACTACCATCACAAGACCAGCGCTAATGGGCTGATCCTGCTTGCTAATTGCCTGATCTTTTCCTTTCCTGACTAAAAGGTTTATTTGATAACCTTTAAAGACACATGGAACCAGTAGAGATTAAAGTCCCTGTCCTGAGGGCTTGAGACCCTCCTGCTGGGGTCCTAGTTTTCAGCCCCTCTGGTATTGACTTAGTTCCTTAATCTCCTAATTAAAAGACAATTTCAAATAATGTTGCATAGCTGGTGCTCTCAGGAAGGGGGGGGGGGTGACAGGCTTTCCTGAGAAGCAGCAAGCAATGGAGCTCCAGTCTGTGAGCCACAGTTCAGACTGACATCTAGTCAGCAAAGCGAAATATCAAATGCGACCATGTATATCATCTGTATTTCAAAACTAGATGTTTGTTTGAAAGCATAAAAGAAGAAATTACCTGTCCAAAATACCTCCCTATTCCTCTGACTAATAATCAAGCTACAAAAAGTTTCATGGATAATCATCTTTTGACAGTGAGAAACTAGATAGCTAAAACGTCTACGCCCACATTGTTGATCAAGGTTTAGTTAACAGTCACAGTCTTCATTAGTGATTACCAGTCCGGGAGAACGAACAAGTCTTGACAAACCTGATATGCTGTAGAACAGTGGTGAAAACGTGTCTAGAAAGGACGCAAGGTAGCTATATATGTAATTATATGTATATATAAAATCTCCAATACACACAAGGAACTCAGGACTCATGGGCATGGTGCTATAGATATGGCAGGTATTTAATACAAGATTTTAATACAAGGTTCACGCATAGAACCGCACAGCATACTGTTTGGATTCGTCCATTGTAGCCTTATTCGTTACTTGTAACCTAAGTGTTAACTCTGTTATTTCCTGTATCAAAAGAGAAAAAACAAACAACAAAAGAAAACAAAAACCCCACAGATTTCTAAGGCATTCCTTGTGGTGTGGCTTCATCTGAATTTTTAAACATTCCTTTTTATGAATGAATCTTTTAAAGACTAACTGGGATCAACACCCCTTTTTCTCACCTTCCCTAATATTTTGTACTCCCTTCCCTAGAGCATCTACCACAGCCCGTCACTATTGTCTCTGTGTTGCCTGAAGCTCAGGCCATGTTAGCTTCTGTCCACACCCCTCTATGTAGGTAGGCCTACAGTTGGACTGGTACCCGTATGCAGGCGGTGTCTTCTAAGATTCTTCCTTGTGGTGGTAGAATATCTGGAATAAACATCTTAAAAGAAAGGTTTATGTAAGCTTATGGTTTACAAGGTGTTAGTCCGGGGCGGCCAACACCTTTGTTTCTGAGCCAGTAGAGAGGTCAACAGTGTGAGGGCTGGAACGTGTGCTGGAGGCTGCACACCTCAGAGTGGACAAGCGGCAGAGAGCCTGTGAGATAGGGCTAACGTAAAACACAGCTCCAAAGCTCAGACCTCAGTGACTACTTCTTCAAGCTAGGCCCCATCACCTTCTCTTATGACCTCCTAGTAATGCCATTATATTATAAATCTATCAATGGATGATGAATCTATCATTTGGTCTTCAGGATCCAGTTACTTCCTTAAAGCCCATCGGCCAACAAACAAGGCCCCAACACATGAACTTGTGGAGGAACACTGCATATTCTAAACAGCAGATGGGTTTCCATGTAACCACTGCTTAGGCCAGCAAAAGAGGAGCACACCCTTCGTATGCACTTCTTGCAAGATTCGGTCCTCTCTATTACCTAACTCTTAAATGCAGGCCCAATCAACAGTCATTCTTGAAGAAACAAGATCCTGAGAATTTCTAGCGAAAATATATAAACAAACTCTGGTATTGAGAACAGTCATATGAGCATGGGCAGAGACTACTGGTTGTTAGTTTATACATTTATTTTTTCTTCTGATGGATGCTGTTTAGAGAAGTAACTCTGGAGATACTCTTAAGTCTATTTTCACAGTTTTCTCGTTTGAAACCCTCCATAGTCATCATGGTTGAGCCTGCGGAGGTCTCTCTGAAGTTAGTTTGGGTGTCACATTGGGAAGCAAGATGCCAGTGGGGACAGGAGACTCCAAACTATAGCATGAGACTCGTTTAAGTAACTACATCTCCTTCCATCCTTGATGTCTGTAAAGCAAGAAGAATCAAATTTAGCTTGGTAGTTTGACATGAACCCTGAGTTTAGAGAGGTCAATTTTATACAGTTAAAATAAACTCTCATAGTTGGATTTCATCTTTTAAGGTTGTTTCACTGAAGATCAAACATCAATTATATTTATTTCACCTCCCCAAACCATTATTATAAGGGTTGCTTCTCTTTATGGTGCTTTTATTTCTTTTTCTCTAAGATGCTTTAAATATTCCCACTGTAGGAGGAAAATAGAATTATGATTTGAATGCAAGAGGCCGAAAAATGTATTGTTTATATAAACAAACTTTGGAAACATCAAGATGCTTCCCAAACATCTATATGAGGATGTGAACCCAGTTGTAGTGCCCTCCAGTACAGACAGGGGTCTGGGGGAGTCTGAAAGGGCTATTTCCTTAGATGTGTGATAGTGTGTGTAGTAATAAGGGTGGCGGCGGGGCTGCGTCCCCAACACCCCAGTCGCCTGCTCAGCTAGCTTATGCCCCGAAATAATTACACGGACACTGTATTCTTTTAATCACTGCTTGGCCCTTTAGCTCTAGCTAATTTTGATATCCCGATCAACCCATCTCTAATAATCTGTGAGCACCGGTCTTACCGGGAAGATTCTAGGTCGGAGCTTCATCGCGTGTGTCTGCCTGGGAGTGGGGCATGGCGTCTCTGCTGAGGCGTCTGCTCCTGAGAGGAGAGCTGTCTAGTCTGACCTCACTTCCTCTTCCTCCCAGCGTTTTGTTCTGTTTACTCCTCCCACCTATCTTCTAACCAATGAAATGGGCCAAGGCAGTTCCTTTATTAGCCAATGACCTTCCTCCATCAAGTGTGGACCAAGCTATTATAGCCTTAAGGTCCAGGAGCCAAAATGCTTCACAGGGCTTGGCCTTTGATACCCTGAGACCCAGTGGCCAGGCTCCCTCATGTGGTTCAAAGCTGTGTCAAGAAGAACTGAATGAAAGAATAAGTCTCCCTAGAGACCCAGAGCACAGGGGACTCACAGGTATCTGTGTTCTTACAGCTACATGCATGACACCGAGAACCCCTTCGCTGAAAGAAACTCATTAGCACCCTTAACCTGTGAAGGTCTGGGAATGATTGAATTGCAGATGTGGTTCCAAATCGTGGTGACTCTATCTGGATGTTGGCCTTTGGTCTCTGTCATGATCCAGTGCCAGCCTGGACCATAAATTATTTCTCCGGACCAGAGGGGAGGCACGGGAATAAAGACACAACTCACATAGCTTTATCGGGAGGGAGGTTTTCAGTGATTCCCCCATGAAATCCTGTGTGCACATCCTGGAAATTCCTCTGCGATTATTCTCCAAACAGCCTTATATACCAACTGAGGGGAAATTTATTAGCATTCTGTTTCCTAGGTAACCAGGTGAATGGCTGTGGTCACATCCACACATCTGCCTATGCCTGTCTGTCAGGTCTTTCTGTCTTCCTGCTCTGTCACATAGGCCGAATTAGCATCTTTTTCAGGCATCCTCCAAATTACAAAGAAGGGAGCAGAACATTAGCATATCCTGACCCTTGTTAGGGAGGTGACCTCCTCCTGTGTGGCAGGTGCAAACTATGGCCTGGAAGTCTGGCCACCATTCACTGTGGAAATATGGGCCTACAGGTCTCTCTAAAACGAATGTTCAGACTCAAGAAAGCTGATTAATTCAACTTTGGATGTTACGTTAAACTCACAAAACCCTGAATAAATGGCTTTCCCTCAATGTCAATTTCTCTACACAAGCCCTTTCTGAGAAATTCCAGCTATTTCATGCCCCTAAAATTAATTCATCTCCATGTCCACTTTGCAGTCCTGAGAACTGACTGAGCCTCTGGCCCTGTTCTCCCATAAGCAATCTGTCCATGCTTCTGGAACACCTGGTATCTTTCTCATCTTCTCGAGTCTCCAAACCAACCCTTGCTATGAATAGGATTAGGTATTCAGGAGCGAAATGTGCACAGGCTACAAACCCTTGATATGGGCCTGACACTTGGATCCACCAGGGTCTCTTCTCATCTTCGCTGTCTCTAGGCTAGCTCTTCTTATTCACCACCTCTAAATCAAGGTTCCTAGGATCACTGCTCAAGCGGCCTTTTCTTTCCCATACTCTCAAACATTTCTCCATCACCTACAGCTAAGGTCCCAGAAACTCTACCCAAGTCTCAATTCTTGGACCCTGGCCTTCTTTCTGGTCTTATCCCTCAGCCTCTGGTCATCCATTTTTCTGTGTTTTTCTTTAACTCCTGGTGTTTCCTCCTCCCACCTCCAATCTCTCCTGTGGACTTACGCCCATCTTGAAAGACACGCTGAAGTGGCTAATGTTCGTTCCTTGTCCCCGCTGTTCCTTGTCTTGGGTTCCTCCCTGACTGCTCCGCTCTGGTCTTTCTAAGGTCCCACTTCAGCCCTTTTCCCCCACGGTCTACAGCAAACAATAGGCCAGAACTTCCAACACTTCTAAAATTATACCGTATGGAACTGGGGGAATGGTTTGGTTGGTAAAATGCCTGCCATGGCAAACATGAGCACTGAGTTCACATCCCCAGCTCACAAGCTGAAATGGGGCCTGGCAGAGCCCATCCGCAAGTGAAGTACTGGGAGACAGAGTTAGGTGGATCTCTCAAGATCGCTGGCTAGCCAGCTTAACTGTATCAGTGAGAGATTCTCAGAAAAATGAAATGGAGAGTGATCAATTAAGACACCCGGCATCAGCCTCTGGCGCACACACACACACGCGCGTGCATGCACAAACACATGCATACACATATATACACAAAATAAATGTATTGTAAAATACAGTATATAGATAACATAGAATGCATTGACAAGTCAGTGCCTCTCTGAAAGAGCATCAAGAATTCAGTCCATTTATATAAATTTGGAAATTATTTTGTGAGCCTAGATCCATATATCGGGTACATTTTACCATGTTTTCCCTCTATGTTGCTTTCATTAAAGTACAACATAAAGCCTCATTTGCCATAGATGTAAAGTAGCAAAGAGAAAACAGAACAGACTTTGTTTTTTGAATTAGAAACACATCCTTTCTTTGAAGTTCTTTTATTTATGTACTACTCAATAGCTATAAGCCTAAGCCTCTTATTAAAATTTCCATTTGCACCCAGAGAGCCACAGAGAACAAGCTTGTGTGCTATCCAGCCTTTATAGGCATCAAGAGATGAATAACGTCGTAAATATATCGTGGGTTTGCCAGTCACAGAGCGTCTGTCCCTACAGATGTGATGTAGAGATGATGGTAGATAATCTACCCCTCCTGCTCATTCATGCATCTAGTGGTCTCCATGACAACGCCTGCCCTTCCCAGCTCGCCACGAACTCCAAACGGGTACATACAGTATAATATTAACAACTATGCACAAATGTGTGCTAACAGCGTAATAGCAATGACTGTCTAGAGTCTTGATATTTTCTTACATAAAGTGCAGCTTAGACTAGACACACAGATGGGGCTGTGCTAGCGCTGGAAACACGGTCGAGTGACAGATCACCATCTTAACCGGCATAAGGCCTTGGGCTCCATCCTCACGGAAAACGTGCAACATTTATTTCCCAGTTTCCCCTGTTCTTGGTAGCAAAACATCTGGGATGTTCAGCTCGGATGTTCAGCTGAGGAACCCAGTGGAAGTGTACAAAGCCGTGTGCTGGTTACGTATTATCAGTCTTGGTCTTATCTGATTGTGTGCATTCGACTTGTCAACCTTGAGGCTGGAACACAGCCTAGAGCTACTCTCTGGCCTGGGAAGGATCTGCGTTTCTCTCCACGGTCTGATCACCTTCCATTCTAGTGGGGAAAGAGTTTAAAGGGGGCTCCTGATAATCCTCTCCCTGTCATTCTGACCATTTATTCCTCGGTAATGAGGGCAGGAAATGTTGCTATTAATGTCTGGAGGAGTTTACTTTCCAACAAACTTAGTTTCTCTTCTTTCCTATTGCTGTCTCGGTGCTCCGACAGTTTCAAAGAAAGCATGGAGAAGTCGTCTTACTCCGACTGGCTGATAAACAACAGCATCGCCGAGCTGGTTGCTTCGACAGGCCTTCCTGTGAACGTCAGCGACGCGTACCAGGACCCGCGCTTTGACGCTGAGGTAAGAGGAGTCCTCTGTTGGAGGCTAGTCACAGTGCTGATGCTTTTTCTGGTTGAGGTGGCGAAGGGATGTCACGCAGAGCCGCAGTAACCAAGACAACAGACAGTTCTGCAGGCCTGTGTTCTGGTTCCCAGTGTGGCCAGAGGCAAAAGGTAGATGGGATAATTTAAGTTAAGAAACAAGCCAAGCTAAGACCGGGTATTTATAAGAAAGAACAAGTCACCCCAAAGAGCAAAGAGTCAAAGAGTAAAAATGGCCACCTGCCGCGGTGAAAATGTCATAAGAACGTCAATATCTGCACACTGCGCCACTGTGCTCGGACGTCGGTATTCATCCGCACACTGCCCCACTGTGCTCGGACGTCGGTATCCGCACTGCCCCACTGTGCTCAGACGTCAGTATCTGCACACTGCCCCACTGTGCTCGGACATCGGTATCCATCCGCACACTGCCGCACTGTGCTGGGACCTCGGTATTCGCACACTGCCGCAGTGTGCTTGGACTTCGGTATCTGCATCCTGCCGCACTGTGCTGGGACCTCGGTATCCGCACACTGCCGCACTGTGCTCAGACGTCAGTATCTGCACACTGCCCCAATGTGCTTGGACACCGGTATCTGCACACTGCCCCAATGTGCTCGGACGTCGGTATCCACACTGCCGCAGTGTGCTTGGAGCAGAGATTGCTGTATATAAGTTCTGTCTCTTGCTGCTTCTCTCATCCTTAACCTGAGAAAAAGGAAATGCTAAAGAAAAAAATGCTGTGCATACAATTTTATGAAGAAAATCTCTCAGGAGTCTAGATTATCACTAATAATAAATGAATAACCCAAGGAGTTTGTTTATGCAGAAAATCGTAATTACCAGTTGTTAGGAAGTCACCGTGTTTAATTGGCTGTGGGAGAGATAAGCGTTCCCTGACCTAGACCAAAGCACTAAATTGGGTGTGAGTTCTGCTCTTAGCTGTGCACCATGGAGAAGGTCAGATTCTGGACAAAACGAAAAAAGAAAAACAACAAATTAAACTGTTACTTTTCCCCCTAGGTCCACAGACTTCCTGTAAAGGAGTAGGAGAACACCCATATGCCTACCGCCAGATTTAGAAAAGATCAGTACTTTTGAGTCTTTGTATCGATTTTCCCTGATCCCAGCTCCTGACTCACCACCCCTGTGGGTTACCAGTATCCAGCATTTTAATTTGGCCTTGCTTTGCTGCCCTGTATGGCATCGTTACACACATTAGAAATCTGCCAACTCGGTTTTGTATTTTTATCTCTCTGAACTTCAAACTGACTAATGTATTCACCTGTGGCTTTTCCCCTCAACATCATATGGCGAATGCTGCCAAGAATGAGCACTGCATTGGAAAAGTGAGCCGTGTTTTGTCTATCCAGTAGGTTTCTCATAGACCTTTGAGTTCAGTGTTTTGCTGATAAATCAGTAATATTGAATAATAATTTAAAAAAAAGAAATATAAACGATGGCATGACTGTTCCTAGGAATGGAGGAGGAGAAGATTCAGTGTAGAGATGAAGGAAAAGACTAAAAGGGGTGGAGACAGAGACATCTGGAGCATCCAGAGTGAGTATGGCCAGACTGAGCCAAGCCATGTGAGGAGGGAAGGGAAGAGAGAGTGAAGAGGAGCTACTGACAAACAGGGGGCAGGCTGGGCCAAGAGAGCAAAAGGGGTAAAAAAGGACTGGCCAAAATGGTTGGATTATACAAGGAAGAACAAAGCGGGGGGGGGGGGGGGGGGAGGGGGGACAACCCAGCCCTGGGCTAGAGAGTTCAGGGTAGGGGGTGGGGTATGCCAGCCAGGAGAACTCTGTGTCAGGTAGAGACTGAGGGATGTTCGGAGAACCTAACAGAGAACTTAACAGCCAGTGTTAGCTCTGATATGTTCACAAGCACCTCAGCTAGTCGTTTGTCTGGGGTTTGAGACATATCTATGTGACTTTTCTTTTAAATTAAAAAAAAAGTTTTCAGATTTACTTGTTTAAGGTATATGAGTGTTTTTGCTTGTGTTTGTGTGTATGAGAAAGAGATGGGGAGACCCTTGTACAGACCTGGAACCTGAGGAGGTCAGAAGAAGACATAGGATACCCTGGAACTAGTTTTATTGATTCTTTCAATAAAAAATAATTCACCCCCATCAAACTTTGCCTGGCTTATCAAGCGTAAAGGCCAGTCAGCTCTCTCATTTACGGTCATCCCTAGTGTACAGTGACTTCTGAGAGGTTCTCAGAAACTCAGCCCAAGCAGATGCAGGAAGAGGATGGTCGTTCTTTTCAAATCTCAGTTTTGTAACTGTTGTTTTTCCTTCTGATGGAAGTAGCTACAAAGGGCGGCTCTGAGGTGAGGCACTCCTCACTCCGGGCGCTGTAGGTACCTGCTGATAGGGTTGTGGGGCAAGTCCGCTCAGCCGTCTCCTGCTGGGCATTCTCTTGGCAATCTTCTTAAATAGTTAATGGAGAACTAGCAGGTGAGCCATAGTGATTATCTGCCATCTGCATGACCAGAGTCTCTTACCAGTGCTGCCTGTTGGTCCTAAAAGCACACGGGTGCTTAAGGCCAAATTTATTGGAAGCCGTGCCAGAATGCCATATTAAGTCATTATGAAGCTGAAAAATGAGCTTTGAATTTGCCACTTGCGGTGATCATTATAGTTTTTTTCTTCCCTCTGTTTCAAGGACTCTATGATCCTTGAAAACACCTGAAAAATGTTAATATACGCGACTTTATTTGCTTAGAGTAGTATAAAAACACTTGTGTTGATCGGTTTTTGGGGTAGGCTTCGTATTTTATCAGCCATTATGTATCTTCTCTTAAGGGAAGTGGCGCCTGCATTTGCTTCTAAAAACGTTGACAGGGATGCTGTTATGGGTAGCCCACTGGGGATGAACACTCAGACACAGCTTATAGACAATTGAAAGTCTTTATTCCAGCTGACTGGGATTACACTCAATTATTTGGGGACTTAGATGCAGCCTTGAATGTCCAGAGCGCAGGACTTTTGAGGGCAGAAAAACCCTGACACTTTGCTCAGCAGCTGCAGAGAGGATTCACAGAAGTAAGTAAACAAGCAGTTTAACAGAAGCCAAGATAAGTGGTTAGCTGAAGGGTTTTCCCCACCAACAGGCAGAAGCTAAGATACATTAGCTATGACATCCTGTAGTTTTCCATGGACTTCTCCATCAAGGAGATCAAATTCTAGTTAAACTTGACATGGCCTCATCAAGAATATAAGATTGAGGAAGCATCTTACCCTGTCACAATTGATTTTCTGCTGCTGTACAAAGAATCACCTTGGCTCAGTAACTAAGAACTCCCACTTCCCATAATTCAGCTCCTGATGACCTGGGAACGGCACCTCTGGGCTCTCTGTTCAGGGTCTCCCAAGGCTGAAGTCAAGGTGCTAGCCAGATGGCATTGGCATTAGCATGCTGACCAGATTGTTGGCAGAATGGAGTTCCTTGCCTGTTGAGTAAATCTCTCCCTTCACCTACTGGTGGTGGTCAGGGATGTCCATGGGCTCTGAGGGGTGGCCCTCCAGTCTTGAAGGTGGCCCTCTCAGCTCACTCCCCAAAGGAAGTACTCACTCCAAACAGCTGAAACAGAAGCTAAGATGATGTCAAGAAAAACATCACACAACCTCAACATGATTGTCCCATTGGTTTTGCTAAGGAAGCAACTGTCATATTCATGGACCTCTCCTCGTTCAAGGGGAAAGAGATAGACAGGATCTTCACAGAGCTGGGAAGGAGGTGGTATCAGGCAAGTATTTTAAAGACTACACAAAATGAATCTATACAAAATTCCCCTGCCCCATAAAGCAACTTATTTGTCCTGGCAAGAAAAAATATCCATAAGAAATAAATGCAAGACACGAAGAAGTTCTCATAGAATTATATTTGCAAGAGTATCTTGAGATATACACATTGTTCTCTAATAAACACCTCAGATGTAGCATATACAAAGCTTTCGATCTTCTTCCCCTATACCGGTGTCTCTCTGTCTCTACGAAGGTAATTCAGTTCTTCCTAATGCTTACGTGAGGGATTTCACAGGCACGAAGCTGCCTTTCACTCCTGCTGGACAACTGGTTCAGAAGAGGGCTGCCTGGTCCCTTCTCAACACTTAGCTGTCGCTCATTCAGAATGGCAATCCAAGCTACCATCATCTCCAGGCGATTTCATAACCTTGGCCTCCTGCTCTGACTCGGCTTCCGTCAGCCCTCTAAACTCTGTACTTTATCCTCCTCAAGATAGCCAGCCACATTTACATGATAATTCACATCACAGCTTTCACAGGCTCCTTAGTTTTGAGAGGAAAAGCCAAATGCTGTTATTTCAGAGGTCTGTAGTTCCCTGCATGATCTGGTGCACCACTGTCTACCCCGAGTCCTTACGAATGTTGTTCGAAATACACTGGCCGCCTTGTTCCTAGAACTTGCCACTCACACGTCCACCTTAGGCCTTTCTGCTGGTCTCTCAGACGGCAGTTCTTCTGATATTCCTTGCCCTTCTTACCTTGTTAGATTTTCCAAATAATCTTAGCATTTTCTAATATATAATTTGCTTTTGAGCTTTCTCTCTTTATTTTGCTAACTTTCCCTGGGGAGACATGAGCAGCTATCTATTTACCCCATATAGAACACCAATAGCAGACTAAAGATATGATTCTAACCACAGTATTTTAACCTCATGTTTGTTTGGCTTCATGCTTCTGAATTCAATTCTTGAGATGGGCTTCCCTCTAGAACATCATCTATGATGCTTTTTGCCCTTCTTTTCACACTAGATTTTTTTTAAAGGTTTATTTATTTATTAAGCATACAATGTACTGCTGGCAAAGAAGGCACCAGGTCTCATTACTCATGGTTGTGAGCCACCATGTGGTTGCTGGGAATTGAACTCGGGACCTCTGGAAGAGCAGCCAGTGCTCTTAGCCTCTGAACCATCTCTCCAGCCCCCTCACACTAGATTTTTTTAAAAGACACTGGCACAGTACACTAACAGAACACCAGCCATTATTTAATCTAGGTTTATATTTTTATAGCTTATTTTAGTATTTTCTTCCAATTGAATAGCTACAGGAAGAGTTTCCAGAGCTATCTAGTCTGGAGTTGGTTTTCTGCCTACAGTAAGAATGAGTGATAGACTCATGATTTAAATAGGAAGGGTTCTTTAAGTAATGGAAAGAACAGAAAATAACTAGAAACGGAGGTGGGCTTCATGCAAGAACTGGCTTGATGGTTTCTGCATTTGTTATAAACCCGGGGGTGGCAGGAAGCTCACCATCACTCAGATGCCCTCTGCCATGACAGACACCCAGTTACAGAGTTAATACAGAAGCTCATGACCCGGATCTGACCCTAAGCTTCCCCCTTCCATCCGTGCAATTTTTCTCTGTGAAGTTCTGATTTTTAAAAGCCTGCTACAGACAACTCGAAAGTCCTTGCCCTTGTCATGTAGCACTTAAAGATAATGGGGCCCCAGTCTCCGAGGTCCTCTGCCTGAGAGCATTAGAGCCCATTTTGGCTGTCAGACCGTCGTGGAAGAGCGCTCCTGAGTGCCAGCCTGGCAGGACAACGCATTCTCTCTTCTCTGGAACACCTTCTTGCCCTGTCAGTTAGGCTTCTAGTGAAAAGGAACCGGCAAAGCTGAAACTGTTAAGGGGTAACGCTCTGTGGGTCTGCCTGCGTGCACACGCTTCCGGCTCTCCTCTGCCAGCCACTCATTCCCGCTTCAAACTATTTCAGATATTTTCTCAAAAGCAGGATTTGGTCAGGAAGATTGGAGAGTGGACACGAGAATCCTGATAGTAAGGTGTGGGGAGTCTAGGAGGACATGGGTTACTAGGACAGCAAGCTAGAAAATGGGTGGGAGTGGAGGGGATGGTGAAATCAAACGTGAGCCCCACAGGTCAAAGAATCAGACAGGTTACCTAGCCCTCCCCTAACACAAAGAATCAGACAGGTTACCTAGCCCTCCCCTAACACAAAGAATCAGACAGGCTACCTAGACCTCACTTAACACAAAGAATGGGATTTTTTTTTTGTCTCTGGTTTTGTTTGTTTGCTTGGTTGGTTGAGTTTTTCTTTTGTGTTGTTCAGGATTTAAGGAATCATTTGTAGGTGGTGATCTAGAAAATATTAGAATTAATCTGATATGCAGGGCGGAAAAAAAATAGACTCTCTCCCTTTTGCAGGGAAGTGAAGTGACTGACTGAGCCCCAGATCTCCCTTCTAGTCTTAGGATGAGAACCAGGTCTCACCAGCACATGAAGCTGGGAATAATGTTGAACAGGGAAAGGAAACATATGGCAGATTAAGGTATAGCAACACACCGTTACCAGTTCCGATTGCACTTCCTCTGCCTGCCTTAAGAGGGTTGGAAAATATAACAGGTCTGTTTTGAAGGATCCAGGAGCTAAACCATCAACCATGTTTAATTGGGTCTGTTGGAAATGTCCCTTGAGGACAGGAGTAGGCAAAGCTTTAAGTGGACAGGTTTTTAATTGGCTGGTACCGGGCACCCTGATAGAGTATATTTATTCAGACTGTAACCTGCTAGGAAGGCTGCTTCATTTCACATAGCCTAATTTCAGGGACTCCAATGGTGCACATTTTAAAACAGGATAATTAGGCAGGAAGCCCGTAGAACAACAAGGTAGGAATGTTTTCACAGGCATTTCCTTTAGTGTTAATAATATCTGCATTGTAAAAATACTCTACATACGTTAAAACATTCACATGTGTTCTCGTAAAACAAGTTATAAACAACAAAAACACAAAGACAGAATCAATTGTGATGTTAAAATCTGAATATGTTTAGTTGGGTTCTCAAGAGCAGTGGTTCTCAACCTGCCTAACGCTGTGACCCTTTAATACAGTTCCTCTGTTGTGATAACCCCAATCAGAAAATTATGTCATTACTACTTCATTACTACTTCATCACTGTAATTTTGTTACTGTTATGAATTGTAATGAAATATCTGATGTGCAGGAGATCTGATATGCTACCTCCAAAAAGGTCTTGGCCCACTGGATGAGAATCACACTGCTCTAGAGAAATATATATATATATCATTTATTACATATATTTCATTTATTAAGTGATCTTTAAACAATGATAGTCAAATTACTCCTGAGATGCTGAGAACCCGTACTCAGTTGTTAGCTCTGGCTGCCTCAGTACTCAGAGCAGTCCCAGAATAGCTGACTCTCTCTGGGGGGACCTGCAGTTACTCAATCCGTAAGGCAGTAGTCCCAGTCTAGCGCTGGAAGCCCAGAAAATGTCTGGGTAGTCTATGCTCCCTCTTCCACCAGGAAAGCTTGGGAATGCTGATTCTACTATATGTGAGGGAAGCAGCAGCAGCAGCAGCAGGGATAAATCAACTCAGGGGCAAGAGGAAGGCCAAGCCCGCACAGGGCAAGACAGGCTTCTTTCTGAAATATTGTTTTTTAATCTGGGCTTCTACTGGGAGGTGCCGCCCACAATCAGGACAAATCAAATCAGAACAAACTCTTCAGGTGAGTCTCCCCATTCAGGTGATTCTAATTTGTGGCAAGTTGGCATTGATACCAAGTTTCTATCTTCCATCAACTAACCCGGACTAGTACGACTTCCCATAAACATTATTTTACTACTAACAGCAGAGAGAGAAATGTCTTAATGATCTTAAATCAAAAACGCTCTCTTCACACTCTGGTACCTTTCTTGGTTGTCTTCTCTTTCACTTTATAAAAATCATCAAAAGTGATAATCACACAAACACACACACACCGCACACACACATACACACACACCCTACGCACACACACACTGCACGCACACACATATACACCACACACACATATACACACCGCATGCACACACATCGCACACTGATCACTTAGCTGTGGAGATCCTCTTTGTTGAACTACTGTGAGAGAAATGTAAACACACAACCTTCTCTCTTGTCTCACGGCTCCTCCAGGGTTCAGCAGATTAAAGACTCTAACACAACACAGCTTCCTCTGACCTTCCTCTGCTACACTTGACTGTTATTCTTGATCCCACCCCTTCATCTCCTCCCTGTGTCTGCCTTTAATTAACCCACATGTTGAGAAATTGAACTCTTATCCTGCTTGATCACTCAATGCTATTGAACACCATTGCTCCTGTGGTTTGTTCTATTTTAATTTTTTCTTATGTACAAGTAATTTACAGCCCTTATTTAAAATTTAGGAACTAGATTAGTCACTTTTAAACTGTCAGAGGTAAGCAATTGAGAGGGAATCATTGTGACTACGGCTTTTGAAGGATTTGTCAGTGTATATACGTGTTTGCACACCCACAGATGCATGCACAATTATAACTTAACAGAGGAAATGTTTTCCATGTCCAGATACATTCTGTAGCACGACTTCAATCAGATGCATAACATGCCGTTGTTTGGATGTGCTATGATTTAGTTAACTGACTTCTGAATATTCATGCCATTTCTGACACAGCGTTATGATATATAATTCTGTGGTTCGTACTCTTACATGGAAGTTTTTGTGCATAATTTTGACAATTACCATAAGACATATGGTATTATAATGGAATCAATAAGTCGGAGGTTATTTACACTTTCTTATGTGCCAGGTACACATTAATAAATCAATTTCCAAGAAGACTGTAGCAATACATTTACATTTTAGAAGCATCGTAAAGTCTTGGGTTAAGATCATAGGCTCAGGAGTCCTGTCCCATCCCTGTCCCTTGGAGTCATAGGTATTGCGTCCTCCCAGTTTCCCTTCCTCAAGTCTTCGTTTTTTACGTTTCTGGAGAGCTTCTGACCTGGCGGTTTTATCCGCACAACGCTCTTGCGCTCTTTTGTCGTCTCAGTTCTAGGGTCAACTTGTACTCCTCTCGTTTCCTTCCGATTTCCCAGGTTCCCCACGGCCACCTTTACTCAAGCCAAACATCTCCATGTCCTCATCCGTATGGATGGGGGAGCTCGTATGCCCAGAATAAAGAAATATTGGTGGTGAAGATAATGCTTTGAAAGCGATGGGTGAACAAATTTCTCTTTCTGGCAAGCAGCCAGAGAAAGGTTTGTTTTTCTCACCCCTGGACTCCAGAGCTCTTCAGTCTCACTGAATGTTCCTTTCCAATTGTGCACTCTGGATGTGAGGCACCCCTCAGCCACCTGGGATTTATGGAAGAGACTAGATAAGGGTTTCTGTGGTCCCAGAACAGGGGGAGACAAGCGTACCTGATGTTCTGTACTGGCTCAGACTACCACTGTCTGTCCAGTGCTGTGTGACATCTTCCTTGGCCAAATAAAGTGGGCCCAATTTATTCTAGAGCGGCTGGGGCTACTAACACATAGGTTATACTCAGGAAGCCTCCCTCAGTCTGGCTGCCTCTTCTTCCTGCTTGCTGTTTCTGTCTTCATTCTGATGCTATCCTCAGGGAGAGGGAGAAAGCCATTCTGTTCTCTCCAAAGATAACTTTGATGGATGTGTTTGTTATTGTCTGGCCTCCTGGGAGCCGGGCTCTTCCATTCAAGGCAGTTAATCTTTCTAAGCTTTATCTGATAAGCACAGATGATAACAGTACCTACCTCATTGGTACGGAAAGTGTATAAAATAATTCACAGGGAAGTGCTGAAGGGAGAGCTGGCACACAGCGAGCAGCCAATAAATGTTATCTTCATGGCCATCGTCGGAGATTTGTTTTTAAAGGGTCTAAAGCTATTTTTGATTTCTCTGTGGTCCTTTTGGAGCTTTTTCAAATACTGTGCTCTGAACATTGCCTGCTTGGACACATATCTCATCTTTATTTCTGTCTTTAGTAGACGGAGTTCTTCAAGGATAGTGACTGAGTTCATTTTTATCTCCCCAATACCCTGCAATGTACATAGCAGGCATTAATAACTGTCTGTGGGAAGGTATACTGGATGAATGGTTTATGCTTTTACTTTTTGTTCTAGTTTGTTTATTTTGCATCTGGAATTCTCTTTTTAGTTTTTAAGTAACTTAAACAATTTTTAAGATTGTAATATAGTTATACCATTTCCCCTTCCCTTTCACCCCTCCTAAACGTCCCGTGTATACCCATCATGAAAACTAAGGGGTTTGGCACCAGATGTATGACCACTCCATGGTATGGTTAAGAGTAAGTTATTACTGTATGTATGAGAGAGAGCACAGCCAGAGGCATCTGGAAGACTCCAAGCAGAGAGAGAAAGCAGTAGACTGAACAAGTGTGGCAGACTGAACAGGCCAGGAGAGGAGAGAGAGAGAGCAGGAGAAAGGAAGAGAAAGACAATTTCTGTTTTTAAATTTTTGTTATGGAATTTTACAACATTCATAACAACTTAGCAAGATTGGGTTGGAGAGACAGCTTGGCAGTGAAGGGCACTGTTATTCCAAGGACCCAAGTTCAGGTCCCAAAAACCACGTCAGGTGCAAAACAACTGCCTATAACTCCAGCTCGGGATGTGACACCCACACTCACACACACATTCCCACACCCACACTGAGAGACTTACACATAACTTAAAATAATAAAAAGAAATCTTAAAGCATGTAGTATTATTAAAAGTTACTGTGCACCGGGCAGTGGTGGCAAATGTCTTTAATCCCAGTACTTGGGAGGCAGAGGTGGGTTGTTCTCTGTGAGTTCAAGGCCAGCCTGGTCTACAGAGTGAATTCCAAAACAGGCTTCAAAGCTACACAGAGAAACCCTGTCTTCTCAGAAAAAAAAAAATATTTCCTTGTAGGTTCAAACATTCTTACCAATGGGTATTCCCAGTCAAAGATTAAACACTGACTACTGGTCTAATTAAAATGTATTAATTACCCAGAATCCACTGCAGAATACTTGTCTGGTACCATAACTGTGGCCCGTTTCTCTATGGTTGCAGGGACTGGGCAAGTCAGGCCAATTTTCCATTGTTTGATTTATTTAACGAATTGATTCCATTTGAATTCGACTTTCTTGTGCTGCTCATTATGACATAATAAAAAGAATAAGTAAGTGTGTTTATTAAAAGATTAGGTATAAAGGATGCCGTGGCATTCTGTTCTAGAAGGTGAGAAAACGGTGAGTTAAGGCTAGACTGGGTAGCACCAGATCCTGTCTCAAAAAATGTTATGGTGCCGTGATTAGAAATAACTTTTCCACGGGTAGTTAATAGTTAATGATAACTAGATTCTTTTTTCTACCCTAGGCTGACCAGATATCTGGTTTTCACATAAGATCTGTTCTCTGTGTCCCTATCTGGAACAGCAACCACCAAATAATTGGTAAGACATTACCCATGTGATTCTTTGTGGGGCAACCTTTCTTTAAAACGGAAACCAGGCCCGTATAGTTTTATGTGTCCCCCGTTATGCGTGTGTATGTGTGTGAGAGTATGCGTGTGTGAGAGAGAGAGAGAAAGAGAGAGTGAGTGTGTGTGTGTGTGTGTGCATGTGTGTGTGTGTGAGAGAGAGAGAGAGAAAGAGAGTGTGTGTGTGCGTGTGTGTGCGAGAGAGAGAGAGAGTGTGTGTGTGCGTGTGTGCATGTGTGTGTGTGCGCAAGAGAGAGAAAGAAAGAGAGTGTGTGTGTGCATGTGTGCATGTGTGTGTGCGTGTGTTGCCTCTGACCTCTGGCTAGCCTGGGACCATAACAACCATCCCTCCTCTGGCTCCCCAGAACGTACCAAGCTCTGTCTCCATACTCTTCTACAATTCCATAAGCACAGACTACTAACGAATGGGCATCCATTAGAACAGGAACAACTATCTACTGAGCTCAAAGCTCTAGTAAATTCCAAAGCTGGAAGGGCTCTCAGAAGCCTACCTTCTGAACTTTGTTATTTTACATGGCAGACATTAAAGAACAGAGATGGAATTAGGGAGAGAGCGAGAGGGGGGGGAGGAGAGATTGAAACAGCCACAAACTTAGAGTTAATAAGAGACCAAGATTAAACTTGAGGGGTCCTAACTTTCCGAGGATGTCTACGACCATGTCTGAGCTTTCACACGTAGTGTGGGTGCAGAGGTGTTGGACACAGCTGCACACATAACTTTGCCGGCACGTCTCTAAAGAGACACTTTCCCCACAGTAAGGAAACCGGGCAAAAGCAGCTTCCGACATCTTTCTCCCTCCCTGCCGTCTCCCTGTACCTAGGAAAAGAGTCGGGACCTGGCACAATGGCACATAGCCAAAACCCAGCACTTTGGTGAGAGAGGCAGGAAGAGACCAAAGTCACCCTCAACCACACAGCGAGTTCAAGGCCATCCTGGGACTATAGGAGACCCTGCCTCAAAAATAAATAAATAAAACCTAAACAACAACTCAATCAGAAAAGTGCCAGAGTCAATACAGACACACAGGCAAACAAACAGTTTATTAAGTTTATTAAGCTTAAACAATTAAGTTTAAACAATTAAATTTATTAAGTTTAAACAATTAAGTTTATTAAGCTTAAACAATCATGAAGGAGAGAGATTTACTTAAAACTATGAAAATACAATGAAAATGTGATTTTTTTTTCTTCTAAGAGACATAAGGTGATGGATGTATTTGGTACATAACATACAACCTTGCTTCTCTCTACCACACCCTAAGATTACTGGCTGAGCACAAAGATAGTACTGCCTAACCAAGGACTTAGTGCCCTGGGAGTGTTGTCGAGGTCAGATTGAAGAGGGAGGACAGAGTTTTATGTGTTCCTGGAACTCTTGGTCTTCCTGGCTCTGCATTCTGAGTGCTGAGCTCACAGGTGTGCGTCACCACCCTCAGTTCAGGTGGCCCTTCCTGCTCACGAGGCAAACACTGGACAACTGAGATATACCTGTAACCCAAGTCCTGCATTTCTGGAGGACATCCTTCCCACTGGACTGCTTAGCTTGTACAAATACATTAGTAGGTTATTAAGCATAAAGAATATTCTAGGATCTTAGATGCTAAGCCTGAATACAAATGGGGAATTAGTTTACATCATATATAAAGTTTTAGATATATCCATATTTAAAGGAGAGAAAAATGTCCATAGAAGACAAATTGTATGTTAACCGAATAGCAACCTCACATACAATCTTACATTTCAATCCTAATGATAAACGTCGCTATTACTCCAAAGTCCAGCTATAGTTTTCTTCTTATATGCTAAGGACTTTTCATTTCGTTATATGTTGCTGAGAATCTGGTCAGTTCGCCAGGGGAAGTTAGGTACTTTTAAAAATACAGGCTCACTTTAGAATCAGAGTTATTTTTTTTCTTTCTTGTTTTTTTGAGACAGGGTTTCTCCATGTAGCCCTGACCTTGCTGGAACTCACTTTGTAGACCACGCTGGCCTCCAACTCAGAGATCCACCTGTCTCTCCTCCCGAGTGCTAGGATTAAAGGCGTGAGCCACCACCGCCCAGCGAATCATAGCTATTTTTTTTTGCATATTTCTGCTAAATGGAAGCAGACTGAGGTTTCCAGTTAGAGCACTGTTGTTTTGTCTTTTTTTGTTGTTGTTGCTTTTGGAAGTGAAACACCAACACTTCTGGTAGAACGCCAGGAATGTATTTGAAAAAAGGAAGCCCTCATAAACTGAGACTGTTGAGTGTGTGCGCCATTGGTAGCAGGTAGCAGAACTAACTTTGCTTTGATCTATGTGTGTCCCATAATATCATGTTGTATGTCTTGAGTATGCATGTTGAAAATTTAAGACTTATTTCACATCTTCATAATCCTTTGAGGTAGTTCGTATTTTAACTCTTTGTGCACAGATGAGGAAGTTCATCATTACACATGGTCACACAGTTGGTATTGGAACTAAGGCTCTACCTAAATCCAGGTTCCTAATCACTCTGCCACAGTGCCCCTCCCAAAAACCAAAGCATGTGTGTGGGGGGGGGGATTATATATTATATACAGAGATAAATAGATTCAGTGATATATGTAAAACAGTGTGTACATATTCGAATATACTTGCCAACTTCATCACACCTCCAGCGTGGAGGCGGGTTGAATGAGTGTGTTAAGCTATTCATAGAATTAGCTGCGACCTGTTCTCTCCCAGTGACAATGCCCAGTACTTACAGTGACCACTGTCTCCACTTTCCCTCAATAGGGGTCGCTCAAGTGCTGAACAGACTCGATGGTAAACCTTTTGATGATGCAGACCAGCGGCTTTTTGAGGTGAGCAAATAGACTTAAAAGCCAAGGGCCAGAACCAAATTGCCAGCCGTTTCCTTGCCCGCATTTGTTAGGGTAAACATTAATCTTTCTAATGTAGTTAAACGGGGTACCAGCAAAGAGGAAGATTTAAAAACTATATAAACACAAGGCAAAATTTGATTGTGCTTCCGCTCATCGGATTAGTTTGTGACCTTGGATGGGTCTGTCTTGGTCTCATTGCAGAACTGAATCCCCTCCGCGTCTGTCTGATAGTACTATCCCTGTCTTGTTCTCATGTGTCCAGTCATGAGACCATTAGCCGGCCCCGCCAGGTGTATGTCCCCCGTGTTCTTTAGTCCACAAGGCTCAGTTCCCTGTATCACAGCAGAAGAGGTCAGCTGTGCTCTGCTTTCTCATGGACTGGGCCGGAGTCCGCCCACCGAGTGTATCAGTATCCTTCCTCCTGGCATCTTCGTGCTAGCCGCTGATTCCAAGTCAGTCTCGTTGCCCTTAGCTCTCTCTGCTCATGGCTTCTTTTTCTTACTTTCTTGGCCAAACTATTTTGTAACCTTGCTATTGAAAGGGGCTGTTCCTGGTTAAATAAAATAGAATAATTAAAATCAGCCTACTGCCCACATAATTTAAGATCACATTTAAACACATCGTGTGGTTCCAAATGTGTGACATTATTTCTTCACAGTGTCGTTGAAGTAATGATTTTTTCCTCATGTGCAATGTGAGCTGTAAAGCTCTTACATGACAATAGTAATTAACAACTGTGATGCACTTTTCCCTGAGGCCCACCTCTGAGCACAATAAAATTATATTTTCAGAACTGTCTCTGGTGGCCCGCGGCTTTCATATTAGATTTTGTCTGTGAGTTATTATGGTTTCTAATTAACAGGCTTTCTGTGTCCTAGGCTTTTGTCATCTTTTGTGGCCTTGGTATCAACAACACAATTATGTACGATCAAGTGAAGAAGTCCTGGGCCAAGCAGTCTGTGGCTCTTGATGTAAGTACAGTATTATGTCCGCAAGCTATGCTAAAAGGCTTTGATTTTATGAAGCGAAAATTTGTCCTATTCATGGGCCTTAATTTTTCTAACTTAAAGACTCTCCTCACTGGGTCTTAGTTATTTTATGGTCTTGGGTTCAGTTGGGTAACAAGTGGAGACCCTGTCTTGGAAGCTACTGTGATAGCCGGGAGTTTTTGGATCCCCAGGAGCCCATCCATACACACCCTACCATTAGATATAGACCTTTACACTTGATTTCTTATATATAGATAAGTTAAAATAATTTATCACTGCTATGATCCGAACGTTTGGGAGGCAGAGGCAGGAGGATGAGTTGGAGGGCAGTCTGGACTACATAGCCATCCTGTTAAGAGGCTAGAATGACTGACTGGATTGAAGTGTGAAGGGCCAGGTGTCCCCAAACAAGAGACTCACAGCCATTGTCTCCTAACACCCCCTCCAGCTTCAAGGCCAGTCCCTAGTCCCAGTCTTGGAAGGTGAAGTCTTCTTTGTGTCCCCAGGGAACGTCTACACACTAGCAACGCTACCAACATGTCTTGCCCCACTCAGATTATGACAATCTCACTCTTGCAAGAAGTTGACTTCTGTTGCTGATTTTTTTCTCTTTTGGCCTTGCTTTCCTGCCAGTCAAGGGCAGCGCTCCCTGCTAGATCCCATTACTGCCACCTAGGTGTCCTTCTGCCCCTTAACCAACCTTCATGTCGCTGGGAGCCAAATCTTGGCGACTGTGATTGGTTGACCCTACCCTAGTCCTTTTGGTCTTGGTTCTACTTGGATATTTTCCCAAGGAGGAGGTCTGTTTAGTTCTTTTATTCCATTGTCTCTTCTTTTTCATTAGCAACAACAGAGAGGCAAGGCAGCCATCCCTCAGCCGCAGAGCAGTCACCACCTTAGAAACCTGTCTTTCCAGGAAGGAAGCGCATGTGGTTCTGGGCGTAGGGAGCTCACAGGAGTGTGGTGTGTCCCCTGGAGTTCAGGGGACAGCACAGGGCTGTTCTGTCTTTTAAATCATCTTTTCCCCCAAGGGAAAAAGTAAAATAAAATGCTTATCTCTGAAAGTAGGTGTTTTCCCAGTCAATCCTTATAAGTGGTGTGGGCACTTAAGAACTGACCTTTCCCTTTTCCTCCTTCCTTCCTCCTTTCCTCTTTCCTTTTTTTCCCTCCCTCCCTCCTTTCTTCCTCCCTCCCCTCTTCCTTTCTTCTTCCCTCCCTCCCTTCCTTCTTTCTTCCTTCCTTCTTTTCTTCTTTCTTTCTTAACAGAATGCATGACTTTAATTTATTCTACCCTCCTCAAAAAGCAGCTGATTTCTGTGCATTTAATGCCAGCTACTTTTCTTATTGTGATTTAAAACATCATATCAAATTATGCAAACTCATATATATGTATATAAATTTAAATATATTTTTTATATATTATTTTGTTCCACTGCTCTGGAAAAGTCCTCCTCTCAGACTACATTGTTTTAGGGATACTTTGAATATCTCTCTTGCTTTGCACTAGTGTTTCCTACAGAAGGAGGCCAATGGCCTCAGCCAAGCCAAAAGCAGGCTAGGTGGGCGACAGCCAGCACTCACGTTTGCACACGCCTGGTTCTAATTTGGATTGAGTCCTGATTTCATAGCTGTAGACCTTGGACACTCCGAATATGTTCTTAATTACTTCATATGGCAAATGAGCATTAGAAAGTACATTAACAGTCAAGTAAAATTACACAGGGACAGTGTTTAGAAGCAGTATGCAGCTATAACTGGCATTCTTGGTCCTCCCTACCCATTGGCTCCACATCTGTGTGAGAAAGATCTTAAAAATTATAACTGTGATAAACAATAGACACTCTCCCCCTTGCCATTCTTTTCCTAAATAACATAGAACCACAACTGTCTACTAGCGCTTACATTCCGCCACCTATGGTAAGCGCTGTGCAGATGGCTCAACCTATGTGAGGGGGTATAGCTTATTCACAAGCCCTGCACCCTGGCACCTGGTACAGCGGCAGTGCACCCTGGCACCTGGTACCGCGGCAGTGCACCCTGGCACCTGGTACCGCGGCAGTGCACCCTGGCACCACTGCACCTGATACCGCGGCAGTGCACCCTGGCACCACTGCACCTGGTACCGCGGCAGTGCACCCTAGCACCACTGCACCTGATACCGCGGCAGTGCACCCTGGCACCACTGCACCTGATACCGCGGCAGTGCACCCGAGCACCACTGCACCTGGTACCGCGGCAGTGCACCCTAGCACCACTGCACCTGGTACCGCGGCAGTGCACCCTAGCACCACTGCACCTGGTACCGCGGCAGTGCACCCTAGCACCACTGCACCTGATACCGCGGCAGTGCACCCTGGCACCACTGCACCTGGTACCGCGGCAGTGCACCCTAGCACCACTGCACCTGATACCGCGGCAGTGCACCCTGGCACCACTGCACCTGATACCGCGGCAGTGCACCCGAGCACCACTGCACCTGGTACCGCGGCAGTGCACCCTAGCACCACTGCACCTGGTACCGCGGCAGTGCACCCTAGCACCACTGCACCTGGTACCGCGGCAGTGCACCCTAGCACCACTGCACCTGGTACCGCGGCAGTGCACCCTAGCACCACTGCACCTGGTACCGCGGCAGTACACCCTAGCACCACTGCACCTGGTACCGCGGCAGTGCACCCTGGCACCACTGCACCTGGTACCGCGGCAGTGCACCCTGGCACCACTGCACCTGGTACTGCGGCAGTGCACCCGAGCACCACTGCACCTGGTACCGCGGCAGTGCACCCTAGCACACTGCACCTGGTACCGCGGCAGTGCACCCGAGCACCACTGCACCTGGTACTGCGGCAGTGCACCCTGGCGCCTTTGCACCTGGTACCGCGGCAGTGCACCCTAGCACCACTGCACCTGGTACCGCGGCAGTGCACCCTAGCGCCTTTGCACCTGGTACCGCGGCAGTGCACCCTGGCACCACTGCACCTGGTACCGCGGCAGTGCACCCTAGCACCACTGCACCTGGTACTGCGGCAGTGCACCCTAGCGCCTTTGCACCTGGTACCGCGGCAGTGCACCCTAGCACCACTGCACCTGGTACCGCGGCAGTGCACCCGAGCACCACTGCACCTGGTACTGCGGCAGTGCACCCTAGCACCACTGCACCTGGTACCGCGGCAGTGCACCCTAGCACCACTGCACCTGGTACCGCGGCAGTGCACCCGAGCACCACTGCACCTGGTACTGCGGCAGTGCACCCTAGCACCACTGCACCTGGTACCGCGGCAGTGCACCCTAGCACCACTGCACCTGGTACCGCGGCAGTGCACCCTAGCACACTGCACCTGGTACCGCGGCAGTGCACCCTAGCACACTGCACCTGGTACCGCGGCAGTGCACCCGAGCACCACTGCACCTGGTACTGCGGCAGTGCACCCTGGCGCCTTTGCACCTGGTACCGCGGCAGTGCACCCTAGCACCACTGCACCTGGTACCGCGGCAGTGCACCCTAGCACCACTGCACCTGGTACTGCGGCAGTGCACCCTAGCGCCTTTGCACCTGGTACCGCGGCAGTGCACCCTAGCACCACTGCACCTGGTACCGCGGCAGTGCACCCTAGCGCCTTTGCACCTGGTACCGCGGCAGTGCACCCTAGCGCCTTTGCACCTGGTACCGCGGCAGTGCACCCTGGCACCACTGCACCTGGTACCGCGGCAGTGCACCCTAGCACCACTGCACCTGGTACCGCGGCAGTGCACCCTGGCACCACTGCACCTGGTACCGCGGCAGTGCACCCTGGCACCACTGCACCTGGTACCGCGGCAGTGCACCCTGGCACCACTGCACCTGGTACCGCGGCAGTGCACCCTAGCACCATTGCTCCTGGTATTTGCACCATTGCATTGTAGGTGCAGTTGTCCCAGAGCACTCCCGCTCCTTCCAGGCATGCCCAGTGTCTGCCACCTGTGCCACCACGCAGAAAGGGGCAACCTGGAAATAACAATGGCAAAATAACCAGAGAAAGACTTGGCATGGAAGGAAATCTCTTCCCATTGTCACATGCTGGTAACTTCGGCTCATTTCAGCCACTATCTACCAAAGGGGAAAGAGAGATTATACATATACTGCATAATATCTCCTGCTTTTCTGGCCTTTAAAAATGAAATGACTAATATAGTACCTAGATTTTGTCTAACAATTGAATTATCAATCCAATTATTTTGGTGACTGCTTTTCTTGAATTTCTCATAATTGAGTTTTTAAAATTCTATTGTTAAAATCCTGTTCCCTAAATATGTAATATTCATACTGCACAGCTCTCAGATGCTCTTAAAGCAGAGTGATGGAACAAAGGAAGAACTTGGGAGTCATTTGAACACATTTACTTTTGTTATCTTGATTTCCACTCTGTACAAGCAGCCAAAAGCTCCAGAAAAGCTGTGTTTCTTTGGGTTCCTATTTTCCCAGAGTGGGGTCCTAAGAACAAAGGGAAAACTTTCCCTAAATGTCAGAAAGCAGAATTACAATAGGAGTGTAGATGAGGAATATCAGGTCCTCATTTGGAGCATCAAGAATTGTTCTTTAGGGTGCCCTTCATGGTTATTGCAAATGAAGCCTTACCTGATGCCAGTGAGAATATTTCCAGGAAGTAGAAGTCTGGTTGTTAAGGGAGGCCGCATACAGTTTTACGATCAGAGCAAGGAGCGGAATGAGGGTCAAGCAGAGTGAGAAGGGGCGTGAGCAATCTGCAGCCAGGCGCCGTTTAGTGAACCTCCCCAAAGCCTCTCCAGTCTATTTCCCCTTTCCCAATTTCCACAGCAACCATTCTAAGTAAGGGTTTCATTACCCTTGGCTGGGCAATTGCAATCCCCTTCCTCTTGTTCCCCCTGAGCCATAGTTTGGATTGCCTCACTCACCCCCTCCTGGACCTTAAATCACTCCCCTATTACCTATCAAAATACAAATGTCCTGGCCTCTGGGGCCCTTGAAAAATCTCATACCAAACTACTCTCCTACCCTCGGCTCTCATTTCTCTTCTCGGGGAATCGCACGCTACTCAGACACTTGAGTACCTCATAGTCTGCAGATCAGCCACCTGCTTGTCTGCCATTTGATCCCTAATGTCCCCCACCTTCATTAGTCCCTGTTCCAACTACGCCTCCCCACTCAGAGCTGTCCGTGGCTCAGAGCTTGATTCAAATGTCCCTTTGTCCAGAATGATGTATGTAAATGTCCTTTTGTCCAGTATGATGCCCGTGTGTTTTCCTCTGCCTGAAAATGTGTTCCCTGAAGTATGTGACTGTGCTCTATCTCCCCAACACACGCAGCATTTTCTATGTAATTGGTACTCAGTGAAAATGGATTGAGTACGTGCATTTGTGCTGCCTTCTGCTGTGCTCTTCCAGAACAAGAGTCTGGGGGAAACATTGACTCTTGAAGACTGATGACAAAGGGAACGGAGTCATTCTTAGTGGAAATCTTGGTGCCCGCAGACGGGCACAGCACCGCCTCTGTGTTCTCCGTACCACGAGTAGAGCTGGTTTTGTGGGGAAGGACGCGGGGACTAGGAACGGAGACCTCTTTCCAGGTGTCGTGTCCCATGGGATCCCTTCTTCTTTAAGAATTAAGGAGTCAGCCTGGCTTCCGGAAGCTAGGGAGAAGAGATGAGATCCCAGTGAGGAATCTCCTAAACGCCAAGCAAACTTCCTGTTGTTGGGACGCTGCTTTCTTCTTTCTCTCACGCTTGCCCTTCCCACTGAGCCAGTCTTCACTCCTGGGCAGAGCTCTCAGTCGGCACGCATCTTCTTATACACCAGGGTACTGGGTGTCTGTAAACTGCCCTCTTTTCTGCAGTGAGGAGCCTGTAGCCAAGAGAGTTTACAAGGAGCTTCTTTACATATATTTTCTTCCTTCCTCCCCAAACAGGTTCAGGGCAAGGGAAAAATGGGGCAGAAATGCAGAGCCTGCATGAGCGGTACCATCTTCACCCAACTACTGGGCATCTGAACCACACACCTGTATTCTCTGTTCATCATGAGTTGTTTGCACAAACTCTAGGCAGCTCCATGGCCAGAACTCTCCTGCTAACGGTTTAATTTTCTGATTAGCGTAGCTGCCTAGTTTGTGTGTCAAGTTGACACAAGACTAGCCAGGACACTGAGCATGAGATCCGGGGAGGTAATGGCCCAAGGTGACCATCAGGGTGCAGTTTCATAGGTTTTCAAAACAGAGTGTGACACAAGCCTTTCGTGTGTCCTGGGGCCTCTGCCAGTCCACTGGTGACCTTTGCATTCCCTTTGGCCATCTGTATGAAAAGGAGAGCGAACTGGCAAACACAGATCCTAAGCACCCAGCAAGGAGGGCAGATCCAGTGTGATCCTTCTGCAGTGAAATGGCGTTTCCCCCTCAGCCGGGTGCCACTAAATACATATCGGTCTATGCGGCTGGTTTGCCGTGGTTCTCCTAGCCCTTCCGCCGGACAAGGCCCACAGGCTGCGTGCAGGAAGTGGTTGCCAAACGAATCAAGTAGAAGAAGTACAGGCGACGGGTGGTGGCTGCGCATGGCTTTAATCCCAGCACTCCGGAGGCAGAGGCTGGTGGATCTCCGAGTTTGAGGTCAGACTGGTTTACTGGGTGAGTTCCAGTACAACCAGAGCTGTTACACTGCTCTGTCTCAAAACACCAAAACCGAAACAACAGCAACAACAACAACGAAAAGTACAGGCAGAGAGTACAATCATGAAGTACAGCGAGAGCCCCCTTCAGCACACTCTGGGGCAGTGCTCATGGGCACTGAGAGTAAGTTACTCACAGCGTCTCCTGGGCCCAGCCTCATTCGGAGCTTTACTTTCTGCAAGTCCACCAAGAGGAAAGCAAATTCCTCAGCAGGCCGGGGACTGGGAAAGGATTAATTTTCTGATTAGAGCAGCTGCCTAGACTCGGGGAAAGCAACAGAGAACAAACAGCGCCCTCGTGGGGCTGCTTAAAGAACAGCTCTTTCCTGCTTTTAAACACTGCAAAGCCAGGCGTCCTTTCTCCCCAAGACCACTGCATCTATCTGATAATTGGTAAAAATTCTCAGATTCTAGATTCCGTTTTAGAGAGGGCCTCTGTGTTTTCAGTTAGGTGTTGTGGAAACCAGGATACCTATATCAACATTCAGCCAGATATTATTTTTTAAGTAAACTTTATCTTTAGAACATTTTTTTTTACTTTTCATTATATTTTGTTTTTAAATGAGCCAGAATTTCTATTTATTCATTTCTTGCATTTGAAGTGCTCTTCCATGACATCCTTGGCCCAAGATTCTTTGCCATACTCCTTAACCGTTCCATAACAATAACCGACATTTTATATAGCTTCCTCTCCCGATCTGTTTCATAGTCACCTGGTTTCCTGTTGTCATCAGCAGGTTGATTTGGGGCTCAGCCCAAAGTGCCTCCACCAGCTTGACATGCATAGGCTCATCACAAAATCTCAGGCTGTAAGAGGACAGAGGCAGGGGCAAGTGTGATTTCTTGTGCTGTCTGACAAGTTTAGGATAGATGTAGGTACCACGTATAGGCCAAGCATCTAATTCAGAGAGCTTTCTCACGACAGAGTTTCAGAGACGATAACTCTCAAGTGACAGGCAGCAAGCTACCCAATTCTGAAAGGCCATTCTTGGGAACCCTCCAGAGAAAAGGGAAGTCACAGGTGAAAGTGGGAAGGACTGGAGTGCTCAGCCGTTGGGGGCAACCAAACTCCTCTGCACACCAGTGGAGAGGCAAGCGTGAGGGAGCAAAGGGTGGGTCACAAAAGATGCTTGTGCTGAGTGAAGGGACCTGAACTTAATTCTAATAGTGGAGAATGACCGAAGAGCCTTCAACAGAAGGAGAGTGTGATTCGCTTGGCATTTTAGAGGGATCATCCTGCCATCTACAGAGAGATTAATGTCGGTGCTTTATAAACACAGCCATGTTCCTAACAAAAAGTCGACCGTGTTTTCATTTTATTTCCTGCTGCACGGCATTTGGTGGCTCTCCAAAATCAAATCCATCCTTATAGGATTTGTCCCCGCCGCTGTGGTCTAACAAATGTGCTTCGGGACCACGGACCGAGTTCCCAAACACAGCAGATGTTTGGAGTAATGAAACACGGTTCCCATGGAAACCTTCGGAAGTAACTCTTACTTGGATACACGTGTTCTGGCGTGTTTGGAATTTTTTCCTTTGGTTGTTTATGTCTCATGTCTTTGGTTTTGTGGCATGATGTTTCGGGGGCTTGTAAAAGTGCTTCGTTGATTGGATGCCTGTCTTTGCCCCCAGCACTGTGCGATAGACCCTTTTCCAAAACAGCGTGGAGATGATAGTAAGATTCCCACCCAATAAGGGAGCAGACGGGGGCTCAGTAAGGTCCAGAAGCCTGCTGGGATGGGTTTATAGCCCATATTACTCAGCTGACTACAGGTTCAGATTTGAACTCACATCTCGGTGTCAAAGGCCCCTGTTGTTCATCTGGGGTACAAAGGGTTGTTTGGAGAATGTTTTCTCAGTTGCGGGACTGCTTTCATCCCTGGAACCGTGATGGCCGTGATGGAAGTGGTACAAGAAGCATCTTTAAGGTCCTGCTTGCACAGCAGGGAGCGCACTTCTGAGTGGGAAGACGAGGACAGTGACTACGGATACCGGGAAAGACCCTTTGATTTAAAAGCTCAAAGAGAATGAAACCCCCATGGAAATGCATCCGCTTGCTCTTCTTGAGCTTTCTTGAAAAGCATCAGCTTATGAGCAAGGGACCGCTTTGGCAAGCCCAATGCTTTGGGGTTTACGTTGCAGAATCTAGGACTAAGCCAGGTTCTCCATGATGCTCCAGCAACTCAACCCGAAACGCAGTCCTGTTTAAATCTAATTCCGAGTCTTAATGAGCTGAGTCAGGTTGGGAAAGCAGACAACCTCTGTAGCAGAATCGCCCTGCCTCGACTTGCAGGCTTGTCATGCAATCATGAGTGTGTGAAGCCCGGGTTTGCTCATCCTGATAGGAAGCTGACATTCGCTTTGGGGGCCACGTGGAGAATCATGGTAGCGTTTTATACCAGGGCCGAAAGGGCACAATGCTTTCCACAGCTGGTAAACCGTAAGAGGATTCGAGCAAATGAGACCCTGCACAAGACATTGGCACCGCCTGCCTCCCTCCTTCCAGCCCCTCACATTACATGAGGCTTCACAGGAAGTGTGCACAGTGTAGTCTGTACTTTACACACTGTTCAGAGTCCACAAACAGCCTCCACATGCATGATGGGCCAGGCGCGTTTTAGTTAAATAAAAATAAAAAATGAATTAGAAACGGCCCCTCAACTCCCCCAGCTCTGGCTCTCAGCACATTGGAAATTACGTCTTTAGACTTTCTTTTGGACTTCCTTTCTTCCATTGTATCATTTTTCATTGTTGTGACTAACGCCCGAGAAAAACAACTTCAGGAAGGGATTCTTTCTCTTAGCAGTTTCAGTGTGAGACTGGAGGGCAGGTAGACATCTCACATCTTTGAGGAAGCAGAGAGGGACAGACAGAAAGGGACCGTGGTCAGCCTGAGAACCCACCCACCTGCGACCTCTTTCTCCCCTCTAGGCTCCTACATCTAAAGTTCCCAGCACCTCCCCAAATTAAACCACCAACTGGGGACCGGGTCTTCAATACCTGAGGCTTTGGGGAAAACATTTCATATTCAACCATAACGATCAGTCTGGTCCCTCCTTCACCGATTTGTTCTGGAGGGAAGTCCCAGGAAGGCCGCCCAAAGCCCAGTGTTCTGCTGTAATCAGTGCGAACACTGTGTCTCTCTAAAATGGTAAATCACTCCGGCTGCCCTTCTGATTTTGCAGGAAACTCTAGGGTGAGATGACATAAAATAGAAACACATATTCAGTACCGGGATATTCAGAAATGTGGTATTAAGTGAAGTCCGACTACTAATACTTCCATATACATAAATTTTAGGTTTGGGAAACTTTGGCACATGTTTATGGTTGCTTCAGAAATAGCAATAATCAATCCAACTTTGCTCAGTTAGTTCGAGGGAATGCTGTGTTCTCTGCTCTTCATAACAAACAAGAGGAACAAGTAATCGGGGAGTTCATTAGAAAAGCCCTTGTGAGACATAAATAGGTTTAGTAACCTTCATGATTAAGGAGAGCAACCTCACTGTGGAACAGAACCTGAGAAACACTGCAGCTGTGGGAACGAGCACGTCTTTTAAAACACATATAAATCATAGTCCAATGTGCATATGTAGAGAGTCACACTGAATCACGCTAAGAATCAATCACAAAAACTTCTTTAATTTCAGTGTTAATGGTTGAGATCCTTTGTGACAGACGAGTAGGAACTTAGAGAACTAGAGAAATCATTACCACGTGAAACTTTTTCCAAAGAAGATGGCTGTCTCTCTCCTCCTAATGACATTTACATGATAGAGACAGAGATATTTCCTGACAGTTATGTAACAGAGATAAGCCAGCCCTTACCTGTCTCTTATAGTATCTTTTTTCATGAGTATTGGAATGTGTTTAATAAATGCAATATCTAATAATCAAATGATATATGTTAACTATAAACAATATCTAATATGCACACACTATAATCGCACTTGAAAATCTTATCTACCAAATGCAATCTTTATACTACAGAAAGGAATTAGGAAGTAATAAAAACATCAAGTAAACCACAAGATCCATATAGTAGAATTCACATACTGGTTCATTTGCTATAGTTTTAGACATAATCCCAACTCACAATTCCAAGTTGCTATTTGTTTTGCCCATCCTTCATGGTAACCATTTGGACTCATCATCAAGGAGTTCCAACCTGTTCCTTTCAGGGGTTCAAGGGCTACTCTTCCTCTATGGTTGAAGTGAAAGAGACCTGTAGCTTACTCTGTGTGGTGGTTTTAATAAGAGTGGTCCCTATAGGCTCATATAGTTGAATGCTTAGTCACCAGGGAATGGCACTATTTGAAAGGGATATAGGGTGTGGCCTTGGAGGAAGTATGTCAGTAGGGGTGGGTTTTGAAGTTTGAAAAGCCCACACAAGCCTCTTGTCTCCTGCTGCCTATGATCAGGATGTAGCACTCAGTTACTGCTCCAGCACCTGCCAGCAAGATGCCCAAAGTGCTTACCACGGAGTTTTATAGAAGACCACACCATCAACACGTATTTCTACGAGCTTCACACGTGACCCTTCTCCCTTAGCCAAAAAGCAGCTGATCCTAAAGTCATCTAGATAACAGATAAATATTTTACTTCTTATCCGAGATCAAGTGATTTTTATTCTACTTTAAATTAAAAAAAGTTCAAACCTATAGATTTTTAAAATATGGCCTATGTTTTGAAGATGATAACCAATCGTATGGTGGAATGTTATCTGATGTAGTTCTTTGAACATTCCATCCCATGAGTCAACAGGGCAGTTACTGAAATATTTGACAATAGAAACCGATCGCTCTCAATACAGCTGTTCAGTCACCACGTTTTAAATCCTGTCATCAACTTCTTCTTTTTTTTTCCCTTTTTTTTTTTAATTCAAGTGTATAGATCTTCACACAGCTAGGTAACATTTCTGTCAGGTCATCCCAAGTAAATTGTCTTCTCGGGAGAGATTGTCGCCTTTCTTAGCTGGAGGATTACTGCTGATGGCAAGCTTTCTTATTTCAGAGCTCTTCAATAGAAATTATTTGGGCTTTTGCTTCAAATCATCTCAGGAAAAATTCAGTATCCGATTCAAACTTTGCCATCAGAGCCATCAGCCCATGAGTAAATAGTCTTGTAGCCCCCTTTCAGAGGGAGACAGCCAGTCTGGATTCTCACGGGGCCTTTGCTCCTCCGCTCTGTGAAGCGGTTCTTCATGTTCAAGCTTCTGCGGCGGCTTGTTTCTCATCCCAGGAGCAAATGGCTGACCACCCAATTAACACTGAAAACAGCTGGGACAAGAGCTCTGCCCTCAACCAAGTTAGGTTCCTGGAATTGCAAGACAAGCATTTGGCTCAGGTCTTGAACCACATGCTGCAGAGGGCAAAGCTTGACACATTAGTCCCGTTTTCTAGCTCTGCCCATTGCTCTTCTCTTGAAATAGAATTAATTGTCTTTCCCTGCTGTGCAAACTGAACTCAAGAGCAGAGCTGTTTTCTTCTGCCTTTCTCGGGCTTGATAATGGCCTTATCTTGCTTTTTTTCTGTTTTGCTAGGAACTAGTTCAATCCCAAAGTTAATTAAAGCCGTGGGGTTTTGCCAGCAGTGATTTATTTGAGAACTACAAAGAATGCGTAAGTCAGAGCTCATCAACAAAACCGAGTTGCTAGTTTCAACTTCCAAATACTTTCTAAATTAACAGTGACGCAAAAGATAAATTCATCTGGGATAGAAATTTCCTTGTGAAAGTTTAATGTTGGTTCAAGTGTCCCTAGGATCAGCTGTTTACTTTCCTATGTAAGCTTTAGACAAATTTTATTTAGCTGACAAAGAAATTAACTACTGTTTATATTATGGCCAACCCCTCACAACCTACCAACATTTCTCATAGAAGAAGACAGTGTGGATATTGTTATTCATTTTGCAATTTTTCTTCCAAACTATTAAGACACATTCAATGAAACTTTTTTACCTATCAAACATATTATTGTTCAAAATGTGGGCTGCACCCCTATCCTTGCTATGCAGTAGAAAGCTTGGGGAACTCTGTAGATTATAAAATTAATACAGCCTGGAATTGTAGAAGGGTCCTTTTGTTTCTCCAGGAATGCTCAAAAATAAGAAAGTGTGTGCTTTTTATGTTTTGTTAAATTCAGTTCTTGACTATAGAAATTGATTTGCGTTTTGGTCATTAGCTGTGCCATATAATTTTATGCATATATAAAACAGTCATGGTTTTCTTTGGAAGACTGACTGGGCTAGAAGTAATCAGGAATTGCTTCTGTTCTTTCCCTGCAGTTTCTGCCACAGATGGTAGGTTAATGAGGTTATGTAGTTCTGTTTATTTTTGAGGATCTTTGAAATGTAACAAAATACCACAGGCAGAATGGCTGAAACACTGGAAATTAATTTTTCCGTATTTTTTGAGTCTCAAGGTCAAGTCAAGAGACACCAGTGGTCTGGGCTCTTTTGTAACCTTTCTCTTGGGCTCATGGGTGCTTGTCTTTTTGGCGTGTCCTTACATGGTCACTCCTCACTCTGTGTGTTGTCTGTGTCCTATGTCCTAAGGTCATTTTCTTGCCAGCAAAACCACTCACAGCTGACGGGGTACACTCGCGTGACCTCATTTTAACCTTAATGACCCCCTCACAATCCTGTCTCCAAATATGGTCACGTTCTGAGAGGGAGGGATTCAGTCTATGAATTTGGCCAAGTGAGAGACACAATTCAGTTCCTAACAGAAGCATTGTGGAAAATATTCCAGCCTTAAAGCATTTGGTAAACATCCAGATTAAACATCCCAAAGGAAAAGTCCCTGGGAGGTGCGGGGATGACAGAAAGAAAATGAGTATCTTGGAATTCCACTTAGCTTTGTCCATAGATTTTTTTTAGCCTTGTTGACTTGGGTCAGGGAGACGTCGTTTTACCACGTGATACAGGGTAGACGGTAGATCGGAGCTTCAGATTAATGATGAATCATTTAATATAAATAGACCTCAAACTGTGTAGGAATCCGTTGCTGATCTGAAATACAATTTTAACCAGCCTTGGCTATGACTCTCTTACCCATACTGCTCAGTTCATGCCCGCTCATGGTGTCTGTTATTATTTCACCAAGGAAATATCAGGGACTCAGTCTGCTGCTAAGGGAAACCAGGAGGAATATGAGCGATAGAGGGTCTTTTCTTCTCAGTGTTCTTCTGTTTGAAATGTCAACTCACCAAATACACTAAGTGACAATGAAGTTTCAAGCCTAATCCTAAGTGCAGGGTGTGCGTTAATGATCAAAGCTAGAGCTAATCTTTAATTTCATGGTCTTGTCAATCGGCCTTTTATTGCCATAAGAAATTACCAGAGGAAAACAAAGACTCATGGTTTCATGGTCACGTGACCTGAGACAAGACCGAGAGCACAGTTGGTGCAAAGCTGCTCAACTCAAGGCCCCTGAGAAGCAAAGGGAGACAGAGGAGAGACGCGAGGGACAGACTATTACCCTTCCAAAGCATGCCACCAGTGGCCTGCTTCTTCCAACCAGGTCCCATCCCGAAGGACACAACCTTTCACACTGAGCTCTTGAGGGCCATTCCAGAGCCAAACCACAATAATGGTGCCTGAGCTCTGGGTGGGTGGGGGTGGGGACACAGGCAGTTGAGACAAGTGATGGAGAAAGCATCCTCAACTCGAAGGATGCAAAATGGGGAGAAGTGGTTTCTTGAAGTGATCGGAGAGGATCTCACTGTAGACATGACAATCAACCTAATTTCAAAAGCCCTTCCAGGTAAAATGAGAGGGAGCACTCAGGTGAAGAAGAACTTGGTGTTATAAAGAGTCAAAGGAGGTCAGTGGGATTGGAGTAGACAGAAACAGAAGAGGACAAGTGACATTAAGGGCAGTTTGAAGGGTGCCAATGACCAAATTGTACAGGACCTACTGAGTCCTTGCACAGGACTGGATTACCCTGTTAAGCTAAAAACTGTAAGCAATCTGCAGGCAGCGTTGGGATTGGTGAGAACCTGATGGTGGGTTTTCATCTGGAGGATGGGACAACCGGATTTTGACTTGTGCAAACTTGCTCTACCTGATGGTGACACAGAGACCAGAGTCTTTATCCAAGCTCTGCAGCTCTGATGGACTGAGCTTAGGAAGACATGGAGTTACAGGAGCGGAGATGTCATATTTTTCCTGACGAATTTGGTGTGAGGAAAAGAGTTCAGAGGAAAAAGTCAAAGATAATCCTGAGGTTTCTGGTTTAAATAAATTGCTGGATAGGGTGCTACTTATGGAGCCAAGAAAGTCTCTGGGAGAAAAGATTTGTGCAGAATATTCATTTCCTTTTGCTGCCTTAATGAATTCACTGCAGTCCAGTGAATTAAAACAATACAAATTTATTATGCTGTAATTCTGGAGGTTGTAAGTCTACAAGAGACCTTACAAGGCTAAAGTCGAGATGTAGGAAGGTCTTTGTTCTACTGGAGATGTTAGCAGTCTGTGTCTCCGGCCTTTCTGCCTTGTAGAGCTAGCCTCATTGCTACGGCCCCCCTCCTAACCTTCACTGACTGACCAAGCATCACACCACCTCACTCTGGCTCTTTCTCCCTCGCTTCTTAAGCTTGTAAGGATGGTGGGGATACACTAGGCCCACTTAGTTACTTATCAGTGTTAATTCCTTCTGTGGACACCTCTGTTTGCGATCTACTATAATGTGTTCACAGATAACAGAGATGTCTTACGAGATGGACACAGATGTCTTGTGAGTCGGAGTTGGAGAGTCTTGTTCTCTCTAGCATGTGTGGAAAAAAAATCAACATGTGTGTTTGAGGCGTGTTAAATTTGAGTTGCCAGTGAGTCTGCCCATCAGGAACTAACTCATCGTGGTGGTCAATGCGAACAAGAGTGGGGGACGTGCAAGGACAGATTCGCACTTAACAGGCGAGCCGTGGAAAGCGATGGCGTGCCGTGGCGTGGTCGGAAAAGAAAACGGTCATAGAAAACTATTGCACTAGAGTGGGACAGGAAAGCAAGGAGAAAAGCAGCAGAAGAGCCAGAGACGCAGGGTGAGAACTCAAACAATGTACGGCCAGGGGAGCCCAGGGAGGAGCCTTAAAGAAAAAAGGAAGTGTGAGCCTCTGGGTTTAGTTCTGCCACATGGGAGCATCTGAGCGTCTGTGGGCAGATTGGTCAATAAAAGATTGGAAATTTGAGCCAAGGTGTCAGTGCAGTGGCGAAGGTAGCTTTGAGACTGATGGAGGTGGGTGGTGATCATGATCACACATGTTGAAGTTCTTCTCCATGACATTAGCAGTATCTGCAGACGCTCTTAAAGCAGAGAGGCAGGCCTGGTGAGAGGGCTCAGGGCATCAAGGCCGTTGCTGCCAAACCCCATAGCCTGAGTTCGATCCCTGTGGTAGTTTGGATGTCATTGGCCCCATAATCTCATAGGGAGTGCCACTATTAGGAGGTGTGGCTTTGTTGGAGTGGTTATGGCCTTCTTGGAAGAAGTGTCTCTGTGGGGGACATGCTTTGAGGTTTCCTAGGCTCAGGATACTGCTCAGTGTCTCAGCTGGCTTCCTGTGGCCTGCATACAAGATGCAGCCACCTGCACATCTGCCTGCACACCGCCATGCTCCCTGTCATGATGCTAATAGACTGAATCCCCAAAAGTGTAAGCGAGCCACCCCAATTAAAAGTTCTCTTTATAAGATTTACTGTGGTCATGGTGTCTCTTCATAGCAATAAAACCCCTAACTAAGGCAATACCCAAGGTTTATATTATGGAAAGGGAGAACTGACTCCCACAAGTAGTTCCCTTAGCTGGACACAAGTAACACACACACACACACACACATGCGCACACACACACACATTCACGTGTGAATTTAAAGTTTAAAAGGGATCTAAATAATGAGTTTGTCATTTTTGGTCACAGCCTTTGTAAGAAGAAGCTGGGAGTAGCAAGACCACCTCTAGTCAGAGCGCCACACAGAAAAGGGTAGAGAAGCCACTGACGCTCATTGCTCCACCCTGTGTATGCAGCAAACACAGATTATCAGCGGAGGGAGACACCGCCTCGCCCTTCCCAGATGCACCCGAGGGCTGCACGAAAAGCGGCAACGACACAGAGAAGATGGACAGGGTCTCTGTGCAGGGGGGATTCCCAGATTCACGGAGTATCCCACATTCTTCCGTAACACACACAAGGCCCTGGGTCCAACCCATAACACTTGCCATGGCTACTTTTCCAGTGCCATGAAGAGACATCGCGACCAAGGCAGCTTACAGAAGAAAGAGTTTATAGGGGTTTACGGTTCCGGAGGGTTAGAGTCTGTGACCATCACGGGGGTAGCATGGCAGCTGGCAGGCAGGCTTGGCGCTATCGCACTAGCTGAGAGCTCTCAGGCACCAGGCAGAAAGAAAGAGCTAACTGGGAAGGGTTTGGGCTTTTGAAACCTCAAAGCCCACCCCAGTGACACATCTCCTAAACCTTCCAAACCAGTTCACCGACTGGAGACCAATAAACGTAGGAGCCTATGTTCAAACCAACACAGCACTGAAAAAAGATCCTCCTTAATGCGGTCCTGAAGCCCTTTAGAACTAAATAACAAGAAGAGCCTGGAGTAACACTGAAATAGCCCTGGGGAAACTCGGGCTCTCTCTATCTTGAGTAACTTGCTCCTCTGCCACTGCTTTTCTGGGGACTGCTAGAGGGACTTGCTACCATCTCCCCAATTTACCATAAAGGCTGGATGCCGCAGAACGAGGCGTGAGAATTCCCTCCTGTTCATCTCCGTGGCACTGGACCTTTTAGGAGAAGGTGGTTGAAAGATTCTTGGAGTCAAAATTGGTAACTCTCAGAGTTCCAGCTCTTGGAGGCTGAGGCAGGAGGATCTTCACAAGTTAGAGATCAGCCAGGCTAGGTCGTGAATCCCAGGAGAACCTAGAATATAATGTGAGATTCTGTCCCAGAAAATCAAAACAAACCAAAAGTACTCTGAGCCCGATTCCTCCTCCACCCTCCGGTTCTGAGTCATGGAATAGGAGATAAGATTTAAAGGCACAAACCAAAAGCTTCTTGATGATATTATTTGTCAGAATAAATAAAATAAGGAAAATTTAATAGCCCTGAAAAATATCCAAAGTATTTATTTCCTTAAGTCTCTGTCTTTCCCAATGTACAAAATTAGTTTTGATTTATCATAGACATAAAAACAAGCAAGAAACTTCTGGAAGACAGGAAGGCAGAACAAGTTGTATGTGTGTGCACATACATGTAAGCATACGTCAGTAACTTTAGAGGTGAGAAAACACTTCTTAGAAAAGATGCATGACAAGTATGATAAATCAAAATTGAAAACTTCAATTCATTAAAAGAATAACCAGGCACAATGCACACGCCTGTAAGTCTTAGCTGCGGAGAATCTGAGGCAGAAGAATCTTCAGGGCAGTGAAGATAGCCCTCCTCTTAAAAACAAGTAAACAAAAGCATACTGTTACACTATAGACTGGGAAGCAATGTTTATGAATATGTATGCATATATATATATATAATAGACCTTGGTCCTAAAATATACAACAAACCCTATACCTCAATTAAATATAAAAAAGAAACTAATTTTAAGTGAGCGGAGAACCTTAGTATATAATAGTTATTTGCTTCACTGGTTCAAATAGCTGCAATTTAGTACCATTGATAGGTTTTTTTTTTCTCTTAAATAATAAAAGAAATGGAGAATGGATTTAAGGAAAGCGGTAGCAGGCCTCAGCCACAAGCTAAAAGCCTGGCTGATCACCATCTGGTGGCGGAGATTATAATTGCAGTTTTTGGTTTCAGTTTTAGGTTAACAGCCTATTTTAAAGACTTAATATACAAAAAAGAGTTGCAAACACCTAAGACAATCTACAATA
Organism: Microtus pennsylvanicus; assembly: GCF_037038515.1. NCBI lineage: Eukaryota > Metazoa > Chordata > Mammalia > Rodentia > Cricetidae > Microtus > Microtus pennsylvanicus. The sequence continues at coordinate 7,431,382 of NC_134587.1, forward strand.
ACAATAAATTTAGTTTACCTTAATAAAACAGAACCAAAAGAACAGAATTTTATTGAAAAACCATTGAATCAATGAAAATTATAATATATGATATTCAGCCAAATATGTATGTTGTAGACTTAACGACTGTTAATAGTATCAACATAAGTTAATTTGTGTGCTGGGTAGACATATACCATTGCACTCAGTTTTCCTAAGAACTCAGGGAACTACAAACCCACTCCAGGTAACACTGTTACAATAAACATTCGCCAGTAGAAACTCATTTTGTTGCTAATAAGCAAACCTTACAGACATTATTTGTCTCACTATCCAACGCTTTTGGGAGGCCCTCCTGAAAGTGAAAGGCGATTGGAAAAGCGAGGGGGAAAGGAGTCGTGGTTACTTACTGACGCTCTGTCCTCTTCCGCACCAGGTGCTGTCGTACCACGCCACGTGTTCCAAGGCCGAAGTCGACAAGTTTAAGGTGAGGACAGGAACCGTCGCGCTGTTAGCACTTAAACTCTGTCTGAATGTGGAGCCGGGTCCGGGGCAGAGAGGCTTGGAGTCCTTCGCTATGGAGAGGTGGAAGGATTAAACAACTCAGTCATCCCTGTGTGGTTTACAGGAGTCTTTCCTGCGCTAAGCTCACAGATATGGGGAGCCGGTCTGAATACCTGGGTGAGGATCGGAGCACCTGACTTAAGCAATGGTCTTACTTCTAACTTACTATGCACTTCAAAATTTTAGGGCCTTGTTGTCTTGTCTATCTATAAAACAAATGAAGAAGCGGGGCAGCGGTGGCGCATGCCTCTAATACTAGTACTCAGGAAGCAGACTTCTGTAGTTCGAGGCCAGTCTGATCCACAGCGTGAGTTACAGGACAGCCAGGGCTGCACAGAGAAACCCTGATTCGGGGCTTGGGGAAGAAAAGGAAAAGAAAAAAGAGCCTAAAACAAAGAAGAGCCAAAAACGAAGAGACTGAGGTCATAACTAACATTTTCCCCGCTCTTACTGTACACTGCAGGCGCTTTTCCTGCGCTCAACCATCTCAACCTCACGGCCCTGCAAAGGAAGGGCCATGTACACTGTTTTCCAGATGAGTCAACTGAGGAGGAGGGGGATCCATCTCAGAACGGCAGTTCTTAACCACATGCTCCCCCCCCAGGTGACCCCAGTCTGACTCCCATGAGTTTATGAATGAGCCTCAGGTGTCCATTTTTATCTTAGCCACCGTGGCTTCCTTGGTGCAGTTCAGAATTCCAGCTTGCCTCCTGCATTCCTACAAACCCTTTGTTAACAACAGCCACAAAATAGGAGGGCTGGGCATAGCTCAGTGGTATGTTCAAGGTCCTGGGTTCAATCCCCAGGACTTCAGGAAGAGCAAAACCACAGGAGTGTTGATTTTTTTTTTCTTCCTTAAAAAAAACTGGTGTTTGTATTTCTAAATTCTGTTAAAAGTTTTGAGAATGACTAGGAAAGGCTACTGCAACCATAAGAAACACCATATTTGTAGTATTAGTCTATGACATTGCTTGCTGCTCTTCTCGGAGCCCCGTTTACACAAAGATCCATTTTATCCTTGTAGGGAAAGAATGACACAGAGATATTTGATCCTGATAGAGTCATTTCGGAATGGAATCACACAAACCACTAAAGAGGACAAAGAAAGATCCTGAACACAGGGATAGAATTCCCCCAGGAGGGCAAGCAATGAGTTGTTACAGTAGGCAGATGCTTAAGGAAAAGTCTCACAGCGGTGCCCCAGATCACAGGACGAGGCTGTGCTAGCAAGAAGCAAGGACTGGCCCTGTAGGAAGGAACCTAATCTAGAGCAGTCAGTTAACAGAAGCAAGCTTCTTGGAGACTCTGTTAGTTTGTTTTCTGTCTCTAACAAAACGCCTAAAACTGTCATTTCTAAGCAATAGAGGTTTACTTAACTTATGCTGCAGAGGTTGAGAAACCCAAGGGTATTACTGACATCTGTTCAACATCTGGGGTGTGTGTGTGTGTGTGTGTGTGCCTGTGTGTGTGTGGTATGATGTGTGTGTGTGTGAGATGTGGTGTGGTGTGTGTGCCTATGTGTGTGTGTATGGTGTGTGTGTGCAGTGTGGTGTGTGTGTATGTGTGGTGTGGTGTGTGTATGTGTGGTGTGGTGTGTGTTTTTGTGCAGTGTGGTGTGATGTGTGTGCCTATGTGTTGTGTTCACATGTGTCTGTGTGCAGTGTGGTGTGTGTGTGGTGGGCTTCTTCCTTATCACAACAAGTCTGAGGTCCTCATGGGGTGAGAGGGCGCAGCAGTGCAGAGAGCCGCTCCATAGCCTTGCCTCCCTTTCAGGAAGCCATAGGTCCATCCATTCCTGAACAAAGTCAGTTCATGACTGTCCATGTCCCAAAGTGCCGCTTGTCAACACCGCTGCATTGACGACAAATTTCCCACGTGTCAGATTTGGGGATACATTGAAACCCTGGCATATTGACCAGGATGTGAACTCCACAGCGGGCATTTTTGTGTATTTCCTTCATGGTTCTGTCTCCGCTGCCTCTCACAGTTCTTAGTCCAACATGGCAGTCAGTAAGTACTTAGTGGATGAATGAATGAATGAATGCAAAGAGCATCCGTATTCTAGATCTCAAGCAGTTAGTCATCAAGAAAATATTAAAAATAGAACATGAAATTATTTTAGATGCCTATTTAAATTTTCTTTAATATTTATAAATTATATATTTTCCATAAAGATATTTAAAACTTATTTATTTTAATAAAATTTAGTTCACATACATCAAAACACCAGATATTATATGATAAATCTGTAAAATTTTTGGTTTTAATCTATAAATTTGAAAAGTTAGACAATAAAGTGAAAGTTTCCTTGCCTAGAAAGGTTGTTTATGGCAATACCTAGTTCCTGCTAAAATAATAATATGACATGTTATTCTTTCGTTTTTTGCTGCCATTCTGATTATTTTTGTTGCCAAAGCAGGGAAGTGACCAGAAAGAAGACAGCAAAGTACATAATAAGCTTAATGTGACTGTAAAAGCCACTAAGAGCCACCTCCCAAAACTACCGCAGGCTCCACAGTCAAGAGCAGACTGCTCTGTGAAGGCCACTAACCTTCTTGCAGGCTCCCTTCTTTAGAGCAAGGAGAACCCCATTGTCTTAGAGCATGCTGTACTTTCCTGTTATTGGCTCCTAAACACACTAAAAATATGAAGTATTTAAATTTGAGAACAAAGGGTTATTTGATCTTAAACTTACCAAGATTATTAACAGAACTGATTTATTCCAGATTTTATCCCAAAAGATATTAGCTGGTATCCTATGATACTGTAATTGAGATTTAGTAGATAAGTTTAACCAAATGGCTTTTTTCTTGATATATAAAGTAAATAAAACATTATCCTAATTGATAGCTGGTGTCTGTTGTAGCTGCAGCAGTGACATTAAAATGAGTGTCATAGAATAGTCCTGTGTATAGTCACAAGACGGCACTGGCAGACGCTCCAGACTCAATTGTATACAACTAGCTAAATACCTGAATACATGCTTTATTTTTACCAAGATATACGGACAAGCCACATCGACATCCAAATGTGCTGTGACCTACGTTATCTCTGCACCTTTGAAAATACGCAGAGTTCTTTTTAAATCACCATAGCGATTTATTTGAGTCTGGAGTCGGTGTTCTCCACAGACTTCCTGGGTGAAGGGAGGGATGAACACCACTGCTCACTTTGCTTGCTGGGACGAGAGCGCAGTGATTCGGAGATGGCCCAGGGTTTGGAAAGAAATTATTTAATTATCTGGTGGTGGAAAACATACGGAGCCCAACTACACACAACACAGGCATGTGACAGACCTCATAGAAGCCCAAGATGTTCCACATCCGGGTGTGCAAATGTCCCAGACACCAGCAAGATGTGGTTGTTTACATGAGTCTAAGAGCCTGTCTGAATCGAGAGTGTGTTCTGATGGAAGTGGAGTCCATGAGCCTCCCTGTCTACATACGAGTTCCAGGTCAGCATGAGCGCCGTCTCCTGGATCTCATCCCTCGACCAGCTATGGGCCCATGTGCTCAGTCGAGAGCACAAGTAGATGCTGAGGCCAGACTTGAGGATGGATTCGGCACATTCCATGATTCGGGTAGCTCAGGTTCCGGAGTGTCAGCTGCACACACCAGGGACCAGTGGCAGGAAACGTCCCGCAGACCATGCGAGGGATACTTTCCTTCCGGAATGACCATCAAGGGCTAGGAAGGTCAGTGCGGGTGAAGAGGTCGCTTGGTAAGGACAAGGAAGGCATCCCCTGAGGGTCCCAGTAAGAAGTGAGGGTGCCAGCAACACCGAAGAGTGGAGAGTGAGTTCTACACCCTTTGTTATTATTAGTTTACAACCATCTGTACACACGGAGGGAGTGGCTGAGGGGGACTGATAGGGAAGACCACCTGTAGCAAGTTTAATAACCGTTGATGTTAGGCTAACAAGTTTAATAACCGTTGATGTTAGGCTAACACCTTACCCTTCCTAGTACCTGCTGGTCCATCTGGTGGATTCCCCCCATTTGAGAATGCCATGAAGGAGCTATCTGGATTTCATTTCTTCTGATTCCCCTTATTTGTCTGAGTGAGAAGACTTTGGAGAGAGATGTGGTGGCCGATGGGAAAGCAGGACCAGACTTTGTCCCAGTTTTGTCCCTGTTGCTGTGACAAAACACCCTGATGGAAGTCACTTAAGGGAGAGCAAGTTTATGTCAGCTCACAGTTTCAGCAACAGTTTGAACCTGTGGTGGAGTCACTGTGGCAGGGGGGAGGCAGCTGGTCACGTGCACAGACAGGAGAGGAGAGAGAATGAGTGCAAGCATGCCACGTGCACAGACAGGAGCAGAGAGAGAATGAGTGCAAGCATGCCACGTGCACAGACAGGAGCGGAGAGAGAATGAGTGCACACATGCCACGTGCACAGACAGGAGCAGAGAGAGAATGAGTGCGTGCATGCCACGTGCACAGACAGGAGCGGAGAGAAATAGTGCGTACATGCCACGTGCACAGACAGGAGCAGAGAGAGAATGAGTGCACACACGCTTGTGCTCAACTCACTTTCTCCACTCACATAGTTCAGGATCTCCCACTGTGGCAATGGTGACATGCACCGTGACTGAGTCTTCCCACTTCCGTTAGCATATTCAAGAAAATCCCCCACAGCATATCCACAGGCCAGCTTGACCTAGACAGCCCTCACTGAGCCTCTCCTCTCAGCTCGTTCTAGAGTGTTCCTAGTTAACAATTAAAATTGCCCAACAAGGAGTTGAAAGCCCAGCCCTGCCCCACAGGTGGATTCTGCTTCTTCGGGAATGTCAGGTCTTGGGCTTCTTTTCCTGGCTCTGATACCACTCACACCTCAGGAAATGGTTTTGTCTGTAGGGCCCCTCACACACACGAAGATCCCAAACGTCTAGGTCCTAACAAGTTAGCTGCTTTTGGAAATCTGATTCTGATTATCACGTCGCTAAATTACTCTTTAGGGGCTGATTGCCTTGTGCAGTAATGAGCGTGCTGAGGTCCAAAGAAGCTTCTCCCTCATAAACACTTAGCGTCCCATGAACCTGAAATAAGAAAGTGGCACAGAGAAAACCTGTGCAGGTTTTAGTGCCTGTTTACATCTCCTTAGCACTGCGCTAACAGGAAAGACGTGGAGAGACCATGCTGACAATTAGATCTCCTTGAAGAGGGCTGCTTTAAGGGCTTCTTCTAATAACTGAAGACGCCAGCTGTGCTACCATGAGAAAACGAGTTAGCGCACCAATTATATGCACCTGTGGTTTTATGCACTTTCCTTGGATTCCACTGCAATGGACGGACCTAGTGGTCATCACCACCTACTGCCAGTATACCCAGTAGCGTCAACCTGTGCACACACTCGTGTTATACGGCCTCCTTCCGTCCCGTCTTCCATTGAGAACCGCATAAGTCACAGCAGCCATCAAAATGGAGGCTCGTTTACTGCCCATAACTGCTGCCGTAATTAAAGGCCCGTAACGCAAGGTGGCTGTTAGGGTTTAGACCACCTCTCCATGTTTCAGGTTTTCAGTATGAATGCCCAGGCCACAAATTAATAGCACGGCAAAGTAAACAAAACAAAACATGAGGAATAGACACTTCTGTAGGATTTACTAAGTGACCAGGTGGTGGCACACTCCTTTAATCCTTTAATCTCGGGAGGCCAAGGCAGATGGATTTCTGTGAGTGTGAGTTTGAGGCCAGCCTGGCCTACAGAGCAAGTTCCAGGACAGCCAAGGGTAATACAGTGGAACCCTGTCTTGGAAAAATTAAAACCAAACAAACAAACAAACCAAGTGATGAGATGGAGTTTCAAAGGGCTTCGTCATCCGCTGGTTTAGGTTTAAGAGGGTCACTTGAGTTCATACTGTCACGCCAATCTACCCAGGCCTTCAGGAGCAATCAGGAGTGGGAACGCCATGCTCCCTCTGTGGACCCGTGCTGGGAATGTGTTCCCCTAACGGCTCAGGGAAGCATTCCTGTCCCAAGTTGCCTCCTCCCTGCCATTTTTGCCAGTACATTGCAGAAAGAATGAGGACAGAGCATTCAGCCAAACCAGGTATCTCAGGGCACGCCGAGGAGGGGCAATCAGAGAAGGTCACTCTAGAGGGCTGCCTGGAATAGAGGTCAGCCGCTCGGTGTCACCCACCAGATCAGCAACATCCGCCCACCCCCAGCTCCTCTGCCCCAGACAACTGCTCTTGCAGAGGTTCCTTTGCAACCTGGGCTAACCTGGGACCTCAGTGTCGGAAGGAAGCTGGTTGTTGTCTTGCTCTACGGTCTTATTCCCTGGAATGTCGCTTTCAGAACTGTCCGCCCTGGCTTTCCGGTCACCCCATCTTATTTCCGAGGTGCTATATGAGGAGACAGCAGTGTACACAGAACATTGATGGTGACTTATTTCTAACCTAGACTTTCTCCCCGCACCCTTACTCCTGCCTCTTGAATTTAAGGCATTGTTTTGACTTTCAGCAATATTTATGCCAGGTTTAGTATCCAAGTTTTTCTTTACTGTCAGGGCAAGCGATTGAACTCCCCCTGGAAAATGAACCGCAGGGGAAAGAGCAGCCTCAGCACTGTCCAGGGCAGCCTGCTCACACCGCGGCCGGCAGCTGGCAGCCTGCGTGGCTTAGGCCGCAGCCATAAATCTGTGGCTTGCCCGGTGCTTGAGTGTCCAGGTCCCTTTATGAATTGTGTCTTAATCAAACGCCACATCGCAGAAAGAATGGTTGTACTTTGTCACTCTTGAGTTCTGCAGATGCTAGGGATATGAGGGGGAGCAGGGGCAGAGGTGTGGGGGGCAGGAGGGCGGCGGGAGGAGTGACATGCAGTGACAAGGTCTTTAAGGCCAGGCTGGCCTTTCTTAGTGCTGAGCTCAGCGGCTGTGAATTGAGGGCCCTTCGAAGACCCTACCCGACCCAAATTTATCCTGTGATGACCTTGGCCTTCTCTCAGATCGACTGTAGAACCACTCTTTGTCACCTCTTTCCTTTGGAAAACAAAGCAGGGACAGCGTTTCCAAGGCTTCCAAGCTTTTCCAGGCTCCCAGCAGCCTCTCCGGCAACTCAGAACCACTTCTGAGCCCAGTTCCAGGGAGCTCTGATGCTTCTGTCTCCTCAGGCAAATGTGCTCATGTGCACCTAACCACAAAACATAGAGATGCATGTTGGAATATAATCTTAGGAGGTTTACAAAGGGTCTGGAAGGCTTCCCCCACCTCCTCTTGGCAATTTAGTTCACTTCTCCCCTGCTGGTCTACAGAGTCCGGCCTAGAGGGCAGTTTGTGTTGTTTGAGAGGATTAGAAAACCCAGCATTGCGGAGTACAGAAGGCCCGATGGAGGCCAGTGTGGCCCAGAGAGAAGAAGCCAAAGATGTCAGAACCCCCCAGGACACTATGGTATCTGGAACGGCACCACTCTCTCCTCATTCTGGCTTTCTTCTGAGACAAGTTGTCTATAATTACAGATGTGAACTGGGAAATTATAGAGCCAGGACAGGTCGCCCCTCACTATGGGGATGGGTGCTTGATTTAGCAATCATGATGGTTTGTTTTTTCTTCATTAACCGTTTAGTAGACAGACAAGCTGCAACCTCCTGACTGTTTTCTCCCCTTGCCCGCACTGTGTAGCTGCAAGCTTAGATAGAATTGCACAGCCGTTCGTGGCTCCCCGCCCCCAACAACCCACATTTCCATGTGTTGTGCCACCATTCTGCCTTGGCACACTCCTCTCGTTGCAACCCAGCTCACAACCCTCACCAGCTCAGCACCTCCCTTGCTCTCTCCTCGGCAGACAGCGATTGTACTCTGTGGTTCTGGCTGGGCTGCCTGCCTCCTCCTTCTCCACCCTGTCTCAGATCCAGGCAGAACCCAGCGGCCAGATGGACAGTCCTCTTCAGCGGGGGTCAGGTTCCTGCTCACAAAGCTTGACATCATCTGTGGGCCTCTAGATGCTTCCGGTCATGGTTGGTTCTTCAGCTGGACGTCAAAAGTACTCCACTCTCAACCTTCCCACCCGCCATCCTGGATTATTCTAACCTGCCCCTATGGTCGCCCCTCGCCATCAGGGGTCATGGTCTCTTTCCACGGCCTCGCTTTCCTATCTGCGAGCCGCTCCTCTTCTCTGTCCCGGTCTCTGCGTATTTACAGCCCAACTAATCCGTCTGCCCTCACTCGCTGCCTCTCCTCTCCCAGTCATCCCCTGTCCTTCAAGCAGAAATGATCAGTGTCTTCCCATCCTTTTCAGTTTCTGCCGGTCCAATCAGAGGTTAGACTGGGGGCATTTGGGGGAGGATCCTTTGTTCTGCTCATCTTTATATCCCGTATCTCATTTATAGGCGTGCTCGGCACCTGGGTGCTGAAGAAATGTCTATCTTGTTGCCAGGTTCACTGAACTCTGGTTTTAGGTAGAAGGGATTACAGTTATAGGCAGAAATTTGAAGCAAGACCAATAGGTAAAAGTTTTGTCTGTCTTGGCTCTTTGTTGGTCTAAACTCCTTCTTTCACACACTTGCATATCAGTTTCTTAGTTTCCGTACGCAGCCTCAGCGCCATTAAAAGAAAGGGATTATTCTTGTTCTTTTGGCTGAGCTCTGGCCCAAGTCTATTGAAAAGATCTATAAGGATGCCGTGATTCTGCTGTAGGCAGGAGATTGTCACAGTATTGCTGATTTGCTACTATAAAAATCCTTCATGGATGTGTTTAAAGCTTTTTTTACATTTATTTATTTAATGGTGTGTGTGTGTTGTCTGTTCTGTCTGTCTGTCTGCCTTAGGGTACGTCTTACTGACCTGTAGAGGTCAAGAAACAAATTCAGAATGCTGTCTTCTTCCACCATGTGGGTCCCAGGAATTGAACTCAGGTTGTATGTAGGCTTAGAGGTCAGAGCCCTTTGCCTGCTGAGTCATCTCACTGGCTCAAATCATACATTTTAAAACACACCATGTTCTTGCTTCTCAAAATCTCTTTCTAACACTTTTTATTAGCATTTAATGTGGTTTGGTCCTATGTCTGTCTCCCCTGTGTATTTGTGAAATCACAGACTGGCTTGATAGTTCTTTGTGTTTATGTTGTAGTTGGAAATGGATCTATTAAAAAAAATCTTAAAAACATCTGTGAATCCCAATTCTATCAGTTCTGAGGCAACACGAGAAACGCAGACCTCGGGGCTGTCTGCAGTCCCGGGGGCTACCGCTGTCGCGTGACACCGTCTCTGTTAGGTCACGTATGTAGTAGGTCAAGAGTGAGCGCACATGTGAGCAGACACAGACAAAGCAGCTACCAGATCATGTAAATTTCCTGGGCTTCATGTCCCCTCCTCTGTACCGCAAAGCCATCTCCAGCTATAAAATGATGCCATTTTATGAGCCCATAAAGTTTATCTGTAGGAGTGAAGGGGAAATAAAACACAGGGGAAAATAAATGTTGACAGAACATCTTGAGGTCTTTATGATTCCGAATGCTCAGAGGTTTTGCTTGAAGATCAGCTTCAGAATTGAGAGTATTTGCCGGAAGTCCTGGCTCGGGTTGATTTAATTACATTTTACAATTAATTTTCAAAGGTGCTGGCGTCTATGTTGTATTTGAGGAGTAACAAAAATATAGTGATACAAATGAGGGGTGTGGCAGTCATGGGAAGACAAGTCTTAAGCTGATCAGTATAGGATCCATACCCTTGCTCTGCCCATAAATGAATGTTTAATAGTAATTTGTTAAATACTAAGAAATGACAGTGGATGTATATACATATATATACACACACATACATGCATGTGTGCTCTGTGTATATGTGTATATACAAATATATGTATATAAGCATGTACGCACATATATATCGACACATATATGCTATGTGTACTATATACATGCATGTGTGCATGTATATATAGGTGTGTATGTACATATGTATGTGTGTATGATGTGTGTATGTACCTACATACATACATATATATATTCTTTACAGTGCCATCACTTGGGACCCTCCATCTCTTGGTAAGGGCGGGATTCTCCATATCTCCTTTGCATGTGTGAGACAACTTAGAATTAAGAAACCATCAGAAAAGGCAGGGGTGAGATGCACTCTTATAACTCCAGCACCAGGAAGGCACAGCCAGGGGAACCATGAGCTCTGGGCCAACCTGGGCTACATAGTGAGATTCTATCCGTAAAAAGGAAAAAAAGGCAAATAATAATAAAGAGAAAGAAAACTGTACCCGACTTTGCTTCCTCCGGCCCAGTTTCGTTCTGACTCTAGAAACAGGTTCTTCCTCTTTGGGTAGGAAAATGGAAGCAAAGTGGTGGAATTTTAACCTGAGGTAATGTCTTTTGATCCAGCCATTATTCTTGGAAAGCCAGTGACGTTTTGACAGTTTTGGAGTCAGGTGAGCAAAGGGAAAGATGTCTAAGACGGAGTTTTCTGGCTGAACTTAAGACACTGTTTTTAAAAGAGCCATCTGTGGTGACCTTTAGCTCACGATGCTGCTTTCTCGGAATTTTCTCTCTGGATTCACGGTTGTGCTGCCCGCGTGGCTCCTTACCCTGGGACTTGCCCTTACTTAGAAACCTAAGGAAATTGGAAGCAGGGACCCTCATGGAGACGTTGCATCATCTGCGGAGCGACGGGAGGAGATCCATTATTCTGACACCGCGCCTATCTTCTTTAGTCCAATCGCCTATCTTGCACTGTAGAAATCTCTCAACATCTGGAAATCTCAGAGAGAAAAGAAGGGTTCCACTTTATTATCCTGTACTCCCCGGGCTGCCAAGGACCATGTGAGGAAGATAACGCGCCTAGAAGATGGCAGACATCAGTTTAATGATAAAGCGCTTGTCAGGAGATAAAGCCTCATGCTTCGAGCACAAGCACTATGAACCAGATAGAAACTGCGGGACAGAAGATGTGGACGGAGGGGTGGGTAATATTTTTTTGATGTTAGGGACATTATGGACAGTATGCTGCTTACCTAAAATATGATTATTTAAACATCAATTCTTAAAGCACACACATATTTAAATCTTTATTCTCGTTAAACTCTTTGATATATCCCCATCCCCCACCGTGTGTGTGTGTATGTGTGTATGTGTGTGTATGTGTTTGTGTGTATGTGTGTGTGTATGTTTGTGTATGTGTGTGTATGTGTGTGTATGTGTGTGTATGTGTGTGTGTATGTGTGTGTGTGTATGTGTGTGTGTATGTGTGTGTGTATGTGTGTGTGTATGTGTGTGTGTGTATGTGTGTGTGTGTGTGTGTGTGTACACTTGCTCAACTTAAAGGTATAATTGTATGACTTAGAATTTCAGCTCTGGCATGAGGGGAGGTTCCCCCAGCAGTTTATTGTCTCATAAGCAAATGGCGAATCCTGGAAAGAACAAGATCTGAGATGAAGCACTTTGGCCACTGGGTGCCATCCTTGCTCCATGCAAGAATCTCCCGAGCCATGTTTTTTAGGGAAATGGTTAAAAATCCCAAAGGTGGTGATGTAAAAGTAATTTTGAGATATAATAACAGCGGCGCGTGTGCGTGCATGACCTGGAGTGTGTTGGTGACAGCGATGCTGATTCATTCACCCAGGCGCGAGCCGGAGGCCTGGAGAGCTCTCCCCTTTGGTTTAGCCTTGTGAACAAAGCCAGCGGCCAGGTCGGCATTCTTGATGTACCCCAGCAAGGCATCCTGTGAAGGCATGGAGGCCGTGTGGAGGAGCAGAAATTGATGAGGGAGTATCTTGTAAGCATCTGGAGGTCAGAGGGTCAGATGCTGCATTAATTATCTTTACTGTTGTTTGTAAACCTGTCGAGCCGGTGGCTTCCGCAGTTCTTGCTGCGCTAAGCAGCAGCAGCAAGCCTCTAAAGGAGCCATTGGTGACCCAACTCAGGTCCTGTATTGGGCAAGTCATGGGAGGACCATCCTATCAATCAGAAGGCCTCAGTTACTCCTACTGAAGTCCTTTCCTCTCCCTAGCAAAGGCTCCATTCACTCAGTGTGATGGAACTTTAAAAAATGAGAAACGCGACCTGCCAGGTCGGCTTCTGGTGCATGGCTTGGATGAACTCATTAAATTGTTACAAAACCCTTAATATTTTTCCCTTGCTTTACAGATGATAACCCTGAGACATTTAGAGAAATGTCCAAAAATGTTCCATCTAAAAAGCTATGACCTTGGCAGACATGGCATGCTGAATTTATAGTGTCCTCTTTTCAATGACAAGGACGTCTTTGATTTAGAGGAGTGGCCTTGGTCCTGTCCTTGTGTTCTGATTCTGGACCCTGATAGAATCTTGGGTTTTGCTCCTGTGATAGATGAGTTCAGGTTTTAACTGACTTGGGTGTGTGCATGACTCTGTGTGTGTGTGTGTGTGTGTGTGTGTGTGTGTGTGTGTGTGTGTGCACATGCATGTGTGAATGGGTGGGTATGGGTGCGCATGCATGTGTGTGTGCGTGCACATGTGAGCATGCGCATGCCTGAGAGTGTGCCTGTCTATCTACAAAGTCATCCAGCCCCACTGCTCCCCCAGGAAAATCTCCTCAGCCACCAGCATTGCAGTGTCAACTTCAAGGGAAAGCTTTGGGGGGGTTAATAACAATTTTCCATCCAAAGCATAAGTCCCGAACAAATCTTAAACTGACTGATCTCATTCCTCACGACTGGGCACACTTCCTAACATACATCATAATTCATTGGCCTTTCCAGAGACAAAGAGGGCTCTGGGAAAACGCAGCTCTGTGATGACTTCTGCAGGAGCAGAGGGCCATCCCCATGGCTAGGCTCAAGTTCATCAGACAGCTCTGCAAAACGCTGACGTGGCTTTTGAAGAAGAACACTTTGTACCCTTCCCTTCACCTCCAACAAGAAAAACTCGAAATTCCAAAAAGAAGGAGAATGGGGTGGGAGGGGCAGTTTCCATGGTGATTTCAGTGACTGCAACTGGGAGAAACAAAATGGCCCTAAGAGTTGCCCAGCCCTTTAAACATTGCGGAGGTGTGTGTTTCTACCCAAAGTGACATCCAAGACACCAGCAGTCTCCTGAGAGCTCACCATGATAGAACCTCCCTAGGAGGCTGGGTTCAGAAGAAAGGCTGGTTATGTGGACAAACCAAGAGTCCATCAGTCTAGTGTTGAGGAAGTCCTTGTCTGCACGGAGCTCTGTTTGAGCTTCTCTCTCCACATGAACTTCGCTCTTTGACTGTGTGGTGCCTTAGCTCAGAGAGGGCAGTGTGGCGTAGACTGAAAGACCCCAGCTGTGACATCTTTTAGAAGAGAATCGCACAATACACCACCCAAAATCTTCCTAAGAAAGGCCACAAATGAGAAGACTGTATGCACCGGAAAGGAAAGCAGCCCCATAGATTTCATCCCTACAAAACTAGGTGATGGTCTCGAAGCCATCTGAAACTCCCAGAGCTGGTCCCTATGACTCTGCACCAATTGCCCAGATAGCACCTGGACCAAAACCACAGAACCTCACACTGCAGCATCCAGACCGTTGTGGGGCACTCACTGCTTGATTGGCGTCTGTCAGAGACTAGGTTTCTCTAATTCGCTATAGGGATTCGCTTTGCAGAATCTTGGGAACACTTTCTGATTGACTCAGTTGGGTTCACATGCCTAGTCCTGGACCCGTCCACTGTATGGAAGACTTTGTGGACAGAATAGTGTCAATTTCCAAGTGAACGCAGGTAGCTGAGTGTGGAAGACGACCGTGTCTCCTGGGAAAGACAGAGGAGCACAGATGTCACTGCTGCCCTTCAGGCTGGTGTGGCTGCAGACAGCTCTCAAAGGATGGTTTCCAATCCCCACCGGGCCCCTCCCTACTACTTTTTATTTTGTAACCAGCGATATTTCCTGGGAATATAGATGGGATGCTTACATCATAATGTACAGGTACTAGATGACAATTATCATTGATCTATTCCCTGAAGCCCTTCCCAGCAATACTGACTAGATTCTATTACTGAACAGAATACTTTGTTGTGTCCTTAAATATTCTCCCTCTGTGGATTATCTAAGTGTTGGTCACCCTGATTTAACTTTCTTTCAAATAATTTAAACTACTCAAATGCCGGTTAAGTTGGTCCAGAAGTCTGAATTTATGACCGTCTGTCATCAGCCCATACCAGACCAGCAGCTTTTCTACTGTGCTGGGTGATAATAGAGACCCAGAAATCTCCATTCAGCTGGACCAACCAGCAACCTGTGGAGTACTTCTAGGGCAGTCATTTCTACATGAATTAATTAGGTCTTCCTGGAAGATTAAACAGATCAAGTAGGCCAAACATCCCTATATCCAGCGTTTGAAGCTAACAGTAAAATAGCTCAGTTTCTAATCTACTTCCTGGCCTCATTAGGATTCAATTAGCAGAGGACACTCTTTCCTAGAGGCCCTTTGGCAGATTTGTGTGTGAACAGTTAACCCGGTGGTAGCAAAGGCAGTTACTTGTGGTCAAACAATTCCGTCTGACTGCAAAGACGAATCCCAAAGATGTTTAGATAGGACTGTACTCACCCTCCCGGAGTGATGCAAATATTTTAAGTGGACAGAGTGAGATAAACTGCATCCAACACTACCCCTGACACTGACCACATCCTGCCGCTGCCAGAGTTTTTGGACTTGAAGGTCAGAAGGGAAAGGTCAAAGGGGTTATGTTAGAGACAAGGAGATGCAGAAGAATTTACAAGTCCGCCTTGACCAGGTTGGAAGTCGTTTCCCAAATAAACAACACTGGACTTTAAAATATATAAATGGACATTCTATGAAAGTATGTAGAAATGATCACGTATTTCTTAATCAGGGGAGCACTCATCAGACCATGAAAAGCCGGGTATTTGAGGATTAGACAACCTTGTGCTGATTCTTTTATGTGTGCGTTTTCCTCCTCTGCGCAGCTGCCTGAATGCAGACGTAGGGAGATTTCTTCTTCTTCTTCAAACAGGGTGTATTATAGCTGTCATTCAGCCTTGAAATAGTTTTTCTCTCCAGTGGAACATCAGGCCAGTGATATATCTGTGTGGCTCTACCTACCTGTCACTTTTCTGCTGGCCCTAATGTGTTAGTATTCCACAGAAAGCCCAACTAGCCAATGACAGCACTGGAAGCTAGCTGCTGCCTTTATGGGACCCGGCAACAGGAAGAAGTATTTCATTGGCTGCCTGGCTGTCAGTTAGAGGGGAGGCTACTCCAGATGAGCCTCAGCTGTCAAGATGGAGATGAGGCATGGGGGTGGGGCAGATATTTGAGCGTAGAGCGTTCCAAGTCCAGGCAGCCTTGTCTTGCTCTTTGGCCGCTGTCTCTGTGTTTACGGGAGGAAGAGATCTCACTCCAGTGATCTCACTACAAAAATGAAGACCTCTTCAAGGGCAAGATAGGTCTCAAGGTCAGATACTGGCAAAATAACTTTGGGGATAGACTCTGTGTTCAGCAAACCCATTGGACATGGCATCTCCCCTCCAGCAGACCGAGGCTTCCCTGTCTACCCATGGACATGCTCTGATTCCATTCCCACAGAGGCCCTCCTATGCTCTTATAGCCGCTGCAGGGAGCACCAGTCTGAACACCCGCTAGCCGTGGGCACAGTCCCCCATGTTGTCAAGGAAAAGCAGAGTCCTGACTAATGCGTTTGCTAATGGCCATATTCTGTTATCAGAAATTCCATAGGCCATCCAGATCTTGGAAATGATACTATGTTTGAGGGGGAAAGCCTTTAATTATAATGCTTATCATTGAATAATAGTTGCAATAAAGACTCATCTCTGGGGTTGCCAAGTTACTTTAATTACAGCGATGGATAACCAGAGCGTCCACATTTAGTGTCGGTATTTCTGCTCTGGAAGGAAAATGCGTTTCTGTTTTGAGTTGTAAATTGAGCTCCTAGCGATTCATATTGCCTTAAAATACCCAGAGATGCCCAGAGAGCAGGTCGTACCTCCAGCCAGGGATCCCGGGAAGAAGGTGGAAATAAAACTGAACGACAATGAAGCTGAGCTGTGGCGTGTGTAGAAATTAACGGTGTACTAACTACCTAACTGCCCGAAATAAAACCAGAGAGGCAGTGATTTCTGTTCTACTGAGTGGAGGTGGCAAGAAATTTTATATGTTGCTGGATTGGGTACTGTTGTAAACGAAACCTAAACTCTGGGTTTTGGCAGGACCTGAGAAGGGAGCTTGGAGCCTCCATTTTCCCTTCTGATTTGGCCATTACTCAGCTTTCCTATGGCTTCACTTCTCCATTCAAAGTTGATACCAGCAAACAGCTTCTAAGACACGGTAAACTGGAGCCAAGGGTCCTGGCCAACAGCCGAGGACTGGGACACTGTTCAAGTCAGGCATAGTGAAATCAACAACAACAACAAGTACAATTGCTGCCATCCAACCAGCCCCTGCTGTGTGCCAACCTCCTCAACTGTGTTCAGCCGCTGTCAACGCCACTCTCAGAAGTGACGGCTGGCTTCTGTGCCCTGATGAGGTGTGGGATACAGCAGAGAGTGAAGCAACTTGCTCTAGGGAGCTTTAATAGGGAATTCAGACCCCTGCCCGCAGCTGCCCTGTGCAGCACCCTGCTGCTGAGTGTAGGGACAGCCCTTCCAGCAACGCAGCATGGGACAAGAGAGAGGGGCATGTTTCTGATTTCATATGTGAACAGTTTTGGTCTGCCTTAGACTTCTATCTGTAGAGATGAATAATTTTACAGAATGGGTCAGTTTTATTATTAAAAATAGCATATAATATATTTTGATTATATTCTTTACCTCCCTACCCACCTAACTTCATACTATATAGTCTCTCTATCAAAAAATGGTTAAAACAAACAAAAGGACTGTAAGACAAAACATAACAAAACAACACACACACAAAACAAAACAAACAACAACAAAATGGAGTCTACCTGGGCCCAGAGCCTACCTGCCCTGGAGTGTAGCTGATAGACCAAGGGACACTTCAGTGAACAGCTATCACTTACAAACACCTTCTTAGTTAGACATGGGACTCTCTGTCCACTTTCCCTTCTCCGGACTGGAATTTTGCTGAGTTTGAACTTGTAGGCCCTGTGTGTGCTGCCATAGTCCCTGTGGGTTCCTATGTATGTCAGGCTTGTTGTGTCTGAAGACACTGTTTCCTGGGAGTCGTCCACCATCACTGACGCTTACTAACTTTCTGCCTTCTCTTCCGCACTGATTTCTAATTTTGAGGATGCTGAACACTGAACGTGGGTCTTCTGCAGGAGAAGCCTTCGAACAGCTGAAAGCTCAGTCCTTTAGGGAAGATCTGATTCCAAGCGGTTGCATTCCTTATTTGTAACAATAGTTTATATATATTATATATTTGTATATAAATTTATATATTCACTACTCTGCTATTTTAACTATATACATAATTTCTGCTTTTCCAGATATAGATATACACATGTCAGTTTCTGTGTGGTATAGTGTCGTTTGTCATCTTTGGAATGGGGTGACAACACCCTGGACTCATCTCTGTGACATGAACCAGTTGTTTGGGGAACCTGGGATTAGGATTTGTCTATCCGGCTTTAATGTTGTGACCCACTTATTGATGAGAGAGCTGTCTGTAGTCAGGAGCACTGCCTGTAACCATGAAAATAGCAAGGCTAACCAGCTCTGTAATCCTGCAGCCACCACCAGAAAGAAAGAAAACTTTGGGCAAAGGTAGCCTGATTGAAATAGGAATCTCTGGGAGGGAGCATTAAAAAGAACAATCACCAAAAATAAAAGGGAAGAAACACAGTCAGAAGAAGATTGCCGTATATTGCTATATCTCCAGCAAAAAAAAAAACAAAAACAAAAGTGTGATAGTAGTAATCATAGAAGATGAATGGTAAAAATACAGTGTGTCTGGAAGAGAGAGCAATTCATTCCGCCTGCCTACACAATCGCGCATGCTCTGTCGGGCTCCCAGAAATGACTTTAGGCATTCATCTACATTATTTTCACTATCTAATTCTAGGTCAGGAAATTTCTAGTCCTGGCAAGAAGCCACATTGGTATTTTATTTTTATTCCCCCAGAAACTAGCTTGCATGCTGAAGAATAATTTTTATCAATATAAATAATCTCCCCATTGGTGTTTTATATCATACGCAATGACAAACTGTGAGCTGTAGCATTTTTTGCTTTGACAGCTTATGGAATCCATCATCTGTTTTCATAGATCTTCATTCAGAAAAAATATTTGATTTCTCAGGATTTGTAGCCCTATCAGAAATATTTGAATAAAAGATTTGCAGCTTTTGAAATCAATATCTGGATTTACTGTTGAAAGCTTGGTCGGTGGGTGAGATGCTACTGTAATCGTTTATCCTTTGTGACCTTTAAAGAAGTGGAAAAATGGCTGCTGTCTCGTGCTCGTCATTTAGACCACCGACACCAGTAAGAGGAGTGGCATCTTCCAGGCATCCTGCAGCTCCCGGCTCTTGCAAGAATTACCTGCATCACTGCCTGGAGGCTGGGGCCTGCGTAATCTCGGTCTTTCATAAAATAAAGTCGGACCACATAGACAAAGAGCTTTGCTAAAGAGTAACCAGAACAGAGAGAAATATGACTTTATTCATTTCCAACGCATAGGTTTATAATCTGCCTGTGCTCTTTCGAGTGAGTTAGTACGCGCTGTATCTAGAAGGATCCATAAAACGATCAGAGTCTGAAGTTCCCGTTTACCCAAATCATCATCATAAAGGAAAAATGCTTTTCTCGGTGAGAATTCCAATTTTAAAAATACTCCATTCTTGATCGGTTATATGATTTATCATTATTAGATTTACTATGCATGTGTCTATTAATCAGCTCTTGGTACGCAGGTCTAAGTACGACCGTTACATTCTATGCGGTATCAGAAATGTCTCACGTCTCAAACCGAAGCTGCAGAACGCTACCAGTTAGTCTGAGACCTCAGGAGTAGACACCTAAGGAGGTCAGGGCAATTTAAGATGAGAAGAAGTGGCATAAAGTGAGTAAAGTGTATAGCGGGAGAGGCCACTGTAGCAACTCCTATGGGAGTATACGGCTACAGTGTATAGCGGGAGAGGCCACTGTAGCAACTCCTATGGGAGTATACGGCTACAGTGTATAGCGGGAGAGGCCACTGTAGCAACTCCTATGGGAGTATTTGTTTCTCATTCTGGGTACATGTCAGCAGCTGGCCCTCTGTGCCCTGTGACCCCATAGCATCTTCATGCCAGGATTCAGGCTAAAGGAGAAGCCCCACCTGAGATAGGCCATGCTTACACAGACCATGCTTAGGGCGGAAAAAGAACAAGAAAGTTAGCAAAGCCACGGGATTGGTCTTACTGTGTGTGCGTGTATGCGTGCATGCATATTTGCATGCATATGACCTTATGATCTTTTGGCAAAACTGAAGTCTCAGTCAGGGAGCTTTTATCACCCTGGAGAGGCAGTAAGCTGTGTGACAATACACGAGTCTATAGATTGCTCACGTCTGGAGATTACTGTGTGACAATACACGAGTCTATAGATTGCTCACGTCTGGAGAAGAAAGAACAATCGGGACGATCTCACCACAGTGACTACCAAGGTAAGAGTCCCCTTCAGTTATTAACTCTAAAGAGAGGCCTAGTAAGGAAAGACACCTATGGGCAGTGTTTGATGAAGTGGCCTGGCCCCACGCCCCTGTCCCTGCTAACTGGTTGATCCCTGGGGCAGGGGTACCTTTTCTCCTCCTGTCCAGCACAGTGTGAACACACACTGTATAATTCTGAGAAGGTTTGTTATATGCTTTGGTTCATGCTGATACAACTAAAGTTAGTTCATCGAAAGGATGCCCAGAACAGCCAGAACAGGGTGGTTCAACTTGTTAGCATCCTTCCTCTCGGCACAGACTATCACTGCGGGATGTCAGCATCTTTAACCTTCTGCTTCCTGCTAGCTAGTCCTTCCTCTTCCGCACCGTCCTGTGTCCTTCCTCGTTTCTATGATTTCACCTCCAGGCAATCTTCTAGCACTGTCTTCTGAACTGAAGTCCTCTGCGTCTTGGGACGTTTGTGGCCAGCCCTGCTTTTCCTGGCCTTGATAGATTTCCTTGCTGCACTGGGTTATAAGATGAGGGCAGCTTGTCTTTCCACACAGTCTAGACTCTGAAAAGACGAATGTTCTCACTCAGCCAAATCCTTTCTCTTCCTCCCTTTCTCTTCCTCCCTTTCTCTTCCTCCCTTTCTCTTCCTCCCTTTCTCTTTGGATTGTTCATGGCTTAACTTTCTCCACCCTCTTTCCAGAAGTTAAACCTCTCTGAGCCCTCCTTCAAGTGTGAGTTAGTGAGAAACCAGCTGCAGGTGAGCCAGTAAAACCTGCTCAGCCCCTTCCTCTCTACTCCTCTTGTGGGGCCGAGCGAGGAATAATTTATCGCCATAGTAGATGCAGTGAGATTGACCCTCTGGGGTTTCTGCACCGTGTCCCCACAGCTGACACTTGCTTAGCTCGCCATGCCTTTTGTGACTTCATTCCTCTGCCTCTCCCTTCCTACCCTTCTGGTACACATCCTCAGTCTTCATCCGCCTTCACGGCTGAAGCCCAGACAGCAGCACAGTGTTACGTGGGGCTGACCACTCATGATGCTTACTGCCAGGTGCCAGAAGGCTTCGGTGAAGAGAAACGGCCAGCAAGGGACCATCATTTAAAACGTCTCCAGTCCCCGTAGCCAATGTCTGTATTAAGCCTTGATCCCGGTCCATTCTTGTCCCAGAAGAAGACTAAGGAGACCTCATTATAAACAACTCCCCTTGTGTTTCCATCCCTTTGCCTTCTGTGTAGATGAATTCAGACATGCTATTGACAAATTCGAGGGACAGTGAAGCTGGAAAACAAAAACAAAAAACCCTTTTGCTCCTGGGAATTTCGCTGGGCAATAGTAGCAGAGCCTTATGCTCCCCTCTCACTGGCTCTGCCGCCCTCCTCTGACTTGGAGCATGAAGAGCAAGCAGGGGCTCCATTCTCTCAACTTCCCATTAAAAAGGAAGCTTTCCTTAAACCTCCAGACACAGCTCCCTCCTACTTCCTACCCCCTCATCCTCCTGATACACATCCCAGAGAAGGTGTCAACTTCCATGTGTCCGCTTCTTTTATATACATCTGTCCTCTCCTTCCCTTCGGGAAGTGTCTACCCGGAGAGACACGAAGATGCCCACACGGCACTTGGCAACACACCTGACGACTCAGAAGCCTTCAGGAAGGTATTTACTGGATGGACGAGAGTAAAAGACGCAGGCTGTGGAACTCCAGCGACGGAAGGAGCGGCTCCCACAGCACCGCGAAAATCGACCTGAGAGACACTGCCTGTGTTCTGCACAGTCAGGAACTGGATGGGGGTGACGCTGTTAGCCGAGGAGTTCTGCCGAGCCAGGAACGGTGACAGCAGCTGAGACCAGGCCCTCTGAGAAGGAACGCCTTTCTTGGGACGTCCCTCAACAGGAGTTCTACATAGCTGTTTTCTAAAGAGTGGAATATTAGGATAGGAAAGCAGGGAGGCCAGTGTGAATTCAGCCAACCAGGTATGAAGCCCGAGACCCAGCTCTCACCAGCTCCACACATACGCATCTCCTCCATCCCAGTAGCTGGGGAGGCTGACGTCATCTTCAACAGGTTGATGCCTCCAAGCCTTCCCTTATGAGGCACTGGCATTGGTAGTATGTCCCTCTGGTGTTACCTTGGAGACCCAGTTCTGGATGTTTTCTCCCCAGTAATGAGTAGAGTATAATTTACTGGAAGAGAGATCTTCTAAAAGGCATGGGGAGAGGAAGAGTTGGATTTATAATCTGCATGCTTCTGCAGAGGGGAGCAATGTGCGTGCGTGCAGCACAGAATGTTTATTTTGAAGACTTTCACTATTCACCTTGCAGTAACACCGACAACTGCCTGCCGTGGGTTAAATGACATTTCCCTTTAAACCCATAAGTTGAGGCCTTCGTGACCAGGCCTTTAGAATGTGACTGGGCCTGGAAGTAGGGTCTTTAAAGGGGAATTTACAATTGAGGTAGAAGTCATCCCTAATCCAACAGGAACAGTGCCCCTTTGAGAAGAGGAGAAGATACCAGAGCTACTCAAGCATAGCAAGCCAGATGGGGACACAGCCATCATCACAAAGGAAAGCCCCAGGGAGAACCAAGATCTGGCAGCACCTTGGTTTGGGACTTTTAGCCTCCAGGCCTGTGGGAACACACCACTTCTGATTCAGCCACCTATGAGCCTGTTTCAGGCAGCCCCAACGGGCAGACCAAGCAGACCTCCCTTTCTCTCCCTCTCTCCCCCTCTCCATCCATCTACCTACCTATCTCTAGTCCTGCCTCTCTCCCTTCCTTGGCTTCATGGCTGTTATGCGATGAGCATCCTTCCTCCACCAGGCTTTTTTATCACGTCTCTTTATGTCTGAAAGCAGTGGGGCCAATCAACCGTGCACACATCTCATAAGCCAATAAGTCTTCTTCCCTTAAGTGGATTTTTCTCAGGAATTTGTCACATCAGGGAAAGCTGCTAACACAGCGGTCGCAGCAGCAACGTAGTTCATATGACAGCCATGGACATATAACAGCCATGGACATTCAGTATTTCCTATTTCTATGCACTGGGCTTTCTCCTTCTGTTACGCCTCAAGCTGCCATGCAGCATGGTCTTGTGGTGGTTTATCCAAGGAATGCTCAGTCTGAGACTCACTTCAGGGTCTTGCTGGCAGGCCCTCAAGGATCGGGGTCAGCGTAGGATTAGCTTCGACACCTGTTGGGAAGAATGTTCTAGGCAATCACAAGGCGAATTAAGTAGATGGCACAGAGAAAATTCAAGAACTCGTGTGCTACCTTTTGGTAATGGCACTGCGCTAGCAAGCTCATGTCTACGGTGTGTGTCTGCTCCTCCAGTAGACAGCTTGTTCATTCAGGAAGACCTTGGTCTCTCAAGAGTTGATCCTACGTGTGTCCAATCAGCACAAAACTAACTGGGATTCATTCCAAAGGCAGCTATGAGCTTAGAGAATTCCCCTAGTGAATTCATACAAATAAAAGCTAAGACAGTGTTCTCCCAGATGGGCCTAGGATGTTCATCATAAGAAATGGACCACGCGGCAGGTCATTTGCAGCTAAATCCCAAGTGCTGTTCATGGCGTACCAAGTTACTTTGCACTGGACAGGAATGGGTGACCCTTAGCTTGGCATCGGCCCATTTCCAGAGATAGTAGGGGCAGTTCAGAGCCAGGATTTGCAGCTCAGAGTCAGATGTGACTCTGTTGATTGCACTGCGAATTTAGAGTGGTCACTTTATTTATGTGGCTTCCTTATAATACAGGATTTCAAATACCCCCAGCTTAAATATTCTTAGTGCACTTATAAAGAACCAATGAGTTAATATTCACGAAATACCAAAAGCCATTTCTGGCATTCCATGAGTCCTGTGGGGAAAGTGCCCTGGAATTCCTTCTGCATCTCCGTAGCTCAGCTTCCTCCTCCACTAGTGCTGGAAGCCTAAGGCCTCTCTGCCTCTGCTTTCATCCAGAGGAGCAAGCAGGTGTCTGGAACAGACAGCAACAGGTCTACTTTGCTCTGAGTGGTCAGGGCCGACCGGCCACCCACTTTGTGATTTCTCCCCGTTTACTGAACATCACAAAATGCAGTATTGTGTGTCAAGCGACCCAGGATTGTATTTTCCATTTTATAGGTCCTGAGAAAGCTTCCTTTTCAGCTGTAGAGGAGGCAGCTTATGACTCCCTTTGATAAGCCCTCAGCTACGCAGGTCCGAACAAAGCCAAGGACCAGCCGGATCAGAGGAGTCCGGGTACTCCCAGCCAGACAATCTCACTTCTTGAGCTCCATTCAAATTAGCTGCGGGACTCATAATTCTGTGTTTTCATTTATTGCTGCGGTAAACTAAATGGTTCTTTATCCGAATGTTATTTCCTGGCTATTAATCCAGTCGTTACTTTGGACTGTGACACTCCTCTTTGATTTAGGGATATGGCACCTTATAAATATGTAAAAGCTGAAGACTGACACTTTGAGAAATCGACTTTGATTTGTTTTGTTAATGTCGTATGGCTGGAGTAATTATAGGTTGGAGGGTAGGGCTCCATCCTGTGCTCCTCAGGCGGGATGGGGGGGGGGCATGTATCTACAGCACAAGGAACTGGGCAGTAGAAGGCCTTTCTGGGGCTTTGGCAGGTGAGATGACCACACCTAGCTCCTCAGGATGTCCTCTGCCTTTTATTCTTCATTGCACAGAACCTGCTCTTACATCCAAGACTGTATGGATGGAAACTGCCCATATTTGGTAAAATGGTCCAAGGAAGATCTCTCCTGAAAGTCTGGGGATGTTTTATGCATCCGTACACGCCAGCAAGGGTTTACTGCAGGGCTCAGGGTGACGTATGGACTGGTGTGATTTAACTGTGGATCAATCAACCTATTAGGGAAAAAAGACAAGGTCAATAAGGTTGGGTCTCAGTGAACCAGAGGTCATCCTCCATTTCTCAACCTAATGTTCTTATTTCCTTTCCATTAACATTTCATAATGAAAAAATGCCTATATTCTTTAATTTTTGAGATAATTAAGTGAATTTAGTGCCTTTGAAGGGGGAAGATTTATAATGGCACAGAGAACCACACTATTAATAACCGGAAGACAGGGGCCACTGGGAGAGCAGCAATGATGTCGCCATTGCCATTTAGGCTTCTTTGGTTACAATCGGTAAGAGGTTTCAGCTCCCTATTTCAACACAGAAACAAACTTTCCTGCTGAGAGCAGAAAGACCTGTGTCATTTTGCATCCTGCCTTTGTCTCTCAGGAAGCAGTTTTCTGGTTGCTCTTAAATCTGAACAAATTGCAACAAATAGAGATATTTTCAAACACTTGGCATCCTCTATACGCAAACCATCAAAGTGGGAGGGGAGCGGAGCTGTTCTGGAGCTTTCCGAAGGAGGAGCAGTGTGGTATTTGTTGGTTATCACGGCCTGATTAGCGTGGTCACTCGCACTGAACACGCAGGCACGATACACATGGCTGCCGCCAGTTGTATGTGTTAAAAGAGACTGAGTACTAAATCTGGCTTACTTCTGAGTTCCCAAGTTGTCCATTAAAATGTATCATTTAATAGCAGCATTTGATGATTTCCAGATTAAAACAGTCACTTAAACATCCTCATTGTTTTCTTTGTTCCCTTCCTAGGCCTTTTAAAATAATCATAGAGGATTTTGTATCAACTCTCAAAGCCAAATAAATTGAGAAAGAAGTTACTAACGACAACACTTTGGAACCTAGAGAACAGACAGATAAATGGGATTTAACTTAGCAAACCCAAGAAAGTCAAAACAGCTAGCAATGGGAAGTGAGAGGTCATTTTTTTGTTTTGTTTTGTTTTTGTTTTTTGTTTTTCAAGACAGGTTTTCTCTGTAGCTTTGGTGCTTGTCCCGGAACTAGCTCTTGTAGACCAGACTGGTCATCTTTACACCATCTAATCCCCACCCCCCAGCAAACAGCTCAGGAGCTGGCTCTGAGTGACCATGAAAGCCGGACTGCTGCCAGAAAAAGCGGCGCGTCTAAGGGCAGTTGAATCCAGGCTCCCGGTCCCGCTCCCTGGTATCTGGAAGCTAGCCTTTGGTTAGGTAGAGCAGGGAAATCTTTGCACAGGGGCCATCTGTGCAGAGGAGGGATGGGGTGCGGGCTGAAGATGAACAAACAGTTCCACACTGAGGCTCCCCAGACGCCCCCTACAGACTCCCAACTAGATACCAGCCAGATTCTCCAGGGAACAGGAACTGATAAACAGCAAAGACATGAGGAGGCTTCCCCAAGAAAACAGGTCACTCAACTCCTCAGCAGGGTAACCTCGAAGCTGTACTAGACTCTTTTAAGCAAGACTGGGAAACCAAAAATTACCAGACACCCAAGGAAATCCTCCAAGACTTTTGAAGCCTCTGATACCTTAAACTCCCTTACTGGAGGGTAATTGAGGAAGACCCTGAGCCATCTGAGAATGAAGGGAAAGGGTGGTGGGTGCTCATTCCTTGGCCTACTATCCTTAAAGTGAAGACAGCAACATGCTGGTCAAACAAGCCAGTGCCATGAAGACCAATACTGCACGGCTCCCTGTGTACACAGAGCAACCACACATGGAAACCAAAAACAGCAAAATGGCTGCTAAAAGCTGAGATGGGATCATAGATGTCGCTCAGTGGGTATGATTACACAGGACGAAAAGTTCTAGAGGTCTACTATACAATAATATACATGTATCTAATGATTCTGTTAGCTTGAGTCTTTGTGTAAATTAGCATATGTGTTTCTGTCACCATAAGAACAAAGATCAAAGCAGAGTGGTCAAAAACAAATAGAGAAGGAGAAGAAATGCCCAATGGACTGTCATTACCATCTTCAGAGAAGTGAGGGTAGTGTCCTGGTTGTTTCTCTCTTGCTGTGGTAAAACCCTGGCCAAGACAACTTGGGGAGGAAAAGATTTATTTGACCTTACAGGCTGTAGTCCCTCATCTAGAGAAGTCAGAGCAGGAACCTGGAGCCGTCTCTTCATGACATCCATATTGATCAAAGCATCTATGCTGTGGGATAATGTTCTTGTATACTGTAAAGATTTGACACTCATATTAGTTTAATAAAACATTGAATGGCCAGTAGCCAGGCAGGAAGTATAGGTGAGGCAACAAGACTAAGGGAATTCTGGGAAGGTAAAAGTCAGAGATCAAGTCACAGAGAAAATGAGATGAGAATGCCTTACTGAGGAAAGGTACCAAGTCACAAGGCTAAACATAGACAAAAGTTATGAGTTAATTTAAGTAAGAGCTAGTTAATAACAAACCTGGGCTAATAGACCAAACAGTTTATAATGAATAAGCCTCTGTGTGTTTCTTTGGGACTGAACAGCTGTGATATTGGTCAGGACAGAAACTTCCATCTACACATCTAACATTTTCAAAGGAGACAGTGTTGTCATTAATAAGTTCTCTACCAATTTATTTGACAAGAAGTTTGCACCAATGGTAAGCACATAGGTGATAACAAAGTTCACAGTAAAGAGGATTGTTATCCCAACATGGCAGCGCATAACTAGTTCCAGCACTCAGGAGGGAGTTCGAGGCCAGCCTTTGCTCCATTGAGAGACTGACGAGCTACTACTAACCCTACCATAGAATTTAAAATGACAGGTGGTCATAGTAAATTGTATGAGTTAACTATGAATATCTCTCAGGTGTGCATAATGGTATAATTGTTGAATAGTACCTAACAAAGTATGAATGTAGGTATGTATGTACGTATGTAGGCATGCAGGCATGTATGAAATGGTCTAGTGCATGAGGCAGCAGAGGTTGTTAGATGTAGCATGAATCAGACTGACCATTGTCTTCAACGGTGGGGGCCTTGGATAATTCTTCAAACAAAGCAATTGTAAGAAGTAATAAGATTGTAACTATCTTACTTGATTAAAATAAATCAAGGTGTTGAAAGTGGTTGCTCTGGGTAAGAAAACGTTTGTTGCCAGAGGAATATGACTGTGTGTCTGTGTTTGTAAAGCATGGTGGAGGTGATTTGCATTCAGCCCTGACATGTTTAATCCTGCAGAGATCCAAATGCATCAGTGTTTATTGCCACCCTATTAACAATAGCCAAAATATGGAATCAGCCTAAGTGTCTGTCAGCAGAATGGCAGCTAAGTAAAGTGTGGTTCCTAAAGACAGTGATAGACGATGGCACGGAGTTTTGTGCAGTTATAAGGAAGAAGGAAGGAAGAAGTTGGGCTGGGATATGGCTCAGTGGATAAGTGGTATCTGTGGGAGCATAAGGACCTGAGTTCAGACGGCTGGCCCCACATAAAGCTGTGTGCCTCTGTTACCTCAGTGCTGCGGCTGGCACAAACAGGGGACAGGGGGATCCCTGGAGATCACTGGCCAGACATCCTAGCCAACCGATGAGTTCTAATTGAGTGATAGGCCCTCTCTCAAGAGAGAGGAAGGTGGAGAGGAGAGTGAAAGACACAATGTCAACCTCTGGCTACCACATGCACACACTTGTGTGTGTGTGAACTCACACACAAACAGGTACACACAAAAATGCCAAAAGAAAAATAAAATTGTGTCACTTGAAGCAAAAATAGACAGACATAATAAATAAATAAATAAAATGGATCTGGGAACCAGCATGCTAAATAAAACAGGCCAGACTCAGGAAGGCAGATATTGTGTGGTCTCGCTCGTATGTGGGATATATATTCAAATACATGTGTGACATCACATGGAAATGGGACTATTGATGGAGAGGAGCAGGGCTAATAACAGGGAGGGAGACGGGAAAGGGGTGGACTTTGAGCAAAATGCTTGACATGCATGTGTGACATTCCCAACAAAATCTGTTATTTTGTACACTTATTTTTAAAAAACTAATGTAGATTTATCTAACTTTTATGAAAAAATTTTAAAGTAAATAAACAAGCAGGACACTCTCGTGGAGACACATACACACCAAGAAGATATCTGCCACAGTGAAGTCCACAAGCCTTGCCATTTAATTCCAGGAATCCAGTATCTGCAAACCTATTGGTATTTTAAAATGATTTGGTAAAGTCCAAGGGAATTAATTTTTGATTGAATTAAAGTCTTCAAACTGGAAGCTTAGCTGTCCCAATACATAGATTCGGTCATCGCTCATCCACAGTGGGGAATAAACAGTGTTTGTATTTTTAGCTTAGGCACATAAACTTTTGCAGAAAAGCACGGGGTTGGAGAGGCAGGATTGATTATGTGGTTTCTGGAATGCCCGGAGTGACCAGAGCTGGGTTTAATTGCTTAGCCAAAGTAGTTCCAGGGCATAAATTACTTGCAGGGTAATTTATACCCAGAGAATAGACTAGGAATACAAATACACAATGGTCTCTGGTAACTTGAAAGCCATTAAATAACCCACACACACAGCAAGAATGGCCCAAATGGCATGGTAACCCAGCCAATTGGCATAAAAATGATTTCCAAAGATTTGGTTTCCCTCTCCTTTAGTCTTGTGCAGGATAACTGATTGACAACCACCTAACAGGAGTGTTCGGAAACTCTAAATTAGGATGGCCAGTGTTAGAAGTGTGCCGTCTATTGCTTAAGCAATATAGCAAAATTGATCTTTTAACTGAAACTGCCCTCTCTCCGAGCAGCTCTATTTTATCATCAATGCAGCATGTTTTGTACTAGAGATGAGCTGTTTGCCCTTTTCCGTCCTTCTGAATATATAGAACATATGTTTAATCGAGAGTATTTTTGAAAGGGACGGGATACAAGAATGCAAAGAAAAGCGGTGTATTCCCACGTCCTGTTCCGCATGGAAGCAAATAAAATTCATAGCTGCTGGCCACCCAGATGTTTCTGCACTCAGCAATATGCATCAGAGTACATTGTACGGCCATAGTTCCAGTAAACTAGACAGTTGTATATTCTAAATTTGGCAGAGAGATCCAGTGTGTATATTTTATCTTCTAATTAGCTTCCCTTCTCTCCCTCCCCACTCCATTTTCTTGGGCATTTGCTGCTCAGAAACAAAAGACATTTATAGCTCAGAGTTTAGCCGTATCAGGGAGTAAGCGCGGGTCAGGCCTGATTTATGTGGCATCGCCGATAAGCCAGAGAGAGTGGGACACGGGGTTAGGTAAAGCTAGTGAACTTGGCTTGGCTTGTGTCTTTGATTCCGTAGGCAGCCAATATCCCTCTGGTGTCAGAGCTGGCCATCGACGACATTCATTTTGATGACTTTTCCCTTGACGTTGACGCCATGATCACAGCTGCCCTCCGGATGTTCATGGAGCTGGGCATGGTACAGAAATTTAAAATCGACTACGAGGTAAGGGGTTCCGTGACGGAGCTAAGGGGTGCCCCTGGCAAAGTGTCGCAGCCACTGTGATATAAAGGCTTTTCAAAGATGCTCTGTAGGCAGTGGTTCCTGCCTGTGGACCCCATGGAAGTGCCGCAAGTATCTGGAAGAGTGTTAGTGGAAGTTTAGGGTTTTGTTTTGGTTTGCTAAAATGTCTTTATTAGATTTGTCTTGTGTTATGTGTTTTGCCTGTGTGTAAGTGTGGGCACCGCGTGCATGCCTAGGACCCAGGGGGGGGGGGTCAGAAGAGGTCACAGAACACCCTCATACTCCAGGTAAAGTTGTGAACCAGACCCCGATCTGCCACCAGCACCATAGTTGCTCTTAACAACTCAGCCACCTGCCCAGTCCCTGGTGGAACGTCCTGATGGCCTTGGTGTCCCTTAAATGGTAGTCCTCTGAGGACACAAACCCGTCCCTCACACAGCCTCCCCCTCCCATTTCAGACCCTGTGCAGGTGGCTTCTGACAGTGAGGAAGAATTACCGAATGGTTCTCTACCACAACTGGAGACACGCCTTCAACGTGTGCCAGCTAATGTTTGCCATGCTCACCGTAAGTACATCTGTGAATGGCGGAAAGCCACCTTCTCTTCGTGCGGACCTCCTGGCTTTCTCCTGTATATTTCAATGCCACTGAAAAGTTTCCCCGTGGTGATGTCATGGCAACCCACACATGCCCTGGTTAAGGTGGCATGCATTTGACAACAGCTTCTTTAAAGCCACAAAAGCATCAACACCTTAAGACAGGGGGGCAGCCCTAGAATGGAGACCGGGGCCTTTTCCCAGTGTTCTCTGTTGGCAATCTAGTTCCTTTGCCCAACCTTACTCCCTGCCCCTAACACCTGGACTTTCTATGTAATTTCTTTGTGGAGGAAATAGAGATACGTCACAGGGCAGAGAACCCCCTGGATAAGATTGAGAGGGGGTGTGGGCATGACCGTGAGAATCTGGAATTCTGAAAGAACGCTTGCTTGGGGAAATGTCCAGTGGGGCCTCGGGAGAAGGAAGGGGTAAGAGGAGTGGACACCCAGGCTCAGAAGCTCACTACGCTGAAACTATCTGTCCCCTGGCTTCTAGCCCGTGTGACTTGTCTAGAAGACCGGCACAGCTGGCCAGAAAAGGCCTCGGGGATTAACTCTGAAAGCAAATGTTGACGGCAAGGATCAAAACAAAACCCTCTAGTTATTCCCATTTGCTAGTGAGAAACGTTTTCTGGTGCCTACTTGCATTGCTAAATGACCAAGGAAAGTGTTCCTGACTTCAGTATGTTAGGTTCTCTGCTGAATAGGAACATAGACAAGTTTAGATAAGTACACATTGTGAATATATATAAATATGCTTGCTATACAAAAATGGGGTATGGGTTCCGGATTCTTACAACATTAATACAAATCCCTCATGTCTTTGTACCCATCTTAAAATTTAGACACGAATTAGGGACTTCTGTGTGAAATGCAAATGATGACAGAACATCCTACCTCTTCATCTGAATCTCCACCCTGCTCTCTGCCCATTAAACGCCCCCCCAACCTTGAAGGTACTGATTCAATGCCAGTTTTTCTACAGAGTTCCTCGTTCTCCTAAAACACCAGCCATTCCTTCCTCCTCCACTGTACCAGTGTAGGCGGTGTTTCTAGCAAGTGTCGTAAGTTCCCAATGTCTCATTCTCATTAATTCCACCTGAGGAAAGGGACAGTTCCTTACTCCTTCAGCACGTGTGTTCCCAGCCTCTACATTCCAGCACACCCGTCCTCTGCCGTGCGCTCGGTCAGCTCTCAACCACGGGACTGGTCCTGCCTTCTGCTGTCTACACCATCAGAGCCAAGAGTACGGAGGGGAAATGTTTCGGCTCGGGAGGCTTACTTGCCCAGTGGCCAACACTACCTGGAAACCAAAACACCTTCATCTTGCTCAACTTTAACAGAGCTTAGCAGACGAGAAATAGTTTGCAGGTGGGGAACTCACGAGTCCAGCTCGCTGAGGGCAATGACTTATTAACCAGTTACCTTGGAAAACCTGTGGATTTGTGGAATTTTCAAAATAAGCAAGCAGATAAAGGAAATAGAAATGTTCGTGATACTGTGTTGTCGATATCAAGGTGGTTTTTTTTATGACAAGCCTCTGGGGACACAGGCATCTGGCAGCAGCAGCGTGGGGGTGGGAGGTCATGGTGCAGCCGCAGGTGTAGAAAGAATTGAATATTGAGCTTTCATCACTGAACATGTTCGTGGTATCATCAGTCTTGATGCTTCTTAAGTAGTGTTTAAAAAAAAAAAGCAAAGCATTCCAGCTATGCCCCATCCTCCATATTTGGGGGCATCGTCCTGTCAGAGTATTTTAAGGGTGTTTGTGTTTGCTCAGCAACTTGGAGAGCGTCACTGTTAGGAAAAGTCTGGGTTTTGTTTTTGTATCCATGCTGATGCAAAAATAGAAGCCTTCACTGTTGGAGTTCTCCCAGGGCGACGGGCGGGAGGCTGCGAAGTACAGAAAGGGGTCTTTGGAGAGAGGATGTCAGTGGATATTATTCCAGTCTCCCGCACTCAGACCTGTGCCGTGGCATCTGGAAGAGTCATTGCTTTCCGCTCCGGGGTTCCGCTGAACTTAGTGAAGGATTACCGCGGGGCCGAAATGCTAACTTCTGTTTTTTTCCCACACAAGCATCTTCTCCCGCTTTGATCTTGGAAAGTCTGGTTAAGCCAAATTTTTTGAATCAAGACAGCACTTCTGGAGATGGTGAAGACTGTTTGACCTATGCAGACCAAGTTCACTTCAAATCTAGTTTCTCACGTATGATCTCCTGTGGGAAAGGACAGCCTTTATGTCTGTGTGGGCCCCAGAGCTGCACTCAGCCCTGGAGTCCCCTGAGGTCTCTCATGAGTTCCTTTGCACTGGACATTCTGCCTCCATTCACAGGATCACACATTTTACTTCTGGGTGAGAAGTTAAAGCCAAAACCAAACTTTTCTATTAATCTGGATTTTTTTTTTTGAGGCAAGGCATGTAGCACAGGCTGGCCTTAAACGAGCCATGTAGCTGACAATGCTCTTGAACTTCTTTTTAAAACATGTTTTTTATTATTTTTGAGAATTTTCAAGCATACATACAATGTATTTTGAATATATCCACTTCTCACTCCTTCCTAATTCCTATCAGATATGCTTCCCTTCCTCCCCATCCCAACTTGGCATCATTTTTTTTATTTTACTTTTAATTTTGGGGCAATTTCACACATGAACACTTTACTTACACAAGTTCCACCTCCTTGTCACCATCTAACACTTCCCTTGCCCCCTGCTCCCTCTCCAACTCATGACCTCCTCTTCTGTAGTTGCATAATTATAATTTACACAACTAATTATGATTGTATATCAGTTTTCTGGGCCCACCTGATATTGTCACTATGTGTATATGTTTAGGGCTGACCTCCTGGGATTGGATAATTGGGAGCTCATTGCTGGAGAAGACGGATTCTTCCTCTCTCAGAAGCCACTAACTGCCTGTCGCTCTTCATCTAGGAGTGGGGCCTTGTGAAATTTCCCCACCCACGGGGGCATGTCAACAAGTGTTGTCATTACGCGGGTCTCGTTGATATTTTATGGGTGTAGCTTCCCTGCCGTATATAGAAGGCACAGTCTCAGAGAAGACTTCTTGGTCCTCTGGCTCTTACAGTCATTCTGCTCCGACTTCCAGGACGTTCCCTGAGCCTTAGGTGGAGGAGTTGCATCCATTCTGTTGTAGACGTATCCATTGTGGTTGGACACACCGTGGTCTGTTGCTTTCAGCCTTTTGACCAGTGGTGGATTCTTGAATAATCTTCATCTAACAATCTTCATCTGCTGCAAAAAGAGGCTTCTTCGATGGGGGAGCGGGTGAGAGCTGACCCTGTGGGGATAAGAGCACACGCTTAGAATACAGCTAGGAAATATAACCATTTGGGAAAGCAGCCATACTAGGCTCTCCTCTGGGGCCTATGACCTCGCCTGCCTTGGGAAGTTGGCTAGGTTTACAGCACCAAACATGAATTCCCTCTTCTTGAGCAGGACAGAAATCCAAGTAGGCAGCTGTTGGTTACCTCCAAGGTATCAGCGCCACTATCACACCCTTGGGGATATTTTGCCACATTCTGGTCACTGTGGGGTTAGGAGTTTTACCAGCAAGATGGGACTGTTGGTTGGTGTTTGTGCTTTGACAACTTATGTAGCCCTCTTAGAGGCTATGAGAGCTGGTTTTCAGGGCGCAGGCTTCCTCGTCACTTCTGGCTCAATTCCTTCGAGTGCTGCATCAGAAGTATGTAGTAGCTTCAACAGCAGTTGAGAGACTGCATACTACAAGTTCTGGGAGGCAATCAAGAGCAATAGCAATAGGCTGCATTAGTCTCTCCGACTCCCCCACATCCACCTGGTGGTGGAACTCAAGAGGAAGTTTCCCATGCCTGGCAGTGGGGGGATTGTTAGAATCCTGAGAGAGCGTTATTGCTCTCAGTAGCATAACCGCATTTAAACTGAGTATATATGTACAGAGAGAGAGAGATAACAGAAAGGGAGGGAGAAGGAGGAAGGAAGGGAGGGAAGAAGGAAGGAAGGAAGGGAGGGAAGAAGGAAGGAAGGAAGGAAGGAAGGAAGGAAGGAAGGAAGGAAGGAAGGAAGGAAGGAAGGAAGGAAATCTTTAGACTATACCCCAACCATCTGGTTCAGTCTCCATCACAACGCCACGAGAATGCACTAAGTGTGCTGAAAAATTTCCTCTAGATGGCGCTCCAAGGCAAAATTTCCCATCCAATCTCTGGCAAACAGAGGCGGGCAGTCAAACCTTGAAAGTTTCTTCTCTTCCGACACAAGAGACACTAAGGCACATAGACCAGTCTAAAATGAATGTTTTCCTTTAGAACATGCTCACCAACAAAGCCGGTGTGTCGCAAAGTAGCCTGTTCTGTGAGGATGCCCTGTGTGACGACTCTCTCCTGACCCACCGTGGGATAGCATGCCTTCTCCTGCGACTTGAAACCTGATGGCGTGGGGTTTCATAAATCTATTGTCTGGGAGAAGGGGGAAGGTGCACAGCTATGAGTCACTGCTGAACAGATTTGGCCCACAAACGATGGGACACTGAAATTATAAATATATACACCAATTTCCCTAGACTTTATCGCTAAAATCATTTCACACAGAGGAAAATAAGATTATTGACTCAGAACGGTTTTGCAGAAATCTTCAGGCTCATGTTTAGGAAACCAAATAATTCTAGCCCACTGGAAATTAAAAGAAACAAAGGAGAACTTCATAGGACAAGCAATTTGAAATGGATTTTGATGGACATTCAGTTCACCTGGAACCTCATTGAACACTTATTTATTTGTTCCAAGCTGCTGACAGTAAATTAAAAAAAAAAAAGTGGAATCAAAGCTTCAAGGTTATCTTTTGTTCTAAAGAGATACCTATATAGTTCAAATTTACTGAGTTTTGGCTTCCTCTCATAAATAAACTAGGTAATGCTGTGGTCATTCGTGACTAAAACAGAGAATAAAAATATCAGTGGTACCTATACAAATTCTCCTTATTTATGTAAGTAGAAAGAATTACTTTCCCACTGTGCTAATGCTTAATGAAAGACGACGATGACCTTGTCTGCTGCAGTGCACAGGGTAAACCAGGTACAGGGATGGGCCATGTTTTCTCATGTTCTGTAAACTACAAGGCATGTCTTGATGTCTAAATTGCAGGGACACTTTGGGGGCGCATTATAAATGATGTTCGGTCTCTGGCAGACTTTCCAAGGGGGAAGGAAGGCTTCCTTAGAGTCAGGATGCTTTACTGCCTTATAAATGGATTCATTATCACTTCGGGCAGTGCCCTGCTTCCTGTAGGGGCTTCATAAAGATCCATTGCACTGAAGGAATTCAGTTTAGGGCAAGGTTATTTAAATAACCACGTTGCTCGGTGTCCAGGTTTTGTTTTTTGTTGTTTTTTAAGCACTATAAGATGACGAGCAACTTCCAGTGCTCAAAATCTTGTTCTCATTACATCACGCTAAGGTTCACCTAGGGTTCATGTAGGATATTATGATCCTGCAGAACTCACTGGATATGAAAGGGAAAGAGCATGTGATCACATTAAAATTTATGGTGGTACCCGCGGCATGGCGCTGGTGGGGAACGGCAGTTAAACACTAATGATAACCGAGTGTCACAGCACATCCGTTGATACCTCCTGACATTTGCCGGGAAATCTTAAATCTTCAGCGTGGAGGTGGTGGGCTTTCGGCCATCTTTGTGCGGTCATTAAGGTTATTTGGAGAGACAGCCACACCATTTTCCTGATAATTCATCCTGGAGAGCAGAAGGGACATTTAGGGGGAGATCGGTCCTTCTCTCAAACTGAGAGTCTCGCGCCATCCGCCGACCACCGTTGTCAGCTAAGTCCTTGAGCTTTGAAGTAAAAAATTCTCCCAAAAGGAAGCTCAGGAGCACAATTCGAACTCTTTGCCTCCCCCTGGGGAAGGACAGGGCCATGCAGTTGTTAAATAAAATGTTTCAGTAACCAGAAGCCTCATCACGACAGAATCAAATGCCCTTGTCAACTGGGACACAGGGGTACAATGAGCTCTTGATGTTCTAGTCTCTGACAGACTAAAGTCAACGGTAATGATGCTTAAGATCTCCAGACAGGGTTTCCCTAACGCCACCTTGCCAGTTACATAGTTACACTTACCTTAACGTAATCGCTACATGTTATATAGCTATTGCTACACTAGTATAATGGAATTCGCATGGGGGAGAAACACGTAAATCTTCTTATCAGTGTAAAGTAGAAGTATAGCAAATTTTGTATTTAGGGGAGGCATGGTGCTTAATCTTTCTCCAGACATCAGGTGTGGACACTGTAAACTGTCCTCGGAATTGACGGTTCAACCGCATTTGAGACTCTTGCTTTTTAGACCTCTGGAGGGCTCTTATTTTCAGTCTCTCTGCCTGCACTCCAGAGCCCCAATCAGGCACTCCGTGCCCCTAGCTAACGCTCTCTTTATTCACATTTATTTTATAAAAGAAAAGAGACAAGGCCACACCTAAATAAGAACCTGGTGCGCTGGTAGCCAAACATACGACGGGGCAGGAGGAGCGTCCAACCCATTTCCTCTCACAGGAGAGTCACCTCCATAACTCACTTCAGGAACTGCCATTCATGAGTTATGAGTCGTTCCCTTCCCAGTGAAAATAAATTCTCCCACACCATCGGCCTGCACTGGGTGTTTTTTTTAGGACATGTAAATTGTAAAAGCGCATGGACGTAATCGTGTCTGACGTTAGCACCAAATTGTAAGCCCTTGCTCACGGACACAGGTTCGGAAGGAACTGCGACGAGTTTGGGGGCTGGGAATGTCTAGTTACAATACCTTTTTGTTTTTGTTTTTTTTTAGTGGGTTTATTCTTGAGGTTTTTATGGTGTTGGTAAACTGCTTAATCTGTCGCTTTGTGTTTTATGACGCCAGGCAAATCCTCCAGGTCGTCGAGACCCAGCAGCCCAACCACAGTCGTTTATCACGGCTTCCATTTTCCGCACTGTTTGACGTCCTAGTGGCTAGTGGCGCTCTCTTGGGGCTGAAACCTGGCACCTAAGGGTGTTAAGTTAGGGGCTTTAAAAACTTTTAAATTTTCATGGGTCTCATGTTTAATCCTGATTCACTGATGGAAAATAAAACTTGGGGCTAGCTTTGAAGAGTCCCCATATTCCTGAACTCCATCAGCTTGCGTCTCTTGGAAGCCCTGGGAGACCTTGCTTTCCGCACAATTAATATGCACCGAGTGATCTCTCTGTGCTCATGGCCCTGTGATATTCTATTGTGCTCACTCGTGATTTGCCATAAATAAAGCATAGACCGTATTTCCCCCCACATCTACAGACACGCATTCTTAAAGCTAAGGTTCCGGGAATCCAGTAGTCCTCTCCCTTCCCTTCTCTGTAAAATGCGTTCAGCAGATGTGTAAAAGACAGTGCTGTTTACCGTGTATCTAAACTGAAGCAGAAGCCTCGGTTTCCTTGAGTGTTTCCCTTCTAATTGATGCATTATGTTTAAGTTCCACAGTGGTACCTAGGGTTTTCCTTGTGCCGTTCTGTTCTCTTTACATATTTTATCAGAATGTGAAAGAAGAAATATAAGGACTGATTTTTATATGACCACATCAGGACTTCCTCAGGTGAAAGGCTGAGCATCCCCAGCCCATCACCTAATCCTCATGTGATTCCAGCATTAGGAGAGGCTGAGGTAGGCAGATTGCTGTGAATTCAAGGCCAGTCTGGGGATTCACAACAAAACCCTGTCCAAAAAAAAAAAAGCATGTTGACAGATGCCAGGAATTTGTGTTTGAGATATTCTTGCAAAAAGACCAAACGAGGTGATTAGATTTACAGATGGAAAAAGAAAACGAAACACAGAGTCCACTGAAGTCAGGCAATGAGTACGTGACATCCTTTAGAGTTATCTATTTTAAATATTTTTATAGATCCAAAATATTTTATATTATAGTGATAAGTTAAACATTAAGTCTTAGAAGCAGTGAAAAATAATATAATCAATAGAATCAACCTAAAAATTTTTCATTTATGCATTTAAACATCTACTCAACACAAGAATTTTATAAGACACATCACTGGTTTTTGGTCCTTCTCCTTCTGGGACTTGCCTGCATTAGTATTTGTGGCATCATTTGAAGGCAGAAAAAAAAAATCACCATTTGCCCCAAACATGCTTTGGGGTTTAGGATCTGATACGAAGTATGTTCTGAAATCCCCGGATGTAGAAGAAAGTCATTTGGGAATAGACAGTAAGAGGCACCAGGACTGGCTTTGGCAGAGAGAATCACTGTGTGCTGAAATCACTATTTTACTAATGCCAAGTAGTTACCTGGCCATGTTCATCTTCAGAAGAAAGGAAAGCAGATGTGACCCAAACTATCCCGGTTGCTCGGACAACGAGGACAGCTAGAATCCAATGGCGGTGTGCTCTGTGCTGTGATGATGGAGAGGGTGGCTTGTCAGTGCTAGTGGTGGTCCTCGGACTCCCGTGGGAACATCCTGGTCCCAACACAAGCTGGTGCGCCCCTTTTCCAGCTCACCAGCCACCACTGTCAACACCAAAGGGCGCTGGCCACTGACCGTTCTCAGTGAGATAGTTTACCCTCTTCCCTTCCTTTTTGAGGACTGTGGGTGAGAACAGCTCTTCTGCTCTTGGGGGTTTTCATTCCACACAATCTCTGACTGTCAAAGAAGGACCTGTTGTTTAAAAAGAGGGCCCCATGTGCCCAGCAGCCATTAACCTTATTGGGAAACCCTGCGAGTTATCAAGAGCCATCCCCGCTGCTGCTGTGGAGAAAACCCTCCGCCTGGGATCACCGACGGGAGCAAATCAAATAGTTTGACACTCGCCAGCTTGCCCTAAAGGCAAGCAAGCCAAGAATCTCAACCAGTAAGTGCAGGCAGGACCCAAACGCGGTCCTTCACTATTTTTCGCCACCTTGCTCCATCCATGACCGAGATGGGACGCTCCATACTTCTTGTTAAGTGCTCCTTCCCTGCTCCCTCACAGGACCTGCACTCTGGAAGCTTCTGTTAAGTATGCATTGCCATGGAGCAGGGGTATGGAGGGCAGAGCTTCCTGGGAGCATCCTGCCTTTTAAACGCCCTGGACTGGTATGGTGGGACTCTCTGCTTTCCTTGTCCCTGATAGAAGATGGAGAAAGTGCCAAACTGAGACTCCTTAACAGGGATTGATGACTCTATATGACCGCACATCTTCCGGGATGCAAACACGACAAGATTTGCAAGGCATTAAGTGCTGTCTCCAAAAGCGAAGCAAAGATGCCGGATCCTTTCTGCCATTGTGCCCTCCCACGATGCAGGATCTCCATGGAGCCAGCCAGGTTCTCAGCATAACTAGATGGGATGTGCAGCCCAGGAAGGCAAAGACTAGACTGTGATCTCTACTGCACTCTTCCCTTGGCTTGGGCTGACGCAAATATTTGTTCAATTTGCTAAGTGGATGGGTACTTTTCAGAACGTCACCATTTCATTCAAACCTGGAATAGTTTGGTTACAAAAATATCTGCACTTTTAAGTTCAATATAAGCTGTTTCATTATTATTTTCTATTAAAAATTATTCTAATATATTTATATATTTTAATATATATTTAAAAATTATTTTAATAATTGAAAATTATTATTTTCTATTAAAAATAGAAATTTTCTATAAATTTCTATTAAAATTTAAAAAAAACAAAGATGATCATATCCCAAACCTTGGAAATTACAAATTAAATTTTCTTTTTCTTAAAAGAAATCTGAAAAATACAGAGTATATAAATTTTAATGAATAAATGTTCTTTGTGGATTTTTTGACACAAAGTAAAGTTTTTTGAAATTAGACTGCTGACCTCCTAATGATATCCAGCAGGCTTTCTCCTTTGCAGATATTAGACATTTTATAAAAGTGGGCTATTTCATATCTGCTATTAGATCTCTTTTTTAATTTTTGGTTTGTTTTTTTTTTGGTTTTTCGAGACAGGGTTTTTCTGTGTAACAGCCCTGGTTGTCCTGGAACTCGCTTTGTAGACCAGGCTGGCCTTGAACTCACAGAGATCCACCTGCCTCTGCCTGCTGAGTGGTGGGATTAAGGGCATGCGCACCATTACCGTCCAACTGCTCGAGATTAACGCAATTCGTGGATAAAGCTCATGTCAAGTGATTCTGTAAAGCCCTACTACCCGTCCACAGCGCTTAAACCGTGCACGTCTGTCGCTGTATTCTCTCACAGTAGAGGTGGCTCACAAGCCAGGTTGTCTGGGTTCTAATCCCACCTCTGCTATTCAGATATCAGGCACATCTGTGAGATAGGAAGGGAAGAGTAGTCTCTACCTAGAGGGTTCGTGAAACTGACATATTTACAAGAGCGTTAGGCACCCTCTGAGCGCTATGGCAGTATTAATCATCGTTAGTGTTTTCGCAAGCCTAGTCTCGCAAACATACCAATTGCTTGATACATAGCAAGTACCTAGTAGCAGCCATTAAATTTAAAAAAAAAAAAACTCCTCTACAGCACTGCCTAGGGCTGATAGTACAGCTGTTGTATTTTGCGACTGAATCCAACAGAACCACTGTGACACTTTCTTGCCTGTGATAGTCTTGTGTTTGCTGCTAACAGGCTCAGCTTCAAAATGGAGAGATGTCCTAACTGCCTTAGCTCTCATGTTGGCTGCTGACAGAAACTCGCTGGTAGCCTGGCAGAACCTGAGAAGGTGTCTTCCGGACTTGGGGACTCTACAATCTTCAGTGTTGTGTGCTATGGGAAGGAGGGAAAGAATTATCCCAGCAAACACGTCAGCCCCTTGAAAGGCGGCCCCGGAGGCTGCGTCAAAGGGAAATAACACGGCTTTTCTTAGCAGGTAACTTGAGGATTAGATAGATGCCCCTGGTTGTCTCTTAACTTGGACAGATGGTCTCTATTGCTCATATCTCTGATCTTCACAACGAGAGAGCGCATGTGAGAAGATACATTAACACAAGGGTCAAGAAAACTCATAATTATTGAGGAGGGACATGATTTTATTTGAAAATAAAATAGAAAGAAACACATCACGACATACTCCCCTGCCTCTCTGTTTTCTCTCTAAAGTATATTATCTTCAGCAGGCCGCTGATTTTTTCTGCTCAGGATGGGTAGATATAGGTCTGGATGGATGGATGGGACTGAAGGAAGATGGATGAGGGTAGGAGGAGCGAATAGAAACTGAGTGGCAGGTGGACACTTCTCAGGCCTGATGATTCGCAGAAACCATTTACCCGGCAGCTCTAAATCACAGTCAAGAGCTAGGTGCTGCTTCAGTAATTCAGGTGCCACAGCCGGGAGAGGCCACAGCCAGGAGAGGTAAATACGCCTTGTATGGCCATGCGGCCATGCGTACGGCGAACTTCAAGGAGTCTTTATTCTAAGGGTCCAGAGATGAGCTGCGTAGCCTTGGAGTCATGTGAAATCATAAGATTTTATAGAAAGGGAGTTCATGTTTCTCGTTAAATTCTCAAAAAATATTTGTGATATAAATAATTTTAGAGCCAGGTGCCAAATTTCAAGAGAAGGGGAAAATAAAAGGTTACTGTGTAAAAACTCAGCAACAAAGGCAAAAAATAGAGAGAGAAAGATAGTTTAGAACTCCTCAATAAAGAACGAGGTCCAGCCCGCTGCCTTCAGAACAGTGGTGGAGGGAGAAGGGGCATACATGAGAACAATTTTCTCAGACCCGCCAAAGCCTGGAAACCGGAGACTTCAGAGGTCACTAAATAGGGTACAGTGACATGCTGAGACCCCAAGTACCCATCTCCCCTCTGCATAGTTGAGGGTCTACTCTTATCCCAACCTGTTCAGGAACCAGAGTGTTTGCTTGAGAAGAAGAAAGAGGAGAAGGAAGAGGAGGAGGAGGAGGAGAAAGCAGAAGAAGAAGGAAGGAGAAGGAGAAGGAGAAGAAGAAGAAGAAAAGAAGAAGAAGAAGAAGAAGAAGAAGAAGAAGAAGAAGAAGAAGAAGAAGAAGAAGAAGAAGAAATTCTTTCCTAAAGCAGCTTTACAAATTAGACAATAAAGTATAAAGTAGTTAGTCTTTGAGAATTCTGAGAGAAATTACTTCCCCTCCCCCAGAACTGTTAGGCAAACCAACAGTGAGTGTGAAATAGAATAAGGTCCTCCCGTCCCCATCCCAGCCATGCAGAACCTAGAGCAACTGGCTCCCCAAGAAATGGACACACTTCTTTATGAAGACTGGCAGATGTGTTCCTGCAAAATGAGGCAGAAATCGAGAAAAGGCATAGGATACAAGCAAAAGAGATCATCCCCAGAATGGGAAAGCAGAAGCCCCAAGAGGGGGCAAGCCAGACCCAACTACCTCCAGGACACAAAAGATCGTGCAAGAAGTGTGAGAGGTTTGCTTCTCTTCAAAATTACTTAATAGACATTTAATAAAGTCATGGAGGATATGAAAAGGCACAGCTGTTCCAAAGAGATCTGAACTCCAGGAAATGAAAGGATTTAAGAAAAGAATCTTCATGTATTCTTCGGTCTGGTGGTGGGAAGTTAGTATTTAGAGGGTGATCATGAGGAAAGCTCTGAGCATGGGTTACGTTGGGAGTGGAGGGGAAATGTGGGGACCATCACCGCTACACCATCAATGTTTTAAGGCACACTTGGGATGGAATGTGGGGGTGCTCCCCTTTGCCCTGCTTTAGCTGTGAGTCCTTAGGCACAGCATGGAGCCCTTCTGTGACTCAATTTCCCCATCTGTAACAGAACAATCATAGCTATTGCCTCATAAGACTGGTAAAATAATATTAAGTAGGTTAAGCAGTCAAAAACTCCTAGGGGAATTTATAGTAACATAGGAAAGGCTGTGTAGGTATTTGGTGAGTGATCAAGTACTAAACCGTATGGACATTGTGTGGCAATACGGTAAAAATGCCAGCAATTTAGCTAAACAAATGAATTTGGTTGCCTTTAGGAATCAGGAAATATGAACGAGAGTTTTGGCTTTAGGTTTCTGAGCGTGGTTTTAGAAAACGATTACAGGCAATAAAATAAACAAAAACTAATATCCAACAAGTTTTAAAATGAAGGGTGTGCCAAGCTTTGGCAAGGACTACTTCACGGCCCCCGTCAGTTTATTCCCGGTTCCATTTGCTGCCTAAGTGATGTCATATGTGCTTCCAAATCTCGCCGAGGAACCAAGGCTCTTTGGAGAAATAAAATTGTCAATACAGCAATCCATCACTCAGTTACGTCTGTATTAAAACCAAAACCAATTAAAAGAACAAGGTTTTCATTGCCCTAAAAGTCTTGCAGGTATTAGCCGGTGATCTGAGATTAGTGGTGGAGAAACATACCTTGAACATACCAGCAGGCTCCCCTCCTCCCATCTTCTGATAAAGAATTTAATAAGTAATGGAAGCGGAGACTTCCACCGCGAGGGGGAGGGGCCGGCAAGGCCACGGATGGAGAGGACACACAGATCTTTCTCCCAAAGGTGCATTTCCTCCTCCAGACTAATGAGAGGGCCAGCTGGACCCAGAGAGCCAGTGTGGTTCTCGTGCCCGTAAT
The DNA here is from genome assembly GCF_037038515.1 of Microtus pennsylvanicus. Taxonomy (NCBI): domain Eukaryota; kingdom Metazoa; phylum Chordata; class Mammalia; order Rodentia; family Cricetidae; genus Microtus; species Microtus pennsylvanicus. The sequence goes on from NC_134587.1 coordinate 7,475,898, forward strand.
GATATCCAACTGCGTCCAGGAGGAATTACGCCCCAGCCACGTACTTCACACAGCTACTGGGATCAGAAACAAAGGCCTCAAAATCGTGTACTCTTCCCGTGGTGCTCTGTCCTGGTTGTCTAGTCTGCTGCCAAATCTCAGTTTCTAGGATTTACCCGTATGCGTTTCAGTCTGTCTGCCAGATCAGTATGGGTTCCGGAATTTATAAGATAATTCTAGACCATCATCATGCAGCAACTTGAGTACTTCTCCTCCATTTGCTATAAGGAAGGTTTTTTTGTGTTTGCTGTTTCTCATTTGAGGAGCATCCAGGGTCCAGAGCTTTTCGGTTTTGAAGGTCCCTTCATATCCCCCTATTTCCAACTACAACACTCATCATACTGTGTGCAGTGGGAAAACACACTTCACTCTGGGCCTTCCCCAAACTGTGGGTGTGGAGAACACAACCTCCTCTCTATAGAAGGAAAGGAAGCAGACTAATCTCTGTCCCAATGCGACAGCAAGCGAATCCCTCACTGTGGGGACCTCAGGCTAAGCAAGTGACCACTCAACACACCACCATCTAAGAGGGTGACAGTTAATCATTTGCTAAAATGGTGTGGGCCTGAAACCAGCCGATTGCTGCTCAGCTGACTGAGTTTCCCCAGCCCCCTGCCCCTGGCACTGACTTGCCATTGTCCCCTTCTTCCCAGACTGCTGGGTTTCAAGAGATTCTGACCGAGGTGGAAATTTTGGCGGTGATTGTGGGATGCCTGTGTCATGACCTCGACCACAGGGGAACCAACAACGCCTTCCAAGCTAAGTAAGTGTTCTAATTGTTGTGATTTTAATGCATTTGCCTTTCTGTCCGGAGCCAAAGGTGACGAGCACTAAAGAGTAAAGCATTAATTTCTGGCATCGGAGGCCAAGGCCACGCGGGCTTGGGCATGCATGTCATGGGGCCCATCCATCTTTATAATTCCCTATTCTTCTTTTAATTGCAAATTTGCCCTTCACGTCATGCTTGTTGATTTGGTCTGCCTCTGCTGACCTCTGTCAGAGAGCACAGTTCAGGTTTTCAAAGTCCTATTCTCTTCCTCCCTGCCTGTTTGCCTCCGTGGCATGACAGGCCACTAGGATCTGCTCCTCTCCAGTCTGATTTTGAGGTGATTGGAATAAAAAGAGGCTCAGGAAGATTAATGAAGCAAAGAGTGTTCTGTTCTTCCTATTCCCATGGAAGACACGGAAAACAGACAAAGGACTCACATAAACATAGGGATGGGTAAGCGACTGTCCACCCTGCACCTAAGTCACACACATAGGCCAGTCTGCTCCCAAGTATGTTAAACTGGTCAAGAAAGTCACTGCTTGGTGGCTCACATTGTGGCAAGAGCCACAAAACTTAGCGCATGTTAAATTCCAGGTGTCAGGACTCTCGCACGAGGTCAAGTCTTAATGTTCGTTGAGCTGGGTATCTGCTTAGGAGATGGTTAGAGGCCCTGGAGACACGTTTTGGCTGGGAACAGGAGGAACAGCTTCTATAGAGGGGTGGGATTAGCTTTCAGGTGACAGACTTCAAAGTTCTCCGAACAGGTAGACCTCTGCCGGCTGAAATCCGAACGACCCACCGCGTTGTTTCAGCTTTCCTCCCCGCAACACCCCCTGAGCCGGACCTTGACGTCTTGATCTGGCCTAGCAAACTGCTTTGATCGTGTGCCCTCCTCTCTCTTCATCTTTCATCCTCTAGCCCAGCACTTCAAGCGCCTCCCGTCCATAGCCAGTATCCAACAGTTCCTTGACCCTCTTAAACCTCTGTGACATCCGGGTCTGCAAAAAAACCACAGCCTTGGTTCGGTCTACCGATTCAATTTCTAGCTACCGTGCCTAGACTTGTCCAAGCCCTGGGAGAAAATATCACAGTTGTGCTAGCTTGAGACACAGTAGATAGCGGTTCAACTCAGCTGCGCGCTCAGAATTCCGTGTCAATCTCTGCGCATGCGCCCCCAGCTCAGCCTGCACGGCTCCTAGCAGTTGTGCTCCGCCAGTGTTCTCTTTTCCCAAGCTCCACTGCCTCCCCACACCACGCTACGGATCACCTTGCCTCCTACTTCACTGAGAAAATTGAGGCCATCAATCGAGGATGCTCTCAATTTCCTCCCCTGCCACCTACACACTTATCTATCCCACCCCATCCTTCCCCCTTTCCCTCCTATCTCAGTGAAAATGCTGCCTTTCCTACGTCTGAGGCCAATCCCTCCGCCTCTGCTCGGGATCTTTCTCGCCTCGCTCCTCCAGGACCCTTTTCCATCCATCTCCCGCCTCCCTCCTGTATCTGTGTTTCCCAGTTTGTGGGTACTCTGCATCTAATTAACATGAGTAATCCTGCCCATCTTGAAAATTCACCTGCACCCCCACTTGTCCTTTTAGTGACGGTTCCGTTTCCTTCTTTCCTTCCCAGGCAAGTTTCTGTGTTGGTTGTCTTCATTGCCTCCAACCCTGCCTGCACACAGGGCTTTCGATTCCCTCTCCCTAGGAAAACCCGCCCTTAGTGGCCCCCTTTCGAAGCTGCTGTGCCCTTTTTCACGCCCTCCCTTCTTGGCCCTGTTTTCCATGGGTCATATTTTCTTACTTCCGCTTCTTAAACTTCTCTTCGTTTTTTTTCCACAAAAAAATCTTTACCTATGTAGCCTTCCTCCTCAGTTGGCGTCAAGGCCTCTTTCCTTGTGTCCCCCATTCCTCTCCCGCTCTCGTGACTATTTGTGCCGAGCATTCACCCATCCCTTCCTCAGCCCTGGCTGCGTTTCTCAGGGCCACGATTCACAATCGCTTGTCTCCAGATCCTCCCACCAACTGCTGGAGGTCCCAGAGTTCTCTCACTCTCTGTCCCCCCCCCCTTCATCCGCGCCCCTCTTTCTCTGTCTCTATCCCCAGGAATGTGCAGGTTACTCAGCAGCCTCCATGGCATTTCAGCAAGGCCAACCCCTCCCATCCGTTCATCCCATACAGAAGAGCTGTGCTCTCAGACTGGCTAATTCTTTCTGGTGTCTAGTGTGCTATTTCTACTCCAGAGAACGCCCTTCCGCTCCTTTCCCCGCAGCGCCTCTGAACCCAGCACTTCCAGGGTTCCACCCCATGCACACTCCCCTCATCACTGTTCCGTGCACTCAGAATACCCTGGAAAAGTCTTTCCAAAGTATCCACCGGCATCCATTGTAATTGCTAACTTTCAGATGTACCCCTCTTCTTCTTTAAGAACGGGGACCCAGCAGTGCCAGGTACGTAAAAGACACACAGGAAATATTTGCTGAATTAATGAATGGTGATTGGTGGGTTGTATTTTAATATACCTCCTCAATGGAGTTTCTTGATCTTCTAATCAATGTAGCCTTTTACAGATGCGGATGGTGAAACATAAGTGAAACCTATTAATGTTTATACCACATGCTTCTTTTGACAGTGTCTTATTTAAATTGAATGTCTTATTTTCCTAAGCTTCCTCTTCCCCATGCCAATGTAGACTGTCAGTTTATGCTCCCCTAGGCCCCTCTTCCCAGACCTTCATCGTAGTCCCAATGATGCAGAAAGAAGAGCCAACCGGTTAGAATTGTGTGTGTAAACCAGGAGTGAAGCCCCTGTGTGTTCTTTTGAAGAGTGACGTGCACAGTGGTACGATGTCCCAGAATGCCATGACCCTCCCCAGCCCGTCTGTGCACCACACTGAACGGAGAAGCTCTTCTCCACATCGGCCCCTTGGCAGATTAGACTGAGAGCCCACCCCTAACCAGAGCCGGACCAGTAAGACCTCGCTGTGTACGCCCATGATGTTGTAGCAGTTAGCTGTAGAGAGCTGAGCTGCAGCTCCCTGTAGACTCGGGACTGCTGTCGGGAGAAGCTGTGATACCAAGTGGATGAGAGAAGCAAGAAGGCCAGAAAGGAGTGGAGGAGGAAGGTAACGGGCAGAGAGAAGTCAAAAGGAGAATGCAGATGTAGAGAAAGTGAAAAAAAATCAGGCATCACACCAGTCTCTCCCCATTACTTTTCCTACTTCTGGGGCACTCTGCCCCTCAATCAAGATCTTTCCTGATGAAGCTCGTCATTCTTCATTTTTGTTTCTTGCAAAAAACCAGTCCCCAAGACAAGGAAAAGGATCATTTGTCTTTTCACTCTGCCAAGCCCTTGCCCTATCTTCTGTAGATAGTTTTGTCTCCGTTTTACAGCTTGTCCAAATTCATCCACCAAAATGTAGTATGACAGCAATCAGAGTGAGATCTTTGATTCCCAAACCATTCTTTAACTGCTGCACCAATGCAGTTAAAGACTTTGGGACATCTGTCTGGGGCTACTGACGCTGGGCTTTCAGCTTGTGAGCCATCTTGCCGGATAAGCTTTAGAAAACTAAAATATATCCTGACATCTAGCAACTCAAAATGTAGAGCATGTAGAACCGAACTGAATCTCTGCATTCAGTGTCTTAAACTTGCAAAAATGGCAATGAACACCCTGAAATCTCAGGTTTTGGGCTGAATGACTTTCACTGATATTGGGTAAGTAATAAGTTGCTGACACCAAACTGCTTTGTGCCCTCCAGCTCCACTATCAACTCTCTGTACTCTAAGACGGTATGGAGCATTTTCTCAGACCAAGTCAGCTGGCATCCAGCTCCCCAGCTCATAGATGCCCATCAGCGCTTCCACTACCCCATGAGGTCACATTTGGATTTAAACCACCTATGGCTAGCTCGGCCTCAGTGAAGATTCCGTTTGACAGTGGATGTCAGAGCGACTTTTAACACAGCTGTTTAGTGAGTAGAGTAAAATTTCCCCAGTGAGGGTACCATTGTTTGAAATCCCTAAGAAGAAGCCTGTAACCTGTTCTCCGCCTTCATTCTTCAACGAAGGAATGTTTTTTTGTGTTCAAGGCCTTGCACAAAGCATTCTGGGAAAAGTAGGAATTGCAGCAGACAGTCCCTTTCCTTAAACTCTGCATGCTCGAATCCCAGCTGTTCAGATGATTTGGTAACAGAGCTTACATGCTATGGTCGTTATGTGGCAAAGCATAGGCTACCTTTTCTGTCATCTGTAGGCAATTAAAACACAAACAGGAGACTTTTAGCAAGGGACAAATTACTATATAAAATGCAAAATACCTCTACAATAAAAAAGTGTGACTTTAGAGCACCATTTGATTTATGCCCTTAGCCTTTCTGATAAGTGAGCCTTTGCATTTTCATATTTTATCCTTAATTTTTAAGTATTGGAGAGCGTGCAGTGAATGATCAATAGGGAGAGAGGCCACCAATACCACCGCGCACTGAAATTGCTCTCCTCTCTTCTCTCCAGGGACAGCATGGCCCACTCATCCCCCTCTCTATTACAGCTGCCCCCGATGATTAAATATCAGTACGGCACAGCTTTGTAGTATATTCTCCTAGGAGATTCCTTCCATTCATTTCTAGCATAATCTCTTACACTCATTTCTTGGGAATGAAAACCCATCTTGTCGCTTTCGGCCAGGTCCCAGAAGTGAAATACTGGGGCACATTAATCTGCCCTGACAGCCTAATCCCATTCCTCACCACCTCCCAGCAATTCCCAGCTTCCTAATTACCTTTCATAGTTTGCCTGTTTAAAGTTTCCTCGAAGCCCCGGCTGCAGGCCGCTGCTAGCTCTTTTTCTCAAAGAATATGCATATCCAGGCTGTGGGAAGGGTGCACTTTGGTGTGCACGGACTTTGGGTGTCTGCACGAAGCAATGAATGTCTGCAACAGAACTGCCCCTATTACAGTTCCGTACATTTCTGTTCGGTGTAGCGAGAGTCTAAAAGTCAAAGGCGTCAGTATTTGGACTGAAGCAATAACGCACATCAGGAATTTTCACATTTATGAGTTACCATGTTTCCTCCCCCGCTTCCCAAGCACTCTGCATATGCACACGGACGCATATAAATATACATGATCATATTTCTGCAGCTACTGGGTATGTGCCCAAAGCCAGTCATGACGGATCTATTTACCATAGACAATCAAAATGAGACGCAGCATTAAAGTCAGTCTTATATGACTGATGGAAGGTTTCTTCATTTAAAAAGCGGGAGTATGTATCCATGTAGTGTTTTACATGAAAGACACGAGCTCTTCAGAAATGGCTTTATGAGCAGTTAAGGGTGCATACGGTGCGTATCGAGCCCCTCCCTGTAGAACCTCAGTGCTTGTGTTGACATATCAATGCCTACCATAAGAGGTTTGAGCTCTTAAAGCCGGCATCGCTCTGAGTTATTTGACATTGGAATCCTTTTTACTTCAGCTTGTCATATCTTTTGGCATTTCAAGTTAGTAATAGTCTATAGAATGTTTATTGAGAAAGTTTATCCCGACGGATGGGTTTATCTTCTGCCACTATATTTATTTTCTGTTTTGTGTAAAGTGGTGTTTGCTTAGGGTGTTCCTAGGACATCCACAGCATGTGAGATAAGAACATAAGAACACAGCAGAGTTCCTGGTGCGCCTTGGCCAGGAAAGAAGGCACCATGAGGTTTGGAAGTCTTAGAAGTACTGGTAAGAACTACACACAATAGTACAAGTCAGGGGTCCTTGTGGAACAGTATTTCTTCAGTGACTTTCCTGAG